>NC_064306.1:9995667-11195667 GCF_023373825.1 Bactrocera dorsalis | reverse complement strand
TAACTTATGGAACGACTTGGCGCATTTTACCTCGAGATCTTTAATTGAAAGTGTACAAATATCTTGCACAAGAACTGTAGCCGCTCGACCTTTCCTATTGATATCCCTTCCGAACAAGAAAATCCTACGTATTTGACTTAATTTATAACTAAAGAATTTCGGAAACAACTAATCAGATATTTCGCAAGTTTTTTGGTAACAAGAAAGCGAAAGAAAGTTGATGTCAGACAACAGCGTATAGATACTGCAAAGTTGACGAGCTGACAAGAAAATACAACAGAAAAATCGGAACCGATCGGTGCTTCGTTCGCTTCATACGTTCTACTACTGGATGACAGTGATTCGTGGTAGTGTGAACAGCGCCGAGCTGTTATTAGTTATTGCGCTGTCGGAGGATTCTTTTGGCCCATGATGAATCTCAAAATGTTCCGTCATCTAAGTAAGATTATGTTTTTTTCTAGTTGATGATTGCTCTATCGGTATCCACGCGGTAACGTTGGAAATCTTTACGGATGCCATACAAAGAAACATCTCAACACTTGCTTCTTGATTGATTTGCCTTTACGAGGCTTAAACAGCCGGAAGCTCACACTTTCAGGCAACCTTCTTAGCGAGCAATAAGTCATCTGAGAGTTACGAGACGCTTTGTCGACTTTTAAGATCTGATTGCAGGCGTTCTATTTTATTGCTTCACTAAGGACTGTCTAGAGTACGCCTCGAGGTGCTTTAACAACTTATAAGGAGATCTATTTATGACTTCACAAAGATTTTTATATTGTCTAACAACCCAAATGGGATCCCCATGTTAAGCATCATAAAGACTTAGTTCATAGTTCCAAAAATTCAGCAGATATTTTTTTCAGTAATCTTTTTATTAAACCGATAGAATACGCGATTTTCACTCAAAATAATATACTCTAACACTCTGTAAGTAATCTAAAAGTATGTTGAAATATTCGACTTATTGGATGGAATGAGATGAATGAGAACAGAAAGAGAGAGAAAGTAGACTTCCGTATAAGTACAAGAAAGTCTAAAGAAAAGACGAAGGTATGGTTTGAAGGACTATACCGAGGTACTTAGCTTTCGATGAAAATGTATTCTGAAGACACCCACCTCGCGAAACATCTTAACCTTAAGGCTTAAAAATTAAACTCAACAATTTTCTTGGGCTCATAGATATTTAGTCTCAACGAAAAAGTGCAGCCAAAGACTATACTAAGACACCCAACTATCAACGAAAGTGAACTCGGAAGAGTTATGCCAGGATACTTGGTCTTTAAAGACCCGTATCTTGTATATTCAACTGCGAAGAAGGGTTAATAGACCTCGGCAACTCTGTATAATGTTAAGAGCGTTTTTAATGAACTTTCGATATTTAAATCAGTAATCTTGCCACACACTGCTACTTCATTACAGTTCCTCTATAAAGTCAGAAGAAAAGATTTTACCTACAAAGTAAATCTAAAATGTGTGAAGAACAATTACACAATTTTTATAATTTCATCAACTCGCCTACTAAAGCTTTTTTACTTTTAAAGTATATCTGTTATACATATATAAACAAATGCCGTTACAAATATTTTTCCCACATATGCGAATATTATCCTCGAAGTCAAATAATGAAGTACTTACCTTTATTAATTTAAGCATCAACGGTGGATATGGATATCACACATATTCCTTCATTCATATACCTTAGCGTTTGCCATGCATATGACTGCGTATAGCTTACCAAGAAAGTTTGTTTGCACACTCAGCTTTACAAACGACCGAATGACAATTTCAAAACTTCAAAATTAATAATCTACTTAATCGCGAGTGTATATATAATATAAACAAACATACCTAGAAGCATACATATGTACATAGACGTGTGGTGGTGGGTAAGCACTGAAGTATATAAGTAGCGAAAGCGGTGAAGAAAATATCCTTAAAAAGTTTGCTTTCGAAAAAGAAAATCAAATGAAATTTAGCTAACTAAATGAGCGACAAGTAAAGAGCTCTTAGCGGTTAATAATTGGAGAACTGAGTTGAAGATAAAGAAAGATGAATAAATGAGTAGCTATTTAGAGTGTGTTGAATCGAAAAAACAATGGCTTACATCAAAGAAAGTCTCATAAACTGGTGGAGTATGCAGAGATTAAGATGGTTTATAATATGGATACGTCGATAGACTTCAACTTACTTCCTCTAAACAGTTTAGATTCACTATAACATTAGCTGTATTAGAACGCGCGACGTCTGTTCATACGTAAGCAAGTAGGACTTACGAGTATTACATGAATCAAACTGCCACATCGTTCGTAACATCTTCGTATTGACCTGGGCTGACAATGAAACAAAATTTATACGTACTTAATACAAATATTCTCTATCGCCTTCAAAATAGAATGCTTTGGAACCAATACAAGCATGACAACCTATAATGCAATTTTCCATACATTTGCAAGCCTTTAAGTCTCCGTTGGAATGGCCTTCAGTTCCTTCAGCGAATGACTTATAATGAATATTTCAATTTAGAAAACAGAAACAAGTCGCTGGGAGCCAATTCTGTCGAATCGTCGTCCATACGTACAACTTAGTCTAACCAGTACATTCGTTTGAACTTTAACCATATCCATGTCGCCGAGGAGCTCATACAGTTCGTGGAAAAAAATGTAATGGAGTGTCGATCTGTAAGTCAAAAATCTCCTCCAAAACTTGATGTATTCTGAAAATCTGGTCTGTAGTGGATTTGGCTGGTCTAAAACCACACTGATAAGGCCTAATAAGTTGGGCTTAAGCCTTTCACGCAATATAGTCGAAAGAACCTTAGGAAGGCTGATCCCGCAATAAATAGCGCTGACGGACGCAATCATACTACATACTTTGTAACTATACATTATTGTAGCGAAAATCCTCGATTTCTGCCTATTGATCCAGTTCTTTACGTCGGATAGCTTCACTTAGACGTCTCCAAACGGCCAATTATAATTCCTTATTGACCTCTAGAGCGAGTTCATGGTGAAGCAAATCATGATAAGCAAAGAAAATAAAGCACTACCTTCAATTTGGACCGACTTGGAGGTTTTTTTTTCGGTTTCAGCTCATTTTTGTAGGGCCATTCTTTAGATTGTTACACAGTCAAATTCATAAACCCACGTTTCGTTACCAGCATAATGCTTTTGATAAATGTAGCATCCTCAATTTTGTTTTCAAGTATCTCTTTTGCGATCCGTACTCGATGTGGTTTTTGCAAAAGATTCAGATCTTTTCGTACGATTCTGGAATTGACACGCTTCATTTCCAAAATATTAACCAAAATTGTTAACTTTATATATAAAAGATGCTCTAATACCAAGAAGATACTCTGTTTCTTTAACTTTTTCTCTGTTATAGTTATTAACAGAGGTGACTCGTATGAGACAAGTTTTCGATGACTTTCCGAGCTTCACTAAGTAGTGTTGCTAAAATAATTCTGCAACATTTTAAGCGGTTCCGTAACCGGGATTCTAATGGAACACACAAAATTTCAAGCAAACTCGTTGTTTCCATTCCATTATGAAAAGACTTACGCCTGAACACGAAGGTAAAGTATACTTGTAGAATGTGTTTCGCGCGCTTCACTCAACTTATGATCAACATAATCAGCCTACTGAGCTTAGAATTCGCAATACCATCACCCATTTTGAGACTCAGAATTCATTATTGGTTAATATTAGACCAAATAGACCACGTCTATTAAAGAAAATGAAGCAGCCGTAGCTGAGAGTGTACACGAAGACCGTTGAGAGTCGATTCCACGTCGTTCGGTGCAAATCGGACTGACGTATGGCGCATTATAAGTCGAGATCTTAAATTGAAAATCTCCCGAAGCAACATCGTTTCTCTCTATGGGCTTTTGAAAAGATCCAAGAAGGTAAAACGTTTTTGAGACAAATTTTGTTCAGCACTGAGTCCCACTTCTGTTTCAATGGTTATGTAGACAAGAAAAATTGCCACATTTGGAACGAAGGGCAACCCGAAGAGATTCAAGAGCTGCCATTTCATCCATAAAAAAGAACGATTTGGTGTGGTTTGTGTCATCGGTCCATATTTCTACTAAAATGGTGAACCGTCAATGGCGAATGTTGCGCCAAAGAATGTTCTTTCGAATGATAATAAACATTCCCCATTCAATTTAAAGTTTCCGTGTTTTTTCTTTAAAAAAATAAGGAACCTAGAAATGGATCACCCTTGTCTATCTGCAAATTTTGTAAATATTTTGTGGGGCATTCTTTAATGTTAGATAGTGATTAGACCTAGACCTCTCATTACTTCGCCAAATATTTAATAATTTGACCATATTATTGTTTAAGTAATAATATTGAGTTATTAAAACCAAAGTGAGTTTTTTTATTACAACTTATTTTCAATTTCAACAATTTTTAAAAAACATGTGCTTTAACTTGCTTGCATATAGTTCAAAGTAGTTAATGCTTTGCTAATTTGAAATTAAATTATAGCAAAAATTATTGCTTTCTAGTTTCGCGCACTCATTTTCGAATTGAGTTCACATTAACCAAAAAAAAAAAAAAAAAAATTGAAAACGCAATTTACGAAATTATACTATGCTAACTTTTTGTTAGTGTTTTAGTTATTCGTTTCAAACATGTGTGACTTTTTACACTCTCTCAAATTAATTTCATTATCTTACGAACTATATCTGCTTTTAAATACTTAATTGCACTTCATGCATGCTTGCATTCGGTCTATTTATAATTGATTTTGATTTTGAATAAAAAAGTTGTAAATAAAATAAAGTACTTATATACAGGGTGCGTGAACTTTGATTAACTATAGAGCCGAACTTGTGGAAATCAATATTTGATTTCATTGCCAGCAATTTGGAGCTCTCAAACGAGTTTTTTAGAGAAGAGCGTTCAATATTAAAAGGGAATGTACGAATATGGACTCTAGAGGTCTCAAGCATGAACATCAATAGAACAAAGACCAATATTCAACCACGATTGAAACTATTTAGTTTTCAGTAAAAAATTTCCTGGCAGGCAACTGTCGATGTTAATGAAATTACTGGTCGATCTGGTCGACATTTGACTTCATCTGCTTGGGATTGACAGGATTATTTAGGAAAAAAAAGTAAAAAGTGTACTCCACTCATCGTCTCTCTTGCTCTTGATGAGCTAAAAGTTTGCATACCCTGTATATGTTTCAATTACATCTAGGGTGGAATATAATTGTTTCAAAATTTTAGAAACACATATTTTTTAAAAATTGTATATTTGGTGTCCGGGTCAAAAAAGAGCAGAAAAAAAGTTTAGACTTGAGCTCCAAATTACACGATTCTCTTCATTTCGAATTCAATTTGAGGTTAGTTTTTATTTCATACGTATATCCATCGATACTCAAACTGCAATTTTCAATACTCTACTAGCTTCATTTAGAAAGTCTCATATATACTTGGCAGACTCACTGATTACATAAAAAAGTTGTTAAAAAAATTTCTAAAAATTTTCGCACCACCCTATTGTAGTGCAAAAAATGTTGACAATCCATTATAAAAGCCGCTCATCACTGTCGTTCTACATCAGTTTGTCATAAATCGTGCTAACAAAATGAAATTGAATTTCCTGTTTTTTTTAATAATAAGCGCATTCTTCGGCGTCATAATGGTGTGTCAATAATTTAAAATATATCAAACATTAACAGAGAAAAATTTATATCTACAACTTCTCATATACATATATTTTTTTTGTTTACCATTCCAGGCACTTCCACAACCAAGTGGTACACCACCTAGCGGTCCTCCACCAAATGGACCACGTCCTAGCGGTCCGCCACCCAGCGGTCCGCCACCAAACGGCAGTAAGTAAAGGGTGATTTTTTAAGAGCTTGATAACTTTTTTTTAAAAAAAAAAAACGCATAAAATTTGCAAAATCTCATCGGTTCTTTATTTGAAACGTTAGATTGGTTCATGACATTTACTTTTTGAAGATAATTTCATTTAAATGTTGACCGCGGCTGCGTCTTAGGTGGTCCATTCGGAAAGTCCAATTTTGGGCAACTTTTTCGAGCATTTCGGCCGGAATAGCCCGAATTTCTTCGGAAATGTTGTCTTCCAAAGCTGGAATAGTTGCTGGCTTATTTCTGTAGACTTTAGACTTGACGTAGCCCCACAAAAAATAGTCTAAAGGCGTTAAATCGCATGATCTTGGTGGCCAACTTACGGGTCCATTTCTTGAGATGAATTGTTGTCCGAAGTTTTCCCTCAAAATGGCCATAGAATCGCGAGCTGTGTGGCATGTAGCGCCATCTTGTTGAAACCACATGTCAACCAAGTTCAGTTCTTCCATTTTTGGCAACAAAAAGTTTGTTAGCATCGAACGATAGCGATCGCCATTCACCGTAACGTTGCGTCCAACAGCATCTTTGAAAAAATACGGTCCAATGATTCCACCAGCGTACAAACCACACCAAACAGTGCATTTTTCGGGATGCATGGGCAGTTCTTGAACGGCTTCTGGTTGCTCTTCACCCCAAATGCGGCAATTTTGCTTATTTACGTAGCCATTCAACCAGAAATGAGCCTCATCGCTGAACAAAACACGCGCGCGAAACACATTTCGAACCGAACACTGATTTTGGTAATAAAATTCAATGATTTGCAAGCGTTGCTCATTAGTAAGTCTATTCATGATGAAATGTCAAAGCATACTGAGCATCTTTCTCTTTGACACCATGTCTGAAATCCCACGTGATCTGTCAAATACTAATGCATGAAAATCCTAACCTCAAAAAAATCACCCGTTAAATTGATTTATAAGTTTCAATGTTTTGATTCTTTAGACATTGTTAAACTTCTGTGACTCAGGAAACTATTTATTGTTGACATATTCGAGTACATATATCCAAGAATTTATGCTATTTTGTGAATAAATCTAATCAGTCGGCATTTATATAAAAAAATACAAGAAGGCTTCAAATTGAAAGTTAAAAGCTTTAGAGCAATATTTTGGTATCAGCGACATCTGTCGATTGGTCTTTCAAAGATTTCATGTATTAATGGATTTTATATGAAAAATAGCAACGCTAGTCACGTTTGTTCTAAGATATTTTGAAAAAATTGAAAGCCGAATGCTTAGCGAGAAGTTATTTAGAATTTCCTAGTGAATGTTTTGTTATATAGCCCAAGTTGTTCTAACTATTTTTCGAAGTATTCATCTAAAAGAATTACAGGTGGCACCAAAATTAAAGTATACATATATTTGGCAACACATCTCTCTTCAAACCCCAAACCAAGGCCTCATTTCCGTGTACAAATTGATACACAAAGCACTTTTTTCACAAAATTTCGCCATTCCATCTGCACTCTTCATAAGTTCACTTAATAAACACAGCCTCCATTATCTTAACATTTTACAATTTTTCTGCAGGACGCGGTCCCCCACCAACCAATAGCACCAGCTCGGGCTAGTTGAATCGTCTAACAACATATGAACAAAGCCATGGATAACGGACAAGCCTATAAGGATCAGTTTTGGTTTTAACTCTACAGATCAACAATTTTATAGCAAATAAATAACTTGTGTTTTTTTAACCAATTTAAAATTAAAATGCATTAAAAAATTACAAAAATTGTGTATATTTAAGAGAAAATTCAATTCTACCAGCAAAAAGCTGTTCGGTAAAAACAGTTTTAATTTTGTGTCAGCAAATCAAATCATCTTCTTTTTCTTTTTCCTTCAATGTGAGTATATAATATACTTCCACCCCAGTCCACTCACTGCTCATTTGGTGTTGTTGTTTAATTTTTTTGCCAGCTGTTGTTATTGGCTTAATAAAACCATAAAGGTAAATTATTGTCTTTGCTGCATTTTATCTGCCGCAGTAATAAATTCCAACTTAATTATAAACATAAAATGCTTGGTTTTGTCGATGCATAAATATGACCACTTAATGTGGGTATATGCGAGTACCGTGCAGTAAATTGTTATTGTAATTTTTTGGGTTGCCAAACTCGCCTACAATTATGTTTGCAGCGGTCAAGCTACGGACTACAGAAGAAAAGACATGAAAAGAATGGTACACTGTAGGAAACCGCAAAAAAAAAAATCTATAAAATAATACTTAAAACTTGGAATAAAATTGACTTTTTTGAAGTTATATACTTAATCTACTTTTGGAATAAAAATCTCAAAAAAGTGCTCTGAAATTTTTTTCGAACTCAGTAGCTGAAGCTTGAACAAAAATCTTCTTAAGCGTGTGCCCTACATCGCAACTTACTTTAGAAAACAGAAAAAATTATGAGTTTTTGAAATCTTTTTAAGTTAGAAATCGAGCTCTGAGTGACTTAATATTCCTTACTTTAATGCATTTAATTCAAATCTTGTCAAGCTCATAAGAAATGAGTTTTTACTATTTTCTGTGTCAAGAATATTTCTCGAATCTTTACCAAAATTGTTCTTGTAACGGTTGTCTAATCCCCGTTAGGGTGGTAAGGTTCAGATAAGTTGTCATCGAGATTATCCAACGGTAGGGTTAGGTCACTTTCGACGTTGTCGAACCATAGGGAGAAGTATGACAGATGTGTAGGGTTAGCTGGACATGCAAAAAAGGAATTAGAGTCATGTGGGGACTTATTGCATGCTGGACATATGTTTGGTATGTTGGGGTCGATTCTGGATAAGTAGGAGTACAGTATCTACAGTTATAGTATCTAAAACGAAGCTACGCAAGGGTCACTTTCGACTCTCGTGGAACTCGAGCTTACTCCGCTTCAAGAAGGCGACTTTACGAAAACACCCCAGCAGAAAATGCTTAGAGAGGCGTTTATTAAGCTCCCTAGCTGGGAGTATAAGGGCCTCACTGTGTATATGTTCGATCGGACCCACCAAAACGCATCCCATTATAGTCAGAAGTGCAGTCTGGTATGTCTGGAACTTTCTCGTCTGCGTTTCACTGCATCCAGGCTTTGATTTCTTTGTCTTTTCTCCACGTGGAAGGAGCGCAGGCTGGTTAATGTCAATCTTTACGAATCTCTTACCTTGCTTGGCCACAGCGGAATCGTCAGTGATTGTAAAATCGATGAGCTTGCAAGGAAAGGCACCTTACACAAATTTTATTACGAAGAGAACGAAAGTATTTCCCTGTCTTCGTGCCATCGAACGCAGTATTTATAGGCTTCGCGAGATCTTATAACCAGCACAACAACATCAAAAGCTATGAAGACCTGAGGGGTATGTAAAAGGTCCACTGAACTGTTAAGTTTTAGTAAGGCTCACATCAGCGTGTTTATATCAACCTATTGCCACACATGCGGAAAGGCTAAAGATTTTGAGAAGGCGACTTGTCGAAGTGGCAATGAGAAAGATGAGGTGGACACATTTAGACATCTTCTAAACATGTTTCTCCTTAACTGTCCTGGTTTCGTCAGCCAGGGCTAAAGCAACTCTGTTGCCATACTTTTTACGAACACGGCGAATTAGCTGCAGTTGATATTAGTCGTTTCAATAAATTTGTGGCACGCTCTAGGCGTTTCGTCAATATGCGACGGTCCTTTTCAGTCCTTACTAGAAGTATTGGGCATCATAACAGACAGATGCGTCTTTCTAGCTGTCTAAGTAAGGCTATAATGACCTCCAGGAACCAAACCAACTTTAATATTGATGAAGGTTGTCTTCCAATTTTTGACGTAAGCCAAGTCAGATGATGTCAGCAGTTTTGCCCTTTTGGGGCATTTTTTAAGTAAGAAAAACATGTTGAGTTTGAATTGGCGTGAAGTAACTACGGATAAATTTGTTGCTTATCACTGGTTTGTATGAGGTCTTTTATGGCACCTTCAGCTCTGTACCAGTCCACTTTAGTCATATCAATTTGATGCACCTCAAATATGTAGTATATCGAATATTTTATACCTAGATTTCAGTCGCCACTTATGACAGGTTCAACTTACATATTTGGTAGTCCTAAAAATTACTCAGAGAGGGGACTATTAAATCTACTGGTAGTGAATATCTTGAGTAAACTGATTGTGTGTTCAACCTACTTAAGGAAAGCCTTATCTTGCTATCAACGTCATCGAGTCATTTCGTGATGAGACTAGTATGGGTGCCAAATGAGAATATTAAAAAGTCGACGAGCTGACAAGAAAGTTACCTTAACAATGCTATCAACAGAACGTGAACAGGTCGGAGCTCCGATTTCTCAGTGCTGGGATACAATCACTCTTCCGCTGTCGCAAGATCTCTTAAACCAATGTGTGATTCACAAGTGGCTTGATTGGCTCTTTGCTCTGAATAAGCTTACTTATGGGGGATCTGTTTGATCATTACCCTTCCAGTATCCACGCTATAAAGTTGAGAATTTTACCGGACTTCCACTTCCATTGTTTCATCTAAAAATTCCGGGGATAAAAGTAAAATACCGAAACTTGGCATCTGAATAAAGCAGTTCTCATGTCTGGTTGCACAAAGAACTATATTTAATAAATGCGGCCTCTATCTATAGAAAAGGAAAACCAAAATTGCTATATTTTTGAAAGTTGGATTAATATTATGGTTGAAACCAAATGATTATATTTCAAATAACGGACCGAAGAGTAATTTCCACACATTTTTTTTTCTAAGAATATTATGAGAGTTGCTGTCGGAAAAACAGAAACCATTACTGAAGATAATAGAAAGCCCTACCTGAGATCTACCTAAGATCTAAATTTTTGCAAAATAATACAATTGTGTTTGTTAAGTATATAAGCCTGAGGAAAGCATTTTGTTCAACGTCGGACCAAACAATTCTTATTTGTGAATTCAAATTGTGACTTTGACCCACTCCATCGTCCCTGAGGATGTCAAAATCTAGTCCTTAATCAAGTTTAAAATAATTAGTGGATTATTATGGATTACAGTGGCTTTTCAGTCGGATATTTTACCAACGCCCTAACCGACTCAATGAAATATATAATTAAGAAAACCATTTAATGAAATGCCAAGCAATTTTTATTGAACGAAATTTTGAGATCGCTATCTATAGTTTACAGTTTTTAAGCAATATTTCCAGCAGCTGTTTCTCAAATCCCGTCCAATTACGTTTCCTTGTTCGTCATCTTGAATTAGTTGAATTTGTACTGCCCAACAGCTGGCGGACCACGGCATGGAGCTTGGGTGTAGTAGCAATGTTTTTTATTAATTGTAAAACTGGAAAAAGTGTTTTTTATAATTTAGAGAATGTGATACCTCCGCGTATGTTCTGGGCGTTAGCGCCGCCATTCAGCGTTGAACCGGTTGAAGGTGATGCGGTAGTTGGGCCTGCCTGCGGTCTTGCGAGCTGCCAGTTATGAGTTTAAATTATTTACAGTGGAAATTCAGTACAACGGTTTCCAGCTCACTTACCACCAAACCACTGCTAAGCACCGTTAGCAGTAGAAAGAGTAGAAAGGACTTCGACATTTTTGTAATACAAAGGATGTTTTTACTGTTGCGCGCCGATTTGTAGAGTGTTACTCTTAATGTGTTGTTGGCTTTGACTCACTTGGCTTTTATAGTCCAAATCATTAAATTGAGTTGCCAAATATTCGGCAATTTTCATACTTCACTTAACTTACGCGTGGATAGCGCGATAATCCGCTTGGTGTTAGTCCGCTTTTTGCCGTCGGTTAATAATTATAATAATTATATTTATTTTGCATTATTTCATGCATATTATTATTAGTTTTGGCTATTATGGGCTATTTCACCTATAATTAAAGTAATCATTTCTAGCTTGTTAGGGTCTACAGCCACTGTGCATTTCGAGCGCGCGCCGAGTAGCTCTCGTTTGGTCATTTGGTCATAAACATTATAGTTATATGGCTTCTTTGTGGAGTCTTTTGGTGCCATAGATATTATTACCAAATAATTTGGATGAATTAAATTATTAAATGCATTTAAAATGCTTTGGAAAATTATCGCTACAAAGTGTTGTTAAATGATTTGCGATTTTGGCAAATAATTGATAATTTTGGCAAATTGATAATTGGAATGGAAATTGAATATGTAATTAATTCTTAAATGGTACAGTGGTCATATAATAATTCTCAAATCGGTTTAGAATGAACTAATTCTTAACTGAAGTCGTAGTTCCTCAAAATTACGCTTACGCAATTATAGCCGAACTAACAACAGCGCGCCGGTCGTTTTTCCTTCAGCCAATTCGAGATACCATATACAGCCAGATCCTGCTTCACTTATCTCTCCAACGCAGAGTAGGTCTTCCTCTTCTTCTGTTTCCACCGGCGGGTACTGAATAAAGACCTTCAAAACTGAAGTGTTCTCTTCCATAGGGACAACATAACCTAGCCAGCGCAGCCGTAGTCTACTGATTCGCTGAACTACGTCTTCGCCGTATATACGACGTTGCCAATACGCAATGTACCATAAATCCGCCGCAAAACCCCTCTTTCGAACATTCCTAAGGCCGACTGATTACATACATTCATTGTCCATGCCTCCGCTTCATATAGCAGGACGGGAATGATGAGGGAAACTTCGGTCTTTGTTCGTCGAGGGAGGACTTTACTGTTCAATTGCCTACTCAGTTTAAAGTAGCCCTTTTGGTTGAGATGAATCTAGAATGATCCGATTTGGGACTTATAAGCAAAATTTTGTTCGATAACCTTTTGCTTCAAAAGTAATTTCATAATGGCACTCTCATAGAGAACCCTCGTTTCTATTGACAAAAAAAAACTAGAACAGTCAATTTTCGTTAGCTATTTTTCAGGTAAGTTTTTTGCCAGTAGGTAGTAATCGCTGGAGCTATACTTGAGGTGTGTATTTCACCAGCCAGGTAGTAATCACTTGAGCAAAGTCCGGTCTATAAGATGGAAATATCTCCCAGATCTTCTGGCAAGTCATCATCGTTGAGTGTGGCCTCATGCAGTCCTGATGGTACAGTATTCCTCCACTGGGCGATTGCTGCCTGCAGAGAGACCAGTTGTTGATAGTTTATGTGCGAGTTATGAGTTTGGCCGTAGGAGACTAGCTCTTTGTAGATGACAATCTCTTCAATAACATGGCAAAACCTTCCTCTTGACCATCAAGACAGCTGCGCTCAATGTTTGCGCCGGCTCATCGCCCTTCGACCACGACAGTTTTAGCTTGACGACAAGTGGTACTCTTTTGACTACACTCATTACACTTCCCTAATCGCTATGTCTATCTCTCTACTTTTTCGTATTAACCATTAAGTCTTAAGCACAAGTTTCGACAGCTAGGTCTTTATCGTAACGCTTGGACGTTTCTGGATAGTAGTGGATTAGAATTACTACAACTACTGAAAGACTAGGTAATATTGAGGAGTCCAATAGCTCTCTTATGGTTTATCGCACTCCAGAAGAACCCTACTTTGCGTTATGTAATTTCCTCAGTGATTACAATAATGTATTAGATAATAATAATTAAAAAGTTTTCCCTGCAATTACTTGATTCCGATCATTCAGTTTGTATCACAGATATATGCTCTAGGGGTTCGAGAGACTATTTAGACTGATGACGATCTAAATCGATTTAGTTCGTCGCTGGGATCATTTCGATATATATTTTATAAGGTCTCCGACGTATCCTTCCAGGTGTTACAAACATCGTAGCAAACTTAGTATACTCTGTCATGGGTATAAACATTTATATTTTCGCAGCAATATTCTCTCTCTCTCTAGAGAAAAAGACTAGGGTATAAGTTTTGTCTGTTAGTGTGAGGAACATTTGAGTTAGGCATCTTAATATCGTAGTATAAATATAGGACAAGGGTCGATATTCTAGAGATAGTTCTTCAGATCACATACGTTCGAAATCATATCAAGCAATTTTCTTTAACATAATAACTTTTTTTGTGGAATTAACCTTGGCGGGAAAATTCCAAAAATTCTTATAATTCTGATTTTGTAAATCGACCCTTTTATAAAAAATTCCGTTCAGCGTTAGGGAGAGAATATTGGTTTCTGGAGTTCAACGGCAAAATAAGAGACAGCGACTAGGCTGGCTAGGTCATGTCGTCCAAGTAGATGAAAATACTTCAGTTCTGAGAGTATTCGACACAGTACCCGCCGGGGAAAGCAGAGCAGAGAAAGAGGAAGAGCTCCACTCCATTGGAAAGACCATGTGGAGAAGTACCTGGCTACTCTTGGAATCTTCAATTGGCTGTTGTAACCTCGGCTATTACCGGGTAAGCGGTGTTTACGCTAATAAGAAGAAAAATAGGAGTTCGACGGGAATTTGAAATTCCAGCTAGGCTTCTCTGACAGTCACATTATGCTTAAAGACTTTCTTACGATGGCGGTTATCAAAAATTTGATAACTGTTAGGACGATTCTAAGAGCTTACTACATTCATTTTCGTAAATGAGTTATAGTGGGTACGCTATTTGACCAAAATTTCTTCCTAAAGTAAGATTAATGTGAAGGTCGATTTTTTTCTTTTTAATGTTAAGTAATGTTATTTAATTATATTTCACTCATTTAATTTCCCTCTTCTGCTTTCGTCGCTCGCGTTTTGTCTAGCCACTCGGCACTCTTTATTACATTTATTATAACAATCTTTAATAATTTCGCGCTGTCATTAGGTATATTTAGCTATATACCAGTTGATGGTGAGCATCTTCTGCGGGGTAGCTTTTGAACCTGATACGCCATGTTTGTGTTTACTTCGCTCGTCGCTGCTAGAGATATCCGAAAACTAATAAAACTTTATCTTTTTAATACGAAAATTCAAATGGAAATACACACAAACACAAGTACCATAATCTATATACGCTGCGCGCTTCAAAGTTGTCTGCCCGCATCCGGTACTCTTACTTTCCGCCTTCCTTAATGCTAACCTTTGTTTCGTGCTGCTGCTCTCTATTCGGTTGCCAGCTGCTGCCATTGCAGCGTGTCCGTGAAAAATTTATTTCCTTCACTTTTTTGCGTCGCACTACTCAGCAATGTCGAGTTGATCTCACGGCAGCGTCAACTTCCTGCCATTGCCCCGACGACTGTTGGTATTTGTGACTTCCCAAAGGTATTGAGCATAATTTCCGTCTGGTCTTAAGTTTATGACTGCAGTGGATTTGAATTTTTGTTTAAATTATGTCACAGTATTCGGATAAATATGTAATGGCATCCAACAGTGGAACGCGGAACTCGCTGCTACGGAAAGGTGAAAGTTCATTACAAAAGAATGTCATAGATTAGAAAATATGACTTATTTAAGCAGCAGCTGTCTTCATTACAACTGTCACTATTTACGAAATCTTATTTTTGGAATTTCCAGTCTTTTAAAGAATAATCAGGAATGATTTCGAAAATTTCGAATTCATAAACAATGTGTCTGCTTTTTTAATTGATTTCACGAGACACTAAAATCTAGAGCTTTTGATGGATGACTCGATCTACTATATAGCAAATGTTCCTTTAAGTATCAGAGCATTTGTGTTATACACTAAAGCCAAGTATTAATTTTATTAACTGCCTGTTTTATAAGTCTGTTACTGACGATTATTTTCTCACAGTATTTATACTCTCCATAAAATTATTTTATATCGCTGCTCGACATATGGGGGAAGCTCAACCACCAAAATAAGTTAAGTTTAGTTTGAAGTTTAATAGACTTGTCTTATTTTCCTAAGTCGGGAAATTTTATTAGGTTTATTTTCAGATATGATAATCGTTTGCGAATATTTTATATGAAAGACGATATCTCAAGCTCACTTTATTTTCACCGCCACTCTGTAATCGTTAAGTACGATGTTCTCAGTAGAAACGGTATTTATAGTCTATCCAGACCCATTGGTAGAAGGCTGGAAGCTTAAATCGATACTTCTCAAATGGCTACACAATAATATGAGATCTACTCCGACATAGTTAGATGTTCTGTACATCTTTCATTAATAGAAGAGTTTACATATACAGAGACGTAAAACACATTCCACAGTCGAGTTAAAAAGGTAAATATTTACCGATCTCACGGCAGTCAAGTACTTTGTGGGATTAAGTCAGGAAATCAAATATTATAATATTCTCCGTCTATGATAAACAAAATGCTAGAAAAAATATTTGGAAAGAAAGATTTTATTAGAGCGGAGGCTGCGGACATAGGTTTAATTAAAAAAAACTAGAGAGCATAATGTTTTATATCCATTCGGAACGACATGACCTAGTAGTAGCGTAGCGTAGCGTAGCTGCTGTCTCTTAATTCACTGAATTATGATAATGGCGACGTATAACTCGTACAGCTCATCGTGCCATCGACTCCAATATTCGCCGTTGCTGATGCGCAAAGGACCATAAATCTGCCGCGGAACCTTTGTCCGGAAAAGTCGTAACTCCGACTCAACAGATGTTGTCATCAACGTCAGTTTACACAGAACAAGATTTGACGCATGGTGAATATAAGACAGTTGATGATTTTCCAAACCTGAGACCCCACTGATAAGGTCCAATCAAATTATTGACAACCGACGGTGGACTTTAGTCTTTCACAGAGTACGCTCGATAGAATCTTATACGCGATGTTGAGGAGGCTTATCCCACAGTAGTTGACGCAGATTGTGGGGTCTTCCTTTTTGTGTATTGAGCATGGCACACTTAAATTCCAATAATTGGGTATGCTTTCATTCAACCATATTTTACAAAGAAGCTAATGCATGCTCCTTATCAGTTCTTCAAAGCCGTGTTTGAATAGCTCTGCCGGCAATCCATCGGCCCCGCCGTTTTGTTGTTCTTCAGACGGGTAATTGCTTTTCGAACTTCTTCATGGTCGGGCAATGGAACGTCTGCTCCATCGTCATCGATTGGGGAATCGGGTTCGCCTTTTCCTGGCGTTGTACGTTCACTTCCATTCAGCAGGTCGGAGAAGTGTTCCCTCTATAATTTCAGTATTCTTCTGTATCAGTCACTAGATCATCTCTGGCGGTTCTACAAGAGTATGCTCCGGTCTTGAAACCTTCTGGTAGTCGCCGCAACTTTTCGTAGAATTTTCGAGCATTACCCCTGTCGGTCAGCTTATCAAGCTTTTCATACTCACGCGTTTCGGCTCCTATCTTTTTCTGTCTCCAAATGTGTCTCGCTTCCCTCTTCAACTCTCGGTATCTAACCCAAGTGTTACCTCCATAATTTCAGTGTGCTTTAGGTATCAGTCACTAGACCATCTCTGGGGGTTCTACAAGAGTATGCTCCGGTCTTGAAACCTTCTGGTAGTCGCCGCAACTTTTCGTAGAATTTTTGATCATTCCACTCCTCAGTACTGATTCACTTCACTGTACTGATATTTCTTCATTCTATACCCAAAATATTTGAGAATGGTAGATGATGTTAAGCTCAGAAACTGAAGAAATAGGAAACAATTACTTTTATCAAAGTGGTAGGATTCTCTGTACTTAATTTTAAGAACTTTCTAGGTTCTAGATATATTTTATATATTGGGCTTGATTAAGAAATGGCTAACCATACCAGAAAAAATCCTAATTTTTTACTCTACAGTTTCACTTTCGCATAGAGTGAATGTTACTTCTTGGAAACTTATCGGATAAGTTGTGTCATCAAAGTATCTACATGGCGAAGTTCAAAGAAATTGAGTGAGTACGAATGGACCATGTTCTCGAAACGAAGAAACAGCTGTTTTGAAGTTTTAAAAAAAAGAAGAAAAGAATAAAAAAGTATAGAAAAGAAAATAATGATATTTTGAGTAGAAACAGTATTTTTGCTTGTTATACCAAATTATGTTTATAATCTAATCTCAAATATTTGAATGTAAACAATTCTTTTTTTCCATTTACTATTCAAAGCAATTGAAAATTATTCATTATTTATTTATTTCACGTCTCACTGCACCGTTATGCTTTTGTTATCAAGCAAATGTGTTAACTTTTAGGCAAATTATTATAATCGCACATTATCTACACACTTTTTGTGTGCAGTGTAACAACTGATTTGATGTGTGTTGAGCACAAAGCAACAACAAATTGTGGCAATAATTGTGTGCGGTCATTAAATGTTTGTCAATACTAATAAAAATGCGGTAAATACATATGTAATGATTACTAAAATTACAATAATTGCCAAAGCATAAACATTTGCGCATAAAACTATACGATAATATGCTATGATACAATGTTGCATGTCACTTACCTATCTGCTGACTTTCGCATATACACATACCATAGTGTCAACTGACAATTAATTACTAAATAAAATGTCAATTAATTTTACAATGAATAATCATAAAATTCGCACCCAAGAGGGCGATCTAAATGTTGGCCGAAAATAAATACATATCTTATATGCTCATGTGTATGTGAATAACTGCTCGTATTTGCACACCTTGTCGGAAAAATATAACTAAACAGTCACCAATATGTGATATTGCGCTTTAGGAAATTCGTCCATTAGTAACTAGTTACAGAGTCCTTTCAAAGTAAGGTATATTTTCAAAAACAGAAAATTTAATTTAATTAAAATACAGTTACAAAAAAAGTAGAATTTATGAAATAATAAAATGCGAGTTGAAGCCTAAATACAATCGTCCGGAAGTTCAAACTCTTCCCACTCCCATTTTTCAACAACTATTATCCTTGTTTCACTTATACCCCTTCTTTGCCTTTTTAAAGCAGTTTCTTTGATAGCAGAAATGTTTGTGAATCTTGACTGTTATATGACTACAACACCCGTCGATATTATGACTCTTACCTTCCATCAATTCAAGTGAGGAATTCTTCTATGCTTAAATCTTTGCATCTTAGCGCAAGGTCTAATAAGCTTTGCCTCTGTTCTGTCGGTATAGCCTTTCAATCACATTCCTTTAGCGACAATGTCAGAGAGAATGCTAATATTCAAATACCAAGTTTCGAGAACCAGCGCTCCTAAATTCATTCTGACTGTTCACATAAGGAATCTGGAGGCGAGTTCTTCCCTATTAGTGGATCCCATGAATGAAAATTCCAATATACTCGGATTGGGTTCGGATTGTGTTCGAATACTCTATAATAACGACGTTGAAATCCAACTTCTAACACAAACCGTTCATCAAGTTTTTATCATTTTATGTAATTCCGGAATACAAATTCTAATAGCTGAATGTTTTCACAGCATTTTTAATATGGTTCCTGCTGATAGTTTCGGTCCATTATCTATTAAAAACTTCCCACTTTCTGGGAAACAATGCACACTGTCCAAGTTATCTTACAGTTTTCAAATCCTGGTCCGCTTTGGGTACGTAGGAGCAATTGTCACCGGGTCTGGATGATCAGTGGTTTGTAAAACCCAAAAAGAAGCGTCGGAAGTGTATGTACATAAAATGATTATTATGACGAACTGAGTTCTTTAGGCAAGTCCGTCTATCTGTCTGTTTTGAACTTTTCATTGGGGGCGTTTTTTACGTGGCGGGTCCCAAACCCAGTACACAATTCTGCCGAGGGATGACTCGTCTTCTTACTTTAGCTCGCTTTCAAATGGATGTTTTTCGGCTACCCAGGATACTTAGTCTAAGGTTGAAAGTCGTGAGCTGCTTGAACCATGTGTAAAAAAGAACTTTCTTCACTTGCTTAAACTTCTACATATGTCTTCATCCTCCGCGCCGTTAGTTCTGCGTCCTCCTCCGTAGATAATTTCAATGATCTTGGAACCGGTATTAACACCAAGAACAACGTCAGGCTAGAAATCCAACGCAGAATAAGTCTTGTCAAGAAGTGCTACCTTGGACTGAGTAGGCAATTGAGAAGTAAATCCCTCTCTCTGACACTACAAGTCACTCGTCATCTCCGTCCATCTATATGGTGGAGGCATGGACGATGACAACATCTGGTAAGTCGGCGTTACGAGTTTTCAACAGAAGATTTGTGGTCTCTTGGGCATTGGCATTGGCAATGGCGAATACCGATGAGCTGTACGAGATATACGACGAGACTGAGTTCAGCGAATTAAGAGACAGCGGTTGCGTTGGCTAGATCATGTCACCTGAATGGTTGAAAAAACTCAAGCTTTCAGAGTATTCGATGCAGTATCTGTCGAGGGAAGCAGAGGAAGGCCTCCACTCCGTTGGAAAGACCAGGTGGAGAAAACCCTGGCTACTCTTGGAATCTCTAATTGATACCAAACCGCGAAAAGGAAGAACGACTGGCGGCCTGTTTAAACTCGGTTATAAGCTTGAACGAGCTTTGCGCCAAGAAAGACGAAGAAGTCCCTCAGATTTTGAGATATGGACTTGAAAGTTTGCACACGTTCTTTTCTACCAAGAAAATGGCCCTTTATCGCAACTGATATCGGACAACTATAGCATGCTGCGATCGAGTTTAAAAACTAAGAAGTATATTTTAACTGCTTGGCTATAGCGAAGAATAAATGCTTCACACGGATAGGTATATCTCGCTTTCTTATTCTAAATTGTGTAGCATAAGGAAAAGCGGTTGAGTGTGTCGAGCTGAATTTTCCCCTTTCCGGAAAGTCTCGTTTTTTCAGTTGAGTCACTGTATGCCAAATTCAGTGAAGTTGAAATTTTTCACGCCTAAAAATATTTGTTTCTTTTTTATTGCTTTACTTTCCACCAAGGCTTTTTATTCGTAACCACTTTATATTGCCTCCATTTATATGCATTTATTTATTTATTATTTTAAAATTTCAATACATCGAGTGCATGAGCCAAAATTTCAGATTTGCAATCACCGGACGCATACAAGTGTCGGCGGCCAAAAGGGCACAGCGTTGAACAATGTATATTTATATTGTAATTTTATAAATATTTAATTGAATGATAAATAAATGCAATAAAACGCACATACATGCATTTATATTGACACAAGCGAATACCGATGCGTGTAACGGATAATGTCCGCTTGCATATGAGGCGCAGTGTATGTGTGTGCTGTTGGCGGTCAAAAAGTCAGTAAAGTCCGTGTAACGGTAGCCAAATGCTGGTGAGCAAATATGTGACTTACGAAGTTATAAAAGGTTAAAGGATATATGCGCAGCATCATATATACTATATATGGGCATTAGGGTGGTTCTTAAAAATTAAAAAAATATGATTAAGTAATATTTTTTTCAATTTGTGATACTACGATTAAGATGTTTGCTTATAAGAATAGGCATGCTGATATGATTTATACGAGGGTGGTTCTTAAAAATTTTGAAATTTTTTTTATTTTTAGTTTTTTTTAAATTTGTAATACTAAGATTAAAAAATTAGCTTACGAATAAAAAATTTTCTTATAAGAATAAGCATACTACTATGAAGTGCCAATTAGTGCTATAACTTTGACCTACCCTACTAAGACGCCATAAAATTTGAGTTATTTATATTGCTTTACACCAACAGCTTATAATATTCTATAAATATTAAAATATTATTTACAAATTTTAGTTTTCTTGATCCTTGTCATACTAATCTGATAATATGCCACGCCCTAACCGCATACTGAAACGGCCAAAACTTATTTGCGCAGCTTCAAACTAAAGTATTATTGAATTTCTGTTTAAAATTTGCCAATTCTGCTATCCAAAAATACTTTCCAGTATTTTAGTACCACCATAATGCCAACAGCATTACTTTTTCGTGCCACCACTGCGTATACGCAACGTGAATTGCCATTTTAATTATTACATTTCGGGTTATCAACACATTTACACATTTGCATTGTGCACTTATTGTTGTTGTTTGCCTTTAATGTTGTAAATTTTATTGTTATTATTGTTTTTGTAGTTGTAACTGTTTTGCGGTTGCACGTTTATGCCAAACGTTTGTCGTCATATTTATTATTGTTGTCGCGCTTGTTATCCACGCAAGCGTAGTTATCGACAAATGTGTACATAGCTATCTATATGTACTCTGTATATGCATATATGTACATTTTTACGGTTATTCATGCATTTTATATGCGCCGTAGTGTCCGCAATTCTTCGCAGCTATTTACTTATTTATTTAAATAATTTATTTTTAAAATGTGCCACATAAAAGTAGATGGTTCATTTTAACCGTTTCGTTGTGGCTTTATTTGCACCGTTATTTTCTGGAATCGTATGTATTTTAATATATTCCTATAATATGGACGTATTAATAAATATATATTTGTCATCGGAAAATAAAGTGTTTTATATACCAAAGAAAAGAAGAAAGAGAGTTCGAAATATCACGAATAGAGTTTATATTATATTTATATGCTCTTGCAACCAGTTGCTACAGAGTATTATAGTTTTGTTTACCTACCGGTTATATATACCACCTAAAACTAATTGAGTTAGATATAGGGTTATAGAAAGAAGAGATGTCCCGTCATCCCTCATTATCCTCTAGGTATTTTACCTATTTCAAAGTTACTAAGTTTCTAAAAGTTGGAAGAGTTGGAGAGATATAAACCAAATTTGTTGCTCCAGCGATTGGACTTGAGAAAAATGAAGAAAGAGGGAGAGAATGGTTTGCTCTATGGGCAGAAGAAATATTCCATATATCTACAGAAACCAACCCGGCCCTAATGTTATAGTCAATGTTGATCGCTACGGAGCCATGATTCGTGATTTTTTGGTGCCTGAAGTTAAGAACGTTGATGTGGACTACCTTTGGTTCCAATAAGACGGCTCTGCAGGCTGTACAGCAAACGAAATAATCAATTTATTGAAAGAAACTTTTGGTGAGCAGATTATCTTGCGTCGTAGGCCTATTACGTGGCCGCCAAGATCATGCTGTTTAGCATCGCTAAACTATTTGGGGTTATGTCAAGTCGCTTGTCAAAGCAGATAACACCGATATGATTGAGGCCTTAGAAGAATATTGTTGAAATAATTGCTAATTTCTGACTGTTGCCTCTCGGCTGGAAATTATTCGATTTAGCTGGGATGATATGTTTGCCGCCGGTTCGTTCACCGATTGTCCACGTGAACGGGGTCAGCATCGCAAACACATTGTTTCACTCCACACTTGCCGAATTTTACTGTAGGCAATCATAGGCAAAGTACGAAGAAGTGGCTTGAGTGTGGCCTTGTGAAATGATTGGATTTTCGATGATGCCGTGGAGAGGCATATATAGGAAACAAGATTTTAGACGATATGGTCAGATGTAGGTGGCAATACTATTGAGACAATAGTCCTAACGGTAGCTTATGAGTACATCAGGACGGTAAGTTTGTTGAGGGTAACCAAGACTGAGTCTGAGTCTGAGTTTTATGCTTAAGAGGCATGGACCTCTGAATGCATCAGAAACACCTATCTGATACGTGGGGGTTATTGCAGAATTCCCGATGTACTAGGATATTAGGGATCTGGGTGGTAAGGGGATTTGCTGGTCTGATGGATATTTAGATGTTACCGATGTGAACTCCACTAGATGGAAAGCCGAGCAGTTAGGATCGCGATCGAGCGTGAATTGTTTAGGCGGCGAAAGTATTTAACTGGATATTAGTGTGTGAATGGTGTTTTTGTGTGCTGTGCGTATAGGATCAAACCCCTGGTCACCAATCCAGAGCAGTATGGAGGCTCAACGGGTAGTAGTTTCGGCTATGACGTCTGACCGGGGATTAAATTCTGGTACAAAGAGGTCAAGAGTCGCTCCAACCTGTTCATGCGGACTGACCCTTCGGAAAGTATCGTGATGCTTTTGGTTGAAGTTCGAATGCGGGAAGAACTGACCCTGAATGTGGAGTTGCATTGTAAACGGGTGCCCAAAGTACGGCAGACCAACCAACAAGTATCTATGCTATTAAACTATATAACAAAAGAGTGTTTGAAACTAATATGAATCACCCTGTACGGCTTAGGTTAAAAAATAGTACTCGAAACACTCTGTAGAGTCCTCAATATCATTGTCTTCAAAGAAATTTTTACAAACCAGCGTAAAGCTATAACATTTAATTTCACAATAGCGCGCTAAGTGCCTAAAACAGCGCCACCAAATCACCAACACCAGACACACACAGCCACACACTCACAGTAAAGAACAAAGCCGCCATTGCCGCGCGCCATTTGCCTTCTATAACACACCCACACTTATGTACATTGGCACTTGTCAAACTTTTTATCGCCTTATTAACTCATTTTTGTGGTGTCAATTTTCATAAAATACCAAAATAACAACAACAAAAGCAGTAGTCAACAATTGAAAGTGAGCGCGCATAAAAAAGCAAACAAAAGCGTCAAACAAGGCACGCAAAGGACAAGTGGCGGGTTAAAAGTGCGCGAGTGTTGACAAGCGGGAGGAGCGGGGAGACGGTGCTACTTTGTGTAGATTGCGTTGAAAGCGTTTGTGGCAACTTGTATGGTATTGGGCGCCAACAAATCGACGCATAAAATATGCTACAAACAGCAGCTTGTCTTGAATTACAGTGAAATTAAAGTGACAGAGCGCGGGAGAGAGGGGAAAGTGAGGGAGGAGCTTGCATAAAAGTCGTCTAAGTAGCTAGTGAAATTTAAGTGCCTTTGTTCTGCGTGGAATTCGGTAAAGTTTTGCAAAAACTTTTGTTGTTTGTTGTAATTCTTTTCACTGCCGTTTCAAAAAGTTCGACACTCGAAGGCGTTCAATGAGTGTTGGCATTTCGGCGTGTCAATTGAGTGGCCAGTATGCCTCTATAACAAATACAAGACCACACCTCGCAGCCCGCGCCACGTTTTGTCTTCGCTGAATTGCCGACGCGACAACATATTGCTTCGTGTTGAGCCTTTAGCGAAAGTATGGTTCAAAGTTTCGTAACTCAATACTTTCGCTTTCAGCAAACATGCTATTGTTGCTGCTTTTACAGTTATTAGGTGCTAATTTCAACACTTTTCCACACTTAACGCACAAGCTGTATATTGGTTACATGAGGTGAAGACCAGAAGCGCCGAATTCGATAGAAACAAGTATTGTTAGGGGAAAGCCAACCATTAGAACTTACCTAGAACAGTTAGTTCTACGTAAGCGGATTGGACTCGAACTTTTATATGATCCAAATGATAGTTCGGCAACATTACTTGAACAAGAAAAGAAACTTAAAATAAGGTTCCAAAAAATTAGGAAAATTCTAATTGCAATTCTTATCAATATCTAAACGACAGCAGGGTCACAACCAAAAGCAGTCCTGGTCTTTTGAAGTCCTTCCAAGTATTATGATATATCCCAAATAGCCTTAATTCGCCGTCCTACTCGTACTATATGGTGCAGAGATATGGACGATGGCAACCTCTTCTGAGTTGGTCTTACAAGTTTTCGAGAGAAAGGTTCTGCGAAAGATTTATGATTTTTGGGCATTGGCAACGGTGAATACCGTAGTAGATGGAACGATGAGCTTTACGAGATATATAAGATATACGACGGCATAAAAATAGTTCAGAGAATTAAGGGACAGATACTACGCTGGCTAGGTCATGTTCTATGGATGAAAACACTCAAGCTCTGAGAGTATTCGGCACAGTACACGCCGGGCAAAGCAAAGGAAGAGAAAAACTTCCACACCGTTGGAAAGATCAGGTGGATAAGGATCTGGCTACATTTGCAGTCTCCTATTGGAGCCAAACAAC
Organism: Bactrocera dorsalis; assembly: GCF_023373825.1. Lineage (NCBI taxonomy): Eukaryota > Metazoa > Arthropoda > Insecta > Diptera > Tephritidae > Bactrocera > Bactrocera dorsalis. Next base: position 11,170,203 of record NC_064306.1, on the reverse strand, counting down.
AAACAGGCAGAACGACGGTGAGCAGAAGAAAAATCATTTTCTCATAATTCCCTGGCGTGAATTCCACTTTCAAACTAATATCATAAAAATCTCATCGGTGAAGTAGGAAATTATATTTCATCCAACCTACGTGGCACAAGAACACTCTGCAAGACCTGAGTGTTGTTTTAGCAAAACCTGAGATATGTTATTCTACTATATATTTGATGATTCAGAAATGATAACTCGACTTTAGATACATTCTTTATTAAGTCATAAAAAAACTACTTAAGATGGATCCAATTCCTCATATATCGGGAAGCGCTATGACGCTTGGTTTCGATTTCAGGATGAATAAAGCTAAAGTGAAAGTTCCCAATTGTTCCAAATTTAGCATCGCAAAAGCATGTTATTAGAGAAGATTCAACATTTGGCAGCCGTCTTTCTTTAGTCTCATCGCATAAATAACCATTTAACAGTTTCCGCTTCGAAGTCCTACTAAAAACGTACATACATTGCTGTAAACCTACATTATACCATCGGAAATCAATTCCGGCAGGAAGATCGAGAATTACGGTTGACGAATTTATCAAGTGAAGACGAAGCTCTCTTATCAAATAGTTAACCGCAAAAACAGCTGAGCTTACGGATTCGTCAACAATCTTTCCTTTAGATGATACGGCTTGCCCATAACTGCACTGCCTTGTAGATACAGGCATAAAGAAGATTACGCTATTTTTAAAACCTATTTGGGCAACATGGCAACGCAGGCGGAACTGCTGAACTTTTTGCGCCATATAGCGCATAGTCCATATAGGTGAAAAGTCCATACAGCTTATCTTTCCATCGAATCCAGTACTTCATTTAGTTCAAGCAGTTCGTAGAACTTTTCTTTACTACTACTCATAGCTGTTCGTCATTTTCCATGATTTCACACTGTAGCACGATGCGTATTATGAGCAACTTATGGAGCGTTAGTTGGGTTTTGCAAGGGAGGGCTCTATTTCTGAATGCTAGCACCTGTTATCAAAAGAAATTTTCTGACTAATATCGTACTGAGGTCATTATTGGTATTTATGCTGGATCTTAGATAGACGAAGTCTTTCACTACCTCGAACTGTAAACAGTGGCGTGATTTTCCATGCATTGAGGTTCTTTGTTTCTTGACAGGAGATAGTTTTATTGTCCTCGTTCATCACCGGACCCATCTGCTTCGCTTATTTTTCTGAGCTTGAGAATATTGTACACATTTTCAAGATTAACTCTTATTAAAAAGTCGCTCGATAAGACCTCGATCGCCTTGTCTCATTTGGAATCGAACTGTTCGGAGAGATCCTTATGGAAGCGCTCAATAAAAATTTTTCTGTAATATATTATCCATAAAACAACCGCTACATAACTCTATAAATAAAATATATATAAGGTAAATATATGTATATTTATGTGTACCTTTATTAGGAACGAAATATTTCGGCAACAGTTTTAAATTAGCCCTACAGAGTTTTTTTTACCAAGTACTCACACCTCTTCAACTCCATCTAACTCATGCACATCCGAGTTCCAAAAGAGCGACTCGATTATACAGGCTTCTAGGCTTAACTTCTCCCATATTATTTTACCCCGCATTTTGCTTTTCTCTTTCAGCTTGTGTGAAAAAGACGTTTCAGTTTTATTGAGCTGCGTCACCAACTTGTGGCAGCCAATTTAATGCGTTGCTTTGGCAACTTATACGAAAAGTACGTCACTGCTGAAGAATTGACATTGACAGCATTGCGTAGCGCTGGTTGGCATTGCACAGTAATACAGTTGTGTACATTTTTTGGTAAATAGCTATCGAATGAGTCAAAGTAGTTTGGAAGACAAAAACTAAAAATGTGTGCAACTCAGATAAACATAACCTCAAAAAAAAATTCAAAATTCTATAGAAAACAAATCATTTGATACACGAGACTGATGTTTTTTGTTTGAAAAAATAAAATCCTGAAAACATACGAAACCAATTTGCTTTAAGAAAACTCTTAAAATGGGTTTAGAACATGTTTTCCTTATAAATCTAATCTCAATATAATATTTAAAAAACATATAAATATATTGATTAAATATATGACCATATTTTATTATAAGATAACAACATCCAGGAATATTGATTGTTTTGTTGTATTGATAGTTTTTCAGAAGTAACCTCTCCCCAAACACAAAATTCTCCATATCTGGGGAAGTTTTCCGAGTATCTTCCAAGCCGAAGTCTTTGCCCACCTCATATTCGTGTTCGATCATAAAGGTATAGCTGCGAGTGAATTGGCTGATGAGTTCGGCCGCTCCGCAGCATCCACTAATATTGTAGAAACTGAATCCTTCATCGCAGTGGGTCCTCATACCATAAAAGAGCTGCTTCGCAAGGAAAAAGGAGAAGGCAGAGAGAAGAATTGGTGGGTTACAACCTCAACAGGTAGGTGTAAATATGTAATCAACCTCCCTAGGGATACACTCCGGCCCTTTGTCGCATTTTACACTGGCCACTGTAAGCTAAAGAAGCACTTATATAACATGGCCCTAGCTTCTTGTGCAAATTGTCGGTTCTGCGACAGAGAGCCTGCAACTGCAGAAGACCTACTAATTGACTGCATATCAGTCTACAGATGTAGACTAAAGACCCTCGGATCCCTGTTTCCATATAGAGATCACACGCCACACCACCTCTTAGCAATATATTGTGGAATTTATCAATATGCTGGGGCTAGATGGTTGATCGTTGTGACTTAAAAGAGAACAAAATAGATCTAAGGTCGCGTTACATTCCTCAACTATTTATGTTATCTTATCCTAGTCATTGAATATTCAATGTAGATTTCCAAAATGGTACATAGTCCGAAAAATAATTAAATAAATCTGGTATTAATACTAATCTGTAAAAATAAAAAAAAAATGTATTACCATTTAAAAAAATAAATTCATAGTGCATAATAAAGTATTTTATAATTTTTGTCTTATTTTAAGGCGTATCTCTAATACAAACTTAACCTCAAAAGTTTCAAGATTATTAGTTTCTTTTTCAATTTTATGTTCGACTCAAGGAATTTTTTCTTTTCCAAGCAGTTTTGGCTCGCAAATGAAGGAAAAAAATTAAAATAACAGTATTTTTCCTGAAAAACCACACTGTGCTCCCGCCAGCCGCTAATGCGCGCTCAGCTGCAAGTGCGAAGCCTTTCATCGATGCTTTGGAGTGACAAAAATTATGTGCTCATTTTAATTATTATTAGTTAGCAGCGCGGCTGCATTGACAGGGGTGCCACTAGTAAGCGCTTTATAAAGTTGCCAGCGCGACGACTGCTTTCTTACGCCTGACGCATGAGCGCTGCCAATAGACGCTAACGATTATTGCCGACCACAACCGGTTGCTTTGTCGGCCGCACATTGACGCACTTAAGCAACAACAATAGCTGTTGGCTGGCGCGAGAAAAAAAACGCGGTTTACTGCAAAACAACAAACATTTTACAAGCGCAATACCGTTATGTGGCTTTATATGCCTATTGTACGTGGCGCGCAACAATTATTGTTGCTTTTAATGCACGGAATTTTAATGCGCCAAATTTGCGCTAATCAAGTAATATGCCAAAGCGAAACAATAATAACAACAGCAACAATAATAATGGCAAAATTTTATTAACACTTTAGCGAGTTGTGCTAATAATTCAGAAAACTTTCAATAAAATTAATTCGCTTGCCACAGCTGACATCTGTTTTTTTGCGCGCGCGTTCTGCTTGAACTCGCACACGAGCGCCTTGCGTTTGCGGACTGTCTCACTCAGTCACCCACTCGCCCACTCGCTTGCTTACGGCTCATTACGCAATTAATGGTGTTGCCAGCTATGCATATATATGCTACCTAATAAGCAGTATTCGCCACAGTTGCACGTTCCACGTATTGCCGTCGTGCTCGTTGCAACTCGGCGCCTGCGGGCATTTTTTCCCACAAACTGTGAGCACTCTTCCTTCGCAACGCTCGCCGAGTGTTGAGGTGTTAAGTGTTGTATATTTCAAATTGCGAATGGTTTGTGGGTGTGTGAGTGTGGCTCTGGCAAACTTTGCACTCTCATTCCCACCTTTAACTCATTTAGCAATTGAGACGCTTATAGAATTTCACTCCTCCCCGCCCCACAGTATTGTATTTGTTTGATATTTAATGCGTTCGGCAATTTCACACCTTACCAGATTGCGAAAGTTGTTGCGCTTAAAAACAATTAAGCAATTTGCAATGCGTATTAGCATACCTCCAATGAAACCACCTCCAGTATTACTGTTTATTTTCTTTCGGTGAACTTTGGAGCGAAACAGCTGTTTAAATTAGTTTTCAATCATGTTTAATTTAGTATTCTTGAAAATCAAGCAAACTTGTTTAAGATGTTCGGGTTTTAGGAAGCCGAAAAGCTGATCACTTTTGTTTGTTTGGACGCTTTCCATAGCTAAATTCCAAATAGAGCTGAAGATTCCACGTCTAACAAGATGACAAAATAGTCTCTTGTAAAAGTACTATAAAACCACAAATTTGAAGACAGCATACTTAAGGGTCCAGTCTTTGTCTCAAATGCAAAATAAACTCTAGGTATTCTTGTTTCGATTTCTGGATAGCCATAACTTCCTGTTCTCTCTAATGCCATGCTTATTTACTTAATTCTTCTTTCTTGGCGTAAACACCGCTTCTGCGGTTGTAGCCGAGTTTACAGCAGCGCTCTAGTCTCTCTTCCTTTTCGCTGTTTGAAGTTTAATTGGAGATTCCAAGTATAGTCAGGTCCTTCTCCACCTGGTCTATCTAACGAATTGGAGGGGTTTCCCTTCCTTTGCTTCCACCGGCGACTACTGCGCCGAAACTTTCAGAGCCGGAGCCTTTTCGTCCATTCGGACGACATGATCTAGCCAGCGTAGTCGCTGTCTTTTAATTCACTGAACTATGTCAATGTCGTCGTATATCTCCGTGGCCGCGTGGCCAACGCGCGAGGAACCATAAATCTTTCGCAGAAACTTTCTCTCGAAAACTCGTAACGACGACTCATCAGATGTTGACATCGCCGATGCCTCTACAGCATATAGCAGGACGTGAATAATGAGTGACTTAATAATTTGGTCTTTGTTTGCCCAGAGAGGACTTAACTTCTCAGTTGCTTACTCAGTCCGAAGTAGCATCTGTTGAATTCTGCGTTTGATTTCGAGGCTGACGTTGTTGTTGGTGTTACTGCTGGTTCCAACATAGACAAAATTATCAAGGAATTCGCTGTTATGACTGTCACGAGTGTGACGAATGTTTGTTTGATGAAAGGAGATATTTTCTCTTGCTCTCGACTTCGATGTTATAACTGTCCACGAGTGCGACGAATGTTTATTTGATGAAAGGAGATATTTTCTCTTGCTCTCGTTCTCTACTTAACCCATTTGCTACGCTTTTCTGTCCAAACCTGAAGAAAGCAGAAGTAACCGCATAAGCCGCGGTTATTGTGGCCAATGATATGGATTTTTTCATTTTATTCTTAAATTTTAGCTTATTTTGAACTAATTGAATAAGGTTAGCTTATCGGTGGATACCGCTTGGGCAGATATTCCTCCTTTGTGTTAACCATAAACTCCCTAAAAGTCAACCACCATACTCTCATAGATCGATGAAGCGTTTTACCCTTTCCACAAAATTGTAAAGGTAGTTAATATTAATTGTAGCTCTTTCGCTGAGTTTGTCGAAGGTGCGTCTATCGAGACATCACATTCTTAGTATTGGAAAGCGTGGTAATGGTGGAAAGATTGACAAGATAATTCCATTTCGGCTTCCTTCATACAGCTTTGGCAAATAGCGTCCGACAAAATATTTAGTAGCACCGCATGTGGCGCTACTGAACCGTGTTCAGTCAAATCCCTTGCAATTTCAGCGAAACTGGCTTTGCTAAAGACAAGCAGTTCGTAGGACCTCTTACGGTTCACTCCAGGCCAGAAGAATTCCGTAGTTGCACAAATTCTGGTATTTGACCAGCAGTTGCTGAACTTTCTGGAGGTCCTTAGGTTCAACGTCAGAACGCAAAAGAACATCGGAGCACCGACTTACGTCCAATCGTATGAAATTTGGAAAAGGTTGCCAATACAAGTGAAATATGGCAGAAGCTTGAAGCTATTACTAATGAGATCTTGCGATCCTTGACTAGTATTGAGCGCGCAGTCTGCGATCTCACAGCCAGTATGGCAACTCGGGTATCGTAGTGATTGTACAATTCATTGAAGTCTGTTGCGCTTTGGAGCAGTACATCTACTGCCAACTTTAATGCAGTCAACTAGGCTTACAAAACGTTACAGTGATCTGTTAGCATGAAACTAACAGAAGACTCCAGTTCCTACTCTCCATCTTAACTTCGATTCATCCGTAAAAAAGCTCACTTCACGCCTTCTCCAGCAAGACCACATTTTACTGACCGACTAATGAGTAGAGAGTCTAACTTAATCAATAAGCGTCCCATTGTCACTGCCAGAGCTTGAAAATCTTGAGGGCATTAAGGCGTTCTTACGTTCTAGATCACAACAACTTTAATTTAATAGTTCGCAGTTGTAGAAATTCAGAAATTATTTAAGTCAAGTAGAAAGTTGAAATGGCGAATATTTTGAGTTCTTTAGATGAATATCTTCACCTCTTTATGGCTATGGATATAGATATACAGATGATATATAATATATACAGCCCTTCAAAAACCACTTGCGACAAAAGATGGGTTATTTAAAAGGAACACATAAAAAACGAGTAATCTTCTAAAAGAAATCAAATCTCTAAACTTCATTTTTCCTAAGATTAAGATGACACAAATGTTGTTTCTTCAATAAAAATATTTTCGTATCTGATTTTATTGATGCAACAACACTTATGAATTACCTTCAAGCATAAAGATACAACTTATCAGTTTGTCATTGAAGGGGTTCTTTTGCATACTTAAGAAGGAAATAAATTTGGTTTATAATATGCAAACATATGAGCACACATGAAAGTCAAGCCAACCCAGTAGCCAATTTCCCTGGTACTGGATAGTTCAGTGTGTGTTTCGTTAAAAAAATTAAGAATGGATTATAGGTACTGCTCAAAACTATATATTTTTTTCCTTCAGAAAGTTTGTAAAACTGCTAAAACGTTAGCTTTCAGTGGTATATGAAACGGATAGACGGGCAGACTAACAGAGCTTCGAGGTTTGACAATTAAGTAATGAGACTGATTTTATTGCCAAGCTTGTGGTAAACCTGTGACCTTGGAATTCCCTTTCGCGTTTTTTGGCATCTCTCCCCTCTCCACTGAGATATGTACCATCGCTCTAGCTTGTTTAGTTCGCCTGCTGCGTCAAGTTGAATAGACGTGTGTTTGTAGTGCTCGTCACGAAAATGGAAAAACGAAATAAAGAGCAACGCGTCGCAAAACAGCTTCGGAAACGTACGCTAAAATTGTAAGAGAGTGGTGATAGTGCTCTTAGTCGTGCCAAAGCTCACACAATGTTTGTCTCCGCGCGCCTCCCACCCGAAAAAAGCACGCATGAGCAAGTCGAAGGTGAAAACGATGATTATTGCCTTTTTTGATAGCCGTGGAATCGTCAACAAAGAATTTGTTCCACCGGGGAAAACTGAAAATCAAGCCTACTATTGCCAAGTACTCGAAAGATTGCGAAAACGAGTCAACAAGGTGCGCCCAGACATCGGTCGTAAATGGATCCTTCATCACGACAAACGCGCCGTGCCACTCCGCCTCAGCGTGTCCCAGTATTTGGCCTCTAAAGGGATCGCCGTGTTGCAACAGCCGCCTTATTCGCCCGACATGTCAGCCTGTGACTTTTTTGTTTCCTAAAACTAAATCGGTGGTCAAAGGAACCCATTTTGAGGCGATTACGGACATCCAGGCGTCCGTGGCGAGGGTACTCGCGGACATCCCAGTCGAAGCGTTCCAGAAATGTTACGAAGCATGGAAAACGCGCTGGAATCGCTGTATAGCTGCCCAAGGGTACTACTTTGAAGGGGATGGCAGAGTTGTAGAATAATTTTGAAATATACGGTTTTATGGAATCAGTCTCATTACTTAATTGTCATACCTCGTAAGTGGGCTCAGCTTGTCAAGCTGATCATTTATATATATGCTTTATATGATCTTCGACGATTCATTCAGCATTAAATATGATATATATTATGCCAGTAACTAGTAACAATAAGGTTACATTTGAACTAGTTACCTGTTCTGTCACTAAGTTTCGTATGAAATATTTTTTGTAATAAAGGGAATCAAAGTACTATGTCATATGCATGTATTTTCAGCAAACTACCCATGTAACGGCTTATTTTTGCGGCACGCGTTAGTGATTGCCACAATTTGATTTTCTGCCGATTTTCAAAAAAAAGAAAAGAAAACAACAAAAGACACAACCCAAAATCTGCAAAATTTATTGCCTGTAATTGCATGTTTGATGAGCCAAACAATTTTGATTGAATTGTATATTGCCAGCTTTTGAAGGAACAAGCGTTGCTTGTTAACGCCACTATTTGGTTGTACTTGTTGTTGGCATTATGTGATTTGCAATAATTTTGTATGGACTTTTCATGTGGCTTTTATTTTTTTTCTGCTTAATGCAGAGTGGTGTGTACAGAAGGTTATGTGGGTGGGAAAGTATTGCGAGTGTGTTAGTTAGTGTGTGTGTGTGTGCGAGTTCATGTGTGCGTATGTTTTTTAGGGCTTTGCTTGCACGTTGTTATGGTTTTGTTCATTTGCTTGATATACTTAATGCATATTTGGACTTACACACACTTACTCACACACATATGATACAAATATACACCGATACATAACCAACAATCACGCACATATACATATAATCACATAAATATATGCATCTGTGTGGATGACTCGCCAAAGTCGCAACTAAAGTGTCATCTAAAAGGGTTGCTGCGTCCATCAAACTAACTGCGCTCACATACTCGCCCACACCTACATACACTACACATCATATTTGTCAATTCTTCATTGCTTTACTCCCCCACTCTCACAAAAACTTTTTTTTTTGCTTTCTTTACTATTTGTCTATTTTCTTTAGCAGTCGCTTAAGCGATTTAGCAAGTCATGCGCTTTGTCTTAACCCCAGCATTTGGCGATATGTCGGCGCGTATGTGTCCTGCGGTCGCAAGCGTGCGTGTCCTTCTGTTTATTTTGCGCATTTTTTCACTTTTTTTCATGTTTTTGCTTGCTGCTAAGGGCGACCCTTAGCAAAGGCCAAATTACAAGCACTATTGAGCAAATCACACATTACTCCACATATACACAACAACAAAAATAACAACAGCTACACATATCCTTGCCCAGCCAATATTTGCTTTAACCCTTTTTTTGGTAAACTACTGTGTTGTTGTTGTTGGGTTTGTGTGATTGTGCGCACAAATTCAATTTGTTAGCATAATTTGTTTGATTATATTATTGCTACTATGGATTTTTTTTCGGTGATCCTTGGTGATTTTTCGTCCCACACATTGACTTGCAGTTGTGCGTTGTCCTTTGAAATATTTCGACGATTCATGCCAATCCGGCGTAGTGAATGGCTTAATTTTGTTGCGTTTTTATTATTCTACTTATTAATTTTTATGAAAGCATAGTGATTGTGAAATTTATGAGCTGTACATTATGGATCAGGTTTGATTGCTTTATTTAATGGACGATAGGGTTATTGGCGCATTTTTTTCGGGATAAATTGTCAGTGCTTTTGGCAATAATAATGAAAGCATAAAAAAGTTAGCCAAAAAAACCCCGAACTATAGTTACTTAGTAGAGACAAAAAATGGCAACAAAGCACGTCTTCTGAAGACAAAGAGACAGATAGAGAGAAAAGGCGGAGGAAAGTTTCTATTAGAGAGAAGCTAGTTGGAGACGCAGAGTAACTGAAGACTTATATAAAAGATTTTATCAGCTATCTGGAAAAGTCTTGAACTTCAGGCCTTGTGAAAGAGGTGACTGAGTGGTGAATTTTGTTTTCTGTTTGAACAAAACTTCTGTATACAACAAACAAACTGCGAAGGGCGGTATCCGAGTTTTTGGTCAAATGTTTTGGTTCTTTATGACGAGTTTTTCCTTAAACGCAAAAAAAGCAATAAAAATTTCTTCTTGAACTCATCGAGTAATTCGCGCTGACCGTTGAACATGATGAGCAAACGTCTGCCTCAAGCTTGTGGTTTGCGAAATGTATGTTCACGACCAATTCAAAAGTGGATTGAAGGTGATATTTTGTGAAAATATATTTCATTTAGAGCTCACCAGAGAGCAAGACCTCGACTCCACTGAAGCATCTGTAGATTTACTATACTGTACTTTACATATGAACCTATCGAATATCTGAGCTATTCTGATATTGCCTTCAAAAAAAGTTGTTAGTCTACTATGTATTATGCTGATTACGAAGAAAGCTTTAAAAAATTATGCTGGTAATGAAATAATTGTCAAAAAACTCGAAACTTATCCTAAGATTCTCAACAACTGCGAAATATGGTTTGGAATATCTTAATCGAGAGAAAGGTTCGACAAGGATAGTATAGTGAATATCGGTTGAGATGGACGCACTATTGTGAACTCGGAGGGTTTAACGGTTAACGCGTCGTAGAAAAAAGCCAAGAAGATGAGCTGCCAAGACTTTTGTGATAGATTTTGGCAATTCATAGACAAAAACATAGACATAGACATAGGCATAGACATAGGCAAAGACATAGACATAGACATAGACATAGACATAGACATAGACATAGACATAGACATAGACATAGACATAGACATAGACATAGACATAGACATAGACATAGACATAGACATAGACATAGACATAGACATAGACATAGACATAGACATAGACATAGACAGAGACATAGACATACACATAGACATAGACATAGACATACACATAGACATAGACAGAGACATAGACATAGACATAGACATAGACATAGACATACACATAGACAACGACATACACATGGACATAGACATAGACAACAGAAACATCGACATAGACATCGACATAGATATAGACATTGACATAGACATTCATAGACATAGACATAATATAGACATAGACATAGGCATAGGCATAGACATAGACATAGACATAGACATAGACATAGACATAGACATAGACATAGACATAGACATAGACATAGATATAGACATTGACATAGACATAGACATAGACATAGACATAGACATAGACATAGACATAGACATAGACATAGACATAGACATAGACATAGACATAGACATAGACATAGACATAGACATAGACATAGACATAGACATAGACACAGACATGGAGATAGACATAGACATAGACATAGACATAGACATAGACATAGACATAGACATAGACATAGACATAGACATAGACATAGACATAGACATAGACATAGACATAGACATAGACATAGACATAGACATAGACATAGACATAGACATAGACATAGACATAGACATAGACATAGACATAGACATAGACATAGACATAGACATAGACATAGACATAGACATAGACATAGGCATACTTAGACTTAGTCTTAGACATAGAGAGATACAAACAATAGTTATTTTACTGCCTCCTTAAATTGGAGGAAGCTTCCAGATTACATTAGCGGGATTTCTAGAAGTCCTCATACTGTACTGTTTAGTTGGTTAGAAGCAGTTACAAGAAATCCCGATATATAACAAAATAACAGTACATATTAATAGTTAGAGCTAGTGAGCCAATGGGTACATTTTTAATAAGCCGTTATTTTTAGTATAAGAAGCACATGTTTTTCATGTTGCAGCAACATTTTATAATAATTAAAAAAGCAACACTCAAAATAACAACAACTGTAACAACAATACGCTTACAATATCTTTTTCAGCTGCTAAAGTAGGTGAGGGCGTATATGTGTACACACCTATACATATATATACACACATATATGTATATTTCGTGAATAGTAGAGGATTGGGGTGTCCGCATTTTATATGTAATAGCTGAAGTGCTCCTACCCTACAATTGTCACCTGCAAGTGCTTTGCTGCTTACAATCAACGCTTTATTGCAGCAACATTGGTTCATCGCCTGAATTTATGCTATACTAATAGAAAGTTGGCTACAATCATATGTATGGCGTAAACGAGTGGCGCACTGAGGCGTTAAAAATAAATTGTAAAGAAATAAACATGCGGCGCATAAGATAAAAATACGAAACAAAATCTCGAAAATGCTAAACTGTTTCGTGAGACAAATCTGCTTGCAAGTCAAAATGGTTGCGAGGCTGTCATAACAAAGCGTCAAATGGTGAGCTGTGAAATAAATATATCCATAAACTTTTGCTTATGTGTATACACGTGGGTGCGCATATATGTTATACATTTATATACATATGTATATGTATGTGTGTTTATAAGTATTCACACACATACACACATGTATATCCTTCATATTTTCTTCTATTTATTTGTTATTTTTTCTCATTTTTTCAAATGCTAAGAAATTTGTGTTAATGAGCGTTTTTCTTTCAAGTCTACTTTTGTGCAAGCTTAGCATACACTTATATACATAGATCCTCGTATATGTGTTGTTTTATGCGTCAGTATGTGTTTTGTATATGAAGTAGGCAATATTTGCATACTCAATTGCATTGTAAATTCTCTCTTTTGCTTATTGTTTCTTTTACTGTTGTCTTTATTTCTGCACATACTCGTATTTTTCTATTTCATCATCTTCACAATTTCGTTGCATATGTATGGGCGCACAAGCATGCATTCACATGAAAATGCATAAATCAGAGCACAAGGTACCCAATGAGAACCAGTTTGATTGCCAAAAATAAAATTAAAATAGTTATTACAGAAAAGCTTTAAGGTCGGCTGCATCGCAACTTTAGTGCTCTTAACCAATAAAAAGTTGTTCCATACATATATCTTTAATTTGATCATTCATTTACATATGTGCTATAGACCAGAGTCTGAACAATATTTTCAGATATTTTAGTTCTGCTTTGAAAAAAAGAACTTATGGTGGTTGTACCTAGACAATTTCTATGGCAACGTCGTTTTAGCTCTAAGCTAAGTTAAGTTAAATTAAGTTAAGTTAAGTTAAGTTAAGTTAAGTTAAGTTAAGTTAAGTTAAGTTAAGCTAAGTTAAGTTAAGTTAAGTTAAGTTAAGTTAAGTTAAGTTAAGTAAAGTAAAGTTAAGTTAAGTTAAGTTAAGTTAAGTTAAGTTAAGTTAAGCTAAGTTAAGTTAAGTTAAGTTAAGTTAAGTTAAGTTAAGTTAAGTTAAGTTAAGTTAAGTTAAGTTAAGTTAAGTTAAGTTAAGTTAAGTTAAGTTAAGTTAAGTTAAGTTAAGTTAAGTTAAGTTAAGTTAAGTTAAGTTAAGTTAAGTTAAGTTAAGTTAAGTTATGTTCAGTTAAGTAAAGTTAAGTTAAGTTAAATTAAGTTACGTTAAGTTAAGTTAAGTTAAGTTAAGTTAAGTTAAGTTAAGTTAAGTTAAGTTAAGTTAAGTTAGATAAAATTTACATCTAAATATTAACCCATACAATTTCCATTAGGGTTTCCAGGCACATTAACACAAATATTTCCATTTTTATTTCCAGCGTGCTTGTGCTTCTGCAAATAAATATAGTGGAAATCTCGGGGTACAGTTATCATGTGCTTGTGACAAAAAGTCAGGTGAGTACAAAACTTAAGTGTTTTCACCGTTATGTTTGTATTATAGTCGGATTTGTTGGTGTTGTAGCAACTATGTGCTACAATATAAAGCACATACCATATATCTCTATACAGTTGATTGCTGTTGTTATTGCTAGCAATTTGTTGTCTCGTTGTTCCGAACATAAAATAATTGTTAAGATTTCTCTGCATGCAGATTGTATGCCTTCAAGTATATATGAATATTTATAAGTATATGTAGGTAGTTATATGACCAGCAACAGTGTTGCCACTGCATGCAAAAGCGTAATAATATTTGCTAGTTTGAAGCCTTGGACCAAATAAGTTAGGTTAGGTTAATCTGACAGGCAAATAAGCCACGCACAGACCAGTTTTAGCCCTTTGTGATACCAGATTGAGTTTAGTTGCTGGGTCCTTGAGGAGTAATCATTATTTGGGATTTTGGACCAAATAAACGGCGTTGCAGAGAGGCTTCAATTTCATAATATTCCATATCCTAATATTAACATTTTCACTTTTTTATTTTATTTTCGTGAATTTAAAATGATATGGCAGCACCGCACCACCCTTATAATAAATCACTGAAAAAGAATCTAAAGAAAAATCCAATATTCTATTAATGAAGAAACTAAAAATTTAAAAAATTTCTTTATTGAATATTAGTTTTAAGCATTTAAGGCGCTAAATCGCCTAAAAGTAGGCAATCAATTCTGTTTTTTTTTTTTTTAATTAATGCAAAAGCAAGCGCTTGGTATGCTTTTCTTGAGAAGAATTATCATCTTAATTCATTTTGTTTAAAATCGTAAAAATCTGGCAACTCCGTTTCTTGCTAACAATCGTTTCTTTGCTTAATGCTGAAGCAAGTATGCTTCTCTTGAGAAGAAATATCAAAATTTTTTAAATTTATTTTTTTTAGATCATAAAAATCTGGCAACTCCGTTTTTTACTAACAAGCGTTTCTTTGTTTAATACTGAAGCAAGTATGCTTCTCTGGAGAAGAAATATCAAAATTTTTTTAATTTATTTTTTTTAGATCATAAAAATCTGGCAACTCCGTTTTTTACTAACAAGCGTTTCTTTGTTTAATACTGAAGCAAGTATGCTTCTCTGGAGAAGAAATATCAAAATTTTTTTAATTTATTTTTTTTAGATCATAAAAATCTGGCAACTCCGTTTTTTACTAACAAGCGTTTCTTTGCTTAACGAATTCGCGTTGCTTACGAAAAATATTCTAATTTTTTTTAACACACTTTAATTATATTTAAGAAAATCTGGCAACACCATATTTTGCTTAAGGAAAATAAAAAGTTTTTATGCCTTTGTTTGTGAAAATATTAGCATTTTTTATCATATTCAGTTTGTTTAAATTTAAAAAATCTGCCAACACTGTTATATTGCCAACATTTGCGAGGCACAATTTTCTTAATATATTGTAACTGCTTACAAAGTCACACTAAAGATTGCGTAATACTCCTCATACCTATCAGTTGAGTTTGCTACACAACGCTACCCCTCAAAATTTACACCCAGGCACCCCTGCATGTTGTGCTGCGTTGCCACATGCAGCAACTGTATACGTACTAAGTGTAAATTTGTAATGAATGCTGTTTATTGTAATAATCATTATGATGTTGTTGCGCTGAAATTATTTGTTTGTTACTTTTATTGTTACTGCTGGCGATAGCTGTTTGTCATAACTCTATATGTATGTGTGTCTGTGGGTGTAATTCTGAATGCATGTGTGTTTATTTATAATAAGACAACCACTTAAAAATGCGCCAAAGAAAATTCAGTCCACTAAGCAGGCTCAAACAACCAGTCAGTCAGTCAATTCTACAACAACAACAAGAAATACAACAATAGCAAGCGTAAATATAAGTACACAACAGATTTTATAGCACCTTTGTAGGCGCCTCTTCAACACTTGCATACACTTCATCAGCATGAGATGTGCTACCCATACACACACACACATACATACACATATGGATAAGTGTGTTTGTTTTTATGCATGCATTATTATTGTTATTTTTGTATGCATATATGTATTAATGTATAAGTTGCCTAATGCATATGCATGTATATGTAAATATATATTTCTGTATTATTGCGGATGCATAAGTGGCGCACCCACTTAACATATTCTAATTATTCATGCTCATCTTGAATTGTTACTGCATTTTTATAAAACGACTAAAAACGGTAAAAAAAAATCATCGCATAAGTAATTGAAAAAGAGATCTGCGAAATGGGCGCTGTGTGTGCTGAAGTGCGTCTTGCTCAATCAAAATGGCGGCGCATGACGCCATTACTAAAAATATATGCTAATTGTGGAACGAGTTCAAGGAATTGTGTTTGTAATTGAAGAGAGTAGGTACGTTGGTTAACAATATTGAAACTTCGCTGAATTTTTGCGAACAAAAAAAAGAATTTTAAAACCATTCAAAAACAGTTGAAGCCAGTAAGATTGAGCTTGCGACCACAAAACAAGCTGATATTGTTCCAAAAGCTATAGCATTCAACTGAATATTACGATATCAACTAACAGATTACGATAAATTTCAAGGTGTTGAAAAATATATATTATAGTTTAAAAGAAAATTCCAAAAATTTCTAAAAGTTCCTAAAAGCGCGAGAGAATAGTTAACTTTATCAGGAATATGAAACCCTCATTGAAAATTTTCAAAACAAAAAGCATCTCTTAAAAGCTCCAAAAACCGCACAAGTGTAACTAAAAGTTCGTAAGACTGTATCATAGTTCTCAAAATAGTCCAGCAGTTTTTCAAGAGCTTACAAAAACGTCAAAAGACCCAAATTAAGACTTCAGAAACCCATTAATACTTTATAAAAATATTACCAAGAGTTTTTTATCTTTTGAAAATTACTTCAGATTACTTCTTTCTACACACTTCTGAACAAAAGAAAGTCCAAAAGCCACTATTATTAAGGTTTAGTTAGATGACTGATCGAAGATCGCACGTAAACTGCTACATGCAGTCCTTTGTGAAGCCATAGAAAAGAAGAAATCCTATGTTCGAACTTATATATTAGCAAAACCCTTAGTATACAATACAAATTTTCATAGGCGATTAATTTAAACTGACGTTAGTTCGGTGGGATGTGTGAAGGTATGCGCTCCCAAGTGTTTAAGTCTTGACCTCCCTAAAGCGGGACAGTCAAAAAGAAAGTGTTGATTTGTTTCCGGCATCCATACCAGTCTGATGACAAAAAGACTCGATGCTATTGAACGCTTTGCTATCTAAGTGGATGGTTACTACTCTTAAAGAATTTGCACTCTGTAGCAGTTTATCATGATCTAAGTGATCTGGTATGAAGTCAAAGTGTTCAGATACGCGTTCTTTTAAGAACCCAGATGCTCTGAGTCGAATTGCCACTTTCGCGGCCATTTAACTTCCGGCGATGTCTACGGGCACTACGTTCTAAATGACGTTAAGTGCCATGGTTGGAGTGGATCTTAGTGCACCACACTTGCTGATGAGTGCCGCCCGTTGAACGCTCTAGAGTTTATTTGCAAGTGTGGTCAACAGGTATTCGAAATCAATACTATTCAGCTTAAAAGAAACTTTTATTTATTTTTTCGGAATTGACAAAGAACTCTCAAAAATTTTTTGACCGGTTTAAGTCAAAATCAAGAAGACCTAACATCAATAGAAATCTGCTGGCTCTGTTAGTAGAGATTAGAGGGATATATTGATGTGATAAATAGATAATAATTCAAGAAATAGTTTTAAGAAAAATTTGAATGTTTTAACTCACAACTTGATTGAGTTTTCTGAGAAAAGTAATCACTTACTTAAGAAAAAAGAGAAAGCTGCTTTGCTAAATGATAATAGGCCTTTTTATTCTTTAGTTATTAATTGAAGTACTTTATACCAAAAATCCTAAAAACACAAACAAATCCAAAACAAATCCTATCCTTTAACTTTTTTTGGAACCTCTTTAGCTTTAGATTGAAGATAATATATTTATGAATTTCACACAATGAATGCAAATGATAAACACCAAATACTGTCTGTTTTGCATAGATGAAGTGTGAAGAGTTTGAGTCTAGTATTGTCTTATTTGGTCTTTGACTTTTTTATGAAATGGTAATACAAACAATCATACCTAGAAGGCATTTGAGAAAATCCCAGCACAGCGGGCATTATATTGGTATTTCGTTCTCTATGAGCAGAATCAGAGTATAGTATTGCAATTGCATATCATTAAGAGTCCTGACGAGACAGTAGCTGATACATGATTAGCTAGTCAGTCGCAGTTCTGGGTAATTTTTTGAATATAAAACGTGAATATGATCACCGAGTAGTCGATGCGGCCTTAAATAATGGCAAGGAGTGTTGCCGTGTTGAACATAGCCGGACTGGTATCAAATAATATATGATAAATCTAGATTCTTCTTGACCGGTGTGGCTGATTCAGAAAGCAGTAATTAAGAATGGTAATTATATAATTAAACACTTTGGTGATACGTAACAAAAACTTTGAGATATCCGATGCCCTAAACCCCTGTTGACGTGTCTGCATACAAAGTGAATAATTTATTAAGTTTTTTTAGAAATGCAAATAACGAATTGATTAGTCTGCCGAATTTGATAAAATTGAAAGTACTCGTATACACAAAAAGAAAATAATTTTTTTTATAATAATATATATAATGTTTTTTTTTTGATATTTTTTAAAGAAATAATTTTAAAGACAACAATGCAATTCGTTCCAGTGGAGGAAATCTATGCTTTGAAATAAACATACAAAACATATACATCTTGCGATGTTTGTATGTTTATTTCAAAGCATCGATTTCCTCCGCCGGAACGAATTGCAAAAACCATTTGATATTTACGTGCGAAATATATTTTATTACAAATTGCTTTAATACAAATGGTTTCACATTAAAAAATTATGAGCGCGAGAACAAGCAAAGCGCCGTAGGTGTGCATTAGGGTAGTTCTCACAAAGAAAAAACAACGATTAATAAATATAGCCGATTGTATAAGTAATACACAAGATACAAGATCTTGATATATTGAAGGAGAAATCATTTAATTGTGGTACCGCCTTTAAGGCGTTATCTTTTATGGGGTTTCATGAGTTTCCTCGGGTAAAAACAGCCTTTTATCAATATTATTTTTTCTCAGATAAAAAATGAAAAATTTTATTATAATTTTTATTGTTACAAACATACGTTATTAACAAAAAAATTTTGAAATTTTTTGAAAAATATTTTAAACTTGACCAATGCGACGCCTTTTCCGGTGACCATTTGGAAAAAAGATGCGACTACAGGAGAATAACTCTTTTAGGATCATCTAAAGTGAAAAGTTAAAGTGTATTAGTTAAAGTCGTAACTTAGCACATGCAGGACGAAAATTGCCAGATATTTTTACAAAAAAATGAAAATTTCAGTAAAAATGTTACGACAAATCCTTCGTCCAAAACTTTAAAAATTGTATCTCAAGGACTCATGTGAAACTTCATGAAGATGAGTAGATCTCGAGAAATCTTGGCAACCGGCTTCATAAACACAGTTTCGGGAAAAATGCGTTTATAGACGGCGAACTAAGCCTAGTTAGCTTCGAGCGCACAAGTTCTCAAAGCTGTATCTTCGAAACAGTTACTCGGATTAACTTGAAAATTTAGGACAATTTTACAGAGTGTTGTAAAATTTAAAAGACAATAAAAAAAATCGATTTTTTGAGATAAATGATCAGAACACTATCAACTTTTTTCTGCATGTTTTTATTAAATTATTTTATAAAATTAAATTTTTAAACTACCACCAATTTGTTCTTTTCTTGCGTTATACAAACAATTTTTCTAGACAGTTTTTATTTATGTTTCACCCAAGAAGAATGCCGAAATCACTGAAATATTTGAAAACTAGGTATTGTAGAGTCTCTCTTATGTCTACTTTCTTGCACTCTCTGCATGTATCATAGTTACTTATGCTCACATGGTTCTCAAATGATGCCAATCAGTTGTGGTCAGTCATTAGTTTAACAACCGTTCTGCAGTTCTTGCCGTATAAATAGCATGTGTACTTACCTTCGGTGGTCTAGCATATGTTCCTGTGTCCCTGCATGTCTTTAAAGCATTCCATTTCACGCTAATCCGTCTATCCGCCTTTTCGGATATTTTATAGTGAATGTACTGGTTCGGTAGCCAAACAGCAGACACTCTGAAAATCGGGTCAGCTATATCGTTTCCCGTAATTTCTTTGCGTTCTGGAAATCAGTATAGTTATATGCAGCCACTATATTTACTAGCTCCCTGCTTAAAAGGTCATTCTCTAGCATAATGCGATGTGAGATTATTGCTTAATTGAAGCCTTTCTATATAACAATTTTCTTTATGTTGTTTCCTGCGTTTTTAGCTATCACAGCCAATTTCCTGGCACAAATCGTCGCACAAATTTCAACCTGGAAGACACAAGAGTATTTTATAAGGTTTAAAGGTCCTCCAAGTTCCAGTTCCGAGCAACAGATTAGATCAGTAACCATTTTTGATCCATCTTTTGTATACATATGTGGTAAAAGCCTTCATAGAGTACTGAAAATCAGTTGAAATCAATATTGTAAGTTACTTTTCTAGTACCGACTTAACCGTTGCAAGGTTCAGTAAATCTACTTCAACAGTTTTCTAGCCACATTTAAGTCCCACCCTAACGTCCATAAATATAAAAAAACATATAAAATTTATATTCATACTTACACACATGACAAATTGAGGTGGAGAGTCTTAGTTTTATGCGTGCCAAGGCATCCCAAAGACACCGAGTCAAAGATACGCGTACAGTAAGAAATAAATAAAAAGTATTGTTGTAAATCATAACAAGCGTGCAATAATTTCCAAGCAGCAGGAAGCAATGCCATTAAAATACGCAACAACAACAACAATACGCGTAATATAAAAGCAATAGCTGAAGAAATATAAAAAAGTAATCATAATACTAGTAGTTGAGATATGAAAAGTGCCGTTCGAGGTGCATAAGGATATGTCGATGGCAAGGATAATGGCAGGCTAGCGGGAGTAAAGGCGCGCAATAACACATGAGTTGGCGTTTACACTTTCAGCATAGCCATTAACCTATGACAAATGCGGCAGAGGGCGGCAGAAGACACGGTTGCACAGACACACACATACACACGTGTTTATGGGACTTTATATGCGCTGCAGCGCACGGCAAAAAAAATTAATGATACTTGGTGAGATTTATGTAGCGCCATTTTAATTTTTATTGGAAAATTTGCGTGCTGCTACGCGTTGTCTCCACCATCTAACTATATTTTATAGAACGCCAGCGCATTTGAGCGCGCTGCTGTTGCATGCCACCATAAATTGTGGTGTCGCGTCGGCTGATGCGTTACTTGTTGCGTTCACGCCATTCGTCCAAGTTAATGCGTATCTATAAATGTTATTGCGCTTGTTAGCAAGCGATAAAATGTGTGGGCGTGCTGTGGAGGTGGAAGTGTGAAGTACGTGAAACCATTTGATAAGCGATGAAGGGGGTGGGAATCTCGGAAATTTAGCGAAGTTGCAAAATAAAGTTTTGAATATTTTCCACTGCAGTTTTTATGAAAGAAGACTGACAATCCAACACTGAAAATTTTCGAGTTCGAAAGTTCGAGGGGCTATAAGGAATGTATGTGTGTTGGTCTGAGAAGTAAGACTCATTAAAATAGTTAGTAATTATATATAATCCAAAAAGAAACGTAGGAGATCCCATAAAGTATACTCATGTATATGCATAAGTACATAAGTAATCAGCGTTATGAGCTGAGTCGATGCGGCCATGTTGGATCTGAAAGTTATCTTCTGAGGAAGATCATGGAGGATGAAAATCCTACAAATTAATCTCCATCACTCAAAGTCGACTTCCGCCAATATCTTGCTTTGTCTGGGTAGAGTCAGAGCCGACGCTGTTTTTATTCAGGAGCTGTAGCTGAGTAGCAATAGTGACAGTGAGTTTAAAGCAAGTCAAGGGACACATTACTTCGCTAGCAGCAGCATTGAGCTACTTCCATATGAAACATTTCTGGGTGCCTGGCTATACCGGAATCATATTAAATTGTAAAGCCCAAGAGCTTGCAAAAGAAGGCACCCATCTCCTAATTAAATCAGGATGGGAATGGTTGCCTATCTTCGTGCACTATGACCTGAACCAATCGTCCATTATGATAGAAATGAGCAGCGGTTCGCCTGTATTCGTACACTCGGGCGGACCAACGGACTTTGCACGAGCTTAGCAGACGTTGATCAGCAATCAGCACTTGTGGGGTTGCGATGTTCTTCAGGACCAGAGTGAAAAGCTAGTCTTTAGCAAGGCTCATTGACACACGCCATGGATCTAAAGTTTTCGTTTTGCGCAACTTGCCAAAGTTGCAATGAAGAAATTGAAGTGGAAACAGCTAGAGACTTTCTCTTCTACTGTCCGGTTTTTACCAGATTGAGGCTGAAGCATCTCGGTTTTCATACTTATTACAAATCCGGGGATTTGGCTGAAACTTATATTAGTCGCCTTAATGAATTTGTGGCTGCCTCTAGAGGTTCGGACGATATGCGAAGTTCGTTTTGATTCGTATCTATAAGTTCTGGGCATCACAACGGACAAACATATCTAGCAGTCCAAATAGCATTATTCGTGGTTTCATGGAAGGATCTACTTATTACAAACTCGGCCTCTAAACGTTTGGTCGAAACACGAGAGGTCTTTTGATCCAAATCTGAGATTTTTGGGCATAACAACGGACAAACGTCTCTAGTAGTCCAACTGGGATTATTTGTGGCTTTACGATAAGTCTTCCCATTTACTTAACCTAACCTAAGCTTTCTCTCCAAGTGGCTGTTCTTTTGTAGGAACCGCTAATATTGGACCACATGCTGATCGAACAAAAGCAAGTCCTTGTAAGGAGAACTTTCTGATTTCAGTAGGTAATTTACGAAATTTGGCTGGGATTATTGCCAAGGGCAACGCTAGAATCTTCGAATAAATTATTCAGATTGGACCACTATAGTATATATAGCATATTCCCAGAAATTAGTTTTTGGGATCCACATCCGAGAAACGCTGCGGATGGGAAATCAATTCAAAGACCACTACATAAAATTCCAAAATATTTTTTTTCCATTAATCATTGTGCGTGGGAGTATCAATTGATCTACGAAGTTAAATTATAGCTTCATGTACCAACTATTATCACATATTGTAGCGAAATTCAGATTTACATATATCAATTCAACAGGCCAAGAATTGCTCACAATTATCAATTCGTGGTTGCCTGCTGTCGAATGTGAGTTTGAAGTGATCCCACTTTGTATAGAGAACGGACTGAGTTTTTCAGCAACAATATATGCAACATGTTTCTGCAACATGTTTGGTTTGTCGGCTATCTCGATTAAGTTAAATTTAAAGCCATCTGTCAACCTTACGAAATTTTTTCACCTAGTTTCAGGACTATCTCACTGAACTCTGAGAGATAGAAAAAACAATGAGAAGCTATGAGCTTTTATTTCTCAAATATGCGAAGTAAGCAGTATTAGACCTATGTTTGATTTTTTTTACATCTCTTCGTCTCATTTTTAGTATACTTCAACAACTGAGCCTCGCTCATAATTTTGTCTCCTTTTCTCACCCTACAGCAAATGTTTCGTAAGACCCGCTCAGTTAATCATAAGCACCGACACCAAAATTGGCTACTAAACTCAACAGAAGGCATTAGTTGCATTTTTATACACCATAACTGCGTCAGCACACGTCCACCACTCCACCAAACTAATTGGACGCGTCTACTTAGCCAGTTGATGACCGACTGCTCAATTGTGTGTAAACATTTTAGTGTTGTTGTGCAAAATTACCTGTGAACATGAAGTAGTCTGTGTCCAGAAAAAAAAATTGCACGAAAAAATGACTTGGTGATAGGTGAGTGGGGGGCGTTAATAGGTCAAAGGCACAACTTGCTGTATTGTCTATAAAAAAAGTCATAAAATTTTATAGTACAACAAAGTGCATGTCTAGTAAGTACAACAACTCAAAATGATAGTTTCTGTAGTGGGTAATGCAAAGGGTCACAACTGAGGCAACGGAAGTGGGTGGTGTGTATATCTCAGGCAATAAAATCGACTCTAATATCGGGCGGTCAGTTCGAAATTGGCAAATTGCGCTCGGGTTGTGGGTGGTGGGTGCTTAGTTCGTTGAGTTTCTTGGCGCAGCAACAGCTTGTGGTTCGAGGTAAACGACTTTGCGGTGGGGTAGCAAGTAGTCCATAAAAATTAAGCCGCAGTTATGAGACTGGGACACTGTCTGCGTATGTGGAGATCTGCGACAAACACATACACATACATACATATATGTTTCCCTAAGCGTTTTATCGCCTGTCTGTCCGCTTGTTCTCCACAACTCCACTTCGTTGTAATAACTTCGGCGCTGCTGTTGCTCCGTCATTATGCGCCTCAATGTTTTCTTCGCGCATTAATCGAAATTGCAACCACACCAACACACAAACAATTATAGGTAAATTTGTGTGTGTGTACGCATGACTGCATTGAATAACGATCAAACGCTTGGCATTAATGAAAGAGAAGCAGGAAATGAAGCTGGCTCGGTGGCCATAAAATGTTATCGTCTTAAGGCAGCGTGTAAAGAGTTGATTAAATAGGTAGCCAAACAGTAGAAGTAATTACACGATGACCGCGCAGATAGCGTGGGTTCAATTAAATTGTATTACAATGGTGAGGGGGGAGAAAGTGGACATCGATACATGCAAGTGTCTAAATGATTGATGTTGGTGACATAGCGCGGCTCAAGTCACAGAATTTACAACGTTTGACCACTTAAAGTTGCTGCAAGAAGCACAGTTCCCTATCCTGAGCGAATTGAGCTGAGCCTTTCCATATAACTGAGTTTAATTTTAGACTCAGCATGTAAAGTAATACTTCTTGTTTATATAGTTTATCTAGTAGCTTTCTGATTTTTTTCTTAGCTCTCGAAGCGTATCACATATATGGAACTGCAGAGCTCAGTGAATATCATTATGCTGAGCTCAGGTTAATAGGCAAAGAGGCTCGATATTCAATTCTCACTCCCTAACTTCACAACTCTCCTTTTAAGTGGGTCATGTAATGTGTTTCGTTTCAAATCAGAGAGAACAGCTGATATGAGAAATTTCTAAGCCGAAATATTCGAGGAATGGGAATCACCAGTGGAAAATTGCCTCGATGCAGAGCTCCGAACATGGAGTATAGTGAAGGAAGCAACTGCCAGCTCCATTGATGACCCCCTTTTGAGTCAGATTTTTTATTCCGTATTTGAAGGAGAAGATGTTCGAGTATTAATGCCGCCAGCTTCATTGACGATCGCCTTTTGAGTCAATCCTTTAATTTCATATTAGAAAAAAATATTCGAGCATTAATGTCGCAAGTTTGCTGTAAGAATCTGGGGTCCTCACGGTATGATGCACTGGAGGAGGCGCCGGCTTTCTAAAGGATGACTACTTCTCATGGACCTAGTAACTGAATTCCATCTGAGATCGCAAAAGACCAAAACTGGTATTCGCGTGGCTTATTAGCTTACCAAATAAACGTAAACCAAACCTAATGTCGCAAATTTTTCACATCGACAAAGGTCGATCAAACTGGGATCTCACTTGGACAGCTTAGAATGGCGATCCGATTTCTTACGTAAAACTTCTACACAATATATCATAAGATCGACAAAGCGCTTTCAGCCTCTGACAAGTTGGTTGAAACGGTTTTTTCAGTTTAGATTACGTCTTCTGGCTCGCCTAGGATAAAACTGACGAGCTGTTTCAACTTCAGTCATGCATACGCTGAACAATGGAGGATGTCTGTTTTGTCTTTGCTAAGGGCAAGTTGTTTAGAAAATCTCCATCATTTCATCTAAGCAAAAATGAAATTGTACCTGCCCAAGAGTGGGTCCTGGGCCAGCAACTGCAAAGCCCACGAGTAAGCGAGCCCATTTGGCCAGTTCGTCGGCTTTGCAGTTAACAGTAACTCCGCTATGACCAAGCATCAGGCACCTAAACTGGTTTGCTATTGAAGTAGCTTGATGCTATTTCTGGTGAGGACAGGCACTAGCGAGCTCAGGGCTCCGCTGTTGGAGTGAATGCTCACCTCCCTGAAAGAGGCTGCACTTCGTAGCAGTACTAATACTTTAATACCAGCCACTTCTATATAAAAAAAAAGACTACATCAGCCCGATAGCTTAAAGCTAACATTGACAGACAGTCACTTTTCTTCCAACCTTCCCTCATAGTTTCGATCCACTCTTCTCTACCGACTCTTCCTCACCTACATATCCCATGACGGTATGTGAGCAGCGAAAACGAAGCACGAGTAGCCTCTGCAATGATCCAAGTTTTCAGGAAGGCAGGAATTTTGGCGTATTCTTGGTCGAACCTCTTGATATGCTCAGACTTTGTGAGACTTAAAACGCACTTCGCAATAATGTGAACTAAGTAACTAGCAAGCGACATCACTTCGCTCTATAAGCTCTCGAAAAGTCCCAAAAAGATCCAATGTTTTTGAGCCAAATTTTGTTCAGCGATGAGACCCATGAGTTGGTATTGCCTTCCATAGAATTGACATCAATTTAAGTTAAAATATTTGATGAAGCCTTCTGTAGACACTAACTGTATTCCAAAAACTAAGAAAGAAAACAACTAAAGATACATCTCAGCCCACATACATCCACACGCCAATCGTAGCTTTGTTGAAGTAGCTAATTTAGACTTCAGTAGGTTCGCCTAGACAACCGGAAAGATGAGACTCATGGTAAAATGGTGAAAGAACTAAGTTTATTTACTTCGCCTTCTTTAACAATTAGTGTTCTACAAAATAGTTGTTTCTGCCAGAATGACGTCTACAAAAAGACGACGAAACTTGCTGAGAGAAGCAGTTGAATAGACCTTGTAATATCTACTATCGACTAATGGAAGCTTATCAGTGCTCACCGAGCTCAGTGGATACAGCCAACCCATACGATAGTAAGCCACATAGTGGAGCTCCTGGATCTGTACAGTAACGACATGGATTTGGCAAGTTCTAATAGCTAAATGAGTTACTACATTAACTCAAATGGTTTCAGATCTTTTCGATGAAACCATCAACTGAGTGACTTGGAGCAGTTGGGAGGACTAAACAGAAAGAAAATTCTTACTTGCAACCATAGCGACACTTCGATCTCTTTCGGCGAATTGAAGCTCTTGACTCAAAAGCAAGTCGTTGAAATTATCACTCCCTTAAAACCAGCTTTAGCCTTGCTTTTCTATATTAACTACATTCCAATGCTATTTTCGTCAAGAGGGCCCTAAAACAATGCAAATCATTTACATTTAATTAAATACCAATGACAGTACTATTACTTCGGTATTTGATAGTTTCTTTTTTACAATCCGTTCGTCTTTTTATACTTCAAGTCCCAAACAGTCAATTGTTATAACAATAAAAACCACAAAACTATGCAAAAGTAATGAACTTTTCGCCAACTTCATGGCACCCAACTCAAATCCAACGCATGTAGTCTGAACCTTTTTTCCCGTTACGTCAATAACAAATTAACTGACCAAGCAGAGAAATCAAAAATAACTATGCAAAATACCAAATGAGTGGGATTGTCAGACGCCCGCTGTTCAATTCAGTTCACTGACCATAGTTTTCCACACCCACCCTTCCGGCTGTAATGCGCCACGCAGAGTTGTATCGAAGATTCCTCGAGAAAATCAGAAAATCACATGAAAAGATTTCAAGGAGATAAGACAAAAGATAAATAAACAACAAAATGCGTTAAGCGTCACGAAGAGTTGAGAGCTTGCGAGCTTGGTTAGACATCAAGGGTCGGCTGGTGGAAGCAAGGGTCAGCTACTTGTACATAGTGCCAGCAAGGGTCGATGAGCGGTAGAGAGGGTCGATAAAAGCAAAAGAGAAAGCAAACCTTTGCCAGTGATGTGTTAAAGGCATAAAACTTATTGGTGCGTGCATATGAGCCGACCCCCGCAAATGCAAGAAAGTTCGACTGCTCAACTGACAGTTGCAGAAAAGTTTAAACGAAAAATTATAGACACTTCGGTATGTTGTTTACGCATAGCCTGCCAATGTATCCTTTGCATTTCAATGCTCGAGGTATGTGATTTGAGAGTTCGGGCAAAAGAAAGTTATCCATTTAACTATAAGTAACTGTAAATATCAATAACCGGAAGCTGTCTTCACCGGAAGCGTTTGGCATAATTTTCTCAAGCAACTGACCATTACAAACTTCGATATGTCTGGCTGTCAGTCTGACCCTTCGTCTCCGTCTTAATGTTTGTAGTGTTGTCTTCGTTTTTTGCTCACTTTTTGGACACCCAAACACAATCAGTATTCATATGTTTGCACTGCTTATTGGGCATGAGGAATTCCTTGCCAGCAAACCCTGTCACCTCCCTGCTTGCTGTCCAGCCAAACGCTGTAGGTCATTTACTTTGTGGTTGTCAAGAGTTGTTAGAACTTCAAATTTGTTTTGCTTTTCTTTACTTAAGAAATTTCTCTGTTTTATGTTTTCAACACGCAGCAGTGTAAATACTTGTGGGAAAAATCATAAAATTTAAGGGTTGGCAATCAAATTAAATGCAAATCGAAAATTGATATTGTGTCATGTAAAGAATGTAAGATGGTTGAGTTGTAAGATGTGAGGTGAGAGGAAAACTTTTGTGGGTGAGAGAATTTGTAGAGAGTGTCAAGCGACTCCCAAATACCCAAACATAGCATACTATTGGATATCAAAATTTGGATTTATGATCTCTCACCTATGCTCCAGTGCTCCGAAATCGAATAGGTTTAACGCTGAGTAATATTCGAAACTCTAAAAAAGTATTTTATGAGATCTGTCTTTCAAGCTTGATTTCCACAGAAATCGTTTCCTCAGCTTAACTAAAAACCTTCAACTTGAAGTCACAGTTGTTAAGAGTTAAAATCTATTATATTAATGTAAAGAACTGAAAATGTTTGGCTTCAATGATCTTCAATGATATTGGTAGACGTGACTTAAGTGTGGAAACCCATCTAAGTCTTCATAGAAATTTTTTTTTCATCTTCTTCATGACTCTTGGTATAATCATCTAAACGATTTCGAACGATTGTGCCATGGTTTCCTCAGATCCTCCTTACTCTATCTCATGTTAGCACTATAGAAGCGAAATATCATCTCCCAAGGCTCTTTCAAGATATCAATCCTTTCGGCATATCGGCGTAGACAAGCGACTTCACATAACTCCACACAAAATTATCCAGCGATTAAATCGCACGATCTGGGAGACTACGCTACAGGCCCACGTTTCCATCAACAATTTCCTTCAACAAATTGAAAGTTTTACTGGTTGTATGGCATGTAGCGCCGTCTTTTTGGAAGCAAAGGTCGTCCACATATACATTCTCCAATTCTGGAGCGAAAAAGTATTATAGCCGGCTTAATTTTTAAAAACCATAGTTCAATGGTCCATACCAAACAATGACTTTTTAAGGGTGTAACGGCATCTTAACAATAGACAGTGAATTATCCTCTAACCAGATGTGACAATTATGCTTATTAATGTAGGTATTCAACCCCAAGTGAGTCTGTTCGCTGAAAAAAATAAGATCGGTGGCCATATATTTTTGTGTCCATTCACCGAACATACGAAACGCATGCAGATTCCGATGGCGGATGGACTCATAGGAATCCTCTCCGAAATTCTGCTCCACAACAGCACTTTATCCCCTAGAGTAAACATGATGCGAATCAGTTTCATGGTTGCTCGAATTACCGATTCTGCTAGGCAACTATGGCGACTGAATATAAGATTTAGCGTGCGAACCGAACCATTATTTTGATTAAATAAAGGAGATTGCAAGTGTAGCCAGCCACCTGGTCTTACCAACGAAGTGGAGATCATCTTCTTTTTCTGCTTCCCCCGGCGGGTACATAGTCGAATACTTTCAGAACTAGACATGACCTTGCCAGCGTCTCTTAATTCGCTGAACAATGTCAATGTCGTCATCGTTCCATCGGCTGCGGGATCCACCGTTGCTAATACGCAAAGGACTATAAATCTTCCGCAGAACCTTTCTCTCGAAAACTCGTAGCGCCGACTTATCAGTTGTTGGCATCGTCCATGCCTCTGCATCATATAGCAGGATGGGAATGATGGGTAACTTGTAGGGTTTGATCTTTGTTCGTCGAGGGAGGACTTTTTTCTCAATCGCCTATTCAGTCCGAAGTAGCACCTGTTGGCAAGAGTTATTCTGCATTGAGTTTCGAGGTTGACGTTGCTGTTGGTGTTAATACTCGTTCCAATATAGACGAAATTATCTGCCACTTCGAAGTTATGACTGTCAAAAGTGACGTGGGAGCCAAGTCGCTAGTGCGACGATTGTGTGTTTGAGGACAGGAAATATATCGTCTACCCTCATTCACTACCAGACCTATTTGCTTCGCTCCTGTCCAACCTGTAGAAAGCAGAACTAACGGAGAGTCTAAATATAGATGCTATAACTCCTTGGTGTTAACAAGACAGAAAATACTTATAGTAAGTTTGATTCCCCTATGTTATGTCGCAACATATTGTCCCATAAATGGACAAGGATCACTCGTGAGTGTTCGAAAAAGCCTCTTGCTGATAGCTGAAAAAGTTTACTTTCGTGTAGTTAAGTACAATATTTTGATTGAATATCTCTTTTCGCAAACAAGATTCCACCAAAAGTTAAACAATTTTTTATTGATTAAAAAAAACTTCTTAATTATCTCTCTTTAAAAATGGAATTTACCAAGAGCTGGTCCAGGCAATCAAATGAAACAAAACGTGTAAATATGGCGGTGATTCTTCCTCCAACAAACAACAGTCCAATACCAGCAACATGCACCCCTCACTCATTACAGCCGCTGAGGCCACAACTTCCGAGTGTTGGACTGCGTAGCGCTGCCGTATGCTCATAACACAAATGGCGCAAATGGCGATTATTCATAAATCATTAAACACCATTTTGCTTGAGATAGTCACAGCGCTTGTCGCGCGCGGTGTGAGCGTGTCTAACAGACAGCGCCCTTTCATTTTTTTTTTCTGCTTTCACGGGCGGCACTTACAAATTTTTATCGCTTTTCGAAAAATTAAAATAGCGACGGGTGGCTGGGGCAGCAAGCAGGCGCAAAAATCGCGCTAATGAGCGATTGAAGGCACACACAAAAAAATTGAAGATAAATTGCTGAAAAAACTGGCAGAGTTCAGTGAAAATCAAACGTAAAAAATTTAGAGAAAAATCAGCGTGCTACAACAATATTCAAATCGAGCAGTCAATGCTGCGCACGGCGGCGCGTCTACTCGTAGTGCAGAAAACAGGATTACAACATCAACAGGATAACAAGCCGCTTTGGTGGGCAATAAACTGGTGCGTCGGCACACACTGTGGGCGGGATGTAGTGCGCGCACACAGCCACACATATCTCCTGTATGTAAAATAGTGTAGCGGGTGGTTGCGCGCGTGAAAACATTTGCGCTTGTTTGTTTACGTTTGTCGCCCACTTTAAGCGCTCGCAAAGCGCGCTGTCCACAGCGAGCGCTCTATCCATAGCAAGCGCGCTTAACCCCCGTGCACACGCAGCGCTAATGCGCGCTGATAGTATCTGTCCGCCAGCTGCCGCCAAACTCACACTTCAATGCAAGCGCCACTTTGTGTTGTTGTTGTAATTTTTCTCTTTGACTATTTTTTGCTTGCTCAATTTCTTATGCTTTTTTCTTGCTTTTCCAGCCAAAAAGTCAGCAACGAAGACATTAAAAATTTTGTTTGATTCTTGTTCTGGTCGTTTGATTTCCGTTACGTCCTTGCCGCCATCAGCCGCGCGCTCATTTGTCGTGCACACGTTTGCCATAGAGATTAAAAATACTTTTTCATCTTTTTCCGCCGCTTGCTCATCTGCATACATACTTATGTATGTATAAGATTTCCTTTGGCTTGTTCTTCAACCATTTACTCGCCCATTTCATTCGGCTATCTTTCGCCATTATGTTCGCCATTAAATTAAAAATTCATCTTTAATCAAAAATTATTGCTTGCATTCGTATCTAAAGTTATAGCAAATATTTTGCTGTGTACGCGCCGATAAATATTTGCATGAGCCCTCGTTCATAGAGTTTGAAAGTCTTCGGCTTCAATAGAGGATAAACTTGAAAGAAAATTTTTTTGTAGTTGTTTTTGTAGAAAAAAGTTTGTATATACTTTTTAACCAAAATATTCTCCTTTAAACCCACTCCTACTAGAAAAATTCTGGGTTCGAAAAAATATTTCGTGACTAATTTATAATCCTACCACAAGCCTCTCACATGTATCGAAGCTCACTAAACTTGTTCTCCTCTCTATTTGATACTGTATATCGCAGTTTAGGATATATTTTTACATCAAAAATAGTCAAGAAGCAGAGTACTTAAAAACCAACTGACCTGTCTGAAGAGTTCGAATTGGGGAGGAATATACTTCATAAATGATCAGTCAGATTTCTCAGTTGATTTTTTTTTCTCTGTTTATATATCGGCTATACTTTACTTATTTTCTTTTTCCAATAAAATACAATCTACTCTGCTATCTTAAAACCTGTTCCATGAATCAGTTTTTGCTCTAGTCGAAATGTTTTCTAACTAATGTCAGATTTCTCTAAAAGATGTTTAAAGAGGCATTGCGGAAGTCTAGTTCTAGCAGTTCTAACTTATGCAATGTCTAAGTCTCCTAGTTTGGGGTCCTTCAAGTAGAGAAGATATAGCAAGTACCTGGATCCATTACAATGTTAGTATAACAATTAAGTATGAAATATTTGAATATTATTACGAACCATATTCATCGCGTCACAGGAAGCAATCAATCATAGTTCTGACTTATCAGTATCAAGCATAGCTATCTCATGATTCGTCAGACAGTACACATATCACGATAGTAAATCTTGTGGGTTTAGCAGGTCTTATGTCAGTTTTATTAGGCGTTTTCTGGAAGTCGAGCTACCTTGACATAACATTTGAAAATATAGCCTTAAAATGAAAATGTTTAAAACTTTGACTTTGAACCCCGCAACACTATACATATTGACAGATAATCCTCTAAACTGTAGGCAGAGTCACAATTGCTTGTCGAGTCAGTTTAATCTTGAGAGATCCAAAAATGTTTCATAGAATTTAGAAATACAACTTTCGGACAAAAGCCACAGCGCTCACAGTGTCACAAAAGCCCTAAATATTTATAGATATTAACTTAAAAGCCGTGAAAGAAGTATGTCATTTCGACAGTCGTCACAGCAATTATGACACTGTCGGATAACGACCTAATGACTTACAGGAACCCCAAAACGAAAAAAATTTGGATGTAGTAAAACGCAGACGAAGGAGCTTCAGACATGTCGGAATACTTTACTCCATACAATGACAGCATGCCACTTGTTGTCTCCTGACGAACACTTACATAGTGGAGTCTGCATGCGTCCGGTCAATGGACAAAGTGCACTCTTCTCCGAGCAGTTTCTGTTGGGTTGTTTTCATAGAAACCATCGTCTGCTTGAAGCGGAGCCGCCATCTAGGAACATCAGGAAGTCTTTCTTTGAAATCCAACAGTACGAGTAAGAGCATCGATATTCTAGAATGAACCTTCCAAAACTTCGTTCTAGATACTGTAGCGAGATCGGCTCCGACATATCATATATATATACATATATATATATTTGTACATATAACCTGCGAACGATAAGTCCCCGCATGATGCTAGCCAATGAATCTCATTCGTCTAACGAAAATAGACAGATACCAATTATGGGTTCGGATTTACAGTTTCCTAACGATATGGCTGATATCCAGTTTTGAAAGCTAGAGCCAGTCGGTTCATATGAATTTAACAATCATGACTTATTAGAACTCCAGTGAACATCATACTTAATCATTTAGGCAGGAGTGACTTAAATGAGATAGCGGATACTTTCGTAAGCCACTCCTGCCTGTTTGGTCAAGCATGTTCGCTGTTCTTCTATTTTTATGGATGTTGTTGAGATTCTACCCTCCATCCAACTTTCGACAGAATGATGTTGCTATATTGAAACATACAGAACCTTGTAATAACCTATGATAAACTAATATGCTGGGAAGTACCTCCATGACAACTTTGTTTAATATAAATATCGTATGTAGTTAAAAAAGCTCTTAAGCTTGCCTAGTATTCCCAAGTTTCCCACTACCAGCCAAACGATTTCTTTGGCAACAAAAAACTGTTTCCGTCATTTCCTATAAACTGAAAAAAGATTAAATTTGTAAAAGTTAAATGTGTATTCCTTAAACCTCAACTGAAAGCATTAAATTTCCGCCAAACAAGCGTTTGACGCTTCACTTCCTCTATTTAAATACACATTGGGTTTCCTCCCTCTTAGACGTAAATAAAGGGCGTTCACACGCACATTTGTATTGCGCGCTTAAGCGTAAAAAACAGGCAACAACAAAAACGTAATTTTAAATTTTTTTTAAATATTTTTTTTTTGTATTTTTTACATTAAACGCTGCGCATTTTTGGTGTTAAAAAATTGTTGTATTTTTCAATCAAACGAAAACACTGAAAAGCGCAGCAAAAAATGGCGTCTCGATGAAGTGGGCGCGTTTTGCTGCGATTCGGTTTTTTGTATGCTTTTTTAATTGAAGTCTCAATTTTACATAGCATCGTTAAGTGATTCTTTGTGGCGGCCAACACGGTCGCGCACGTGACACGTTTGATCTTTGCCACTTTTCCTGCATTCGGTTTCCTTAACGGTTTTTTTTTAGTGTTTGACTTCATTTCGAAAGCACTTTTTGACATTTGATACCGTCAATTGAGGCGTAAGTTTTTTGACGGAAAAAAGTTTTCAAATTCAGTCGATCGTGAGAGCCCAGCGGTTTTGATGGGTGATTCGATTTTTTATAATTCTTAAAAGAAAAACTCAAAAGTTTGGTTTGATTATGCGGTGTTTTCAGCCTTTTTTTTCAGTTTGATTTATGTAACGCCGTATTATACTGAGAACTAAGTATTGTATAAATTCCTATTTTGAATCTGTGGAGCTTAATGGTTTTTATGAAAGCTCTTTAGCTGAACTTACAACTCTCAAAAAACAAGAAACTTCAGTTTTAACGGACGAGTTTTTACTTATATCAAAAGGATCCGGTCTCTTTTTAGTAACGGCGCCGATTTCGAAAGATTAATTCTAATCTGTCTTATCTGAAATCCATTGCGCCTTTCATTTTCTATATATGCCGATTACTTTTTCTCTTATTTTATAGAGACAGCTAACGTTCCTATCTAATATGATAAGAAGTTTGCCAAAGCTACTCCTAAAGTTCCTTAAGTCTATGCTCATGATTTGAGCACAAAAATGAATATCATTTAATCAAAAGAGCTCTAAATGCCCAAGCCTCTATTAACCTCTTCACATAATCTTGGCTTTCTTCGTCGAACCAAAACTCTTAACACATCGAATATTAACTCCGAGCTGAGCAGTTGATCAAGAACTTAGCAAACTGCAAATGTTCAAAATCGAGAATCACAAGGACGTGTCCCTCTAATGATGATAACCATTGATAATCTAATCATCGATTAGCTCAACCTTCTTAGCTTCTGATAACGAAAAATTCTATAATTGGCTTTTGTGTTACCGAGTTAAACAGCCTTTCCAATGGTACTATTGCAAGGTAAAGACAAATTCTTAAAGCAAAGATCTTACCATTCAAAAATTCTTTCCAAACCGCTACTCTTTTCGTATGGTTTAACAAATTATGCTGATCTCATCTTTCGAACCCCAATGTAGGAGCTTAGATTGTGGATATACTATGGTTACTCAGTTGAAGATACTCCTCTACAGAGTAGAACTATTTGCTAAGAAAATTTGTTCCGACAGCTTAGTATAGAATATTCTTTCACAAAAATATGGAATAATGAGCTGCGAAAGATGAGAAGTCTTGCTACTAGAGCTCTGAGTTGGGACGAGTAGACAACAATTGGTTTTACACTCTCGCGTATCAACAAGGACGGAACATCGACGAAAGGCATTCGAAGTCTTTGTCTACCATGTGTACAGGGTTTTTTCGGAAAGTAATAGGACTGATTTTCTTCCGCCTCGACTGGATTCAGTTGAAGGCATTCCTAGCTAACAACCGAGTGGCTGGTCAGTTGTCTCCGAGCGCCTGGAGAGGCAGAACAAACTTTTTCGTGCGACGTGTTTCTATGAATGGTGCAAAACGAAAATGAAGCGTTCGCTAGAGCAGAGGTACGCGATTAAATTCTGCATGAAACTCGGTAAATCTGCGACATAGACGCTTGATATGATCAAGCAGGCTTACCCAGATATTGCTTTAGCAAAAAGTGGTGTGTTTCGGTGGCGCCAGGGCTTTTTGGTGGGCCGAAAGAGCACGATACTCATACTGGGAAACCAGCGACACTGTAACGGAGCACTTGAGTATGCGCAAGCATGCACTTGTTACCGCAGCCGATTGAAAGTTGCACCATACTGCCTTTCTTGTGAACAGCTACTGTGTTTAACTAATCTGGAACTGATGAACTCTGCATGGAGATCGTCAAATTTGATGTTTGTCAACAGTTTCTTTGGTTCACATACCATTTCTCAGTTCCCCAAGCGGTCGTGGATTTTACTACATCTCGGTGTTGAGTTTTTATCATCTGAAACTGAAAACATAAGACGGCGGGTTTGTCATTCCAATTCCGATTCGGGGATCGATTTCAGTAACTATAATATTTATAGCACATTTTTAAGCTCTATTATTTTCTTTGAGCTTTCGAAAGGGTTTAGTATAGAATTACAGCTCTATATACAGTCATAAAATACGGATAATTTTGCTTAGTTTTTAATAAAATTATTATACTTTAGATCTATGGAACCACGTCTGTCTTTCTAGTGCTGCAAAGCAACGGGGTGAGCGAGAGAGCGAGAGCGAGCGAGCGAGCTTAGATGTCTATTTAAAACTCATCTCAAAGAAGAATTTCGGAACTCATTCAAAGTTTTAAATATTACCAACTATATAAGAAAGCATGAAAGAAAGCTCGAGTAATAAGTTTAACGTCAACGGTCAACTCAACCACTGCTTACAAGTATTTCATCATATTGGTGTGCATTGCTGATATCTCTAACAAAAATTTACGCTAACGACTATTTACAATTAAACGAAAAGAAATAAATAAAAAAAGACGAAAGGCCGTCACAGCTGAACCTGAAATATCCTCTATTTAATAGCGAAGGCGTCGCAACGGCATTGCGGGTCATCGCGTGAAATAATAACCCGTTCACGTGTTAACTTCCGACGCCGCAAACGGAAGTCAAGCGTAACAAAAACAAAAAAGCAGGAAGAAACGCAAAAAAAAAGCTGAATGGAATAACTGTAAACACGCGCGTACCAGCCAAGAACTTCAAAACACCGCGGCGGAGCGACCACCGGTACGTACAAGTCAGCCAGTTAACCCTTTAACCGCACCACCGCCCGCCGCTGGTGTTGCCTTGCGTGTACATGCTCCTCTCAAGCCATTTTTTACGACGCGCTCACTGCGAGCTCGCGAAATCACCACGCGCCAATGCGCTGAAACAATACGAAGTGCGGGTTGGTAAACAGCGAAACGCCGAAGAAATTTTCATATATGCAAATGCGCACAGACGCGAATTGATTAAAATTCGATTGCTTCTTTTATTTTGTAGCCGTAGTCGAAGGTGGAGTGTATAGAGCCGCTCGCCGCTGCAATAAAATTGGGTTTCTTATACCCGCTTCGCCTGCTATAAGCGTCCCATTTGGGAGGCTTATCCTGCATTTGCATGCTTGTACTTTTGTTTCAACCCCTGCCTACGAGCGCTTATCCCTTTAGCCTGCAGTCGTACACGTTGTCGTACATTTTTCTTGTTTTTAATTATCCTTGTTGTTTTCATTCGTCGTTATCCGTCGCCGATTTGGTGTGGGTATTGTTCTTGTCTTTGCGTTATCAGCTCTCAGCATACTCGATAAACGTTGAACTAATCAACAGCATCACACCCCTTTCATTTGCATTCAACACCCCTTTCACTTGGCACTGTGCGTGGTGAATGAGGCTGCAATGAATACCTGTATCTGCACTGAGGGAAATCGGTTGATGATGTTTGGTTTATGTTTCTGTTTCTGTTTGGGGAATGTGAAAGATTTTGATTTTAATTAAGGGTCACCAATTCCCTAGAACTCTTTTGAATGACGTAAACATTTAAAAACAAATCAAACTAGCCCGATGTGTTCTGCCGAAATGATTGAGACCAACTGATCTCAAATTGACTGATTGCTTTTTGATCTTTTTGTTTTCAATAACTTGAGGTCGAAGTCAATAACAAAATACATAGTAAACCTAGAAACATTGAAGTTCTAGGCCTGCGTCAATCCCATTATCATTGCTCTCGATAACTTCCATCAGAGCGGCGAACTATGTAAGGGGTCTCTGAGAAAGTGGGAACACTATATATAAAGGCCATCTGAAGGCAGAACTATTCGAAGGTGTTTGAGGAAGTGGTAACTGATACTCATAAGTATAAGAAGCTGAATTCTGAACTCAGACACGTAGGGTGTTTCTTACTCTTAAAATGAGTAATAAGGTTGGAATTAAGAACAGCAATTTTCGCCTCTGGATATACGTATACGCTTCGAAGGTCGTACGGTATTTTTAGATATATAACTCTTATATACTATTGGAAGGAATATTCTCACTTTAAATCAACAGTTAATAATCCTCTGGATTGGGAGCCAGATAGCAAGGACTTTAGTTGCAATCGGTCGAGTGTTCAGGAGTGTGGAAAGCCTTAACTCAATAAAAGATAAAATTTAAAAAAATTAAGTTACCGGAATCGGTATATTAGATCATAGCAGCAAAGGCTTTAAATATACTATAAGTATGTTTTCAAATAATATATGGGCTTTAATTTTCTGAAAGTAGGGTGTCAGTCTAAACTTTTTGCCATTTGTGGTAGTAACTAAACTAGTCATTCTGGATGCCTCAGATTTACAGAAGGCTAGTGAAGCATTCGGAATGTGATAACGTAAAATCGCCGGACCTTCATCCCTATAATCTCGAGAAAAGAGTCTCTTTTGTGAATTTTTATGCAGTAGAGTTGCCATATATTTTATGAGAAGAACAAAGTATATTAAAAATCTATTAAATTGTTACAAAAACTTACAAAAAATGAAAATAATCTTGATTTCTAGCGCAGCGCATACAAATTTGTGATGAAATATAGATATCAAGTGTTGCCACTTAAGCCAAAATTATTTTGATTGTTAATTTTTTTTTAAGTAAAATTATTTTTGCTTTACAGGTTAGTCCATATAAATTTTCGTGCAAATATAAATATTGGGCGTTGCCACTTAATTCAAAATTATTTAACTTCATAAAATGAGTTAGTGAGTGCATGAAACTACATATGTAAAAAAAAATTTGGATTGCTTTTATTTTTAAAAAATATAGCGTTGCCACCTAACTATAAATAAAAATTTTCAAGTATGCAAAAACTTCGAAATTGATTTTTCTTCAAAAATTGCTCTAAAAAGTTTGCATTTTAGGTATACACCAGCCGATTTTTAATAAAGTTATTAAGTTAAGTTACATACAGGGTGGTACAATTGTCAGAACAGAAAAAAATGCAAATACATATTTTTTTGAGTTAGTATTGAAAAGTATTTTAATGAAGAAAAAAATTTGCTTTACTTTTGAAATCTACGTATTATATTAAATAAATGTTCATAGTTACCACTTAATTCAAATTATTATTTTTTCATAAAATGGCTTAGCGAGTGAAGAAAAGTATGAAAGAACTTTTTTTGGGTTGCTTTTATTAATAAAAATATACAGTGTTGCCACCTATTAATTTCCACGTATGCAAAAACTGGATTTCGAAAAAACTTATTAAATACAGGTTGCTAAGTCTAAAACATTGCAATTAATTTTTTTTTTTTTGCGTTAGTATTGAAAATTATTTTAATAAGGTTACCTCTAAGCTAAAAAATTTTGCATCATTTCCGAATTATTTTTGAAAATTTTACGTGGCAACTCTACTAAAATAAAATAATTTAATTAACTGGTTATGAAAATTTAAGAAAGTAGCCGAGTTAATGTTAACAAAAAATATATACTATGTATATATTTGTGTCATTAAATTTTATTAGCAATAACAACAACAACAATAAAATTATTAAGGTTATGAAACACAAGAAAGAAGTCTAGTTAACGGTTAAATATATATATATTATAACTTCTACCATTATATTTTTTATGTAATAACAACAACAACAATAAAATTATTTCACATTTTCACTTGCTTATAAAATATTTTTGGAAAATTCTCTCAGTGTACTTAATGATATGCATTTCCAAATCTAATTTTCTAATTCGCGTTTCTTTTCATAAGGCACACAGTTCCAATAGCGACTACTAATAACTAAACATAATAGACACAGGGATGCTTTGGCGGCGTTAACAACATACACAAGCATATGAAGAACTTCAATTAATATACATGCATACATATGTATGTGTGACAACGCCGCTAAAGGGGTTAAATATTAATTTCGATCAGATATAAGGTATATTAGCCGAGCTGAGAGCGGATGAATATCATTTTACAACAACAACACTATAAGCAAATAAAGCATATGCATATCAAGTTCTCAACTCGCAGTCAAACCGGTTCTATAAATTAATTTTTTTACTTATAAATCTTTTTAAAAAAATTTAAAAATTATCTAAAGCATTTTGACGCACTGTTGCTAACCCTGTGCCGCAACGCAACAGAAAAGTTCAAATAAAATAAAAAAAAAACAAAAAGGGTTAACTGCGACGAAATATTGACTTACGCCATATAGAAGAGATCATAGCGATTGTAATTGGTGATGGCAACGCAGGCGGCGTGTGCTATAAGTTGTAGCCGCGCTCGTGTCAGCACCCACCAAAAACAACAGCAAAAACAAAGAACGCCGAAACTAGCATTAAGCAAAAACGAAAGGATAAAAGCGCTGTTGCTGTAAAAACAGCAACAAACTTACATATACATATATATTTATATATATATATACATATATACAACAACAAAAATAAATAAATTTCCAAAGTTGTAATGATAGCGTCGAGCGCATCCTGGCGCGTCTGTCTCGCACTTTCCTTTAACCCTTCAACGCTTGGCCGTCTTTTGTGCTGGCTTTGCGTATAATTTTCTGCTTTCATTGCTTTTGTTGTTGT
Organism: Bactrocera dorsalis; assembly: GCF_023373825.1. Taxonomy (NCBI): domain Eukaryota; kingdom Metazoa; phylum Arthropoda; class Insecta; order Diptera; family Tephritidae; genus Bactrocera; species Bactrocera dorsalis. Next base: position 11,129,240 of record NC_064306.1, on the reverse strand, counting down.
TGCCGCTGCTCGTTCGTTCATTTCGATTACAAAATTCGAGTTTTATCCGATTAAAAAATTTTTCAAATTTAAATTTTAAATTATTATATGCGCTGTAGTAACAACAATAACAAAAACAAAGGCAACAACAACAAAAACAAAGGCAACAACAACATCAAGCGTAGGTTGCTGCTAGTCTGCTATGTATTTATTGTTGTTGCCTTTTGGCATTAGCCATTCGAGCAACCTTTTGCATATTTTTTACTTCGTCCGTCGGCTAACGGCATCAGTAATCTATGCTCCATAATATACCATAGAGTCTATTATCCTTGTTCGGTATCAGAAGTCATGCTTGGCCGGTCGCTGGCATTCATGCCTTCTCCGCCTTTGTTTTCATTTACTTCCGTTTGTTTTGTGTCATTTTTGTCTGATTCGATTTATTTTTTTGTTTTTGTTTTTTTTGCTTACTTTTTTCTGTCCTTTTTGACTTTGGCTGATCTTTATTTTATTTTTGGGATTTTTATGATTTTTACAAATACAATAAACATTAAGCAGATAACAAACATTCGCATGGCCATTGCCAGTTGGCGCGGCTCGGGTTTTGGCCGGCTGGTAGGGGGTTTTAAATTAAAACGCTATCAGTTTGTATTTATTTAGAGAGGAAACTAAATTAAATCAGTCAACTGAGCGGAAAATTTTCTTTAAAGGTTGGCCCAATGATTGGGTATCGCAGGGGTAAGACAAGGTGGGGTGGGAGAGAAATATAAAAATATAACAGATATTTAATATAAATTGTAATAAAAAATAGTCGATTTTTATTAAATTTTGTAAGGTTATACTATGGACTATAGGGTGATCTTTTGCGGGTTCCCTACTTTTTTAAAGAAAAAACGCAGAAACTTCAAATTTAATGGGGAATGTTTGTTAGTTGTCGAGAGAATATGCTTTGGTATCTACTTTTTAAAGATTATCTCTTTCAACCTAGGGTGCTGCATCTCAGATGGTCCATTCGTTGAGTCCGAATTTCGATGACTCGTTCAAATATTTCGACTGATGACTGACGAATGACATGTATGATATTTTGCCAAAGAATCGAAGCAGGTTTGTCCGCATAGGCTTTGGACTTTACATATCACCACAGGAGAAAGTGTAACGGTGTGATATCACACGATCTTGGTGGCCAATCGACTGACTAAAATCGTCAAATTATCTATTCACCGAAGTATTCTCTCAATAAATTCATTGATTGATGCGATGCTTGTCGCTGTCCTGTTAAAACCAAATGTCCTCGAGATCGCGAGCTCCAATATCAGGCATCACATAGTCTGTTATCATTGCAGGATTACAGTCGCCATTGACACGACTTCCGCGTGATCTGTTAAAAAAGGCTATAGAAAAAAGTATTTCTACTTAGATCATACATTAGAACCCTAAAATGCGAGAAGACGCTCCTGCTTTTTAAATATTTGTACCATTAAATACTTTCTTTCATCACTTCCAGCTTCTCCCAGCTGTTAACAAAACCATTTCCATAAAAGCCGGGTTTCTGCTTGACAGTTACTAATTGCACATTTTATGTTCCTCCCGTTCTGCAAAGACCTTTCCAAATATCATTACGCGCTCTTTCACGTTCTATAATTTTGACTCTCTAAAAAAACAAGTTGTATAGAGTTTTTGTTTGCCCGATGTAACAAGCCGAGTCGAATTTTATCTTATTCCCGTTTTCGAAGACTGACAACCTCTATCTACATCACCGACTTGCATTTCGCAGTCGCTGGCCACTTAATGCCATATATGTACATATGTACATAATTTGTCTCTATCTATGACGGTCTTAGAATCTTCCAACCAGTGGTAGTGAAACCTGTTAGGTACTGTAGAGTTCTCTTAATTGGCATGGTTAGTAAGTACTAAAAATGCAAAATTTTTAATGAAGCATCACTAAATTGTCAAGATGGATACAAATTGCTTACATTCAGACCGACGGTCAAACGGAAATTGATAGCTTTATAGTCTTGTTTTGGGAGGTCCCGCACTATTTTGGCTTTGACTGTGATACTCTTTGTCTTGCTGCGAAAATTGTATTCTCTTTTATCGTCCACGGGCGGTTTCGCACTAAATTTGCTAACGGTTGTTTTTATATCGTTGGAAGTAGCAGTCTTCTACAACACTACAGCGAATCAGGGATTAATTTAAGTTAAGTCGTTATTTTCATTGCTTCACTTTATGCTCCATTCATTTGGATCCTTATTGAATCGGAGACCTAAATCATAAATTGTCTGATGTTGAAAGAAAACCTCGCCGGAACATCTCTAACAACATACCTAGAAGCATCATCTACAAGTACGGTGACACAATCTTTAACTTTCTTCGTCATCGAAACACTAGTTGTAGCGCTCTCTCTTCATTAGTATTTTAATTTAAATCTCCACTTTTTATCATACAATATTCACTGACATCTCGAAACAAATATTAAATTAATAAAATATCTACGAAGGGTGTAGGAATAAGCGAACATATTACGATTACGAAATCCAACGAAGCACTTGCCGACCCATTAGCGAAACGACTTTTCCACAGCGCAGCGCTGGTTGCCAAAGTGACATTGAGACTCGCGGCGACGCGTCGCTGACAGTTGCCATCGAAGACGTTGTTGATCAATTGCTGAGTACACACTTGCCGCACGAAGTCGTAGAGGCATAGAAGAGCCGCCGGCGAAGCACAACAACTTCAACTGTCAATATTTGCCTACGCTGCCGGTGTGTTTCCTTTCAGCTTACCTTAAATCACTGGGATTTGATGTTCAACAATTTTTTTTTTATTGTTTTTCGGGTATGAGTTGTTGCCACTTTTCCCTGCGCTTTGTTGCGGTTGTTGCTGAAAGGTGGCTTTTCAAGGCTTTTAAGTAATTTCAATATCATTGATGCATTTTCAATACAATATTAACCGTCAACGTGCCCCAGCTGCCGCAGCGTCAACTTTGTTTGCCACCGAATTATTCCACAAGTGGATAGATAGCTGGCTATAACGGTACTTTGTACGGTGTTTGTTGCATTATCATTATTGTTGTTAAAGAAGCCATTAAGCTGCATGCTTGACATATTAAAAACAAGCGATACCGAAGCGTAGCAACTTGCGTCAGACAGTTGGCGACCCCACACATCCGCGACCCTTGCGCTGAAAACGATTCGACTGTCAAAAAAGCAATGCTTACTCGAAAGGTGCGCTAAGAATTTATTTTTTATTTTTACTTACTTCCTTTTTTGATTCCTTGCTGAAGTACTGGCGGAGGGTTGGGGTAAAAGTTTTGAGTGATTGGCAGGCTGATTGGTATACGCGTACATATTTATTACTTGTAAATACATATTTCGACGACAATTTATTAAAAAATGTTTTGTCGTCGTTAAGAGTGAAGCTTATTAAAAATGTATTAGCATGCTTTAAGTACAGCGAAGTTTGTTGTTTGTTGTCAATTGCCGTTGGCGGCATTTGATGAATTCGCTGGAAGAGCATGAAGGCATTTGAGTGCTCGTGTGGAAAGAGATGTGGGTGGGATGCATTCAGAGAGATTGATTTGATTTAACAGGAAAAAATAAAAATATATTTAATTTACAGGCAAAAAAAAAATAAAGAACATATTCCAACAACATCAGTGAATATAAGCAAAGTTCAAAGTAATACACAAGATGATATGATCTATGCAGTACCTTTTACTCTACTAAGTCTAAAATTTTATTTCAACTTGAAAGTTTGTATGACTTGTCGGTTGAAAAGGGAGCCTGAGGAAGACCAAACCGCAGGCTGCCGCACTTACGCCATCATTAAAGCCATTATGCTCGTAAGTGGTAACCAATTAAGCCTTATCCACCAACTTAATGTATGTGATAAAATACCTGATTTTTTCTACCCCAGCTAACTACAGGGTTTGTCCGGAAAGGTAATAAGACTGAGTCGATTAAAAAAAATGTATTGAACTAATCGTCAAAATTCTTTAAAAACTTTCAAACTAGGCTCCTTCTGCGTCGATGCTTGCCTTTCATCGGCCTTTTCAGGCAAGGAAACAAAAAAAAGTTGGGGGCAACATTGGGATGCCGGCCTTGGTTAGGTAGCTGTTCACAGAAAGGCGGTGTGAGCCGGGACGTTGTCGTGGTGCAACTTCCAATTGACTGCGATATCTTGTCGGACCTGGTTGACCCTTCATTTGAGTCTCTTGAGGACTTCCACGTCAAACTTGGCGTTAATGGTTTGCCCATGAGGAATAAATTCAAGGCGGATGATGCCTTTATTGTCAAAAAGGACAATAATTTGCTCATTTATCAGCGACCTCTTTCCGGGATTACAAAAAGGCCTGGTGCCACTGAAACCCACCACTTCTTGTTAAAGAAACATTTGGGTAAGCCTGCTTGATCATATCAAACGTTTCTGTGAGCGGATATACCGAGTTACACACAGAATTTAATCGCGTACCTCTGCTCTAACGAACGCTGCATTTTCCGCCTGCACCAATCACAGAAACACGTCGCGTGAAACTGTTTATTCTGACTCTCCAGTTGTTCGGAGACAACTGGCTCGCTCGCACGATCGTTAGCATTAAGAACGGTCTCTACCAAACTCAGTCGGTGCGAAGTACAGTCACCGCGAAGAAAATCAGTGCTATTACTTTCCCTGTAAGACCAATAAACGTCATGGTTACCTGACTAAATTTTGTGAAAGAATATTCATTTGATTTTTGTCATTAGCTCTGTTCAACCCTAGCCTGTGTTAATTATTAACATACATATAACGAAATCGAAGTTGCGAAAGCTAAGACCGCTGAGAAGTTGGAGTATATAATCGTTTCATGTTTTCTATTCCAATATCGCTCCATCCGTATGGCAATCTCATGTTCCATGGAATATATTTTAATAAATTATTTTGTATTCTGCACGTTCCCTAGCAGCTAACAATCGAGGAAGTAGAATAATAATTTAATGGTAGTTAGAAAAGTGAAAAAGCCGTTGACAAACTAAGTACAGATGGCTCAGCTACAGTTTATTCTCGTCCTTCGTTGGTTCTCACTGGCTCTTAGTGACTCTCCCTGGTTCTCACAGAATCTCAGTTTTCTCATTGGTTCTCAAGGCTCTCCCTGATTCTCACTCGATCTCAGTTTTCTTCTTGGTTCCCATAGGCTCTCTCTGATTCTGAGTGGTTGTCCTTTCTTATCTTTCCATTTCACTGAATCGCTCTGTTTATCAGTAGTTCTCCTTGGTTTTCCCTCGTTTCTATTGCTGATTCCTGAATCACACTGCTTTTAATTGCTGCTCTGTATCTCTCACTGAATCTCTGGTTCTGTTTTATTCTCCCTGGTTCGCAGTGGCTATCCTTATTGGCCTTAAATGGTTTTACGTAGCTTTCCCTGCTTCCCAATAACTCTCCGTAGCTCCCGCTGCTTTCTATTGGTTTCTCTGGTCCTCAATGTCTCTACCTGCTTTCCATTGGTTCATGTTCCAAAATCGATTCTACCGTATAGCAATCTTAAATGCAAGTGAATGTCTTGAAACAACAAAGAGTGAGCCAAATTCAGTTTTTCCACACAGGAATTACTCGATGAAAGCTTTTCCATCGTAAGATCGAAAGATCTTGGACGACAAAATCATCGACATGATCGTTACTAACTCGAACATCTGTACTAAAAAAAATATCATCAAGAAAATTTTCGCGCTATCGACAATATTTTCTTTCTGTCTATCACACACTTCCTTCAATCGAGCACTATTGGTTGGTTCAGCCTGATCATGTGCTGGCTATCGTGAACCAATCAATGGCCCGATACTCTACTTGAACACTAAAATCGAATAATGGACAACAGTAGCATAGACAAGTCAGACAAATTTGCCAAGGTTCGACCCCGGAGGGATCACCGCATTAATCGAATAATGAGCAGATCATTTCGTACTGTCCCAACTGCAAAATATTCATAAGAGGCAAACCAATTCTCCTCGGTGTGGTGTCTATTCTCCGATTCGGTAATTCTTTTCCATGCAATTCTGATTGTTGACAAAGAGAGTTCAAACAATGAAAATGTCGGCCTTGGTGAGTCCGTGGTTCTCTCAGCTAATTCAATTCAAATCGAAAATACACACGAGCTTTCTTGACGTTGCTGAAAATCAATCATGGGAAGCAGGAGACATGGTATCGGATTCAGCTGCTTAGCGATCAACTTCAGTATTACGAAAATCAGCTGAGTCCATTTTTCTCGAATGATTTGAAAGTAATTTCCATGAAAGTGACATATCGCTTGTATTACCAAAGCTATAAATCACTCACGAATATCTTTTAATTTCTTTGCGATGAAATTGGAGACACACAGCATAACGAGAATATACAGACTGATTCATGTAACTGTGTAGACATGCTCCAGTTTCTACAGAAAAAAAAGTGGACGCGTCTTATTTTGTAATAATTTCCACTGAACTGTCACATTGGACGAGAAATACAATCTACGGTTTATGACCCGCTGCCACCCATCACGTGATGTATTACACACCTGTATTTTCCAATCTAGTCGACGTAATAGCCAACCAAACAGTCAAAGGACATCTCGCAGCGCAGGAAGAAAAAGAATATTAGAGTAGTGAAAAATCCAAAGAGCAACAAAAAAACGAAACGAATAACGTGGAAAAAATAAATAAATAACGGAATGAAGGCGACGGAGTGAAAGCAGAGGGGAATTGAAACGAACGGAAAAGTACACGACTGTCAACATTCCAATTATGCCAACATTTTGTGCACACCAATAATACACGATGACAACAGGAGCAAGATGTCAGCAGTGCAGCAACAACAACAAAAACAACAACAATAAAAAATTACAACAGCAAGTAAGGAAAACAACAACAGCGTACTAACTACTAGAGCGCTACAATAACAATAGCAATATAACAACAACAACAACAACAATATGAAAAAACGAAAATAACAACAACATATACTAACTAGCAGCGCACAATAATAGTAATAGCAGCAACAACACCACAAACAACAACTACAATGTCGTAATAAACAACAAACAAGAAAGCATACCTATCTACCTACCTACTAGAGAATAAGTCAAGTCAAGCTAGAGAAGTGGCATAGCAGCGGCAGCGCACAGCTCGACATGGTATGAAATGGAATGGATACGCCAAACAGTACAGAAAACAAATTGGATGTGAATGCAAATAAACGAAAATTATAAATAACACGACGACGATGATGACTGCGACGACGAGCATCATGATGATGACGCCAGCAACAACCAACAACCAACAACAACAACGAACACGCGTGAATGGCATGAAGCGCTGCAGCACATGAAGGAGCTGAGCGCTTGCAGGCGTTTGAGCTGGGCACCAATACCGACGCCAAGCCATAACAAAGCCAGCGAACGCCCAAGCAAGGCTGTTGCCATAAGAGTGACTGACTAAAGAGGCTGCTGCAAGGTGTGTTGCAAGCAAATTGGTACACAAGTAAGTGAAGGTAGAGAAATGAATGAAATGATTCCTTATAACTGCAGGTCGGACCATCGACGACGAGTGCGGGTATGAGATAGTAGCGGTGGGTTGGTAGGCAGTAGGTGCGGTGGAATGGTGGAAGACAGTTATGAAGCGTCCCTATAACAACATGGCGGCTGCTGGCATAAATCCATGCATATATACACAAACACACTCTTCTATTTTCATGCGTATATACATTCACACATACTATAAACGTGTATATATATATTATATATAGATATGCTCTAGTATATATAAACACAAATAAGCTGATACGTGGCGACCGAGGTCGAGCAATGAGATATGCAATGCGAGCTGATGACTTGCAATGAATAGAAATTGCCGAAGAGAAATGAACATTTGAATGAAGAATGAAAGCTGAAAGAAAGCGGAGAAGCAAATCAAAAAAAAAAAAAATAAGGCAAAAGAAATTTAAATAAAAAAGAGTTGAAATGATCAAATTCGGCTAAAGCGAAGCTTATATGCGCTACGGTGTAATCGAATGAAGTAATACAGGAACTCCTTTGATGGTGATTTTTGGCTAGATTGTTCTCTCAAGCATGTTCTGGAGCCAAAAAAGCACGGAAGTATACAGACCGTATTCATTTAGAACCGCTTTCTATCCGGTTTCGAGCCTAAATACTGGCAACCTTCACTTTTTGCCAATAATCTTAAGGCTTCCCACTAAAAGAGAACGATCCATGTTTCTTCCTTACGGTATTAAAACGAGTGCATACTCACGAAATCTTCAAGGGTAGGCATCAAGACATGTCCTCAATTAAAAGTTAACCAATACAATTTTTATTATAAAATGATCGATTATCGGTGAATCAAGAGAAGAAACAAATGGAGAAACATAGTAAGATAATAAAATTGAGGCTTTGCAGTGCGGACTATGGTCTATTGTGCCCTCCCCTATATCACATATGGTCTAAAAGGTTCAACATCCTGAACAATTCCAGGAGCCTGTTGGGCGCGACTGAGGTGATGTGACCTCTGTCCATGTAGATGGAACCTAGAGCTTTAAATCTGCTTCTGTGAACTGCTGAGCAATTCAGAATTAAGTGATCTGAGGCTTCCTGTTCCTTGCTGCAGAACCAGTAGTTTGGGCAAGAGACTATGCTCAGGAGAAGGCGGAATTTGTATTGGACAAGGTTGTACCCAGAAAAAGCTTGACAAGGCATATGCCTGCTGCCAATGCTGTTCTCTCTCCATTCTCTCCTCCATGAAGAGCATTTCCTTTAAGGTGAGGGACCCCACTGCAATGCATAGTTCTGGGCCTATCATCCTGAACACTGCCGCAGATCAAGCTAGTTCGTCGGCCAGCAATGGAAAAACATAATTGCCGCTTATTGCAACGAAACTAGTGTTCATATCCTAGAAAGGTTGTTACACAACTGAGTCTTCTATGTTATCATCAAAACCCTCTCAAACTTGCGCATCCACTTTCTCTCTTTCTCTTTCTAAAAGTTGCATTCGAAACAGTTCTCTTACTTGTACTCCTTTTAGATGATCGTGTCTAAATTTCATATCGAAGCCCATCTAACACCCTTTCTCTCTATCGGCCGATGCTTTCGAAAAGCATTAAATGAGGTTGGAGTGGAATAAAAATATATTCTTTGGCTTCCGGTGTGTATGTAAGTTGAGTTCTTTCATCTTAACTAGCTTCGCGGCTTTGGATATTAAATTTATTTGAAGAAAATCTAAATTGAAACAAAAGTCCTCTGGGCATATACCTCCAGAGTACCGAGAAAGTTCAGCTCTCTTCAAAATATTAAATCAGTTCTTCTCACTGGCTCCTAAGCGTATGTCGGTTTAAAAAATATGGCAGGTGATTTCGGCGTACCATCTAGAGATCGAACGGAATAACCTCAAACTCTATACTGAGCTTCTCAAGTGGCCTTAGTCCAGCTGACCTAGCGTAGGGTGTAGCAACAACAATTTATCCTCGAAAAAGCCAATTGGTAGAGCAAAGAGAAATGAAAAATCCATAAACACACAAACAAAGCCATATACACAAACACAACGACAACAACAACAACAAGCGCCAACCTACAATTAGATGGATGACAGCAAATAACAAGGTGCATAACAACAAGCCGAGCTGAGTAGCAGAAAAATATGAAACAAAGGTAACAACAACAACGCCGATAACTTTACATATGATAGCTAACTGGGCTTCAGTAGGTGCTACCGACACACCACACTGACTACCGGATCGACTAGTTGGCTTGCCCGTTGAAGCTTCTTGGCTGCTGCTGGCTTCATTTGCGCCAACTGACGACTGTTGTTGCATTTATTTTGCACACAAACACACATTTAAAAAATTATAGATATATACATATGTATTGTATGTTTGTATAGATTTTTCGCTTCGCTCACTAAGACTATAGGGTGTCGTAGGACCACCTATCGGTTGGTGGCAAGTTTGACTGTGGGTATGCCTTGATCCGTTTTGTCTACTGACTTTTGCTGATGGACGGGTTGACAGTTCTATCAGAGCACCTAATACCATGTGACATGTACAGAAAGAAATGCTTGATAGCTAACAACAAAACGAACAAAAAAGCAATAACAACACACATAAAAAATAGCAATGGTTACAGGCGTCGCATAAACATGAATTCTTATGAGTGTGCTTCAGCTTAAATATGGTATGTGTGACACGCATAGGTGTATTAGGTGTATCTGAGCAGCATCTAATTGTGCAGTGCCAAATCATTCTTGGATACCTACGAGTACATATAGACGTGTACCTAATGGTAATTTCGTGTGGATGGCCCTAAGGAAGGTAATTCTTATGAATGGTGGATGGCTTCTTGATTGGAAAATGATGAGTGGAAGAAGAGGAGAAAAGCCATTAAAAAGATAGTAATAAGAACAACATATTTGCGGAATCTTACAGTAAAGAAAGAAGAAAATTTTTTAAGTTTTTAGATAACTTTTTTGTAGACTTCGATTGCGTCAAAGAGTCACCGAAAATCTGTCAGCAAATTTACAAAGCTTTCTTTCCTCAGACATTTAGACAACCGTTTCATGCAATTTTTTTTTCTAATTACCAATAAATCTAAAAAACATGTAGTCAATCTGGATAATCCTCTAATGTAGAGCTCGAATTTTGATTTCAGGCGCTGCTTCAAGCTTTCGGCATACTGCAGTATCTTCAAGTCGGAAGACTTTGCGGTCAGTAAAGCGGCTGATAAATGTAGTAGCTACCGGAAAGTTTCCTAGAAGCGCTGTAGCTGATAAGATTGGCAAAAATATTATGCGTACCGAACCAGTAAAGGAAATACGCAAGTTTTGACGATACGATACACAGTGAAATTTCCAAAAGGGCTGCTAAGCAGATCGGGGTGAGATGGAAAGCCTTAAAGACGTTTAGAATCACCAAATCTTGTACAGGAGTCCCGAAGAAAAACACGCATGATTTTTACTAACACAATCTCAAAAGTACTGAAGGACGGTTGTTGGTCTAGTTACTACTCACAATTTCTTGGCATCACATGCAAGCCGGATAGACATTGGTAACAGCGATGCATGCGGAAAGTTTAGGGAAGTAGGCATGAGAGAGATGACAGAGACGTTGGAACACCTCATATTCTTCCGTTCAGCCTTATCTAGAACATCGTATTAAATATCTAGGAACTTCGCAGTTCAAGGGACTAGATTTAGTATCAACATTAGCTATCAAGTAGTTCGGAAAAAGCGTTTAGATCAGCTCAGATTAAACTTTACCTCCATCTGTCACTAACAAGGACGAAGGGGGTCTATGTATGGCGTGAAAGACGTTCAGTATAACCTAAACTGTCTTTCTATTACTGAAATTATATAAAATACAGAGAAATCTATTTCACGACAACGTTCTTCCGTAAATCGGTCGCAAAGTGCGAAAACCTAAGTAAGTAGCTCATGATTTCAAATCTTCGTTGAAAACATAACACAAACTAAAAATAAATGTTCCCCTGAAGCTATTTCTAAAAGACCGAAATTTTAAACTCTTCATGCTAAATGGCATTTAAGGAACAGTGGAAACCGTCGCTTCCAGAACTATATAAGGTATTACCTTATTAGGTATCCAAAAATTGAACCACAGCGACTGGTCTTTGTAGCTTTGAGTAAAGTGCTCTCTTTACTGGTTATTAACGATGTACCACTCCATCAGTGCTGCTGGAACTCAGAAAACAAGAATATTTTTTTAGTGAGTTTGAGCCTCAAACATTAGCGGAGTTAATTGGACTAGTGAGTGGACAAATTCTAACAAAACCTATATTAGCTTTCGTTTGGGAGATAACGAAGTTTGACTAACAGCATCCTGTTGCCGGTTAAGCAAGTTTTTCTTGGGACTAATCAGATAATCCGCGTTTTTCGACTGCGACTTTTGTAGTGATGGTTTGACTCTCACGCTATTTATCGAGCAAAGCTTTTGAGGAGCTGATGATAGTGCTGATTGACTGTCTTTGAATGAATTCGCCTGTTTGTAGAACACTTCAGCAATTGTAAAGCATATCCATGATCGCATAGCCTCAGTGAAGCTTAAACGTTCCAGCAGTTTGAAAGAAGTTTTTTTGTGGCAAATATCTTGAAGAAATGATGTTGAGAAAGCAATCCAGTAGACACTTCTTCTCATATCTTATATAAACATTACCAATATTATGGTCCCTGAGGATCATACTTACAGAACGCTGTACGGTATTCTGATTGATTTAAAGTTTTTTAGTAGTGCAGTGCTTGTTTTCCTCGACTTTTCTGTTATCCTTGTTTGAACTACTAAGTTCGCTAAGCTATTGACAGCGTAACTTTGTCTTTCACACTGGATCTTCATTGTTTAGTGAGCAGTAAACGAGTTTGTTGAATGTTTGACACTTCGATGAAGGTGCAAATCATAAACTAAGTTTAACCTCAGGTTGTGTAAATCAAATCCATCGTCCGAACGAATACCTATCCTATCTACTTCAGAGTTGAATTTTGGTTGAACGGAATAAGTCTGTGTTTAGCATCTTCAAAAACTGGGCTAGAAAACATTATTTTACTCTCTTGTAGCCCACTGTTTTAACGCCCTAATCTGCTGTATTTATGTATATCCTACAGTATTCTGGAATCTCTATTGGTGCTCACAGAACTATGGTTCTGAAACGAATGAGACAACATATTTTTCAAAGCCTTAGCGATTACAATGGAGTTTCTTCTTTTTTGTAATCACATCTACACACCAAAACACATAACGTTTCAGATCTACCTGAACATACTATACACCAAGGACTTTCTTAATTGAAGAACATCTGTCATCGCTTTGATTCGTCTGCCATTAGGCTTAATGTTAGCAGCTTGAATGTCTAGCACCTATATTTCTGAGTTATCACAAATTTAATTATCTTCCACGGATTTTCTGCCGATAGAATCAGTATAAGTAAAGGGGAGAGGCACTAAACTATAACAGAGCTGTTAGCGACTCGCTCACTAACTGCATTTATTTAGAAATGATTTCGCACAATTGGACAAGTGAAACACGACGACTGTGTATCATACGAGTTCATACCAGAAAGGCAGGTGTGCGGATAAGTAACACTGAACAAGTGGAACACTAGAACTACGGCTGACTGTGTATGCATTAGTAGGATTAGAACCTTCCGAACGAAAGGGTTGTACAGCATCATTAGTAGGCGGTTTGTTGGTCATTACTAAGCAAGCTTGTGTTTTTTGCAGCTTTGCTCTGCTTTTTTGTTTCCATTTTTCGATTTGTGTCGCAAACTGTAGTTAATTTTTGTGGTAACAGTCTATTCTGATATCCAGACAACTCATAGTGTTATATGCGCAAGTGTTGGCGTTGACCCAAAACTAATTTTGTCTAAAAATTTTGTTGTTTTCTATGACAAATGATCAAAATGTCACATATGGAATTTAAAGTAGGCCGAACACGTATCCCGTTACATTGCTGGCGCAGACAACTGTGGCATACCGGAAAGATTAGTGCCTTTGATGCCTCAATCAGCATTTTGCACGTAGATGTGTTTACTTTTTTTGTAGAAAAACTTACATATGTGTCACATGTGCTTTAAGGTAGAGCGCTCGCCTAGCATAAACTATTTATTAAATAGAGCCACACTAATAACCTGAGTGAAGTCTTAGTATGTCTCATGATTGTGGCATATAAGTGTTTTTCAATATTTCCACAAAGTTTTTGAAAAATGACCGACTTTGACAGCTTGCATCTACCATATATGTGGTATTCACCACAGCAGCTGCTGGCAGCAGGCGGTAAATAGAGCATTAGACTAACAGCGCTGATTGTCATTTGAAATGTTGAGTAAATAAATGAATAAAGGTGGCGCGCCCTTCGCTAATGCAATAATATAAATGTTAACGGCGCCCTCCACCTTCTCTAAAGCAGACGTAATACATCTACCCATCCATTCCTTTCGCAACCAAGCCACCATTGTCTCATTCCACCACGCTCACATATGCGTTGCCACCACATATGTACTCACATATCCGTTTTTCGTGCGCTTAGTGTAATATTTTCATTTCCCGCTGATTGGTCTTAGTTGCTGATCCCCTAAATGTCGTTATGTTGGCATTCTTATTTTGACAATGAAATGTCAGTTTTGACAGCTGCTCAATTAGTCATTTTGCGCTGAGGTGTGTATAAGCTGCATAAGACTTTTATTGGATTACATTTTTATTTGTATTGAAAAACGATGTGATATGAATACGCACTATAGCTGTACAGATACATATATGTATGTGTGTAGACTTAATAAGCTTATTGGCGGGATATTAGAGCGTACGCGCATAATAAATGATTATAGTCAGACACAGATTGCTGTGCAAATTAAAAGCTAGTGCTCCCGTTCTTACGCTGTCAATTAGTACATATGTATATAACTTGACTTGCTATCTTGAGACCGAAAGCTTTTAAAGATCGTTCTCTCAATTGAGTGAAGGTAAGTTAAAAAAAAAAACATTATAAATATACAAGGTCCGGCACTCGAAGTGTAACCAACTTTACACCATTCGCACAGCTGTCGCACTGGCATCAGCTGTTTAAAAATTTGCTGAATGATAGCTCGGAGTATTGTTCACAAGTGTACAAACGCGTTTTGCCAAAAGTGAACGCAAAAAAAGTGATCAGCGATGGAATTCAAACGTAATCGTGTGATTCCTTTACAGTTAGCTGGAAAATCACAGCTAGCAATTGTTCGTGAGCTCAAACACCTTAATGTGAATAATGTTTTTGCTTATCGCACCATCATTCGTTACAATGATACTAGTAGCATCACAAAACGTCATGGAGGTGGTCATCAAAAGACTGCTACGTCACGTGAGATGGTTCGGAAAGTGAAGAAGCGACTTGAGCGAAATCCACGACGAAGTGCCAAATATATACGAAATATTCGACCGCATCATCCGACGCATATTGAAAAATGAGCACAAGGTCAAGTCTTACAAGTTCCAAATGATCTCACACCGAAGCAGCAACAAGTAAGACATAAGAGAGTGAAGCAGTTCTTTCGCTTGGCCGAAGGCGGTCAAATTCCGAACATTGTGTTTTCTGACGAAACAATTTTTATAATTGAGCAATTCGCAAACTCTCAAAACAATAGGGTTTACTTGACCGACCATTCATACGAGAATCTAAGTCATCGGTTGGCCACCAGGAGGCAACACCCACCACAAATAATGGGTTGGGCCGCTGTCACCGCTGATGGGCGCTTTCCAATTGTTTTCGTCGAGCCTGGCGTCAAAGTAAATGCGACATGTTATCGGGAAAGTGTTCTGGAGGCTGCTTTGGGCAAACAAACATTTCGGTCGCAAACTATGGACGTTTCAACAAGACTGGCTGAAAAACAACGTTCCGAACTTCATTACGACCACACAATGGCTCTCGAATTCACCGGATGCGAATCCAATGGATTATTCTCTCTAGGCTATTTTTGAGAGCAAGGTCCGAAGTAAAAAATACAACAGTCTCGAGATGTTGAAGAAAGCCATTGTCTATGAGTGGGCCAAAATACCGGCAAGTCACATTCGGGCAGCTTGCGATCCGTTTTTTGACCGTATCATGGCCATAGTTAAGGAAAAAGTTTGTCATATCGAGCAAAAGTGATCTGGTCCTGAATTTATGATTATTTTCTCACATTTTGTACTTTAAAATAAATAAGAACAATTTTCCAAACCGAATTTATGGCTTCATAATTGGTTACATTTCGAGCTTCGATCATATTGGCCTCTCATAAATTTATATTAAGTATATTTAAATCTTTGCATCAACAGACACAAAAATCTCCTTTCTTCATTTCATAGAGTACTGATTAAAGCCTTTTCCTTACCAAACCTTTAGCGGTATTAAGAGTTTCGATCAAGTAAGACTTTAGTTGATTTATTGTACTCTTGCAAACAGTTGCTACAGAATATTACAGTTTTTACGCCAGTAAAGAAGAAGAAAAAAGCTTTTCAAACTTATATTCGGAATTACAATTAAGTAAAATTTAAAACTTTGTAAATTGAAAAAAGTTATGAAAGCTTTGTAATGAGGAAACTTGTCAAAGAGATGAGTTACTCGAAAGAAAACTCCAGAGGCCAGCATACATTAAATATTGCTTGGTCATTACATTGTTAAAATAATTCACGTCGCTATTGTCGATCGCTCAAAAAAAGTCTCGATTGGTCGAGAGAATGTTAAAAACTACGATAACAGCGCTTCGGAACGTCCATGGAATGCTGAGAGGTGATGAAATGAGGATTTACGCGTAGACGTCTGAAAGCAACGATCAGTTAACTGCAGGGTTGTTTCAAGATGAGTCGAATCCGACAGAAGTTGTTCACGCACAAGCCACTTCTAGGGATATTATTGCATGTTATTTGAGAAAAACTTGATTTATCGCAACCATAGAATAAGACAAGTAAAATGTGAGTGATACACAACTATCGGTTTGTCAGTTGTCTTTCAAGAAATCAGCAGAAACAACCCGCGAAGACGGATCACTCTTCCCACGACAATGCGCGTTTTCACACACCCACGGAAAAAATTGCATTTTAGAGCACTTAAAACTTTGAAGAGTCATTTACGGATAAATTCTAACTTGGCATTGAACGACTTCTTTTCATCTCCGCATGTAAAAAATTAACAAGAGATCAACGTTCTTCGACTCCTGAAGAGAATGTTGATGCGTTCAGAATGTATGTTTTGAAGAAACATCAATCAGAGTAGCTAAAGTGCCTCGAAATTGGTTCAAACGCGTATAGAAGTACTTATATGATATAAAGGGTGATCCCAGTAGTTGTACCTTTTTCAATAACCTTTTTTCGACATATGACGTCTGAGTCGTGTAAAGCTTTTATGTTATTTTTGCTCAGTATTGTTTAGCATTCAATCGTGGAAAGACTTATGCCTTACGACAATATAATTGGCCTACTGAATGTACTATTCGCATCATCATCACCTATCCTGAGACATTCATTATTGGATAATATTCGACCGAATAGGTCACGTCTAGCACTCAGTGAAGAAAATATAGCAGCCATAGCTGAGAATGTACACGAAGACCGTGGAAAGTCGATTCGGCGTCGTTTGAGGCAACTCGAACCGACGTATGGAACGACTTGGTGCATTTTACCACGAAATCTTAAAGCGTACAAAATATAGCTTGTGCAGGAACTGAATCCACTCTACCTTCCCAAGCGACACCGCTTCGCTCTATGGGGTCTAGAAGAGTTCCAGGAAGATCCGACGTTTTCGAGATAAATTTTGTTCAGCGATGAGGCTCATTTCTGGGTATGTAAAGGTGTAACATTGTCACATTAGGGACTTAGAGCAACCAGAAGAGATTCAAAAGCTGCCATTTCAACGCTTTGGTGTGGTTTGCGTCCGGATCAGTACATATTTCTTAAAAAATGATCCGACGGTGGTGGGGAACATCGAAATAAATCACACTTTTGTTTGCGCTAAATAAATTTTTATGAAAAACTCTGAACACAATATGCAGAAAATCGTGGAAATTCATACATATTGTCCCTAGTCCTATACTCGCACATATGGTATATAACTACATCCCCATATGAGTTCAAATGTGGTAAAGCATTTATGAGAGCGAAACCACACAATTTATCCCACAGATAAAACATATTTAAATTCAAATTCAACTACAATTACACCCACAGGATTAGTTAACAAAAGTCAATACGTTTATGAAGCAGAAAAAATATTTACCCCATAGGAGCGTAATAAAAACAGCACATATGCAGACACAGCAAAAAGCGCATTCTACATTTATATAAATGGAAGAAGAAATTTCGCTTTTTGCAAGGCGTGAAAACTACATTATTTGCTGGCGAAATTGTATTATTTAAAAAAGTCATAAATCAATTGGATACGCCAACAACGGCCGCAGCCACCACAAAATACGCAAATCTATTTTTAAATGCAAAATAATACGGCGGAACCGAGCGCGCGAGCGCATCCTGCGGCGTTCGACCTTTTCGCGGAACAATAAAAAAAAATAAAAAAATAAAAAACTGGAAAGAAAAATATTTCGGCAAAAAAAAAATAAAATATATGCAAAAGCTAGAGCGAAGATTATTGCCGGAAAAAAATGTTTCACGCACACACATATGCATACTGTAGGCCACGCATGATATGTATATGTGCTTATGCTTTTTTCATTCCCCTGCTGTTGCTGGTGTTGTTGTGCGGGCAGCACGCATACGTGTCCTATCGATAGCCGGCGCTGTAACCAATGAGCCGTTGGCGGTGACTACTCGACTGTCAAGTGGGAGAAATCATTGGCCGCAATGCCCCGCTGGGTATTATTGTTGGCAATAAACGTAAAGAAAGACAGCGGCAACATAAGCAATAAAATGTTTCCGCTTTTGTGTGCGAAAAATGTGGCAGCAACTTAAAAAAAAAGTTTGCCAGCGCGCAAGTCAGGCATGTGAGGTTCGTGAGGCTATGAAAATGCTTTGGGTCACATTTTTGACACTATTTTTCATTTGAGTGTGTTTTCACTTTTGGGTTTTTCAGTTGAGCCACACACTTCAATGAGTTCGAAATGTTATTTGATGGTCCACAGGGCATACATTTATAAGTGTATCATATATGGGGACCCTTAAGTTAAGTGCGTGATATGCAAATCTGCGTAACACAACAATGAAGATAACCACATATGAGTGTTTGTATTATGTTAAAAAGATATGTTTCTTCAGAGATTGACAGTAGCTTACTTGAAGGAAATATACACTTTATTGAAGTTGAAGTACACTGAGAAAAATTTTTTCAGGTCTAATGCTTTAATATTAAATTTTTAAATATTTAAATACGGAATATTTTTTGTCGCGTATGGCAACCTTGTAAAGTTTTTTCCAGATTAATTTTGCTTCGACTACTTCGTATACGAAATAAAGACTAAAATGTTTTAATATAAAAATTATTATATAATGTTTTATTTTCATATACATAGGTGGCAACTCTAAAAAAATAAAGTAATTTCAATTATTAATATTAATTAATTTCAATTATTTATCACAAGAAAAAAATACATAAACATACAAAATTTTCCAGTTTTTGAACTATTTGCTATTTTACTTTGAAATATATGGCAACTCTATAAAAGATGTGTTGTCATTATATTCGACTTTTTTTTAACTACTTTTCACAGAAAAGAAACATTAAAAGCTTTAGATTTTTAAGTTTTGTTACTAGTTTTTTATAAAAAAAATAATCTGGCAACTCTATAAGATATTTATTACGTTCAATTTTTTTATCATGCTAATTTATTTAGTTTCTTATAAAAATTACAAGCTAGAGAATTAAAGCTTGTAATTTGTATACCAGTATATTGCAATTAATATTGTATTAAAATAATATGGCAGCATTGTCAAAAAAAATTTAAATTATGAAGTTTCAAATATTTTTATGGCAACCATTATGTTACATATACAAACATAATGGTTGCCATAAAAATATCAATGTATATAATTTTTTAAAATTTGCAAATAGGTGGCAAGGTCTTTTCAAAATTGTATAATGTTATATATACACTTTTCTGATCATGATAATTCAACTTTTTTACAAATGTTACTATTTTTGTAATAAATATTGTAGACAATATATTAATTATTTTTTATAAAAAATTTGTTTCATTATTACTTATATTTGGTTATACTATATTATTACTATTGGTTTTATAGAAGGCAATATTTTAAATTAGAAAAAGTTGATATAAGTTTCTAATAAATGGTGGCAACTCTATTTTAAAATCGCTTTGAATAATATTATTTAATCCAAATAGTTTTATTTTAAAGTGGCTTCAACCATGTTTTAGTAAATTTTGAGGTAGGTGATTTCGTGAAAGGTGGCAAGGCGTCAAAAAATTATGTACTAGTTTGCCAATATTAAAAAATAATTTAATTGTATTTTTTTTATAATTTATTTTTTCTTTAAAAGGTGTCTCAGTAAACCAAATAAAATTTTTTATTTAATTTGCAATAAACATGGCAACACCATTTCAGGTGACTTTACTTTAATTTTGAGAATGGCTTCATAAAAGTTTATCTTATATAAAGAAATATTTACACTTTTTGAATATTTTATAGAAAGTAGTATTTGTTAGAGCCGCATCCTACCACCATTCTAGAAACTCTAACAAACATAATCAAAATATTGTTCTCTGTATTAATCTCTCTCACTTTCTCTTTAATAATTTATCGTATACGAAATTTTATTTTTGTTATATTTTGAATAATCCATTTTGGTTTTTTAAAACATTAAGTGATTTATTGTACAAAGTTTCCTTATTGTTTCGTCTCTTACTTAGGTGTTTTCTGACATCGATATCAGTTACTATACTTATGAAGGTCAAGGATTTTTGACGTCTGTCTGATCTGAGAGGCTTTATATTTCTTATATATAACGCTTCTAGTTTGCTCTTGCATACACTATTCACCGTTAGCAGATTTCAAGTAATTTTTTAAGTGTTTTATCAAATTGTTGCAAATAGTTTCAGGTTTTATATGGGATGCCCAAGTTGTTTTTGAAGAGCTTGGTACCCTAGATAACAAAATAGTTGCTGTAGTCCTTAATAATGTGTAGGTGATTGCTTGCTAAGTCTCAACAGAAACTACGTATGTAGGTATTTTCAGTAACCCCCTAGTTAATCTTGAAAAGCCTTAACGACTATAGGATATATTTTTTTGGTTTAAGATGCTTGCATAAGTTACTTAAAAACTGGTATTTAACGATTTTTGCAAATTTGTAATGGTTTATTTGCATATAAACTCTCTCTGGGGTTATTTCAAAATGGGCCCTGAAGACTTTTCAATTTTTTGTGAATTATTTTAAATGTTTATGAAACCTTTCCATTGTTTGTTTGCCTATTAAATGTTCTCAAGCTGTATTTGTTTATATGTATAAGGAGCTTCTAAGTGTTTCTCGTACAGTTTTTTTTTTTCGATTTTCGGTGAATAATTTAAAGTATATTAGACGTTCAATAGATTATTCAGGTCCCAAATAGTTCTTGGGATACCTTTGGGTTCATATTCCAAGTGAGATCGGGATTTGGTGTCCTTTCCCTTTAGGTAAATCACTCTATCAAGACTAAGGTTACAATTTGGTATACAATGGTAGATTTTTAAGATTTCTATAACCTTATTAAAGTATCTACTGTTTTGTTTTCGATAAATATTCGATTCAAATTCTTTACTTGACAGCTAAAGAAAACAAAAGTATCTCAGTACACAAATATATTGTTAGAGAAAAACGAAGTCAGTCTATATTGCAGACAAAAGTATTTAGTGTGAATTATTTCTCACAGTGTAAGCAAATAAAATTGATGTAATGCCTTGACACACATCCAAAGCTGAGCTAGTTACAGAAAATAGGGTTGTCTATGAGTATGTGACCACAAAAGACCAGCCTCGAACATAAGTAAGTGCTTAAAAAAACTGTAAAAGTATAAAACATAGCAACGCAAACACACATATGAACATATGGAAGGATATCTGAGTATATCTATTTATCTAATATACACATGTGAACGTGGTATTTGCGCACATGTATGCAAATACACCCCCACAAAAGTTTCTGCTATCAATGCACACGCTTACTATTTAAATAAATCGTTTTTTCCTGATTCCTGGCCTGCTGGGTGGATACATAAATTTGTTTATGCAAACAAATCAAGCATAATCCTTTTTAACACTCAACAGCATACCAAATAAGTACGCATGTAACCCAAAAAATAAAAAAGGAAAACCTCAAACAAAGTTAGAGAAAAAATCAAAGAATTTTCCTAACTCACGCGTCCGAAAAAGTGCAGGGAAAAGGGATGCGCCTAAATGTATGCATGTGTTTACACATATGTGCGGTAGCAGTGGTTGAAGTATAGTTAGTTTGATAGACATTTATGTTTGTATATACATATGTGTATATGTACATATTAGTATTTGCATGTGTAGCTGCCGTGTGACTGACTGTCTGACTTGACTGCTTAACTCGCTTGGTAGCCGTAAACAAATCAGATATCCGCTCTAATTCAGCGATACGGTCAATTTGTAAGCGAACGTCGGGCGATAGTTAAATATTTTGGGGCATTATAAGTGTGCATGTATGTGGGAATATATTAATGCGCTCATATTTGAAGAAGTAATATACATATATATGTATATTGTATGTATTTGTACAAAGGACACGCGTTCAACACTTTGCCTGCGGCATATTAGCCTTATGTGCTTGATATGGAAAATAATATTTTTTCCTTTATACATAGTTTTATCTTACTTATTTTTCCTTTAAATTTTTTAGTTTTGGTACAATCTTTATTATAGTAAAATTTTATTGCAATCTTTTTATGTACTTCAGTTTCTTTTTCCACTGAGTAATTTTTGCAGCATACATGTATGCGGACATACATAGAACTGCACTCTATGATGGTCTGTTGTCGTTTACTTGTACTGACTTCAAGTCCCTAAAAGCTAAATTCTTTTATATGTCAAGAAACACAAAGAAATTTTGCATAGATTGCAATTACTTAATCTGATTAATTGGGATTTAGCTTGCAAAAAAGAGTTTGAAAAATTGCAGATGATTCATTCATTCGATTTCAGTAAGATAAATTTATTTCTAGCACGCATTGATATTACAGTAGCTGCTATGTATACAGACCCTTAAGCTTGGTGATATTGTGCTCACAGCTAGAGAAGGTGTACAGGACCACATTCGCCATAGAATTAAGTTACTTCAACAATAAACTAGGGTAAGTTCCTGGCCACAGCGGAATTGTCGGAAACTGTGAAGCCGATAAGCTTCCAAGAAAGAGCACGCTTACTCAAGTTTTCAGAATAGAAACGAGCAAAGATTCCCTTGACTTTCTGCACGCTGGATCTATGGGCTTCAAGCAAGCGTAGTAGCGTTGGTCAACAACTGGTCCAAAGTGAACGTAATAAATACAAAAAACAGCAAGCTCTTAGCAAGGCTCACAGCATTACGTGTGTTACTTAGACACTATCCCATTGGCACTTATGTGGTGACGCTAAAGATTCTGGAGTTTATCAAAGTTGCAGAAAGGAAGATGAGGTGAAAACATCTTCTTCTCTGGCCAGTTTCGCCATACTATTGTTGAAGGATCTTAGTTGACATAACTTCTACGAACCGGCGCATTAACTGGAGTAGGTATTAGCTTCCTCAATACATTTTTGGTAGACTATAGACATTTTATCCATATCTGATGGTGTTTTTGATTCATATTTTGGAGTTATGGGTCTCATAACGGACAAGCTTATCTTGCTGTATAAGTGGGTTTATGCGTGGCCTCACGGGAAAATAGTTAATTTACCTAACCTAGCTAACCAAACAAATATATAACACATTTTATTTAATAAAACTTTAATAAACAACTAACAATGTTTTAGAATTATTTGTTTTAGAGTTGCCACCTTTTTGAAAAAACTTATTATATTTATCTTAAAAAAAACTGTATTAAATAAAACCTTAATAAAAACTGAAACCGTTTAAAGATTATAGTTTTTTTGGAGTTGCCACCTTATTGATAAAATATTATTTCTTGTAAAAAAAACAATACATTTTATTAAATAAAATCTTAATTAAAAGTAACATAATTTCGGAGTTATTTTTTTAGAGTTGCCACCTTATTGAAAAAACTTATAAAAAAATTAATTAATTTTATTAAATAAAACCTTAATAAAAAAACTGACGTTGACAAACCTTACCTTATTGAAAAATATATTATTTCCTACAACAACTAAATGTTGGATTAAAATTTGTTAAAGGTGTGACTCGAAAAGTGGTTATACTATACATACGATTTAAATATTTACGCGGGTAAAGAGGAATGGTCAACATTATCTGGAACTTTAGGGGAGAGAGCTGTTTTTAAATTTTGTTTTAATGTTTAGTCGTTTTTTTACCTCATACAATCAGATGAAAATTTTGCCCTTTGCATGCTTGGGAACATGTATTCAAAATAGGAAGAACCTGCTAACAATAAGTGACCGTTTGCAGAACCGAATATACATATACAATGGTTATTGTCATGAGTAGCTGTCATAATCCTACAATATCCGAGATCTTCAAACAGCAAAAAAGATGGCTTAGAGTTGTTACTAACTGCTGGCTTTCTATAATGAGAACATAGAAGGAGTTGACATATCAGATTAATCGAAGAAACTACCATTTTTTTACAATATTGCGGTTTCTCTAAAAATCGCTTTTGGGCAAAAATTTCGACCTTAAATTGTTTACAAATATATATATCTATATATTTATCGGTGAAATTTTTCGATTAATTACTAAAAAACATATTTAAGAAGAGAGTTTAAATTAAAAATTGAGAGTTTTCAAATGCATCGCAAAATTAGATAATATGTAACGCAGGTTAATATTTTTTATTTCAAATATATTTTTTTTATTTTTTATATTAATATAATACTAGAATATCATTAATTACTTTAAGGAGAGTTATTAAAAAAAACCAACAACCAAAAGATACAAAGTACTTGAAAAATTCAAAATTTTACTATACCAAAACATAAACTTTTCACCCTACTGCCTTAAGCTTTCTTTTATTCGTTTCAAATTCATTATATTAAATGCGACTACAAAAATTCTTGATTGCCTTTTTAACTAATTTCCACATAAGCAAGCGCTTGCCAGCTAAAAAAGACACTTGAAATAAAAATACGATAAAAATGCCACACACCGCTGTAGCGTCAACATAAAAGGAACAGGAATGCTGGCAGATATGTTAAGTGCTCATCACAGACGCGCGACGGCAAGCGCAAGTGACACAACAAAAGCGCACATTAACTTATTTGCCCTAAGATACGCGTGTGTATGTGTGCCGCTGTATCAATGAAATAATTTTTTTCTGTTATTTCTGATAGATGTTTACGTCTAAGTACGCACGCACCTTCGAAAACTGCACCATTGGGATTTATACAGATATTTGAAGCATACCTTGCGGCGCGCTATCCCACCAACAACCACCATACGCTTAAAGAAACACACATACATCACTATTACTTCAACTTGAAGCATTTACCCACACCACTTTGAACTGAAAGAAGAAAATTTGCATATTCCTTGACGCGCATGTGTATGTGTAGCTCGCTTTATGTGTGTGTGTGTGTGCGTTCTTCTCTTCACTCGCCTATCGTTGGTTTGTTGCGCCCGCCTCCGCGGTTTTACGCCGCGGTTTAAAGTATTTTGCATATGTTACGCGAAATTTGCGAAATTTACAAAATTGCGTTGTCAAGTCAACTCCCGCACCCGCCCTAAGCACTCACAACGCGCGGCGCAGCAAAAATTATTGCCGCCTTGCTCGGCTTGTGCGCGCTTGCTCATTGTCAGCTGCTTGGCATTTTCGCTTTCGCATTTTTTTTTGGCGAACTTTTTGTTCTTGTTTTTGCAGCTCAATCTCGCTCACAACGCCACGACCTCTTTGTAATCCATACACCAATCACTCACCCCCACCCGCGTTGCAGTGTCGCGCTGTCGTCGGTCTTGCTAACATCGCGGTTATTTGTGTTTAAATTTTTTTTGTTAATAACTTATTTGTGCATACATATGTTTGTATGGCTTTTTGTGCGCTTATCAACTTATCCAATTCGAGTGGCAGAGAAAATTATTTCTATTATAGCGTTTTTATCGGTTTCCGCAAGGCGCGGATGGAGTAATGAGCTCGTATTCATTCTTGTCTGATATATGTAAATGAGTATATATTTGTGGAAATTACTGTGTGTGTTAGTATATAGATAAGTGTGAATTAAAAAAAAAAACAACAAACGTTAACTATGCCAAATTTCGTGAAGTTACTTTGTCATATGAAAAAGTTTTTCCATACAAGGACTTGAAAATTATCCGTCTTTTCATCGAAAAATGATCTTCAACGATGAGACTCATTACTGGCGGAATGGATTTGACAATAAGCAAAATATGCGTTATTGGTCAGGCAGCAATCCAAACGTACTCCGTAAGTCCTCATTGCATCCCGAAAAAATTACGGTTCTGTGCGGTTTATGGACCGGCGGCGTCATTGGACCGTACTTCTTCTATGATGATCCAGCCCGGCTCGTTACTGTGAATGAGAATCGCTACCTCTGAATGATAACTGAATATTTTTGGCCTGAATTGGATAATATAGATTTCGAAAATATTTCCTGTGGGGCTACGTCAAGGTTATGGTCTATGCCAACAAGCTAGCGACGATTGATAAACTTCGTACGAATTATGATTGAAAATCGTCGAAAATTAGGTTCAGCGTCTGGACTTCTGCAAGCGTGCCGGTGGTGGTCATGCAAAAGAATACGAGTTCCATACATAATCAATCAGAATTTCATTGATATCCCATACAGTTTATGTTCTATTTAAAACTTGCTTTTGTAGTACACTTATTGAAAACCCCGTAATCTACGTAGAGACTGTTAAACGTATAAGCTCTTCGAACGACTGCAGTTGCTATGTTTGTTATATGTGACCTGGTCTACGAACGTGCGAAAACTAGTTTCTGGTTTCGTCAGTTTGGTTCTCGTTTCGTCAGTTTCTCGTTTTTCATTAATTGTTGTTAATTTTGACACCTAAGCCCCCTTTCCGTAGACCAGGTCACATATAGAGAATATTATAGATGAGCAAAAGCTCGCTTACCTAGAATACCATAGGCAATTACTATCCTTTTAGAATCTTATAGCACATCTCTGACATCTTCCAGAAAAAACCGATATTTCGTCAAAGGGTCAGATTTGTTGAAGCATATGAAAATGTAGATATTGTGTTATCATTTTGAAGATTGCGTTGGAAAAATTACATCTACTTCGCCATTGGAATACCGATATTAGTATCCGTTGACTTCCATAGTCATCCGCTCAGCATCTTCAGCATTATCACTTTTTCAACTCATTGTCGACTAAACGTTTTGTTATCGTTTCGTCCTTAATCGGAACTACTCTTTCAAAGGTCTTTAACCTTCCCTTACTATCCAGGTTTCGCAAGACTTAGGTTGAAACGTTTTAGCAGTCAAACTTTCAGTTATCCACGAGACACAACCGAAACTGCTTTTAGCCGTCTCAACAAATTTGTGAGGAGACCAAAGCGCTTCAGCGATTTATGAGGACCTTCCTTATCAATTTTATACTCGTAGGAGCTGTCTAAGTGAGTTCACTGTTAGTATCGACATTTTAACCAAACTAACCTATAATTTCGAGTAGTTAACTTCGACGGCTGTTTATATGGAAACATAAGGCAGCAATGCTACTCAACGCATCACGACGACCACTCTTTGGACATCTAGTATACCATTCCTGCCGGGTTGCTCAACCCAATTGCATACTTTTGTGCATTTTTAATTATCGGTCTTCTTAGTCAAACTTTGACTATAGTCGGTCGTTAATTGTATTTGCTTTCACTCTTCCTGCATATTTTTTCCAAATGTTTGCTCAAAAACTACTAACTGCCGTTAAGAGTACGAGAGTTTGAGAGAGCGGCGCAAAAAAAGAATAAATTCAATTTTATTGCCATTTGTGAGTGAATGAAAGTAAAACAAAACTAACGAGCAATCATCAAAAAGGGCGGAGTTTTGAGCTTTACACGCCTCGTCTCGCTTCGCCTCGCCACGCTGTTGCTTTGGCCGTACGAATTGGCGCTGAACACTTGGAAGTTGGAGAGTTCATATAAAATGCATGGAATTTTAACTAAAAGTGGATATTGCCAAAACGTTGCAGCAAGAATGGACCGAGCGAAAAAGCGACCAAATGGCATATAGGAGAGCGAGGTGATGCTGTGCGGACACGAAAGGAGTTGAAAGCGAAAATGCTGGCATTTATATAGCGTCATATATATCCACGTAGCGCATAGAACGTCTGGTTGTATGCTGCTCGAACGGGAACGCAGAAATTGTTGCTTTCCGTCTGACCATTGGCAGCGCTGGTGATTGAACAAATTGCTAGGCGGATAGCCAAAATAAATATTTGTCGAGTAAAAAGTGCAGAAGCAAATAGTAAATATCAAAAAAGTACGAAAAAATAGAAATTGCACTACTTTATTAGTTTGAAATGCGCGAAATGAAAAATGCAATTTGATGTATGCAATACGGAAGAAATGGATGGAAAATTTTATTTTGGGTGCAAAGTAACTGGCGGGCAGAGTAAATACTTGAATTGATGTAGTCCATTGAAGAGTGAAAATTGGAAGTATCAAAGCAATATGAAGCACAATTATAATAACCGGATATATCGGACTGATCTGACTGATTTCAACTGACCAGTCGCTCGTTCGTTAGCTAGGAACGCCTTCTACCGAATACAGTCGGTCCGCTGCCGGCCGGAAGAAAGTCAGTCCTATTATTTTCCGGACAAATCCTGTATATATATATTTCACAGGCTCTCCATCGTATCCTTTGGTGCATTACAAACTGCATGGTTTAAAAACTACAGGACAGAACGGTCTTCGTTCGTCAAAACTTTATTTATAAATTGTCTAATCAGTCCAAAGTAGCTCCTGTCGGCAAGAGATATTTTGCGTTGGATTTCGAGGCTGACGTTGTCGTTGGTGTTGATAGTGGTTTCAGGATAGACGAAGTTATCTATGACTTCCAAGTTATGACTGTAAACAGTGATGTGGCAGCCCAGTCGTGAGTGCGACGACTGTTTGTTTGATGGCAGGAATTATTTCATCTTGTTCTCGTTCACCACTAGACTCATTTGCTTCGCTGCCTTATCCATTCTGGGGAAAGCAGAACTAATGGCCCGGTTATAGGAATCAATGACATAAATATGATCGGCGTACGACATCAGCTATACATTCTTATTTTCTCCAAGAGGAGATTGAAGAAGTCGTACGGTAGGGAGTCGCCTTGTATAAAACCTCGTTTATTATCAAACGGCTCTTGATAGAGCTTTTGGTGTTGCTCAACGACAGTTTACACAGCCGTATCAGTTTTTCGGCGATACCTAATTCATACATTTCTTTTCTAAAGTTTGGCGCTTGGTGAATATCTAGTTAGTAGTTGATTTTCCGAACCTAAATTCGCATTGATAAGACCCAAATCAAGCTCTTTGTATCGGCGCATTTCTGTGCCTTCCTTTTTTTGTGTGCAAATTCGCCTCGCTTCCCTCCCGGCATCTATCCCATCCTGCACGTGTAGTGGTCGATTGTAAGTTTGCGAGGTAGGCAGTCTGTCTTCTTTTCACTGCGACACGACACCCCTCATCGTACTACCAACTGTTCTCTTGACTTTTCCAAAAATCAATAGTTTCGTTTGCAGCTGTACGAAAGTAGCGTGAATTGCCGCCCACAATTCCCTTATATCGGGGTGCTGATGAGTGATCTCAGAGAACAGGTGTGCAAGTCGAGTAGAAAATCGTTGGGTTGTTTGTTTTGATTGCAGTTTCTCGACGTCGAATCTTCATTGTGTTTTTTTGACGTGCGTTTTTAGCTGCACAGAGGCGGGCGCACATCTTGACTGCAACAAGATGGTGGCCTGAGTCGATGTTAGGACCTCGGAGCGTACGCACATCTAAAACACTGGAGACGTGTCTTCCATCTATCACAACATGTTCGATGTGGTTGACGGCTTTTCGATCCGGAAACAGTCCAGTAGCTTGATGAATTGTCTTTTACTGGAATGTAGTATTACAGATAACCATATTTCGGGTCCGGAGAAGTCGATCAGCCTCAATCCATTTGGTATGATAATTTCTATGTCCACCCCTATATGGCCGCTACAGTCAATGTCACAAGGACGTGCTCGTCTCAGTCCATGTTTTGTCCATCGCAATTCTTGGACGGCGGTGATGTCAGCATTAGCCCTTACGAGGATATCAACCAGCTTGGCAGCGGCACCTTCCCAATTAAGAGACGGGACATTCCAAGTGCATGCAGTGGCCGACATCAAAAGGGGGTATCTCATCCAAGGCTGTTGTGTGTTTCTTTTAGGTAGCGGGTTCTAAACCCAACTCCAACCTTGGAGAGGAATGTTTCGCCTTCTCATTTAAGCTTGCCTACAAACTGATGGTTTTGACTACTTGGAGGATACTTGGTCTAAGACCGGAAGTCGCGAGGTGCTTAATATATATGTAAAATAATCGTTACTGGTCACTCCCAAGTGAATGGTGTTCAGAGATCATTCCTCCCTTGCGTGAACTTCTACATATGACTCCATCTTCGAGAAATTTGGCATGCGATATTATCCAAGACAACGATGTAATATCTGAAGAAATTGTGCCTATCCAAGTACTAGAGCATTTAGCTGCCGTACAAACTGGCAGGTCAAATTCATGTTATATAAGGAATCTTCTGTATTCGTGAAGGGTACTATAGTAGCTTCAGATCAGCCCAAGTTAACGTTGTTTCTTATTTAGTATATACTCTAACAGAAATAATTTTAAATAACTGTAAATTACCACAGGCTACGCGTACCGAAAATTATAATAATTGTAATGGATGAGCTAAATTGCTTGATATTTATACAAATGCAAAATATATGGGGAAGAAAAAGTGGCAACAATTGCAGAAATTGGCAGAAATAAAACGGCGAGCAGGCAGTTGACATTTCTAAGCCAAAATATATGATGACAAAAAGCTTTGAGCGCACGAACGTGTGAAAAGCAGTAAGAAGAAATGACTTTTTAAAAAGGCGTAATTTTTCAAGCTTTTCAGCACATAAATACAAAAAGGTTTATATATGCATGTACATATATATATATACTTATATACATGTAGAAGTATATACAAATGTGAAAAGCTGCGCGAAAAAAGGTGTTAGCGACAAACACGAGTTGTTAATGTGCGTTGGCAGAACAAATGCGCACACATATGCCATAAATTTGTGTCACTGTGTGGTTATATGCACATACAAGCATATATATGTATATACGTATGTATGTATATGAATTGGGGGAAATGTATATAAAGGACACATTGTCATGTGCATGACTTTGAGCCAGTGTGCGCCGTTGATTGCAGCAGATTGAGTGAGCATTTCTCCAACTAGTGGTGTGAGTGCGCCATGCATGTGTGTGTGTGCGTTGCGGCTGGCCTGCAAGTGCGCTTGGTTGTGCGGAAATCGCTTAAAATGCTGAATTGTTAAAATGGCGAAATGCTGATTTCCGCTTTGCAACATTTTTTTCCACAATTTTTTCTGACATTTTTGCATACACGTCCAACACTGCGCTCGCTTACCGTTAGCTAGCTTTCAAACAAACTATTTGCACTTTATCAAAAGATTTAAAAAACGGCAGCGCAGCGGCTGCGGTAGCTATTACTACTGGTAGCTGCTGTTGTTGTAGTTTTTTGTACTTGTTGTTGTTGTTTGCTGAGCAAGTGTTTAAGAAAAATGTGCAAAGGTGCCACTGCTGAGCCTGTAGCTGGCAGCGCCAGCTTACGCCGCATTTGTAAGACGAGGCGGGGTGTGAGTAAGCGCAGAAAGCAAGAAAAAAGTGAATACAACAAATCAAACGAGCGCCCACTCTTATTTAAATTAACATAAATCATAAGAATGCCAGGCAAGCACACACATGCACGGCGGCCATAAGATATACGTATGCCTCATACACTCCCACTCAAAAAAAATAAAAAACCCGCCTTTCACACACACATACAACAATCAGATCCACAGTTAGAGCACCACAATTGCATACTCGTTTTAATGCGCACACGTACCGCCGCGCAATTTAACAATTTATTTTTTGCAGAAAAAAATTTTAACGAAAAAGCTATGTGTGTCTATGTGTGCGCGTTGAAAAATGCCACTTTGTACTTTTGTCACATTTCATACTTAAAAATTAAAAAAAAAAAAAAAACTCTTACTCCACCATTTCCCAGTAGCCACACACATGCTTCGTGCTTACCTACGCGTTGATTGCTGTGATTTTTCATATTTTTCACAGTTTTCCGCTCGACCGCTGATACCCGCTGCGCTAACCGGTTGTCGTTTGTTCGCGACAGGCGATTTTTAGCAATTTTGCTGCTGACATAGATTTGTGGCGAACTCGTTGACTTCAGTAGCTTAGGTGCTGTGCGCTGAATTATAACACGTTCACGATGTGTGGGTAATAGAGATAAATACTTACTGTCAAAGCAGTAGTCAAGGAGAAAAACAGGGAGAGAAACAACACTATAGAGCTAAGATGAGAGTAGTGGCAAATTTATAATAAATGCCGATACAGGATATATGTTATATATGTTAGGAAGGAATGACGCAGATACACTCTCAGATAATCTATGAAGATATGGAAACACCTACATATTAAGATTCACTTTTTCAGATAAAAGTTGAAGGTAGAAATACAACTGCAAGCGCAAGAAATCGTCAGGAAAAGTTATTGATAACGAACACCTCCAGATACATGATCCTTATAACGGGAGATCCAAGCCGACGTATGAGTCGTGTCAAGTTGACATGCTATTTTTGTTTGGAAAGATTTACCTTTGAACAACGTTTACAAATCGTCCAACTTTATTACGAAAATACGCGTTCTATAAATATGTAATGTGTTTCGCGCGCTTCGCTCAACTTATGGTCAACATAATCGGCCTACTGAGCGTACTATTCGCAACATCATCACCCATCTTGAGACCCAGCATTCATTATTGAATAATATTCGACCGAATAGACCACGTCCAGCACGCAGTGAAGAAAATATAGCAGTCGTAGCTGAGAGTGTACACGAAGACCGTGGAGAGTCGATTCGGCGCCGTTCACAGCAACTCGGTCTAACGTATGGAAGACTTGGTGCATTTTACGTCAATATTTTAAATTGAAAGAGTACAAAACACAGTATGTGCAAGAACTGGAGCAGTTCGACCTTCCTAAGCGATATCGCTTCATTCTAAGGTATCTTTGAAAGATACGACTTTTTCGAGCCACATTCTGATCAGACGATGAGGCCCACTTATGGCTCAATGGGTATGTGAACAAGCAAAATTGCCACATTTGGGACGAAAAGTAACCTGAAAATTCTCAAGGGCTGCCATTTCATCCGAGAAAAAGCACGGTTTGGTTTGGTTTGTGGGCCGGTGGAATCATTGATACTTATTTCTTCAAGAATGATGCCGGTGAGAACGGAACCGTTAATGGCAACCGTTCTCGTGTTATGATATCCGACTATTAAATGCCTTTTATTGAAGCTCGAGATCTCGCCGAAATTTGGTTTAAACAAGATGACGCCATTTCCACATCTCGAATCAATAATTGGATTTATTGAGAGATTACTGCGGTGAGCAGATAATTTCACGTTTTGGGCCATTCGATTGGCCACAATGATCGTGTGATATCACACCCTTAGACTTTTTCTTGTGGTGATATGTAAAGTCTAAAGTCTATGCGACAATTTCGCTTTGATTCATGTCTCTGAGGAAAACATCACTCGTGTCGTAATCCGCGGCCAACATTTGAAAAAGATAATATTAAAAAAAAAAGAAATGTCAAAAAATGTTCTTTCGAATGATAATAAACATTCCCCGTTTGAAGTTTCTATGTTTTTGCCTTGTAAACAGGCCATAGGGAGAGCGGTATTTGATAAGTGGTACTCGCTGGGTATGCACAGAGGTGATTAGAGTCATGCGGGAACACATTGCACTCTGGACATATATTTGATATGTCGGAGTCAATTCTGTCCTTTAACTTACTACAGTAGTTTGATGTTAGTTTAACACCAAGTAGGCTACTCACTGCAAGACAATCAGCGAAGGTGTTGATAGCTGCACTATGAATAGAGGTCAGTGCGTATCTGAAGTGTGCTACATCCGAAGACTGGTCAGTGTACTGTTCGATATCCTTGACGAAATCTAGCAGGGAGCTCTTCATGTTCCATTGAGGTGACTTCGCTTCTAGCAGAAGACTGTTTTGGACTGGAGTTAGGTTTGGACCGGAGTTATATTTCTTGAGCAGAAGCATGGGGCCTCACTATATAAGTGTTGAACTGGAGGCGTCAGGGGGCAGTAATCGAGTGCAGTAATCGAAGCGCCTGAAGCTTCTTTGTTTACGTTTCACTACATCCAGGCGATCATATCGATGCAGCGTATTTTATGATTGGCCGACCGGTGGCCTTGCATGTTGCCATCAATATTTCTTTGTCTGTTCTCAAGCAGCTGCCGGCAAGCAACTTGAGGATTTTGTTTCAGATGTATACAATAGTAGAGTGGCGTACTAAAATCGTAGGGTTGTTGATAGTCGAAATTATATCGGTACCGAACGTGATTTTAAGATCCAGCCCGCATTCCCTCGTTCAGTTTGTGAGTTCCCTTGTGGCCTGGAGACCAGTATATATGCAACAGAATTCCAGCAGCCACTACATCTACTGCTTAACTGCTTTTCATGACATAATTCGATGTGAGACAATTTCCGCCTAGCTATCGACGTATGCCTTGAGTTCTTTATGTTGTTTCCTACATTGAGATAGCTCAGCCGCTTTCCGAAAAATCCGAAAATACTTCCGCCAGGAAGATAATGCAGTATTTTGGAAGCTTGAACGGTCGCCTGAGATCCAGCTCTAACCAACATTGTAGAATATTACAATAACGTAACTTCGACATCGCAAAGCTACAATTAAAAGAAATAACCAACAGCTTTGATACTATACTTTCTCTGCAAGTTTCTGAAGGTAGTGGTCATCAACTTGATAATCCCAACTACTCTTATTGGCATGCCTTCTATTTGTTTTTTTCTACTGAAGAAGGAACTTAATATTTCGAGTGCCCACAATCTCATATTTCCAAACTATAAATTTACTGTTTACTGTATTTCTGTGTAATTATATTTGCTATATTTTATTCCCGACGAATTTCAAGGCGCTT
This sequence comes from Bactrocera dorsalis, assembly GCF_023373825.1. Classification (NCBI taxonomy): domain Eukaryota; kingdom Metazoa; phylum Arthropoda; class Insecta; order Diptera; family Tephritidae; genus Bactrocera; species Bactrocera dorsalis. The sequence goes on along the minus strand of NC_064306.1, from coordinate 11,094,452 downwards.
ACTCTTACTGATTTACTTACTGACTATATATGTATGTAAATATTCAGCAGGTCCTTGAACTCAGGTTTCTTACAACTTTCTCGCCAACCAATCGCAAAACAAATCGTAATGGAAATATTAATATACAGCAAGCAAAGCGGCAGTGTGGGAGATTGCTTGTAAATAAGCATATATAGTATATGGTATACAAGTGTCTTCAGCAAATCTTCATCCCAATTACTTACTTTATACTAAAGAAAGAAGAAGAAAAAAACGAAAAAAATGGTAGAATGTTGTGTCCGAATATAAATGACAACGCCTCATCGCGCAATTCGTTTACCTTACATTTGCTGCTACATAGCCATAAAACATTGCATACTTACAGGCGTTCGAGCGACTGTTTGTATTTACGTCAATTCTTTCAATTTTTTCCGCAACTTCTTGCGCTCTCACAGACTCTGGCCATCAATTTAAAAATTGCTACATTAGCATTACGCACTTAACCTATAGAGGGAGTGTTGCCGGTGGGGGTGGTCCGCTCTTGTTGCGCCCACACTTAAACGCACATTTCTGCTTGCGTGTGTGTGCGTGTGTTTGTGCGCACATTAAAATTAGTGATTAATTTTTACGCCTAAAATATGTAATTGCACATTGATGAATACCAATGGGACAAGCGCGCAGCAAAGGTCGCCGCTAAGTATGCTTCATTTTCTGCTTCATTGCGGGCCTGCGCTGCTGCGCGGGCATTTACAGCGATTTTTTTCCTTTTTTTTCTTGTTTTTTGTAATTTTCCACTTTTTTCCTTTTCGATAAGAAGAAATGTCCATAGGGAATTGCATTTGTGCGCTGTTTGGGGATTTTTCCACAATATTTCCTAAGGCGGTAGTACCTATGTAATATCATTGTGTGTTGTTTTTGTAAAGGAAATGTTGTTATGTCGCTTTTTTTAAAATTTTTCAAAAGGAAATGAAAAATTTTTCGTCATATTTTCCAGCGTTTTTACTTTTATTTTATTTCATTTTTCCTGCCATTATAAGTGAAAAAGAAATCAAAATTTTTTTTCCTTTTTTTCAATGAAAAATGTTAATGCGCAACGAAATGAAATTGTTTGTCCTGCAGGCAAATTGATTATGAACACAATCGAGTTGGTTTCCTCTGCGCAGCGTTGGTGATTTTAGAAGCGCACACATACATACATTTGCATTTGTCTTGTTAAGTTGTGCGTTGTGTGGGAAGTGTGTTTGCTGGTGGGCTGGGTGGGCTGGCTGAGTTGCTTTGAGGTGGTTTTAGGTAGCTTAAGCATAGCAAATGTATACAAAATGATTTTAGTGCGTTCAAGAAGCGCGCAGATGTTAATGAGCAGCTGAATTGACAGTCATTAAAACATTTCCTTCACATTTGCCGTATGGCGGCGTACAATGTGATATTATTATGTTGGCTGTAGCTGTTAGCCTGAAAGCATTCTTATTATTTTAATATTGTAGTTTTTTTTTGCATTATATGTAAAAAAAACTTGCAGTTTGTAAACTATTGAGGTCGTATATCAGCAATGAAGCATTGAATATTATTTTTCAAGGCGTCGACTTCCCATAACCACACAAAAAAATTTGTACAGCGGTGTTATACGCACACCAAAAGTTTCCTTCGTTCAATTGTTTGTTTCGTTGGTTATAACACATGTAGTGCCGTAGTGTAAGCCGTCTTATTGGAATAAAAGTTTGCTCGCATCAACATCGTCCGGTTCAGGTACGAAAAAGTCTATAATAATGGCTTTTAGCGTTCCTCACTGATTGTTACATTATGGCCGACGTCATTTTTGAAGAAGCATGGGTCGATGATTCCCCTTGCCCATAGAGTACAGTAAACATGGACTTCTTAAAGATGTAATGGCGTCTAGATAATGGCTTGTAAACTAACATCATTCCAAATACGCTAGCTTTGTTTATGTATGTATCCACAACCAAAAGTCAGCTTCATCATTAAACAAAATTTTCTTGTGAAAATCGGTATCGTTCCAAACTAAGTCTATTAATTATGAAATGGCAAACCAAGCAGAGTATAAATCGAGTAACAGCTGTCAAAAAGACGAACTCCGAAAATAATATTGCTTGATTGAAAACCAAACGTCTGAAAACAACACCCATTATACCAAACATATACATAAGATATCCACTAATTAAAGGACAACCGTGATTTGGAAAGTTATTAGTTCACGCCGAAAGAACTTTTAACCATGTCTTCGTCCTGAGGACCTGTAGTGGTATTGGCTTTTCGACCTCAGATTACTCTCTTCCCTGCGGAAAGATAAATTCACTTTTTTCTTGCAAAAAGTCATTTTTTTCTGTAACTTACGCCGTATAATTGATGTTTCAATAATGTTGAATATTACACCGCGTCGGTCATGATTCTTTGGAAGGCAATATATAATCAACTTTTATCTCTTTTGCCTCAATCTAGGCTTCAAACTCGACAACTATCTCTTTGTACTCGCTAAATTTCCATGTTTGCGATCTGTTGACCGGTGGTCAGAGCGTAACAATGTTTACTGAGCTGTTTTAATGACAATCGGTACAAAAATGGAAGTGCAAAGTTTTCCTTTATTTAGTTTGAATCTTCCTTTTTAGAGTCCCATAATATCGCTTTTTTACCAATATCATCTATCTCTTATTGGAAAACCTACGATAAAGGTATATAGAAATTTTCTACAATATTCACATGTCAAAAGAAAAAAATTCAACCCGTTATGAGAGACTTTTAGCCTAAAACTTACCTAATAAGCTTCAACTTCTTAAGATCTTAACAGAGATCTCACTTGGATAACTCAAAAATCGCCGACCAGCGTCTGCAAAGCTCACGCGAGATCCATTGGTTCAACGGTAGAATGCAAGACGCCAAAGGAGATCCAACGCGATCCCATTCCGATGTCAGTGGGGCAAGACTGCCTATGTCCAGTTCTCCAAACGAGTCTGATAATGAAGTAGCTTGACGGTGCAGTTGGCGTGCTCAGCGCTGGTATCGCCGCTAATTTGTGAGAATTCCCACTATGAAGAGAGTACCCAGCTTTTGACCATGAAGCTCCTCCACAGCAATATAAGTCAACCAATGCCTTCTTTACTCTCTCCTTGAAATTTGGCCTCTATAAAAGGCTACTTTCAAGAATAAGCCTTAAGTATTCCACCTTATTAACAGGTTGCAGACGAAAAACTCTTAAAGAGGAGAGAGGAACTATCAACTATCTTGTAGTATTAAGTTAACTTATTTCTGGGTCTCAAGGAGTTGCTTTTTTACTTTCTTTACTGGCGTAGACAATGCTACGCGGTTATAGCCGAGTTAACAACAGCGCGTCAGTCGAATTGCTAGATCACGGAGATTCAAACGTTCCTTGTATCCAAGAGGATAACTGAGTACTTAGATCAACTTCAGTATCTTAGGAAGGTTGAGTATCGAAAATCATAGTTCAAGGCCCATATAAAATCCTTGAACGTCTTAACTTGGTTTGCCTCACCAAACGGGTCTGCAGCGGTCCTAGTAATAATGTATGCATTAATATATGGTTGTATAAAAATGCAACGCACATTGCGCTCACAATAAATACTCATCAAATTGAAATCAAATAAATGCACACAAAATACAGTGGCACTCAGCAAGGCCATCGAATGGCGGAAAAAGACAGCAGCGAAAAGCTCTTAAGTAGAGAAAATCATTCACGATACTAAAGAGGAAAAATCAGAATTGATGATTATTGCTTTTTGACAGCGCAACAAAACCAGAAAGCAAAAAAAAATAACAACTACACAAATTGTCAAGAAATATCAGAGACAGGCTGGCGAAACAGCTGGCCAAGCAGACGATTATGACTGCCCACACCATCGTGTGCGTGCCTACAATAAACGCAAAGAACAATAAAAACCTACAACAAGGCACACATACACATAAATAGATGCGTTTGTGATTGTGTGCGTGGCTTTAGCAGCGACCATTTGAAGATGTTGGGCAACTCAGGCGACCTGTGCCAGCATAAAACTGCCAACAGCTGCGAACGTTAAATGTCCCAAAGCAGCGCAAAAACAACAAATAATTACAACACATACGACTATATTGAATCTATGTAATAATGTAACATGTATATGCGTATGTGTATGTGTAGTGCTGGCGGAAAAACATTGTTTGGTCGGAGTATCAATAAAATACCATAGAAAAATATTTATGAACATGTTAGTGTAAGTGCAAAATAATAGCGTCAAGCACAAAGGACACGTATGGCAAGCGGCGCACGAAAAAAAAAAACAAAAACAAAAATTATATGAGTACATGTGACAATAATAAAACTAGCAGGATTTTAACGGTAAAGTATGGGTATTTCGTAGTAAAAGTAAGTAAAGGACAATGTGGTGAAGATGTTGTAAATATATGCTCACATACATACCATATGTACATATTGCTACGTGAGTGCGCTAGTGAAAGTGCGAGAGCGTATGAGCGTGTGTGTGTGTATGCTGCAGTCAGCAGCGCCAATGTCGCGTAGCAATTCGGCAATAATGCACTCGACACTTTTATTTCTTTTTTATTTGACTTCGAGGTAGTTCACTCGCCTAATGTGGCAGCGGGAAGGGGGAAGGTGGCAATGGCGAGCAATAAAAATGTACAACAAAGCGACAAGTGTGAAACAGTGATGCAGAAAACTTAATGCAAGAAAGTAAAATGCTTAAGACTTTGGTAAAAAGGAAAAAATATGAAACATTGAAATATAATATTATGAAACGAAATGGAATTCACTGATAAAATGCTAAAATATTATGTTTTGTTGAACGTATAACATTTTCCTTAAATACAGTAAATTTAAATATCACAAGGAACGAAATGGAACTGAAACGAAACTCAAGTGAAACAAAACCTGATTAGTCTACAAAGCCAAAGCTTTGGAATTGGGTGTAGAACACATGAGAGGAACGAAATGGAATTGGAACATATAAAATGAAAATATCGTTTAATAACTGAAATAATGAATATAATGCAAGAAAGATGATGATTGTCAATTTCAAAATTGAAGAAAATATATCTTATTGTAAGCAATGAAATGGAACTCGATAAATTCAAAACAAAACTGAAGTGGTACCGGAACAGTTTTGGAACCAATTTGTGTCTTATCACTGTTAACTTAATGAAAACTTTTACATTAAAAAGCAAATAAAGTATATAAAATATTGGAATGAATTGAAATTGGAAGAAAATATTAATATACATATGTATGTATGTATAACTCCTTGGAGTTCAAATATGTATGTATGTATATAAACTTTATGCTATATGAAAATTAAAAATAAATCAATTGAAATTAATAAATATGGATATTTTTTAACATTTTAGACACATTTTTTTGAAATTAGGAACGATTTGGAATTGGAACATGGAACATGAAACTTGAATAAAACTCAATGTTTTTGGCAAAATTTACGGGTTTAAATAGTTCATAGCATAAAAAGAGTAATTAATTGTGAATTGAAAAAAATGAGAATTGAAACGTTTTGGAATATGAAACTTAAAAAAAAATAAAGTTAAATTAAAAAATAAGGATATATGTATGTATTTTAACTTTAAATTTTTTTTTTGTAATTAGGAACGATTTGAAATTGGAACATGGACCATGAAACTTGGAACCGAATAAAATTCAGTGTTTTAGAGAAAATTTACGGTTTTAAATAGTTTATGAAAAATGGTACATATTGGAATTGGAACACAAATGAAGCTCCTCTTTTAGTTTTTGGAAGAACTGAAGTATCTGCGTACAACTGGCGTAATTCTTATGCTACACATACAAAACATAGTTGGCTTTGCTTACATTTCAGAACAACTAACCACTCCCGCTCAATTATGACAATTTATATAGCATACTTGCAGGCGCTCATGGGAATTACTTACAAATACATAAGTGGTCCAGTAACTACAATGTCCTGTACTTGTTTGCTGTCTTCCGCGCTACCAGCTCCTGTCAAGCTAACATTTTCCTCGTGCCTTTTGATTACTGTTTATGCTCGTGTTTGGTCGGCTCTGCTACTTGTATGTTTGTGTTTGTGCGCCATTGGCTAGCACTGAGGCTGTCCATTACCGGCCTACTGCAGAAATCTATAAATTCGAGGATTTGGCGAACAATTTTATTTGTTAGCAATCAGCGTCGCTTATGCTTGCTGCACCGTTACATGATGTTTTCGGTTTTTGCTCTCTCTTTTTTCGGTTCTTTATGGCAAACTAGCAGGAAGCGCAAATTGCCAAAAGTAAATATGATTGCCATAATTTCTAATAATTTCTATGATTATTATTGCTGCACCCACACCTAGCAGGCGGCGTAATTTGAAGGGCATTTGAGGCCAATAGTTTGCAATTAGTATGATAGGTACACTAAAGTATGATCAAGCATAAATGGAATTTTATGTTTTCGCGCGAGTAATGATTTGTGTTAACGGTACTTAATGCCATTAAATATTTTTATATGAATTTATGCTTTTGAAGGGAGTGAGTATTGGTCACAAATATAAAGGATTTGAGACCAAATCATCATGAAGCACGAGGAGAATGCAATATTTTTGGAAGAAACTCTGGGACTCCAGGAAACTGAATATTCAATATTTTTAGAGACAAAATACCAACAATTCTGTGTCCTCAAGGGAATTATGGTGACTTTTTTTCTACAAATTTATGTTATAAGTCACCTACCCAGCTCACTAAGAAGCAGAATATAAAATCTCCCCACACTGACTCTTTTTCTGTACACTGTTACTAACGACTGTCATTTTGAGCTTCAAATTACTTTTAACTTGTGATCTCAAAAAACCTTGAATAGCTAAAAATCAGTGCTTTCTGCAGACTTCACGTACTGACCCTATAATAGCATATGGTTTCCCTGGAATCACTTACCTAAAAATCAAACAGCCTAAAATGTCCTTTCATTTCCCCTTAAGAGATCCATTTTGAAGATCTTTTAATTATGTTAACGCCCCACAGCTGCCGATTTTCGAATATTTCATGGTCGTAACCTTTACGAAAACTCGTTTCTAAGTTTTCCTTATTGTGAAATTTTTTTGAAAAGACCCTTTATCGAAGTACCTTTAGTCATTATCTCTTTTCTTCGCGATAACAATTCAAACCCATGACATCTCTTCTTAAGAAAAATTTTCATAGATAGACTGCTTTGCAAAAACCATAATCTGATGTCTCCGTTGAAGAGAGCTCTTATCGAAGTTTCCTAAGATATAACCTCTTTTCTTCGCCGTACTCGTTGAAAACCATGGCATCTCTTCGTTAAAAAGTTTTCCTGACAGACCGCTTTGCAAAGACCATAATCTGAAGTCTCCGTTGAAGAGACCTCTTATCAGTTTACTAAGACATAATCTCTTTCCTTCGCCGTACTCGTTGAAAACCATGAGATCTTAAAAAAATTCTTAAGAAAAATTTTTTCGAAGATCACTCAGAGACTTCAAAGTTCCCTTTATTGTTATTCCTCCTTTCAGATGAAAACCCTTTCGAGGATCGTTTAATCAAACCGTCTAACCTTAGGAAGCCCCCTTTTATCATTTTAATTGACGTTTTCTGGCATTTGTTCTTAAGAGAATAGTTGCTCAGAATTTGAGTCACCTTTAAGGAGCACTCTTTTAACAAGTTATCTTAATCAGGAATCTTATTCTCTTGAATTCGTTCAAAGCTCCCTCCAACGTTATGTCTCTTTGTGGAAGAAAAACTTTTCCAAGACCGTTTAATAAAATCGTCTAGTCATATTTAGTTCCCTTTTCTGAATGTAATTGTCGTCTCCTCTTTTGACTACTCTTTTGCGTTCTTACAACCTTCTATGCCTTTCGTCTAAACGTTGTTTTGCTTTGGATTATTTAGGGCTACAAAAGAATCAGATATAATCAAGTAAACATCTTCATCCAATTTTAGTACAAGCAGTTCAAACTCCAAATGTTAGTCGTCATTTAAGTTAGCTTTTTTCCAACCGGCTCACTTAGTTATTGCTCAAAAAGATAGGTCAAATAATGAATGAACCAAGACTGCCGCACTTAAGCTCTTTATACGCTCAATATTCTTCTACGCACCTGTCTTACTCTTCATATGAATCTGACACCTGATACTTGATATTATACAACTGGTGGAAATTAGCACATAATCTTAAAATTATCAAGCTTACCGATATAATTTACTCCTATTGAAGGAATGCAGACTCAGAAAAATATTAATTTCATTTATTTATTTATATGTAATAACTATCAAATCTACTTGAATATTTTCTCTTGATTATTATAATTATTATCGTAGAATTAGCTTATCTTGCCCAATGAAATTAATAGGCTTCTGTCCTTCGTGCTGATCCGATTTACTACCAATAGCGATTTTATGCGGCAATGCATAGCGCAGCTTTTGCCAAAAACGCGAATCGTTAAAGTCCAGATACGTGTTCATTTTCAGATAGGCCTGCAGCTCCTTATCCAGTTGCGCTACATTCGTAAGCTCGCCATACTTTATGATAATTATGCGCTCGCGTCGCTCATTTAAAGCGCTCTGATGCGCCATGCGAAACTCCATGCGCGCCCAATCCGATGCGATGAAATCATCTGACAGCACAATGATTGTACGGCGCGACTGCTCCACCGATTCAATAATCTGCTCGGGTATAAAAGCGCCCGCTAACCAGTTGCGTTCGTGTGTGCAAATGCGATATGGTGGATCGCCCTGCTCAAGCTCCGGCAGCAATATATGATTGACATAGTGCTGTTGTTGATGCGAATATGATATAAAAGCATCAAACGTTTTATCACTATCCAGCGTTTCCACTGTAATACAACACTGACATATGTGATGCGCATATAGCCAGATCTTTATTTGTAATTTGTATTTGTAGTAAAGCGCAATGGCGCTAATGAGCATAGTGATAACAATCGTAAGCACTAATGCTAACTGAAAAATCTTGGCGCGCGACTTGTTGACGTGGCAAATATCGGTAAAAATGACATCTGTAAGTGTAACATTTGGTAGGTTGGCGCAAAGCGCTGCGTCGGCGTCGGGTATGCGCTTTCGTTGCGCGCGCACGACGCGCAAGAGCAGCTCAGCGCCACAATCGCAAATCCAAGGATTGCCTGAGATATATAGCTCTTCTAAAGTTTCACTTGCTTCTAGATTTCTTAGTAAAAAGTTATTGCTCAAGCGCTCCAGTTTATTAGCGCGCACATCCAGTACCGTCAAGTTAGGCGGCAAGCGCTTTGAATGTATGCTGGTCAGCTTATTATAAGCGGCGTACAAGCGCGTTACTTGTGCGTAGCCAAAACTTGTGTTCAGCGGTAGCTCGTATAATGTATTATTGTTGATGTTTAACGTTGTACTACTGAGGGCCACCTGTTCTGGGCGCGGTATGCTTGGTAACTGCGAAAGCTGCGCTTTAGCACAATTAACTAAGAGCGCGTTAGTATCATAACTACAGGCGCACTTGTCTGGACACGTAGCAGGTGACCAATTGCAAAGTGCGCTGTGATTCAGCGCTTTTAGCGCATGCATGGACAAGTGTTCAGGGTATGTGCAGCGCCAATCACGAGTATCAAATTGATAACCGTTATTGATTAACCAAGCCAACTGACAGTCACAATGCAACGGATTATTGGCGAGCAGCCATTTCCGCCAGCAGCGCACCATATTTACACCCGGATGCTTCAAAAACGTTACATGCTTGATGTTGTTATGCGACAGATCGTAAGTGTAGTAGCAATCATTAATGTATTCAAACCAATCGAAGCTAAGCGCGCTGATGTTATTGTGACTTAATTTAACATATAAGTTTAAAGCGGAATAGTAGCTAAAGCGCGTGTGAATCTTACGCGTTAAAATCGTTTTATTTTCATACAAACCCGTGCCACGCAGCGTGCTCAATTGATTGTAGCTCAAATCGAATTCGCGCATATTGAAAAAAGTCACAGAATGTTCTATAACATTATTGGGCACGCTGAATTCATTGTGTGCCAACAGTAATACCTCTAAATTTAGTGGCCACTTGAAAAAGTTGCGCGGCAGCGATTTTAGTTTATTGTAACTCAAATCCAATGACTTTAATTTAATTTGCGCCGACAACAAATCAGCGGGTAGCGTCTCTAGCGCATTCAGGGATAAGTTCAAATGCTGTAAACTGTATACTGGCCTAAAAATATCTGCAGCAAGCGTGCGTAAGCGATTATCATCCAAGCGCAATATTTTAAGTTTTTTTAAATCGCGAAAATGCGCCGCTGTCAATTGTGGCGTTGCGCCGCTGATGTGAAAGCGCAGCGTCTCTAACGTGTCTAATGTGTGCAACAAGTCGTCGGGAATTATATTGGCGCCACCTGTGCAATCGGCTGTCAAGTCCAGTACCTTAATTTGATCCAATTCCAGTAATAGCTGCGCGAATAGTTCACCACTGCTAGCATTTTTGCTTATATGGTTCAGTTCCCATAAATTGTGCGAATTTGGAAAATAAATATCTTCTCCTGCTACAGCAGCACTAAGTTTGTCGTGCACTACTTTGCCGTAATAGCTTAGTTTCTTCTGCCGCAACGCTTCTGGCGTTTGCAGACAATTTGCCAGTGTAAACTCAGTTTTTTTAACATAACTTTTAATCACTGGTACAATTATGCGTGGCACGAACTGGTTGTTGTATTTTGTGCGTGTTTTTAGTGTACAGTGATTTGAAGCTGCTGCATATTCTATGCGGCGTACGCCTATAAATTGTGGACCGCTAGCGTTACAATCCTTTAGCTGACACATCACAGCAGTTGCATTGCACGCGCACCTTCCAATATCGCAATATGTATCGAGAGCTCTTCCATTATTGGTTTTCGAGTTGGCTGTTTTTAGTGGTTGCGTTTGATGAAAAAAGAGCAGCGCTATATAAAAAACGACAGTATGTTTATGAACGCCTGGCATCATGACTTATGTCTAGAAAAGAGTTAAAGGAAATGTGATTAGAATGCAACAAAATGTAGATATTTTTCAAAGAGACATTAGACAAAAATACATAAATTGCTAAAGAAAAAAAAAAACAGGTCAACTTAAATGGCGCTACTTGAATTGAATCTCTAAACTCCAAACGGCGCATGTATATGGTGTCGGATCATTACTTTGTGAATTATATAAATTTGAGTAAAGCATTCTTTTATTATTGTGAAAAAAATGGCTAAAAAGGAGTTCCGAATGTTAATGAAATATTGGTATTTAAAGAGAAGAAAATCAAGCATCAAAACTGGTATGTTGAGGTTAGACGTGGTGAAGTGAGCATCGAAGACGCTGAACGTAGTGGACACCCAAAAGCGGTTGTTACCGAAAGTAAAGAAAGTAATTTTAGAAGACTTTTTCGAGGATTCGACCGTTTGACCGTCCTTGAAAGAATATAAACTCAGGTTCATTTTCATTGTCATGGCAAAGTACATATATTTTCGGTCTTCCACTCTCAGGGTTTCCAAACCAGTTTGTAACTGCTTAACGGAGCTGTCAATATATAGCGTTTTGGACTGCTTAAGGACTATAACCGCAGTACCTAAAAACTAAATAGTTTAGTTTTTCATGGGTTCAAATTCGGCTGAACTAAATTCGAAAATTAACGAAAAAAATTCCGAACCGCCAAGACGCGAGTTTCCGACCTCATTTTTGCCATGCAGCAACTTTTCACAAAAAATATTTAAAAACTAATTACTGAAACTCTAGGCTAAGGTCCGCCTACCTCACTGTCACTAAACAAGACTAGGTTTAGCGTTGAAAACTACCTATAGTTGAAGTCTTGACTATGTATAGCTTAGTTTTAAACAATCTAAGAAGATTTTTTAGATATAATTTATCCTCACCTGGTAATTCATAAAAATGTCAATAAATTCATATTAAATCCCGAAATTTCAGTACAAAATCCACTTATTGGTAAGCGACAATTGCGCCGCTTAACAACGCCACGTTTAGCGTAGACACATACCATGCGCGGAAACGTTTATATTGTTTCTAATGTTAAGGTTTAGCTTACTTTTGATTATTAAACCTAACTAAAAATTGGTAAGAAAGGTATACTCGTATCTCGCTTTGAAAACTTTCAATCTGATTAAAATTAACTTTGGAGCTTAAAAAAATCATTGAATATAGTGACCCTCCAATTCTTCAATACCATTTGTCTTTAGTACGATTTGCCCTTTGCTGCAAAATATACCCCAGTAACGGCGTTCACTTCTTTATTCGATAAAAATTTCTTCCCAGCGAGCATTCTTTCATTTCTTTCTTCAAACAGGGAGTAGTCAGTGGGGAGCAGGTCTGGATACAGAAGCAATTCGGAAGCCCAACTCATGGATTTTTGCCATCGTTTTCACTGACTTGTGACACAGTGCATTGCCTCGGTGAAACAGCCCTTTATTTTCTTCAAATGCGGCCGTTTTTCCACGATTTCGTACTTCACCGCCGTGTTTATATAGCTCGGCCGGCGATCCGTCGGTCCCCGCCGCTTTGTTGTTCTTCAGACGGGTAATTGCTATCTTCATGGTCGGCCAGTGGAATATCTGCTTCATCGTCAGCGATTGGGGAATAGGGTTCACCTTCTCCTGGCGTTATTCTTTAACTGTCATTCAGCAGGAGAAGTGTTCCCTCCATAATTTTAGTATGCTTTGAGCATGGGTTACCAGATCACCTCTGGGGGTTTTACAAGAGTATGATCCGGTATTGAAACCTTCTGTTAGTTGCTGCATCTTTTCGTTGAATTTTCGAGTTTTAGCTCTGTTGGCCAGCTTGTTAAACTCTTCATACTCACGCATTTCAGGATCTTTCTTTTTCTGTCTACGAATGCGTCTCGCTTAACTCTTCACTTCGTGGTATATATCCCATCCCGCATGTGTTGTGGTCGATTGCGAGGTAGGTAGTACGAGTATATTTTCCCTCTACTGCGACACAGCACTCCTCATCCTACCAGTTGTTCTTTTGCCTTTTCCAAAAACCAATGGTTTCCCTTGCAGCTGTACGTAAAGAGCTTGAAATGTCTTTCCACTGTTCCCCAAGTTCTGAATTGTTGACGAGTGCTCTCAGAGAGCAAGTGTGCAATTCGAGTGAAAAATCGTTCGGCTATCCGTTTTGATTGCAGCTTCTCGACGTCGCACCTTTCTTGTTTTTGTTGGCGTGCGTCTGAGTCCATGTTAAGACCTCCGACTACACTGGAGACGTGCCTTACGTCTATCACAACAAAATCGGTTTGGTTGGTGGCTTTTTGATCCGGAGACAGCCAGATAGCTAGATGAATTTTTCTATGCTGGAATCTAGTACTACAAATAACCATATTTGGGGCCCGGTGAAGTCGATCAGCCTCAATTCGTTTGGGGTTGTTTCATCATGGAGGTTGCATTTACTCTTACCCGAGTCTGTTTTCTTCATTTCATTGATTGGGAGTTTGACGTGACGGATGCCAAACCCAGCGCACAATCTTGGGGAGGAATTGTTCGCCTTCTCACTTTAGCTCGCCAACAAACGGATATTTTTTTGCTACCCAGAAGATACTTGGTCTAAGACCGGCAGTCGTGAGCTGCTTGAGCCATATGTAAAATAATCGTGTTTGACCACTCCCAAGTGAATGGCATTAAGAGAATTTTCCTCACTTGAGTGAACTTCTACACATGACGCCATCCTCCAAATATAAGAGTTTACCTACGCTATATCTACGAATACAAGACAACCATCGCAAGATTGCAGATCAATATGGGCAAACCTATCGGTAACATTGAAGAAGACCATATAGGTGAAAAGCTGTTCACACTCGAAGATGAACATAAATCAAAAAAAGTTGAGATAGTAGTCAGGTATATAATAGGTTATTATGGTCACGCCACACAAAGACCTACTGGTCTCCCGTAATAACAGATGGTGGTTCAATTCAATTTGAGCTGAAAGAAGAGAACTTAAGATCTAGTTTTGATACATCATCTAGTACCTTCAACTCCAAAGCCCTATATCTAATACGAGTTTTGATTCAAATGATCTGGACGGTCCTGCATGTCCTTAAGGTATAGTTGCCCTTCCGGAAACTTCATTATGTACTGTTTTTAGCAATTTACGTTTTTACAGTACTGATCCGGTAGCCAGACGGATGACAGTTTTCTCAATCTTATTAGCGATTTCGTTTACCGGAGTTCCGTTGCTGCTTGGATCTCTATATAGATATATGCAGCCGCTTTCCGCTCGCCACTACAGCTACTGTCTCCCTGCTTTTAAGAACATTTTCTGGCATAACATTGTGTGATTTTATTGCCTGTCACCTGGCTATGGATAACCGCTTTTCTGACCGCAAAGAGGAGAACACATCTTAATAATTATTTCTAAAACGCGAACCAGCTGAGCTTATCTCGACCCAAACTACTCCAAATTATATGGACCAATCGTACTTTCATAAAATTACTCCTTCCTTTACCAGTTACCTTTCCTCGAGCATTCCATATTTCGCTTTCTCGGCAGATGTCAGGTTCTTATCTAAGTCAAGTTACTAGTCGGGTTGGAGACATACAAAATGGTCTTACAGCAATACATATTATTCAAAATTTTGTTTATAAAAAAACATATTTTTCTAAAATCATTCTCATATCCTAAAGCTCTTAGTTTGATATTTATGACGCTCCGCTTAACAAAATTTTGTAAGATAAATTTATTGCCGCCTATTAAATACTGCCATTTTTATTAACAACTATACCCTGTCACACCCATGCGTCCAATTTATGCCTCCCCCGGTGATTTGGGTAAAAAAGGTCAATTCAATCATCTTGAAAATTGATAACATGCCATTTACAAATGACATTCGACATCGAACTGTGCGGCTAGCAGAGAATAAAAATGATAACAAATGATATGATAATGAAACGCACGCACACCAGAGCACAGCGCAGGCAAGCCGCAAGTAGATAGCAACAAATTGTGGCATGAAAAATGCGCAAACAAAGCAAAAAAGTGAAATAATAAATACAAAAAAATAAGCATAAAACAGAATTGGCCATAGCAAATGAATAGCGCCCGGCAGCAAGTACCGTTAGCACAGTGTAAGCGCAAATAAAAAACAGCATATTCAAAATTTGAAGCACGTGCAACATTATTGAATACAAGCGATTGACCACAGCAATTGTATGTGCGAGTACGAGCGCGTCACTGCCTTAAAGTAGACCTTAGCGAAAGCAAATTGTTTCTATGTGTGTATATGTGGGCGAATGTATGCGCGCGCGCATGTGTGCGGGCGCATGTTGCGCGCTACTGCTCGGCGCCGCATGCCGCCAGTGGGCAGCTGTTCGTGCGGCGCATTGTTCTCTCCCCATTCCCCATTTTTGTGGGTTGCTGTACACCCTTCAATTCATTTCCTTTGATTTTTTGTTTCCACAATTTTTCAATAGCCATTTTTTATCGCTTTTCCTTGGCAAATCAGCCAAACGCAGACAATTGATTTGTACGCACTGGGCTGCTGCATGTTTACTAGGTGTGCCACAATTGTTGGGTCAGCAGTTGGTTGGGCTGGAAGTTGGCTGCTGTAACCTCACGCGCTTCACTCCACTCCACTTTTGGTCATTGTGCTCGGCGCCTGGTTTTATATGCTTTTATTGACCGCCTCCGCTACTTTTTCTTTGTTTGCTGTCCGCTTTTTGTGGTTTACTATTGTTATTGTTGTTATCATTTTACGGAAATTGACGCTGGGAAAACAACAGGACGCAAGTTAAGTGATTTGATACGTGATGTTTGTGGCCTCACGGTTACTAACAGGGTGGCCGTTATGGGCGAGGAATACTAAGCTGGTTGTTAAAGTTGGTTATATAAAGCTATATTTGTACTTCATGGTAGATATTCCAAAAACTTTTTGATATTTCCAGTTTGAGGACTCGAAACTGGAGGTGGTCAAAAGAAGTTGAGTTAAGTTTGATTTGATCCTGAATATTAACCGATATAATATCTATAAGATTAAACACAAATGAGAAGACTCATAAAATATATTATATGTGGGCTAAGGAAAGTATGAATCGACATTAATATTTTTTGCCCCAATTTTATTAATTTACGCCATGTCTAGGCGCAAATATGAGCGAGTAGCTCTGTCGGCGACTTTAGACGTTCGATACGCCTTCACTAGAGCGAGCGCTTTAGAAAAACATCTCAGAATCCCCGATTACCTCAATTATGTGGTGCAGAGCTATCTTAGTAACAGAAAACTGTTGTACAAGACCAAATAGGCATCACGACAAATAGAAGTAACGTCAGGAGCAACACAAGGTAAGGTCCATTTTCCGCCTAGAACTGGTTAACGTTTGTTATGACGGAATACTAGAACTCCCGACGAATCATATTTAATCGCCTACGCGGACGACAGAACAGCAGTAGTCACAGCCCCAGACACAGGGGAAGCCCGATGAAAGCTTAATCATGAAACGGACTCAAACACTGGTTTGACACAACCTCCAGCATGCTACAGAAAGAAAGAGCTACTGTTGCTGACGAACAAACTCTCGTAATGAGCATGAAAACGACTAAGTATGTATATACTAAGGAAACAGAAGGCTGTTAATTATCTAGGCGTAAGACTCGACCCCAAGATAACTTTCTGGGTACAAATCCCGCGCGCCGCAGGAAAGGCAGTGAAAACACCTCCTATCTTAGCAGAGTGATGACTAACACAGGAGGTCTTACAGAAAAAGAGAAAGCTCTTAATATCAACAACTACAAGCGTCTTACTATACGGAGCAGTGATTTGGTCAAATCTGCCGTAAGGTATTGGCCAGAGTGCAGCACGTCAGAAGTGGACTTCTACACAACACAGCTGCGCCCCGGTCACGAATATCTCAGAAAGTACCTTCATAGAATGAGTAAAGTCGAAAAGCCGCTATGCTTAAACGCGGTTCCAGCGTGGGTGACGGTTACTTAGAGTTTAAGTGGCACATACCGTTGCTGTGACATCACCTATAATGATTCGGAACGCATTTTGCATCCGTTCACCCGCGAAGTAGAAAACAAAAAGCATGAACTTAAACTTTTACTGAAACTATATTGACTATTATATTTGTTCAATCTCTCGACACAACTTAGATACTAAACTTTGAAAATAGTTCCATACAATTTGTATGAGCCTAACATCCATAAACGTTCACATATGCTATCCATCCTGTCCGCGCAGCCGATTCAGCTCCACATCGCCAATGACATAAACTCTCTGCCGTTCATCTAACTCAAGCATGCCGGCATTGCGCAGCTCTCCCTTGCGATGTGGCATAGCATAACGCAGTTTACTCCAAAACCATGGATGTTCCTCCCACTTCAAATACGTGTTCATATCCAAATAGGCGCGCAACTCCTTATCAATCATCGTGAGATCGGCAAGCTCGCCATACTTTATAATAATTAATCGCGCGCGTCGTTCATTCAAAGCGCACTGGTGCGCCGTGCGAAATTCCATGCGCGCCCAATCCGATGCGATAAAATGCTGTGAGAGCACAATGATTGTGCGACGCGATTGTGCAACGGACTCAATTATTTGTTCGGGTATGTAAGCGCCCGCAAGCCAATTGCGTTCATGCGTACACACGCGAAATGGTGGCTCACCTTGCTCTAGACCTGGCAAAAGTATGTCATTGACAAAAGACGCGTCCTGATGCGCATACGATATGAATGCATCGAATGTTTTTTCCTTATCCAAGTCATATTCGCGTATGCAACAGAGAAACATATCGTGCGCGTATAGCCACACATGTAGCTCCAAATTATATTTATAGTAAAGCGCTAATATACTAATTAACACAATAGCTGCCAGCGACAAGCTGAAAAGTAACCACAACAAGCGCAAACGCCGCGCTATTGCTGGTATACAAACTTCCGTGTAGCGCGCTTGTAGCAAGCTGGTATTCTGCAGATTTGCGCAAGCTAAAAGCGCCACATCGGGTATGCGCTTACGATGCGCGCGCACAGCGTTTAACAATTGCTCAGCCTCACAGTCGCAAAGCCATGGATTCTCGGAGAGATAAAGCTGCTGTAAAGTGGCGCTTTCATTAAGGTAGTGCAAAATGAAACTGTTACTTAGGCGCGCTAAAAGATTATTACGCACATCTAACAGTTGCAAATGCGGCGGCAGGTGCGCGCTTTGTATATTTTCCAGGCGATTGTGTGCTGCATACAGGCGCGTCACATTAGCGTAACCGAAAGTCAAATTCGATGGCAATTCAAAAAAGCGGTTGTGCGTAATATCCAGCGTGCTCTGCGTCAACGAGACCTGCGCTGGGCGTGGCAGCTGGGTCAAGCTATTCAACATGGCATGTGTACAGTTGATATGCAGTACTTGCGCGTCATAGTGGCAGTTGCAAGCGCTAGGGCAAAATTTCGGCGTCCAGGCGCACATAGCGCGCTGCCCGTGTAAATACATATAATTGCTACCATCACGCCTAACACACTCCCAGTTCGTCGCAATAGAGAAATTCATGCTGTAGATCCAAGCTAAGGCACAGTCGCACTGCAGTGGATTGAACTGCAATAGCAACTTACGCGTACAGTCGCTGTGACTGCGCTCAGGATGACTTAGCGCGTAAATATGCTTTATTTGATTATTGGTCAAATCAAGCTCATAAGGACATTGCAGCGTAGCAGCGCTGATGCTATGTAAATGAAATGTTTCAATACGATTATGACTCAGGTTGATTATAGTCGTATTGTATGGCGGCGCATATCGTTTGGTCGACAGCTGCGCCAAATACTGTTGAAAGTAAGGCGGCGCGTCACTAATTTTTCCAATATTCTGGCGCGTGAGTAGTGAGCGATTTGCATACTCATCAGCGCCCTCAATGCGCGTAAAGTTATTGTAACTCAAGTTGAGCTGATACAGAAAACGCAGCGGTTTGACCGCTGTAATAATATTTGTAGGTTTAGAAAGTAGATTGTCGTTCAAGTCAAGTTCCCATAGGTGCGGTGTCGTATCGAAGAAACGAGACGGTAGTGACTGCAGCAAATTGCCGGCTAGACTAAGCTTTATCAGTTTACCCTGCGCGCGCAGCAACCCGCTTGGCAGCGCCGCCAACTGGTTCAAGCACAAAGTCAATTCGTTTAATTCGGGTAGCGTGACAAAGAGTTCAGCTGACAATGCTTGCATATAATTACCATCCAAATTAAGTTTTCGCAAATTCGGCATATCACGAAAATGCAAAGATGTTAAATTGCGCAGCACCGTATTTGTAATGCCATCGAGATCAGTTTGTACAACGCGCACTAATAGCGCTTCCAGCGCGTACAGCCTGTGGAATATTTGCGTTGGTAGCGCCACTTCATCCGGTTTGCATAACAGTAACAATCTAAGCTCCTTCAAAGCGCCTTGATTGTGAAAGAGTTCTGCAGGCAAACTATCTGCAGCGCTGCTGTTAATTGTCACATCAAAGCGCAAACGCTGCAAACCTCTTGCTTGGTCTAAAAAGTGCGCAGGCACCGGCAAAGCGCCATTGAATTTGATAGTACCTGTGTAGTTGATTTGCGCGCGCTTCAATATATCTGGTAGCATTGCGCAATTTTCCAAATTAAATTTGACATTGTGATGCCGAAAACTGTAAGCGAACTGCGCTTTCTTTATTTCCTCAGCAGTTGTATTCGCTGCACAACTTATAGTGAGTCGCGCGCTGCCTGTCACTGGCGCGCCGCTGTCGATGAGTATAGTAACACCTTTCATAACACATTTAAGCACAAAACCGCTGCATTGACAGCGCACGTCGTGGCAAGTGTGATAGATTTGTTGTTGTGCGCTTATAGTGGGTTTTATTGTTTTTATTATATGTGTCGCCGCACTTGTTGTTGGTGGCAGATTTGCCCGTGATAACGTGCTGAATATTATTACAAGCGCAAGTTGTTGAAAAGCGAAGGCGAGACCGCGGTTTGTGTGGTACTTAGGTGCCTCCATTTTCAGAAAAATCTTTGCTGTTTTTAATGCCATCATTTAAGTGGCGAATGCGCTTGTAGAAGTTAAGATTTAAGTTAAAGCAACCCTTGCTATCTCAGCTTATTAACACTTGCAAATCTAAATTTAAATACATGACTTTAGCGCGTTATTTAATTACATAGCGCCTATTGCGTACTTTACAGTTATGATTTCGATTCGGAACTAAATATAAATCTTGGCACAAACCAGGCCACACATGGATTTTTTTAACTTTTGCTAATATAAAGCACGCGTTTTTCTGTTGACTGTTTGAAAATGTTGTCATAAAACCACAAAAAAGTAATGCAGTGAGGAGTACAGGGTGCTACAGTAGAACTGGTATATATTGTATACACTTTAATGTTTTAAACGACCTACGTTATGGCTATATAGCCATGCATCTTTGTTTTTATCCGTTTAAAAACTCTAAATTGGAAATTTGGGTTTGGACTTCATCTAAGATAGATGCCCCTACGAAGCCTATGGAGTTCAGCTCTAGCAATTCAAACTCTCACATGAGTTTTTAGAAAAGTTTAAACCGTGCCGAAAAATGTTGATTTTTAGTGTGAGAGACCAATTCGCATTCCAAGCCATCTGGAATCTAAAAACCTTAAAGGCAAACCATGGATTGCTAAAATTTAGCCGTAAGGAATAGATTTTGGCGCAGAGGCAGAACAGTTAAACATCGGCTTTTTAAGTAGCCAAACTCGCCTGAGGATGGACCAAAATATCTCAAATATCGACAACAGGCCCTGAGGCCATCAATAAACTGTTGGAAGATTTTCTTCAATCACCACGAAAACTAAAGATCTGAACCCAGAATGTGTAAACTTATTTTTTCGAGAGCTGCACAATGCAGAAAACTGTGTCGAAATGATTTCACGTCGGTTTGTTCCAGAGAACTTCCACAACTGTAGTACATTATATAGAATGCTCATTGAATAATGTTTGCTTAGCAGTCCTGCAACTACAAGTAAAACAAGATGAACCTTATTGAGGACAAGTAGAGAATCAATGGTCATCTTGTGATATACTTAAGGCCAGATCGCGGAAGCGAAGGTATGGAACTGTTTGGTTACAAGATAAATTTCCCGTTGCAACATTAAAGTTATGTTAAAAAGTTTTCTGAAAAGGCATGTTGCTTAAGTCTTGAAGCTGATATTTCTTACGAAAAAAAATATTTGAATACAAACTGAAATATTACTCGATTGCTCATGCATGTAAAGGAATATGCTGACGCTTTTCTTTACCGATAGCTACATTGTGCAGCCGTGTAAGTCAAGAATTTGATTCAAAACCAAAGAGTCTCGAGCTCATGCATGTAAAAAAAACTCGCAGATGTTAGGTGTACAGAGCTACGGGTCCAGAAAGCACTGACACACGCTTAACGAAAGAAGAAAGGAATTAGGAAATACAAAGGAGCCTAAAAGAATTGGTCCTCCTACAACAGAACCGCAAAAAACTCTTTGTAGTTATATCTTTTTTTCTACCCAAACTATGAAAAAGAGAGATATGAAATGGATAACCTAATAAGCGATCGAGTGACGCCGGAGAATATCGTGCCTTAGCCAATCGAAGGAGGTCTAGGTCAGAGTGAGAGCGTGGATAGGTATAGCTAAGCAAGAGATAAGGAGGAACGAATGACGCAGTTGCAGCAGCAGGTTGACCAAATAATGACGAGGTTGGTTGAGCAGCTGTCTGCCCGAAGCCACCTAGCGTACCAGGTTTAACAGCGGATCCAAAAGCAGATGTTGTTGATTGCCCGAAAACGGAGCTAATATTGGACATTTGTTGCGGTGCGCCAAACAGAAGAATTAACCGGTCTTATCTGGGACGAAAATTCCCGAAATACTTGAAATACATTATTTATAGAGGTCAGCAATTAAGAAGTAATGAATGATACTATTATTTCAGTACAAATATATTGTATGTTAGTCAATATTTTATACATCTTACTCAGTTATACGTATAGTCTTTTGCTATCACATTTGCGTCAGCAGCCAACTTCAAGGTTTAATGCGCTGTCAAAATTTCAAATTTAAATGACGCAAACGTTTCGCCTTGTTATTCTGGCATGATTCAGAAAAATTGTATGACGATTTGGGGTTTTACAGCACTTAATTAAAGCTATGTGAGCTGGTACTAGCTGAGTACCGCTGCCAAAGAACTAAAAATATACTAAGTGGACTGAGTTGAAAGGGAATGAGGCAACAGAATCCACATATTTATGAATAATGAAATAGAAAGTTTGATTTTTTTGGAGTCAATTTTAAAACTATTTTGTAGTAATATTAGTTTGGAAAAAGTACGACCCCTTCCAGTGAATGGCTTACTTGGTGTAAAACTGTGAATTTTGACTCTTACGTAGCTTCGTTTAGCCTTATATAATAGGTTAAACTCCTCCTACCCAGAATTGAGTCGAACATATCAAATATATCTCCAGCGTGCAACAAGTCTCCACATGAGACTAACCACCTATTTGCATGCCCAACTAAACCTACACATCTGACACCCCTCTCCCTATAGTCTGAGCTCGTCCAAACAGCACGTTTTCTGGGTCTATCTTTGTATGACCTCGATGACAACTTATCTGAACCTTACCATCCCTACGGGCACTAGATAACCTGAAAGATGCACCCAACATTTTCGAGTCTACGTAATCAAAACTTTGTGGCATTAAAATCGCTAAAGTCGACGAGATTCTTCAAATCTATTTGTAGACTATTTTTTTGCTGTCACTGTAACAATAACAGCGCCAAAAGGGAATATCAACGCTTCTAACAAAGGTTTCTTTGATATTAAAACTGTAAAGAGAGATCGATACGATTTGATGAATCGAAAGTGTTGTTTCAAAATCACTCGTAACACTCACAGCTGAAGTGACAATACAGTTTGTTGCGGCTCTACTTGAGTTTTAGTTAAGACACAATTGTATTCTTTTTTATGCTCCATTTTGCAAAATTTTCCATAATTCTTTGGAGCAAAATTGCTTTTTAATTTACACACTTCCCGGAACACCCAAATTTAATTTTACGATTTATCACAAAAAAGAAACGCTCAACGATTCTTTATATATGTATTTATTTATTTGGCCAACTTACATATAAATAACTATATAAATATGCAATGGTTTGAGCGTTCTTATGACCGCTTACACTAAGTACTCTCTTCTAATGCACAATAGAACACACTGACTACGACTGTGGGCGCTGTTCGATGTGAAATTCCATTTGCCGCAATGTCGTGCGATGATAAAAGATTGTATAATATTACTGGAAGTGCACCAAATGCTCGAGTTGATTTCAGGAGAAAATTAAGATAAGATTTTTACGAGAGTAGCCACACTTCTGCGAACACATGTATGCATATTGTATAACAAAAGTTATCGGAAATGCTGTTCCGGATATAGCAAGCGAGATTATATTGTATGTTGGGTGTTTGAGGCACGCGTTTACTTATATTGTGGGGGCTTCAAGGTGTCAAATTCAGGGACAGTTGCTGTCAAAATAGAATATAAATTTAAAACTGAAGATAAAGGTATAGATATAGATATAGATATAGATATAGATATAGATATAGATATAGATATAGATATAGATATAGATATAGATATAGATATAGATATAGATATAGATATAGATATAGATATAGATATAGATATAGATATAGATATAGATATAGATATAGATATAGATATAGATATAGATATAGATATAGATATAGATATAGATATAGATATAGATATAGATATAGATATAGATATAGATATAGATATAGATATAGATATAGATATAGATATAGATATAGATATAGATATAGATATAGATATAGATATAGATATAGATATAGATATAGATATAGATATAGATATAGATATAGTATACATATTTTACTTGAAAAGGTCTTTAATTCAGAATAATGGAGTTGCCATACATCGAGTTTACTTATAGATCACACTTTGCATCACATTTGTTTATTATAAGAAGTGGGATAGTATCAGATTTCTCAAAAGATATTCCGAAAAAAAGTTGGTTAGACAACTTAGAAATTTTACAAAATAGAGTTGCCACCTATCGAAAAACTTAAACTGACAAAATACTACAAAAATGTGTGCGAAGAGAAAGTTGGAGTTTTTACAATTTCTCAAAAGTAAGTGATTTATTTTATATGTGGACATGTTTCGCGAACAGCGTTGCCACTCAACGAAAAATAAGTTGACTAAAAAGGATATTAAATGTATGTTTTACGAGATAATCAAATATACCAATCTCAAGAAAACCTTCCGAAAAATAGTTTGGTAGCTAGTAACTTAGAAATTGTATAAAACAGAGTTGCCACCTATCGAAAACCACTTAACCGAAACATAATTCCGCAAAATATATGCGAAGGGAGTTAGTTGGGGTTTTTAAAATTTCCACCTAATTATTTAACTTATTAATATTTAGAGTCCGCACATTTTTGAGTAGAGTTGCCAAACATAGAAAAATAATGCAAGTATAAGAAAAAAGAATATTAAGCATGCGGCTTTTAAGACAAACTTCCGAGTAACTTGTCTTTAGTTTTAATATATTTATTTGATAAATTTAAAAAAAGAGTTGGCACCTAACAAAAAATATTAAGAGAAGAAACTACTAAAAATCTCATGCCAACAGACTTGGTTGGAGTTTTGAAGGCTTATATGAAAGTATTGCTGTTTGCAATACCTATTTTGGTATAGAGCTGTCACTTTAAAAATTAAAAAAAAAATTCCACCTTTTAGTAAGCCATCATTAAAAATTTCAGGTGCCTTTAATCTGGATATTTTTTGAAATAGCGTTGCCACTTTTCACTAACCAATAAATTTAAAAACCATGCAATTTTTCGAAAAATTTGAAGCTTTAAAAGGATATACAAAAACATGAATGGCCTTGATTAAAAAATATTAACAGAGTTGCCACCTTTCGAAAATTCGAACCAGAGTTGCCGCTTATCAAAAATTAGCTAGTTTAAAAACCAGGCAATTCTTGCAAAAAAATCTTGAATATTAAAAGTATACAGGTAAACATTAGTGGCCGTTATTAAAAAATACTCACAGAGTTGCCAGCTTTTAAAAATTTTAATATTTGTATCATAACAGTTGCGCTAACTACAACGATTTTAAGAAAGTTTTCTGAAATTACAATATTTGTTTATAAAAAATTTATTTGGTACGGAGTTGCCACTTACCAGCAGAAATTTAATTTGGGTACATTATAAACTGTTTGCCGGAAATAGACTTTATGAAGAGTTTTACGAAAAGTATTCGGCATATTTGCAATCGAACAGTTACTTTAATAGCACGGTAAGCAATTGCATTATTTTCCTCAACACTGTGCGTGTAAATTACAGCTTCTTGAATGCATTCATTATTTAATAAATGAGCATACCCGTTTTTACGTGGAAATTTCGCAAACAGTGCTTTGCACTATTATTAGATGCAAATCGTATGTGTATATTTCTGGGTATATATGTATGTGTGTACGTATGTAGATTTTATCAATACAGTAGCTATTGCTATTGTACGTTGTCAAACCGAGGCGATGGGTAATTGGCGAACAGTCGTAAGTTGAGTGTTGAAGTGTGAAAATTGCATTGAAGTGTGAGCGAGTGTACAACAGGTTGCTATTCTGTGCAATTTAAAGAAAATAATTCAATTTAAGCAATTTAAAAAATGTGTATAAACATACTATATGTACTTATATTGTATATCAAGAGAGACAATTAAATGCTAATGGTTATTGAAGAAACCAGCTTTTGGATATACAATACAAGAAGCTTTTCAAATTATGCAAACATATTAAAATTACTTTTTTTGAGTTATGTCTTTGTAAATTCCTAAAAAATTTAAAAGCAAATTGAAATAGTTGGATACATGTATGTAATTGCATATATGCATATACATATGTACATATGTATATCAATATATAAACTATAGTCAAAGTTCCAAATTCCAAAAATTGTGCAATAACTGAAGTGAAACTGATCAAACTCGACTGCAACGAAATTTCGTCACGTTCGAACAATATGAATGTATGTAGAGTTTCCGTTACGTTCGTACTATAATAATGCAGAGACTCCGTTACGTTCGTAGTTTACGAACGATGAGTCGATCTGAAAACACTTTTGTTTGGTTTGCAGCAATACTTCTATTTCAAGAGAAAATGTTAGAATTTAGCCACTACGAGTATTTTTAAAATTTTAATACAAAATTAAGACATTTCAATCTTAAACATAATTTAAATAAAATTTAATATGCACAAAATGTGACCACAGTCGAAGCGGTTGAAGATAATTTCCCGCCAAACATTTTTTTTTCAAAATAGTTGCCACCTGTTTGAATTCTTTTACCGCAATTTATTAGTAAAATGAATGATAAATGGCGGTCAGCTCCTTTTACGAACTTAAAACGGGATAGTTATACATAAGTGCAAAATATTTTTGGAAAAAGTAAAACGTGTAAAATATGACAATATGCTTCTTCTCAAAAATCTTTGCAGAAGTTTGGCAACATGCTTGACATTTCTTACTCAAAAAGTTTTTTTCAATAAATTAACAATATACATAGAATAAACATATTGCAGTGAACAAATCACGATGAAGAAGTACATGAAGTCTTACAGTCAACATATTTTCAAATAGGGTTGCCACTGATATTTTTGCTGCAATGAGTACTAAATAATATTCCTTTAACAAACTGAACATTTTAATAACTGAAACAGTCTTCCTAAACAGTTTATGAATTTTAAAAGTACAACACACATATATTTTAACAGCCTTGCCACCTAGCTAGAAAATTTTAAATTCATTTTGTTTTTATTTTTAATTTTTTTTTAAGCCGACGTTATTGCGTGAAAGATTACAGTGTAAAAATTTTTTGAGAGCGTTGCCACCTGTTTGGTTTTTACAGTTATACAAATCTTTTAAATAATTAATTGTTATCATTAAATTATTATTATGTATCAAATATAATAATAATTTTAAAATTTCTGAAACTGAACATAGAGTTGCCACCCTTTAAAAATTTTTAATTAACAAAATTAATGAAAAAATTCTTTATACATTTTTTCGTTTCGTTTTTTTTTTTTAATTCTTTCGAGGAAATGTAGTTTTGAGTAAGATTACAGTCTAAAATATTTTTGAGGGCGTTGCCAATTGTTTTCAATTTGCAAACCTTATAGAAAATTAAATGTTATCAATAAATGATCGCTCGACGAAGATTTCAGTTTAAAATATTTTTTAGAGGGTTGCCACCTATTTGATTTTTTCAGTTATACAAATTAATTGTTACCAATAAATGATTTTTATGTATCAAATTTAATAATGAATATAAAATTCTTGCTTCAAACTGAATATAGGGCTGCCACCATATCCAAATTTTAATTACTAAATTAATGAAAAAATTCTTTATAATTTTTTTCGTTTTGTTTCTTTTTAATTCTTTCAAGAAAATGTGGTTTTGAGGAAGATTACAGTTTAAAATACTTTTTTAGAGGGTTGTCACCTGTTTGATTTTTCAGTTAGGCAAAACTTATTAATTAATTATTATGAATGTAATATATAATATAAATGATTATTATGTATTCAATATAATAACAAATGTAAAACTTCTGAATGTAGCGTTGCTACCATTCCTCAATTTTAATTCCCAAAATTAATAAAAAAAATGTATAATATGTTTTTTTTAACAAACTATGCAAATTATGTAACTTTTTAGCTACCAAGCTTTTAAAGCTCTTTATCGTTAGTTCTGGCATCTTCGCTATCAAAATGTTTGTTCTAAAAATTTTCTTTCGCCCTATTAATCAATAGATAATTTATCCTAACCTCTTAGTTTCCTCTTTAAATTAACTTTCACTAGTACCGAACTAAATAGCACTTAATGCAGCACTTACGTTTAATTTTTTCCACCGCTCGAACCAGCACGAAACTTCAAGACTTCTAGAGCTTTCCTTTAGGTACGACCCCTTATCACTGAACTAAGAGCTTAGTGCCTTGTGGTAGCACAAAATGCTAAGCTTTTCTCATTTTCTCTCTCTTTCACTGCTCCAAACGTTCACTGGAGAGTAGAAAGGAAGCTATGTAAGTGGCATACTTTGCAATACAGATTTTTAAGGTTGAATCCAAGCGGACGATTATATCAGTGGTAAACTTCCAGATATTCTTGCTGTACTAATATTAGACCTTTTCTAGCCACTTAATCGGGTATCTCCACGATATGCTGTTTGATATTAACAGACTAGAGAAAGCTGACATTAAAGCCGGCATTTTCTCTGTTTGACAATTTTCTAAACAACTCCCGTGGCTGTAACGACTTTACCAGCACGACATCGGAAACTTCTGCAACTATTTTTGTAGTGAAAAGTATTCGAACCTCGGTATGATTTCTGATTGAACCTATTTTTTTGGCATAGCTTCCGACATACTTGTATAAGAAAATGTGGCGTAATTGTATGCGCCTCATAACACTCTACGCATTGGCAACGCCACCAGGCATGGCAGGTGCCAAACTCGAATTGCCAACGCAGCCGCAAATCTGCAATAGCGACATGTGTGAATGCACTACTGTGAACTTCGAATGCCGCTTAAAGGGTAGATTCAGCTTAGTCAACGTAGAATCCAGAATACGCGCATGGGGCGACCAAACAGATGTCCACACCGCGTACGATTTAAATATAACTTGCATATATGAACCTGAGGATCTAAACGTGGTGCTAAATATGATGCCACCCATAATATTGGAAGAGCCAATGCAATACTATTTGAAAAACTGCTTGGAATACCCCGCTATACTGCAGCAGTCGCATGTAACATACGAAGGTATTGTGGAATTCGATCAATACTTGGAAACGCCGCCCAGATTTTTCAATCAAACGCCAGTTTTGCAGGCGCTGACTTTGCCAGTGCGTTTCAATTATGTCAAGAACCCGTTACCGCCGCAATTGTTGCATAATTTAACGAATTTACAGCATTTGATTTTGCAGCTTTACACCCCGTATCCGGAAGTACGCTATCCCGTCGAGCTTTTGCACACACTATACAAATTGGAAACACTTTCCATAGAGCTCATAGCGCTGCAAACAAGCGTACGCGACACTCAAAGCGCGCATTTTCGCGATCTGCGCCTACTAAAGCAATTGAATTTAGAAGCAAATCATATGACGGCGCTACCTGGCGAACTCTTCAGCACTTTACCAGAGTTGAGAAGACTGAGCTTACGACTGAATGACCTAGAGGAGCTGCCGCCGGATTTGTTACGTATGCAGCGTAAACTGTTAGTACTAGATCTATCGGAGAATCACTTAAGCGCATTACCTAAAGGCTTATTCGACAATACGCCGCTGCTGTGGGAGCTCTTACTCGCGCACAATAGATTCAAAGTGCCAACAAGTATTATAGAAAATGTGCATGCGCTTCACTTTTTGCGCAAAATCAATTTGGGCTATAATGGCTTAGAGACGGTTTGGGGTACAGGTACTTACAGCAATCACACGCTTTTCACACGCACCCTTATTACAGATGCGCAATCGCTGATCAACTTTGAACACATGGTTAAGTATGTAGCGACCTTACATGAACTTGAGCCGCTGAATTATACGGAGGTGGTGCTGAGAGCTAACAAACTCACATACTTTTCGTTGGACTGGCTTGCGGCGGCAGGCGTCAGCTGCCCCTACTATATTGATCTCGCAATAAATAAGATACGCCACGTACATGCGCTTCTGTCACCGACAAAAGCAACCTGTCGGCAAGAAGTGCACTTGTTGCATAACCCGCTCGTTTGCGATTGTGAATTAGCTTGGATCTACAATACGAATATGCTTGTAATTGGCGTTCAGTGGCAGTGCGCAACGCCGGAGCGCTTGTCTGACAGCGATTTACGAAATTTGCGAAGCGACGCGCTTTGCGACTGGTCACCCGCCTGGTGTCCACTGACATGCCGTTGTACGCGACAACTGAATGCGCTGCTAATCGATTGCAGTGCGGCAGCGCTACAAGCGCTTAGTCAGCTGCCGCGGCCCGAACAGTTGTCGCTCGCGGAGGCAACGCTCAACCTCACGCGCAATCAATTTCGCGAGTTGCCATCGAATGCCACCTTCGGCTATGCGAATGTTACGCGCCTGTATGCGGCGCACAATCGCATTAATACCCTGCTACCAACACATTTGCCACATACGCTGCGCGTCTTGGATCTGCGCACGAATCAGCTGCAGCGCTTGGATGAAAACTTTCTGCGCGCTTATCTAAACGACAGTAACACGCTTACAGCGCTTTATCTCTCCGACAATCCCTGGTTGTGCGATTGCGCCACTGAGCTCTTGCTGTATACGCTACGCGTACACCACAGTCGCATACCAGACATCGCGGAATTGGTTTGCGCCAATCTTCCAAATATAACGCTCGCGAATGCGACTTTCACGGATATTTGTGTAAGACCCAGCAACAGTTGGGCTTTAATCACACAGCTCATTGCTGCTTTTCTTACAATACTCACACTCTTGACTTGCATTGCACTGTACTACAAGTACGAGTTGGAGCTGAAAATTTGGCTGCATGCGCATAATGTGAACATAGCCTGTTGCAGCATTGACGAAATGGACTGTAACAAAACCTTCGATGCTTTCATCTCATATGCGCACGAGCAGTCGGACTATGTAAACCAGATACTCGTACCTGGGCTCGAGAAAACGGCACCTTACTTTCGCATATGCACACACGAACGCAACTGGCTTGCCGGCGCTTACATACCAGAGCAAATTGTCGAGTCGGTTGCGCAATCGCGTCGCACCATCATTGTGCTCTCGCAGGATTTCATTGCATCGCTTTGGGCGCGCATGGAATTTAAGACGGCGCATCAGTTTGCTGTGAACGAACGGCGTGCGCGCATCATTATTATTAAGTATGGTGAGGTGGGCGATATGGCGGGGCTTGACAGCGAGTTGCTGGCTTATTTGCGTATGAACACCTATTTGGAGTCAGAGGATCCGCGCTTCTGGCAGAAACTGCGGTACGCCATGCCGCATCTTAGGGGTGAAGGCAGGAAAGCCGGTATGCTCGAGGTGGGCGAAAGAGTTTACGTGCGAGGACAAGTGGAGTTGAATCAAATGGCGATTAGCAAATAAATGTGTGCTAGCATGTCAATACTTAAATCTTATTTTTGTTACAAAATACTTACGGCTTATAAAAGTTAATAAAAGCTTAATAGACTTGTGGAATTTTAAATCAAAAAATTGTGTTTAAAATTTTGACATATAGCTTTCTCTCTGAAGTATTCAGCTGAATTATTTCACGATTATTTTAAAAACGTTTCCCTTTATAAAGCTTAATGAGGTGTCTTATTAATCACAGAATAACAGAGCGAGTTTGAGCACTTCTCTAACAAAGTCCGGCAACTCGGTGGATGTAGGTTAACCAATTCGACAAATACCTTCCTACTGCAGACCAATTTGAAGTTAGAGAAGTAAACCGATAGACATCTAGCCTTTACAGGCCAATTTGAAGCTAGAGAATCCGGTGACACTCAAGAGCAGTTCTAGAAGACTGATGTCGATGTCCCAAAAAATCTACTTATATAGAGGAGCAGTAGGAACTCCTTTACAAACTGTTCACATTTTTTCGTTGAGCCGTGACCTCAGATTGACTATTTCATAAAGGAATCACATTTAGAAATATTATAAAATTGATGTCGGAAACCTCCTTACGGTAAGGAATTTATTCTTATAGCTTCAAAGCAGTACTCAATTACTTTGGGGATATTATCAAATGCACGAAGATTTACCAAACTGTTGTCTTGATGACTTCAACGACTCTGAACAATAATAAGGGGGCCAGGAACCCCTTTTTAAGATATCAGAATAAGTCTCAAAAATAGAACTCTCATCCAAGGCTGTTTTCTTATTTTCATTGGTAGTGCTTTGACGTGGTAGTACCAAACGTGGCAGGTCCCAAACCCAGTATATAACCCTGTGCAGGGATAGTTCGCCTTCTCAGTTTAGTTCGCCTTCAAATGGATGTTTTTTGGCTACTCAGAGGGCACTTGGTCTAAGACCGGAAATCGTGAACAGCTTGAGCCATATGTAAAAGAATTATTTCTGGAACCTCCAAAGTGAATGGCGCTCAGTGAACTTACCTCACTTGCGTGAATTTCTACACATGGCTCTATCCCGATAACTGGAAATAAGTGTACTCTGTCCAGTCCAAAACTCCACAACCTGTACCAACTACCGTGATATAAGCCTCCTCAGCATCCCAAATTACGCTCTTTAGGGCGTATTGTGTGAAAGATTAAAACCGTCAACAAACCGATTGGACCTTATCAATGTGGCTTTAGACCTGGAAATCAACAACTGACCAGATATTCAACATGCGCCAAATCTTGGAAAGACCCTTGAGGACTGACATACATCACTTCTTCGTCGATTTCAAAGCTGCTTTTGACAGTAGGAAACGGAGCTGGAAAGATATTACGGCTCTCTACGTCACTGTTGACAGTCATAACTTAAAAGCCGTACATAGTTTCGCCTATCTTGGAACCAGTATTAAGAATCCAACGAAGAATAAATTTTTCCAACAGTTGCTACTTTGGATTGAGTAAACAATTGAGAAGTAAAGTCATATCTGGACGAACAGAGACCAAATTCTATAAATATTATACCCGTCCTGGTATAGGGTGGCTAGATCATGTCGTCCATATGGATGAAAATACTCCAGCTCTGAAAGTATTTGAAGCAGTACTCCCCGGAGGAAGCAGAGGAAAGGGGAAGACGTCCTTCCTGGATGCACTTGGTATCTTAAATTGGCGCCAAATAGCGAAAAGAATAATCGCATTGCGCGTAAACGGTGTATACGTCATACGATCATGTAAACAAGATCACTCTTTTAAGTACATAATGAGGCCGGTCTCAGCTTTTACTCGTCTGAGTTTTCCAAATGGAATTGGATTGGAAGTCAATCGGGCTTGTAGACTCTTACCTTTTAACGTTAAGCTGTTGTTTTCAAGCCATTATTTCTAAATCGGTCGATTAGAAGTTTTCGTTTTATATATATATAAACTAGGGTTAAGTTTACAGACTTTTTTCAGTGCAGTTACCTCTGTCCAAGTCTTATTTATTATTTATAATACGTAGATGCTATGCTTAAATTTATGACAGCATTCGGTTCAAACGAAATTGAGTAGACAAAAACTAAGTAAAACAGAAAGTGATAAAAGAGGAAAGACAGTACATCAACAATTTGGAGGTCGAGCTGTAGCTTTTAGAGCTTTATGCATGGAACCAACAATTAAGCTGAGACCTTGGCCCGAATGTAAGCTTCTAAAGAGCTCTACGAGCCCTTATAACTTAGAATCTGTCATGAAGCACTTTAAAACTTACATTAACTTACTTAAACATTTTACTTGTTCTTTTCAGCTTTCGCTCGACTTTGAGGTTATGTACTGCTAAGTTCTGCCGATGCCTTAAACTATTTATGACCACGCCTTAGAATGTTCCACCAAGTAACTCATAAGCAAAGCTTGATACTGCAGCTCTTACTGCACTTCCTATGCGTCAACGTGGTGTACACCAATTTGACAGCACCAAAGCCGACGTTGCTAACGAAGCTGCAGCCGAAGCCAAATGGACCCGATAGCGCCTTCAAAAGCTGCTACCAAAACAAGTGTCAGTGCAAAAAAGAACTAATCAATTGCTACTTGAGCGACCGCAATGGTGCGGTGACGCTCACCATTTCCTGGGATTTGGGAAAAGACAAGATTACAATGGACTGCGAAGGCGCGACTGAAAATTTAGACGCGCTGTTAAGTCAAGTGACGCATGAATTCGTACATAATGATACCTATTACGAGCTGACCAATTGTCAACAACTGCCGACTATGCTGCGTCGTCCGAACATCACTTACATAGGTCACGTGTCATTTACTGAAGATGTTGCAGTACCTGAGCGTTTGTTTTTGGATACAAATGGCTTGTTGTTGTTAGTGTTTAATATAACAACGTCGAATGCGGCGCTTAGCTTGCCGGTGCAACTGTTTCACGACCTTACGGAAATAAGAGAGTTGGAGTTGTTAGTTGTTAGTGACGCGCCAGCGATCACCTTACCCGTGGAACTCTTTCATAAACTTGAAACTTTGGAAATACTCTCTTTTTACGTGTATAACGCTGCGATGGGCTATTACGAAAAGCCGAATGCGCAACGAACATCGGCACGAAATTTAACGAGCGCACATTTTCGTGATTGTAATGCATTGAGGAGTCTGCTGCTGGATGCGAATCAACTCAGAACGCTGGAGCCAACAATTTTCAATACACTGCACGAATTGAACCATTTGAGTTTGAGTTTGAACGAGTTGCAAAGTTTACCCGAAGACTTATTCGTTGCGCAACAAAAGCTGGTCATAGTGGACTTGAGTATGAATGCGTTGAGCGCACTGCCGCCGCGCTTATTTGCGCATACGCCACTGTTATGGAAATCAAACTTAGCTGAAAATCATTTCCACACGCCTACAAATATTATAGCCGCACTGCACTCGCTACACTATCTCTACAAACTCGATTTGGATAATAATAAGCTCAGTAGCATTTGGGGCACCGGCATATATAGCAATCGGACGCTACTAACACGCAGCGATATAAGAGATCCAGCAACGCTGCCCGAGTTCACCGATTATGTGACCATTGAGCGCGGCGCTTATAATGAACGCGAACTTAATATTACCATTATTAGTCTACGTCGAAATCAGCTTACGCACTTCAACTTCGACTGGATTAGTGGCGCTGATGGCTTAGCTTGCCCTTACGAGCTGGATCTCTCGCGCAATAAAATTGAAACTATTTACGCTGCCAAGCGACCGCCGAGCACCACTGGCAGGTGCCAGCGCAATTTAAACTACAATCGCTTGCATTGTGATTGCCAACTAGCTTGGTTGTATAACAGCGATTTTCTAACGAAAGATGTTGACTGGAGTTGTACAACGCCAGCGGCGTTAGCGCGGAAGCCACTCAAAGAGTTGCAGCGCAGTCAGCTGTGCCCTTGGGCGCCGAGCTTTTGTCCTGCGGGCTGTGTGTGTGACTATGCCACACAAGCGCTTGTTGTGAATTGCACAAACGCGCGTCTTGAGGGCATCACACAGCTGCCGCATGCTGCGCAGTTCGCGCTCAACAGCAGCACGCTTTACATCGAGCGCAACAATTTCTACGAACTACCTGTGAATACAACGCCAGGTTACGTGGATGTTACACACATCTACGCCGCGCACAATCGGCTTGTCGCGCTGCAGTCAACTCACTTGCCGCCCAATCTGACAACGTTGGATGTGCGCGACAATCAGCTGGAGCGTCTGGGCGCTGACTTTCTGCGCGCATACCTAAATGAGAGCGCAACATTGCAGGCGTTATATCTCGGTGACAATCCGTGGTTATGCGATTGCGAGTCGGAGGAGCTCTTGCATGCGGTTCGCCTACAGCGCGCGCGCATACCCGATGCCAGCAGTTTAATGTGTGCAAATTTTGCTAATGTCACTTTACTGAGTGCGCGCTTTGAAGAAATATGTAAGAAACCCTTTCAGTACGCCAGCTTGTATGCGCCGCTTATTGGCGTGTTTAGTTCTTCAGTACTTATACTAGTGCTTGTTGCGCTCTTTTACAAATACAAGTTAACGGTGAAAATTTGGTTTTTCGGCCACAACATGTTTTTGTGTTGCATCAAGGAACACGAGCTGGATAAGCATAAAGCTTTCGATGCCTTCATCTCGTATGCGCATCAAGACCAACACTTTGTTAATACCGTGTTGATACCGGGATTGGAGCAGGGTGGCACACGTTTTCGCATTTGTACACACGAACGAAATTGGCTCGCCGGTGTTTATATACCTGAGCAAATAATGGAGTCGGTAGAGCAATCGTGTCGCACGATTATTGTGCTTTCACAGCATTTCATCGAATCTGACTGGGCGCGCTTGGAGTTTCGCACCGCCCATCAGTGCGCTTTAAATGAAGGTCGCGCGCGCATAATTATTATAAAGTACGGTGAGCTTACGGATTTGACGCGTCTGGATAACGAATTGCTGGCCTACATGAAATTGAATACCTACTTGGAATGGGGTGATACGAGATTCTGGCCTAAACTGCGCTACGCTTTGCCGCATAAATTTGGTGAGGTTAAAAAATCGGGTATGTTGGAAGTTGGCAGAAAAGTCTATGTGCGAGACGGCTTGGAGATGCATGAATTACACATTTAGCTCCGTATAATTATACGGCCGAGGCGACTTGATTACATAAGCAGGTACTTAAGCATGTTTACAAGCTAGTGTAGTTAAGTTACGCGATAGCAACAACTTATTTCATAAGAAAATTCATTTCATTTTTATCACTTTTATTGTTGTTTATATACTATATTTCTGTAGTAAAAAGATTTATTAATAAATAGTTGTAATTGTATTTGGCGCCGTTAATTGCATAATTGTTTACTTTGTAGATTTCTGTATAAAAGGTATACTTCTTATCACTTATTATGTATAATGTTGTATGTACTTACATTCTTTTATTGCATATACATATACAAACAATGTGATAAACATACTTAAACTTTGCAATTAATTATTGACACGTGTTTTATTCTATTTATACTCTTTTCTATGAAATCTTAGGACTTTCTTATAGCTTCTTCGACATAGTGGCCATACATATAGTAAATGAATCCTATAAATATGCAGATATACATATGTACCATATACATATGTATATTGGTATTAAACAAAGTAATTTCCTGTTAATTTTTAAGGAAACATAAAATATTGATTACCTTGCCGATTTATACCAGTTCCACAATTGTAATAATCAATTAGGAATTATCGCGAGCTTATAATAAACTAAAATTTGAATGTTTTCTAGTTTATACCAGTTTCTTAGAAACACAAAAATGTAAACATGTAATTTTTTAACATATCCACTATTTTAACAGAAATAGATTAGTGTGTTTTTAAGTTTTAAAACTAATTCCAATTTATACCAGTTCACAATAAGCGCTCGCATTTCACCAAATTATAGCTAAGCAATATTTTAGGATATAAATTATAACAAAATCATAATAAAATAAAATTTTGAGTTTATGCCAGTTTATACCAGTTTTATAGAAACACAAAAATTAATATATGACGTTTTTTTTAATTTAAATTTATAAAAAAATAATAAATTTCAGTACATTAAGAAGTTAAAAAACTTTTTTCAGTTTATACCAGTGAACAATAAGTGCAGTACCAGCGAATTAATTACAACATTTTTGTTGTTAACTAATAGAAAAAAAGTCAAAAGTATTAAATTTAATTTTATTCAGTTTATACCAATTTAATAAGAGCCTTGAAATAAAGAAATTTCCTTCTTAGTTGAAGCTTATTTCGAATAAGTTCAAGGTAATGCTGAATGTGTTAAGCAACACTATAAACCAGTATGAGGAAAAAATTTTTTAATAAATTTAATTAATGATAAAACACGTTGATGTTTCATTTATTATACCATTTCAAATATGGAAAAAAATTAATCGAATCAACTTTCAAAGCAGCCTTTTTCATTTTGGTTTTTGTTATTCATAATAGAAAAAATTGAGCTGCTTTGTTGGATAATGACATGTCATATAATGTTAGAAATAATAATATAATAATGAAATGGTATAAATGGTCGAGTTAAAATATTATAATAAGTTTTCTATACATAAAAATTTAAACAAATATTTCACCGCTTTTTCCAAATAATATTGCATAGAAATACAGCTTATCTATCAACTGGTATAATTTTGCTTTAAACTGGATTCCATTTGCATTATGGTTTTTTTACAACCATATTTGTTCACAGTTCTCTTTTTAGATACAGTCACAGTTATTAATGAAGCTTTTAAAAACTTTTAAGACTTTTAATTGGTTTAGACTAGTTTTAAAATATACTTCTCTACTTACATGGACAAACATAGTATTCCTCTTTCTATTGAACGATAACGATTAAGGGTATCTACAGCTACAATAAGTAAATTGTTGTTCAATGCAAAATATTACTCTTAAATCAAACCATATTCATTTAATAGTTTTTGGAAATTTTTATGAACTGGTATAAAACTGGTATAATCGTATAAGTGTTTTATTATACTTTGTAAGTATTTTTAATGTAAAATTAAATAATTTATAGAAATTTATCAACTGGTATAAAAATAGGTTTAACTGGTATAAAATGAAATTTCACCATAACTAAATGTAGTTTACCAAAGTTACCAAATATGAACTTATCCTCTCACTTTATCAGAATTTGCCTCACTTTTTTGATCATATCTCCACATTTAATAAAAAAGGGTAATGGGGGTAAAGCAAAGATACTTTTTTTGATTTTTTTTAATGAATTATAAAATTTATGAGACCCACCCAATGCAGGTATTAGATATGGAATGATGGTAAGGGTGAACCGATTGGGTTGAAGTGAGGCCACTAGATGTAGGTGATTTACCGCCTGCATTCTCATCCCAATTTTAAGCGCATTTCCGCCAGATTCAACCATAAATCAAATACTCAATGTCAAGTTACGTCAAAGTATTATAGACACCCTACCATTGGTTTCGCTAACTCCTTTATAATATGAGAATCCCTTTATGGAATTGTAGCAAGTTTTGAGCAGTAGTGTGGGCGCTCAAGAAAATCAAGTGGAATGCAAAATATTTGCGAAGATTATTAAAGGCAAATAAACCAAAAAAAGAACAATAACAATGATGGGCATAAGAATTGTCTATGCACACTTGTGCGATGAAAAAAATTCGCGAAAGGAGTAAAACGCACACAAATGCCACATATGAGTCGCACTGAGCTGCGAAGCATGGGAAATATATTATATTATGCTTTAAGCATTACTTGCGGTTGTCAGAGTGCGTGGCAGGAGAACTTATCGACAAAGCTGCCGCAGCAATTTGTCATGCATACGCGCGCACACAAGGACGACAGGATACAAACGCAAGACGGCACAGAAAAGAATTGTGAAAGGATGTGGGAGCAGTAAGCTGTGTATGAGCACATATACGCAAATATCAGCTATTGTTGGTGTAGCTCTTGAAAATGCAAATAAATCATTTACGTTGCAAATACACTTGAAATAATGCCACAATTGTACATATCAGGAGCAGTGGAGCAGCTCGAACTGTCAAATGCACGCACAGACATGGAATGCCAAATGCGCGCCATTAGCTTAAGCCGTCAATGCTGGCGCGTGAGAGTGCGGTGGGGGAGAGTGCACATATGCAGGATGTTAGGGTAGCACTGAAGACTGAAGTCTTCGTGGCACCACTGAAATAACTGTGAATGTAATTTTACTCATTTAAGAATTCCGATTAAAATAGTATGTTTATTTTTGTATTTTTAATACTACCCTAATAAATTCGAATGCGTTTAGGTAAAGCAGTTGCACATAAATCAAAAATTGCAGATTTTTCTTCAGCCTAGAACGTATTCTCTTATATTTCCACATTCCTTGTCACACAGCCTTAAAGTATACTAGACGTTCATGGCCAGCAAGCGTCACTAATATGGCAGAGTATTGTGAAAACTTCTTTATTGGATTATTTAATATAAGAAGTGGAGTGGTTGAGGAGATAGGATGAGGACATGGGTGGAAACGGTAAGTATATATATTGACTGTCACATAGAAAAAGTATGTAATCACTTATCGAAATGAAAAAATATGAATATTAACTTTAATATAGATATAGCTATAGTTATAGATATAAATATAGAGTTAGAGATAGGCATAGATGTAAAGAGAGTGATAGTATAGATATAGATAAAATCAATCCAGACTCATTAAAGAGTTTTTGGAAATTTTTATGAACTGGTATAAAACTGGTATAAACATAGAAGTAATTTAAAATTTTTATAGATAGATAGTGATAGAGAGGTACAGTTAGAAGTTGAGATAGAAGTAGAGATAGATACAAAGATAGAGATAGAGTTAGAGTTAGAGATATATAGATAGCTATAGGGATAAACATGGAGATGGAGATTCTAAATGTACTTCTGCGCATTGAGGACTATGTAGAACTCTAAAAATTGCTCTATTAATATGGGTAATGTGAAGCAGACAAAATTAAAGGACTGTGGAGATATTGAGTCCCTGTGAGCCATGAAAGTAGGCTTTTCTTTCTAGTGCTAGTACTTCCTTCTCGCAACACCTCCTAAAAAAGTTGTATTGACTCTTTAACTATTTTTTTGTAAAACTCTTAGGTCTATAAAGTCAAATTCTTGTGGTTGCCTGTGGCTGTGAATGAAAGCCAAGTCATAAGAAGACTTTACTTTAACCAAATGTCACCAGCAATAGCATCAATCCCTTAAAATGTGATAATAGTTGCACTTCTAAGTCTATTATGCCTCGAATACTGATATCTTTTGAAAGCAAAATAGTTTACAATACAAATAGCAAAAAAAATAATCAAAAGGTCAAAAGCATAGTTAAATAGTTGACAGGTCACTAACAAAACAGCCAGGGTTTATGAAGTCAAGTGACAACACAAATGCCCAAGCAAATTGATGTTCCAAAGATACACGTAAACCAGCAAACATTTTGCTCGACTACTATAATGGTATACAAATCCTTCTTGAGTAGATTTGACTACAGTTTGACCAGAACAGAACTAATCCAGATCAGATGCGAGAAAATTTCTACGCAAAATTCCACACCAAGATTACCATTTGCTGTATCCAATAACCAAATTCAAAAACGTATGTATGTCGGCAGTAAGATTGAAGGACTTTCAACGAAAACTAAGTCCGCTTGATTATGTGTATCTAGTCAAGCCTGAACATATCTAATCAAATGAAACAAACTCTCAATATTTTTGCTCACTGTGCAAACTAGAGACACATCCTTTCTCTTTACCAACCAGCAGCCAATAGTTGTACCCGTTGACACTCAATGATAGCCGAGCGCAAAGACTTGACCACAGGTCAATTTTCCAAAATACAATGCAAAATATTTTTCCAAACAACACAGAACTATAAACACACAAAAAGCACGACAGAAGAGTTAAAAAACTAAAAGGACGAAAGAGCGACACAGCAGGCATAAAACTATGGTACGAAAAGAGCAGTTGCTGTCGGGTACGAGTAGTAAATACGAGTATGTGTTGGGTCTGCGTGGCATTGTCTTCTGTTGACATTGTCTTTTGGCATTAAATGTTGCCAATGGTCACTTTTTGTTGTTGCAGGCACTTCATAAGTATGTTCTTGAGTTGCCGGATTTCCTGTCGCGCAGCAGGAGTTAATTGTAAACAAAAATAAATCATTTATTACCAAGTGAGAGCGCCAAACTTACTTGGCAACTGCACGCTGCCTTTATACGAATAGCAAATATTTGCCAGAAACTAGTGCTTCTTTCGATAGCTTTTAGTTTTCGAACGCACAAAGTGTTTGACCACTCCCGCTGACGTAAATTGACCCTGGGTCAACTGTTTGGTACGAGTGGGATGCATTTTTCTACGCCCTTTGTTGTTGGTTGTTACGGATTGCGCTTTGCGTTTGGCAGTTGCTAAGTGGACAATTAAAAATTCCACTTGATGAAGATATATTGAAATTAGTTTTGAGTTGAAGGGCTTTCGGCACGCCTGCTCTGAAGAGTGGGTATGGCATTTGTGTTATTAATAGTTACAAATGAAAATAGTTTTTGTTTTTTTAATTAGATTAACAATCAGTTGTTTCTAAATAAGAATCGTCCAGAGAAGTCGGGTCTAAGTAATCGGACTCAGATTCATATATCCAAGCGACATTTAAAACAATAATATCACACTTTCCTCCTTCAATGCATGGAGACAGTAGAAATAGCGGCTGCCGGTAAGCAGATTTCATATATATTCATATTTGAGGTCACAAGGGCGTTCTGGGAAACAAAAGAGCTAATAAGATTACCAAAAGAGTCATCCGCTTGGCTGTCGAACCAATTCAGGAAAGTCGCTAAGAACTTTACATAATGAAATTTCCGCAAATGCTGACAGATGAATCAGGGTGAGATGGATGAAGAGGTCATGCTTTTTACACTTACGGTCTCAAAAAACTGCATGAGGGTTTTTTTACCTAGAGACAGGTAACTATTTCTTAACCTTCGAGAGGGACGCTGAAACCACTCCTCTGCATCTGTTCGGCCTTATTTAGAACTCAACTTAGATATTTAGAATCATCGCAATTCAAGAGACTGGATGATGTATCAGAATTTGAAATCACGTCTCTATTAAATTGCGCAGAAAGTGTATGTGCTTTTCATAATGTGAACTTCAGCTCGTATTAAACTGAACCCCAACCTCCCAAAGAACTTGTAAGTCTATGTATAATTTTATACCGATTCTACAAAGTAAGTAACGATTTCCGTCCGGTAATGGTTGAGATAATTACTCCATTCTTGATCCATATTTCTTCAAAAATGATGCCGCAGAGAACGTAACCATCAATGGCGACCGTTAGCGCTCTATGATAACCGACTATGTCTGATATTGAAGCTCGTGATCTCGGCGACATTTGGTTTTAACAGGTCGGAGCCACTTCCCACACATCGCATCAATCAATGGATTTCTTAAGAGAACACTTCGGTGAGCAGATAATTTCACGTTTTGGGCCGGTCGTTTGGCCACCAAGATCGTGTGTTCGTTAGTCTTTTTCCTGTGGGGAGGAAAGGGAGGACTTTACATAGTCCTAAGCCTATTCGGACAATACCGCTTCGATTCAGGCCGTGGAGCAAAACAGCACGCGTGTCATTCGTCAGTTATCAGTCGAAAATCTTCAAAAAAAAAAATTAAAGAACATTCGTTCGGAAGATATAAAAAATCCCATCTCGGAGATAGTATTCACCAAGTGATCCCTGGACAACTGGGTTAAACTTGTCTGAAATTTCTGTAACTTTTATATAAATTCAGAATTACCAAACTTGCTTGGAATTGCAAGTGTTAGTGTTTCAAAATGTATTACCGTTCTACATTGTTCTGGTGCTTGAAATTGAGTTATTGCGGGCTTCTATGGTTCTGCTTAGATTTCCATTGGTTTTCATGTTACGCTGTCATTATTTGCTTAACTTAAATTGATCTTTGACGTAGGATTTCAAATATTCTTACTTTAATTAAGCCGGTCAAGTAGTTTCAATCTTAATGTCCACTTATTTATAATCATTTCAGTAACTCGTACACCTATCGTTACACATATGTATACTGGTATCTTGATAGTGATTATATCACACGTTGCTTGCTGAAAGCATTTGTCGCACGAATCAATATTAAACTGACGATCGACTAATCAGCCGATCGTTTTGTACTGATCAGCATAAGACGATCGCAACAACTTACACACTTTATTGCAAAAATGTCTTTCGCTCCAACATATGAATCTCTCTCATTACGCCGTCGTTGGTCACACTACCCACATTGCGCTGGTCGTTGATCGCGCTGCGTCCGCAGAGCAAAGCTGAGCTTCGTCTGTCGCATGTCGTTCGCCTTTTGTGTCTTTGATGTTCGATAATTGTAAATTCCGTTTGAGTGCGCGTTCACTCGCTTCCACACTTTCGTCCATCGTGTATGAGCCCACGACAGCGCACATTTTTGACTGCTGCACGATCGGATTTAAATCAGTGACGCATTGCAAGTAAATTGATCTTTTATCGCTAAAGTGAGCAGTGAACGGTGCTGAGTGAGGCAGTCCCAGCTGTTAGCTGTGAGTGGAAGCAAATTTGCAAAATCGCGCGGATTCAAATCAGCAGCGTCAGCTGAGGCTTTCGTATGGCACTTCTTTGACTTGACTGCTGGCGGATTAGTTGGCAAGTTATGCGTTTGTCAGTTACGATTTCTGCGCTCATCTGCGTCCCACTGATATGATTTTGTTGTTTGCCTGCACGCCCTTTAGTCGCTCACAGCTTGCCACTGTTGTTGCTACACAGCGCCGTGGCTTGAATGAAAAGTTGTTCCAGCCGCTGTTCGGCTGATGTGTTGCACACCATTCTGATGATGTTGAATGGTGATGAAGTAAGAATGTTTAGCGTATCGAATGCGGATTAAAATCAACGCTCCGACAAATACATAAACTGAATAGTCAGGCCAGCCGACAAGCAGCAGTGGCATGAAATCAGCAGCGATCAGAAACGATCAGTGGATGCATTGGAAAAATTGAGAGGCGATAAAGCAGTCAAGTGGCAAAAGCATTAACGATGTAATCGCCCGTATGGAGAATTGTGTGAAAATAAAGGAGACGTTTTGTGCATAGCAAGTACAGTGGTGGTGATAAATTTTCACAGTGTGTACTTATGTCAATTAAGGGGGCACACGTAGGCGAGCAATATTTCGTTTGGGTAAAATCAGGAAATTATTAGATCTTTAACTCAAACTGGAGATAATATTCCTTAACATGATTAAAATGTCGTGGAAGGGTTATATGAAATATAACTTATTCTGCTTTATACTATTATATTGAAGACCTATTCACCGAAACCCTAGAAATATCTTCGCTAATTTTCATCTAAGCCTACGCGGCATCTAAATAAGAAAAGGAAGGCTGATGGCAGATCACAGGATCAATAGTTGGCAAATGACAGTCTCAAACCGTAGTGAATCTGTTTCAAAATTCATATTAATAGCGAATAAGATATCCGAGAGAAGAAAGAATGAAAATCCTCTTAGAAAAATCGTGTGACGCTTTTGGAAGCGAATAAGAAACCCGAGAGAACAAAGGTCGAAAATCTCCTTAGAAGAATCTTGTACCGCTTAAGCAACTAAAAAGCATTCCAATAGGTTGCTCCTATACATAGCAACGAAATCCGGTTCTTATAGTCACATGAAAAGCGCGTTGGGATCCTTAGACAAGTCCTCGAATATTACCCAAAATAAATTTTATGACCAGACTCAGATACTTGACTCAACAAATAGTGAAGATCTACTT
This sequence comes from Bactrocera dorsalis, assembly GCF_023373825.1. Classification (NCBI taxonomy): domain Eukaryota; kingdom Metazoa; phylum Arthropoda; class Insecta; order Diptera; family Tephritidae; genus Bactrocera; species Bactrocera dorsalis. Next base: position 11,049,600 of record NC_064306.1, on the reverse strand, counting down.
AAAAGCATCTTATAAAACTTAAGTAAGTGATGTCTTAAAAGGATCAAACAACGCAAGCCTCAGAGAGCAAAGAACTGTTCCCTCAATAGTCGGGTCTATGTAACGGACGCGGAGTTTTAAACTGCCAAGAACTGTATCGTGAGTTTACAATGGGCTTAAGCAACCCGAGCCAGCAATGGGCAAAAATTTGAGAGTCGAAAATTCGCTAATGGGATTAAGAAAACCGAGTTAGCAGAAGACACAACGTTGGGAATGATAAATAGTTTTAAGTTTTCTATTTTGTGGTGTCAAAAGGAAGTATATGGAGTCGGCATTTCTTGTTCAGTTTCCAGACATAAAATTGGCGCAGGATCGATATTAGTCAGTTGTGATAGTTAAAGTTAAAGGATGATATTTGATATTTGCTGACATTACTGTGCCGGAAAGAAACTTTCCTAAAATAATTTATTCCGTATTTCCATTTTCAGTCCTTGACCATTGTAAATCCAGTTATGAAAATGAATAATTATCTCCTGTTATAAACTTAATTTTTCTCACGATAAGTTTTTAAAAGAAAAATGTAAGTCCTGTTTACCAAAAATATTCTAATTATGACAGCAAAAAGTTTGATTCCCACAAAAACACATGTTCCCATAACACTTTTCGACAACACAGCTCAAGCGCGTCGATAAATTCCTGAGACATTACTCAGCTGCCTCTTAGGCTCTCACCACTATACTATAACTGTGTACCTAAAAACAAACAACACCCTTTTATTTTCTCATCTGCAGCTTAACACATATTTATTGGTTTTCGCAAGCACTCACGCACGCCGACATCAAAGGGCGCCGCACATACGCACGACTGACACCAAATCAATTGGCATTCCGCTTCGTCGCTCGCGCGCTTCGTGCCGTTCAATTTCAGTCACCAGTCACATTCGATCGCCACCGTTTTGTTCAATCGATCTGTTGAATTGGAATGCAACGCTGCTGACTGACTGGGCTGGGACTTGAGACTGCCGGCTGGCCGCTTCGGCTGTGCTCGTCAGCGACATTGCTGCACGTTGCACTTTTAAATTGATTGGAATTCAGCAGTTAATCAGGTGGCCTACACAAATTGAGCCATGATCTTGCGCAAACGTTCGCCTTGTTGTTTTGCGATTGCAGAAATTTTCATTTGTCTGTATGTATTTCAATATTGGCAGGAGATTTTTGTGAGCATTTCAGTTGATTGGTTTAATTTGAAGCGATGTCAATTGATTGCTGGGAAAATTGCAAAAATTGTTTCATCGACGGGATGCGCATAGCTGTTATTTAGAAAGCTATTGGGGCTATGTACATATGTAAAAAAGTTTTGATAAGGAACAAAACTATGTGGAGAAGATATGATATAGATTCGAGAAAAATGCAGTTGCCTAATTATGGCAGTTCTAATTCAACGTAGCTGCAAAATCAAAATGTTCCAGTTTTATATAAAGTCTAGTAAAAATTATCCAATTAATTTCAAATATCCAGTATTGTTTGAAAGTAATTTCATAATGACAGTCTCATAGAAACACTCGTCCCTCTTGGCATAAAATTTGTATAGTCCATTTTTACTAGATACCCGATCCATACTATTAGGTGGATGCTTAAGAACCAACCAACCAACCAAACTTCCGTTGCTACCAGTGCTTCCGACACGTCACTATCGATATGTGTGGCCTGACGTTGTCCTGATGGTTAAAATAGACCGCTTCTGCGCGATTGCTTTCTTTAGATGCTCCAATTGTTGACAACACAAGTCCGAAATGAGAGTTTGACTTTAAGAAAGTAACTCATAGTAGATTATAATATGTCAATACCACCAAGTATGCACCAAAGCCTTCTACGTATATTTTTAGCGCAGAAGATTGGTGCCGCTGACGAACACCGACGAACTTTGATCTTAGTCATAAGATCGAAAAGGGGGAAGCGGCATCACAAGCAGGTCTGGGGTTGCTTATGCTTATGTTGTACAAGACAGTACAAAACTCCTCAATGGAGGTTATCTTCTATAAATAGGACACAATTTTCACCGAAGGACCGGACCAAGTACCTTTGGATAGTTTTGGACAGCAAACTAGTGTGGAAACACAACGTGGAAGAAAGAATGAGGACCAATTCTGCTCTAAGGTGCAGTATGTATTATGGTGGAAGCCAAAGAAAAGAGTTCAGAGGGTCGTTGCGCGGTGCATGACGGGAGCTTTAAGAACAATTCCAATGGCTGCTTATGAACTGGTACTTAACCTTCCACCCATAGACCACTTCCGGGAAACTGCGAAGCGAAATTGGCGGGGCGACTACTGGCTGCAGGAGAATTTACATATAGATCCCTCGGTCATAGCTCGATGAGTAATGACAGTTGGGCGAAGACGGACTAAATGACCCCATTTTTTCAACTGGGAAAGAAGGTACAAAGTAAAGATAGTAAAAGATGTCTGGCCACTGGTATGTTAGCTACGCGCTACACTCTAAGCGGATGGCTCTAAAGTGGACGATGGAGTTGGTGATGGAATTCCACATTTTTGGCAGTTCCAACATGGCCATGAGCCACCTTCGGTTTCATGCAAATATTATTGTCTGAAGTGAAAGTTCCTCACCTTAATCTAACTGCTGCATTCAGCTCTTTTAAAATAATTCCAAAACTCCAATTTGAGAAATTCATATAGTACTTGCTTCCAATTTGGACCCTTCTGTACTAATTCATCAACTCATATATTAGGTTGTCAAATATCTCCTTTCCGCCTTTTTGCTCTTTATTCAATGTTTTATAAAAAGTTTTACAGTGATCGGATTTAGTTCAAATATTTTCCGTTTCGTTCGTTAATCTGTTTCCATCTAGACGGAAACTTCAGAATACTCCCCTCGTAGAATCCCCTCCTTGTATGCGAAGAACTGGGACAGTCACTTTCCATAAGCCACTTATGAGTTCAACTTTACACCAACAAGGGCGTTCGCCATGGACAGAAACAGGTGGTAATCACTTAGCGCTATGTCCGGGCTATATGGTGGATGCGATAAAACCACCCATTTGAGCTCCCGTAGCTTCTAACGAGTCATCACCGAAGTGTATGGTCTGGCGTTATCCTGGTGGAACACTACTCCCTTCCTGTTGACCAATTCTGGGAACTTCTGGTCGATCGCCTGCTTCTAGCGCTCCAGTTGTTCGCAGTAGATGATAGAATTAAGCGTTTGGTCATATGGGAGTAGCTCATAGTGGATGATTACCTTCAGCAAAACCTTCCTGGCCGTCAATCCCGGCTTGGCCACTGTTTGGGACGCTTCACCGGCCTTCGACCACGACCGTTTTCGCTTGATATTGTCGTATGTGATCCATTTTTCGTCGCCAGTGACCATCTGCTTCAAAAATGGGTTGAGTTCGTTCCGTTTCAGCAGCATATCGCAGGCGTTGATTAGGTCCAGAAGTTTTTTTTTTGCGTCAAATCATGCGGCATCCAAACATCAAGCTTTTTTGTGTATCCAGCCTTCTAATATGTTTGCGGCCGAAATCGTAAGTTTTATTACACATTTGCAAATGATATTTAGGGATTTAACTCCATAGAAGGCCTATCAGAACTATTGGCTTTCAGCGGCTAATCATGTATTCAAAAAAGAGAGTACGTAAGACTCGCTTGTTGGTCACTAAAGTGCAAAAAATCATATACGGACATACGAAGGCGTCTGGAATGCTCGGAGTGTAGTTGTAAGTTAATGCTGGCTTTCAAGACTTATTCAGCTGAGCGGAATGATGGCTAAATAAAGTGCTGAATGTCGAAATCAAAGATACTGTAAGCTGGATATGAGCTGTTGGTTATGAGTTGCGCTTTTTCAGCTGGCGGCAACATGAGCTCCAAGAAAAGAAAAATAACAGTTTTGAAGTGAGTCTTCTGAAATCATTACATTCAAATAATTACTTAATGCCTCGAGCTGACTTGGGTCACTATGTGTATTCTTAAAATTGTCATTAGTGTATAAAAAATCTCTCAAACATTTTCTACTGTCAAACTAAGTCCAAAAATATAATTGAGTTTCCTACAAGGGTAATCTAAAAAACAATCAAGACTACATATCTACCATACTTGCTTTGACTTTTAATGCTAATTTTGTATTTTATGGCGCTTTATGCTTTTCTTCACTGAAGTGCCGGGCTTATTAAGCAGTATTATTGATTCTCTGCTACGAATGTATCTTTCTCTCTGCTTCGATTTTCTAATTTCACGATTTCTCCTTAACTCCTTTGTAATACCTATTGAATGAGTGACTAATGAGCATATCTTAGATTTATTCCCTTTTTAAAAGCAAAAAGCCAAAAGCAAGAATATTAATAAAAATAGAAAAATTTCTCAGAAAAAAAAATTAAATAAAATCAAAGAAGACTGTAGATTGCAAAAGCATCATTTGATTTTTAATTGTGTTTATTTACCGAACGGTTATACGAAATGAAAAAGGACACACTTAGCAGCAATCAACGCCACTCACTAAGCTCATACTCCACACTTTCTTTAGCCCTGCGGCGTTGCTTGTTTGAAGGAAATGGGTATTCTACCTCTTCACTTGCGCACTCACTCTCTTTCTCCCACTCAGCTTATCTTCGTATCGGTAGTAGACTTGCCTGCCTACTTTAGCCACTTGAACGCTGGGCCTTTGTATAGTGTCTCTTCGATTTTGCCGCATTTTTTGCACACTTCGACTTATCCACGGCCACCCCTCCACAATTATCAACAATCTTTGGTGATTTTTAACGCGAAAAAGGGTTTCAACTTAATTAAACAAGTTTTTTTTTTAATTTCGATGTTTTTTTATTTCCTTTCTTCTACTCCATTTTGTTTACTTTCCGCAACAGATAGCCGCGCTTTGTTGCTGCCAGGCGCACTGTCAACAATTTTGACCAGAAATCGCACTAGCGGAAGGGTTGGGCTGGTGCGTGGATAAGAGTAGAAAAGAAATTGACAGCTAAAGTGGCTGGAATTCGCTTTAATTAAGTGTGACGAAATGCTGGCAAATGCGCTGCAGTTAAGGGAATACTTCTTACTCCGCTCAATCCGGAGGTGGGGGTTGTGTGGCACTCAAACGCACTTCGTTACTTATTTGAGCGTGTGGGTTTTGGCCATTTTTTTCGGCATCCAATTTGACATTTTTGATTAATTTGGGCGTAGAATCGTTAATGTCGGCAAATTAAAAGTTGCAATTGTAGCCGTCAAGTCCTCAAGCTACTCAAGTGTGCAACCCTTTCAAACTTGTAAGGCAATTGAATTTTTAGATGACTTAAAAGTGGTTTCTCGTACAAAATTAACAGAAAAGTTGGATTTTTTTCATTTTCTGGCGCATATAGATATGTATATTGAAATTTATTACGACAGTTAATATGAATTTTACATTTATTGAGAAAGCTCTCAAAACAACTTTAAGAAGTTAAAAAGCGCTTCTTACGAAAGGGCGCTAGAAATGTGTTGCATGTGAACGTTATGAGTCACAAAAGCTCTTATTAAGAAAATCCTGTAACTATTGTGAATACGATGAATTATATCTCCTAGACATTTCTTGTGACAATAAGACTTATAAGTAAGGTTTCTCAAATCCAGCCTTTAAATTAGGTGAGAGCATCTTAGTATTTTGGTTTTTTCTCGAAAGTGAACATTCGGCCTTAGAAGAAGTGATGGGCAACTAAATTTTACTCCTTCAATTATGTTGGGTTGTTCGTAGAGAAATAATCTTCAGCTATGCATTCTTCCAAAATAAAGTTCGTTCATTTAAACGAAAACAGATATTTATTAAATTCGTTAGCTTCAAAAATTTTCTGACATAATATCTAAAGAACTACCAACAATAGTTCAGATATATATTAAATTATTGAAACCGATCTTTAAACACCCATTAAGCCCCGTCTACGGTTTTCCAAAGTCTCACATGAACAACTACAATCAGTCTGTAACTTGCTGAATATAACTCAAATACCGAAATCAAATTTTATCATCACAAAACGCGAATTTTCCTACTATATACTTAAAACTTCACCTCTTCAGCCAGCTATTAACTCCAACAACAACACGTTTATCCCACTTATTTCGCTCGTCAATTTCCAAAACAAACACTACACACATTATTGCAATATAAACAATCAACACGTATCAACAACACTAACCGTACATTTGGTTTCACGCCTTTGCTTTCGATGCATTTACTCACATTCGCACGTGCGAACGCCTAAAGTTATGCCACCAAATGCACATATGCTTAAATGCTCTGCATTTATATTTGAGTATTATCGAAAAACTTTTCCAATAGCAACTATTGCGGAATTTTCACTACTGGTGGTGGTTGATTTGAGTGCCACGAGGCAACACGTACGCGTTTTAGTTTGTGGCCCATTCGACGGGCGTGCTGATGCCTTACATGCCAATAGCAGTAAGTAGATTTTAAAATGTTATTACAGAGCTTGAAAAATACACTCTTTGGGGCTTTTGCTATGATTATTTTACGCATTTGTTTATTAACTTTAAATTTATTATATCGGTTGAGGTTATATTCGAAAAACCTTTTATATTGAAACTAATAATGTTAATTATCTGTCGTAGTAAATGATTGAAGACTTTAAGCGTGTCTTAAATATGCACCAAACGTCAAGCAATTTCTTATTCTTTTAGAGTTGAGTTAGGTAATTCTCTACATTCTCTGCCAGCTCTTTCAACTTATGATTAAGTGATGGGTTACTTAGAATGCTGTTATTTCCCGAAAGCTGTAATAGAACTTTAAAGGCTTCACATATGGACGATGGTAGTACTTTAAAGATAATCACTTCCTCGATCGAAAGTTTATACAAATTTTAGGTGTATCACCACTTTTAGACAAGATGTGTCTGTTGCCACTCAGTGGTCGGTGTATTCTTTCGCAAGCTTTCGTTTGGCCTTGTAATTATAGAGATCATTTGGCATTGACCTCAGTAACTACCATCTCGGCAAAAAATGCCTGTAACAATGTCTATTGGTCGGATATGGTGTCTAAGCTCGTCGATAATTTAAAGTCTTTAACAAAATATTATTCTTACGGTCTTTCCTGTTGAATTTTGGAGATTTTGACTCAAACTAGTTCAGTTTAGTAGTGGTAGTATTCCAAGGAAAGTCCAAGGAAAACGGAGTAAATATCAAGAACTATTTTACTGCTAAAGCACTCAAAAGTGAAGTTAGATTGTCGAGTACTCTTGTTAAAAAATTATGTACGAGAATCTTTTTACTTTATTTTTGGCATTAAATCCATGGGTCGTTCTGAGCCGAAAACGCAAAACTTTCCCAGTTGCCTTTATCCTTGGGAGGTCACGTCATTTATACTACCCAAGTGCAGACAGGTCTCTGTGTATTTGGTGATTCCATTGGATGCGCGGTCGCTTTTGCTTAAGTTGTCCACCCATGGGAATCGAAGCGAAGGAGCTTTTGACTGGAGTATCATCTTCTATTCGAACGACATGCCCTAACCAGCGCATTTGGAGGATTTTTATGTCTACTGCCGATTCTTTGGTATTATACTTCCAAAAAAATACTGTGGCTATCTATTTGGGCCGAAGCAAAGATTCCTTTCTTGTGTATTCGCATTTGTAGAAAGTTATTTACCCATGTAAGATCTGTATTCGATACTTTCCATTTCAATGCTTAATTGGTTTATATTTTTTATCAGTAAGTCTTATTTTAGTTGTTTCCTCTCTACATTTCACCAAGCTACCCTTTGGATCTTCTACAGCTGAAAGTTTCCAGGCAGGGACAGTATAAAAGGTCAACCAGTAAATTGATGATCCTAAGTCCTTGTAGGATCCACGCATAGCTAATGCGGCTGTGCAAGCTGTCCTTAAGCAACAAAAAAGGTCGGGAAGGATCCCTCCGAGTCGTTCGATATCAAGCGAGGCTTCAGACAGGAGACTCCCTATCGTGTGACTTCGATCCCTGGAGAAAATAGTTCGAGCTGCAGATCTGAACAGAGAAGGTACAATATTCTACAAGAGTTTACAGCTGTAGGCGTATGCCTATGACATCGGCCAAAACAACCGCGATAGTAGATAACTTCGTCTATTTTGGAATCAGCATTAGCAAAACAGCAACGTCAGCCTAGAAATCCAACGGAGAATAACTCTTGCTAATAAGTGCTGACTCGAACTGGTTAAGCAATTGAAAAGTAATGTCCTCTTTCATCGAACAACCTCTATAAGTCATTCGTCGCCTGAGTCGAAAGGTTCTGCGGAATATTTATGGTCCTATGCGCATTGGCAACGGCGAATATTGCATTCGCTGAAACGATGAGCTGTATGAGCATACAACGCCATTAATATAATTCAGCAAATTAAAAGAAAACGACTTAGTCTGTGAAGGCATCTCTTCCGAAAGGAAACACTCCAGCTATGAAAATATTCGATGCCGTACCCACCGGGAAGCAGAGGAAGAGTAAGACCTCCATTCCGTTGGAAAGATTAGATGGAGATGAACCTGGTTACACTTTGAGTCTTCAATTGGCGCCAAACAAAGAAGAAGAAGAAGTCCTTGTCCTTACTGCAATCTATCTAAAAGCCTGTTAAATAGGTTCATCGCACAAGTGGCAAAAAATCGATCAACTTCACAGGAAATTGGAACATTTGTCGTTAAAATTAGAAAAAAATCAAATTATAATTGAAAAGTTTGTCCGTTAATTTATGAAGCTGGAACGCACTTCATCAAATATTTGTGCGCGTCAAAATGTAAAAATTATGTAAATAACGAATATTCTAAAAAATTAGTAACCGCAGGGGATCTGTTGATATATATATATATGTATGTATGTGTTTATATTTTTCTGGATATGTTCAGCTTTCAGCTCAAGGGCATATTTGCAATTAAAATGATAAGAGGGAAAGTGGACCAACTACTCGCCAGTGTACAGGTGCACGCTGACAAGCTGAGGGAGGTGTGGGGGAGAGAATTCGAAATTGATTGCCAGCATGGCAAGGCGTTTTATAATTAACCAAAAGTGCACTTAGCGCGACTAACGCACACAATTTTATCCAGCGGCGAAAAGTGGAGGAAATTAACAAGTAACGCAAAGAAAAAACAAAAAAAAAGACAAAAACGGTAAACAAAAATTACAAAAAATTTAAGGGAAAATCGGTCAGAAAAAAATTCGTGTAAAAACGCTGAAAAATGCTCAAAATCTTCAAAATCAATAGGCAGCAAAATTTAATGGAAATTGTATTTGTATTTGCACAGCAAAAACAAAAACAAAAAAAAAAAACTCTTTAAAGTGGTGTGAGCGTTATTGTTAAGTAGCAAACATGAAATGGATGAGCAAGAAGTTGTAACGCGTGAAACCACCGCGACCGCCACCAACAATAATAACAACAACAATGGCAACAAAAACTACAATAACAATAGCAGCAACAAGCGCAACGCCTCAACAATCGCGCTTACACCACCCAGCAACGCCCTGCCGCCCACCAAAAAAATTATAAAAAATTACAACAACAAAATTCTGGCAACTCCAACTCAAGCCACACTGACAGCCGTGTGACCTAAAGCGGTTTTAGAGAAATTAACAATAAAAAAGCGCAAAAGTGCCGCAAAAAAAAAATATTTTAAAGAATTTCTCGCTGCTTAAAAATTCAAATGAAAAATTTTCCTGAAAAAATTAAAAAAAAAAATCTCATTTAAAAAAGGTACACAATTGCGGCTGTATTACCTACTACCTTTGTATTGTTGCCCACCGAGCGCTTTAAGGGGGTTGGAAAACACTGTGTGCTTGTAGTGGCGTGTATGTAGCCCAAGCATGCTAATTTCACCGTTAGAATACTGTGCACAGACTTTTTTTACGCTGGCAATATGTAGGCTAAAGAAATATGAATAAATTTACTAAATATTTGAACGAAAATTTCAAAAAAAAATTGTTTAAAAAAGTTTGGGGGCGAATACACATTTTTTTCCTCATACAAAGTGGCAACTATGCTTTAAAAAGGAACTTCGAACATTAATAATACAATATATATTTATATGTAATCATCAAAAAGGCAATCAATGAAAATTTTTAAATATACATACTATTTTATCGCTGGCCTTCAATTATAATGCGTCTTTTAAATTATTAAAACTGAAGATAAAATGAACAAAGCTCTTACAGGAAGGAAAGCAATAAAGCTTTGCTATCGCAAACCTTTCACATAAAAAAAGTTACGTATAATTTAAATTTAAATACTTACAACAACAGTAAAATTAAAATAAAGCAAAAACCAGGCAACAGTAACTCAAAGCTCAACACTACAGAAATGACTGAACTATAGAACATATTCTACCCTCAACGGATCAAGTATTCGAATTCATAAATGTCTATTGAAAGGTGTCAGAAAAAAGATAATATTCCAGTAAATTTTTTAGCTCTTCTTCTCTTAAGCTTTATTCAAATATAAAATAGGAATGTTTTAATTGAGGAAGGTAATACTGACTCTCTCGGCAGTTTCAAATTGAAAGGATAAAAATTTGTTAAGGGAAAAAACTACACCTGGCACCTTCATTACCGATTTCAACTCTCCTTCAGCTATAGTTTCCTCAATAATTAGGTACCCAAATTTATCTAAGTCTATGCTCTGACTTCAACTTGGCTCTGAATAATTTACAAGACTATCATTCAAGATAAAATCTGACCTGGACTGATTCTTTGTACAGTACGTGTAAAGGGGATCGATTAATAATTTTTGAATTTTTGGTTGGGTGACAATATTTTGAAATAGAAACTAAAGTCGCTGAAATTCATAAATCTGGTATAAATAATAAAGCTGGAAATCAATGAAACTAGAGGATTTTCATATTTATACATATGCACAGGGTATATGCAACGGGTCTACTGATAAGTACAACGTGATGTTGAAATGAAATATAATGCTCAAATTTGGTCACAATTGCTTCATTTTGCTGTTATACAAATATTATAATTATACGTCACCTAAATGGGCACCCCAGCCCCGTTTGCATATCTCCACCCATTTGTGCCAAATTTTTGATGACCCAGTGTAGCATTTAGACTGGAATTTCGGCACTAGTGGGCTAAATGTTGTTTTCGAGCTACTTGAGCGTAGCTGGTTGCTTTGTGAAAACCTTTGATTTGTCATCCCCCATAGAAAAAAATCCAAAGGCATTAAATCACATGGTTTTGGTGAACATTTTGCTGGGCCATTTCTCGAAATTAACGGGTCGTGAATTTCCTGTTATAACGGTCACTATTGGTAATAACGGTATTTCCTGCATCATGTCGAAAAAAATAAGCTACAATAATGCCACTATACAGAATCCGCACTCATCTCTGACGGTTGATCGATAATTCTCAAGCACCAATGCTTTATTTCATTGACGTGTTGATCATCAGATGATGTTGATGGCCGTCTTGGACGTAATTCGTTGTCAACACGTTTTCGGCCTCTTTGAATAATTCGTACCAATTAAAAACACTTGCACGCGAGAAATAATTATCCCCGAAGGCCTTCTCCAACATTTTGAATGTTTCAGCAACAAAAAATTTGTTTTCGCGTACAGAATTGAATGTATCTTCTTTGGTGGATAACTTCACTTATCGTAAGAATCGCCGAATGCACTTTATGTACTCTAAAAAGACAAACGTATACTAAACATTAATAATTATTTTGATGTAAAATTTGGGAAAGATGTCAGTGAGCCAACCTAGAGAAAAATATTTCGGCGAATGGGTTTTTGCGCCAAATGTAAATTAAAGAGTTTTACTTTTCTTGTGCTATCAAAAATTAGGAAAAAATATAACATTTAAATATAAATTTTAGAAAAATATTCTTCATTTAACTTTTGTGTCCCTTATACCTCCTATTGGCATATTATTGAGTTGTGAATTCAGCTTTTTTTCTTTAACATTCCATATATGTACATATTTCAACAACCATATAGTTCTAGAATATCTGCTAGCGTACTTTCAGCCAAGCACAACTCATTTTTCACGCTTATCTCGCTGTCTTCAAAGCTTAAAGTAGCTGTCTCCTCCTGCACTACTCACACATCCTTTACTCCTTCCATATTTATAAATTGTATATGTGTTTGATAAAATGTTTGAATGTGTACATATGTGTGTGTGTGTATGCTATACAGCAAAACATTTATTCAAATCACCACCCTCTGACTACTTTATCAACTACCATTCGATTGTCTTAAGCAGCACAACCCCTGTTAGCAAATATGCCAACGTATTATCAGAAAATACTGCCAATATGAGCACCATATAAAAACAATAAATTATGCAACACATACATTTATATTTAGACATGCACACATGCACAGAAATGTTACACGACACACTCTTAAAAAATTACTTCAGCCCCACATGAGTTTTCGGCGAGCGTGTGAGCTAAGAAATACTCAAATGCCAAACTGTCGAAGCAATAAAGTGTAAGACGGAGGATGCGTAAGGAGCAAGATTTGGCAGTGAAAATGACGTCATGCGTGGCGTAGCATTGCTAGCAATAGACTGCACAGTGTTTGGTTGTACATGGCAATAACGAAAGAGTTTAGCGCCTAAAAGCGCACTGACAATATCCCTATGACTTAAGAAAATGTAAATAAATATGTTGTATGTATTGGTTTGTATGGCAATATAAATATATAAAAAAGCAGATATGAATGCTTAAGCGTGTCGAATGGCGAAAACGTTTTGGCATTGACGCCTCATCAATAAAATTGCCTAGCGCGCACGCACACATATACGGCTTAAAAAATGCTGCCTGTGCTGCTGGCGCACCCTCACACACGCAACAACACAACATTTGCATATGTTACTTGGCGGCACACAATTTTCGACTGTCAAATTTTATGACAGTTAGAGATTTCCTCGATTTTTACGCGCTGCATTCTTGTTGCTATGTTTTTTGTTGTATTTTGTAAATTTATTGCCTACTTTAGCGCAACCGGAAAGCCATAAAAATATACTTTATTGAAAGTCGAAGTTATGCTCCGTTGCGAGCAGTTATCACATGCATATTTACATATACACAGTTGTTGTTTGCCTCCACTTGTTTTGCGCTCGAACCCAGTCATTGACAGCTTTGAATTTTCACATCATATTTCATGCGGGAAAGGATTTACGCTGCCGCCAATGCGGGACTACGCCAAGACTATGCATACTCGGTGGAGTTTTCCTTTCCACTACTCAAGCTCTAACATATTTACATATGTATGTGCGTGTTTGTTGTTGTGCAAATATACCGTATTCATATACTGTTTTCTCATATTTTAAAATAGCTTCTTTTTTTGCAGTATATTGAAAATGTTTTGCGGCGTTATGAGCCGCAAATGATAAACGACTTCCCCGCTTGAGGTTAAAGGAAATGCGGAAGATGGGCACTTAAGTATTTCCCACTGCCTGAAAAAGGGTAAATTTGTCGTTGTTTTATTGTGCTTCTTCTGATTTGGTTTGCGCTGAAAAGCGTAGTTTTTTGAAAGACAAAAATAAGCTTCGATAGTTGACATACTTTGCTCTATTCACTCATTTGAGTGCTAACTTTTGTTGCCTAACTCTAGGTGCCGTTGTTTTGGGCGAAAATGAAGTATACATCTGGGCTCATCACTAATATTTCTCCAATAATTTCCTGTTTGATGAAATATCTGGTATTCCAGAATATCGCTCCTTATAGCTATTTTTGAAGTGAAGTGGGAAATACTTATACTAATTGTTAGATAGTCTATGAGAGTAAATCAAATGTACCTACTAAAATTATGCTCTTCATGGGGTTAAAGGATATAAACACACCGAATTTCAGCAATATACTTTGTTGATGTTCGCCATTAAGATACTTTTTATTGCTTAAGTTAGACCTTGCGGCATTTATTCAGCAATAAGTTAGACCCTTCTGCATTTAGACAATAGTATTTATCTTAATGAGTATCTTTAGCAAAGTATTCTGCTAAAAACCGTCGTGTTTATATCTTTTAACTCGATGAAAAGCATGGTTTTTTGTCGCGAAAATCGTAAGACAAATGCTTAAGCTTTTACATAGACATTTTGAGACCCTTTCTGTATGGTTAAACACATGAAGTAGTGGTCTGGATTCAGAGAAAAGCGCAGATACATTTATTTGAGATTATAGCAGATTTTGGTGTTTTAACCAAGGCTTCGGGTATATTTAATAATGCTACAAACGTTATCGACAAAAACTTTTTACCAATTTGTGTTCAATGAGAGTTTTGGTTTGTTAAATATAAATGAAGATACATATGCAAGAGCGAATGTATGATGTTAGTCCGCTTTGCGATTAAAAATTATAATTAGTGGGCAGACTTTTACTTATTTATTAGAAAAGGTATACACAGGTATTCCTAAAGGTACAGAATTAGGGTTACTTATCCGATTTAGCGCCTACGGGCTTTCATACTCGTATAGCGAATCGTTCCATTTTCTATGACGGCATGGCAACACCTTTATATCTATCCAAGGTTAGAACAAGGTGGATTGATTCGCACTGTCTATTAATTTGGTTATTAAAAACTTGCCTGCCCTGAGGTAGTTAGCTTCTTGGATTTTCTTGGCTAGATACATGTACTTCAATCACAGAATATTCAGTCCAACCACAAGGGTAAATGTGGAGAAGGTGGCTGTATAAGTATTTAGTGCACTGTTTCGGATTGAAAAATAGAGAAAACAATGTGTCAATGTGTTGCCACAAAGATTAGTTACTAACTGTAGCGTTCTTCAAGCAAAGGTAACTGCCATCAATGCTGTAGTAAATGCACTACTCAGCTTCATTGAAAGAGGTTTGCATTCACTCCAATAGTGTAGCGGCTAGTCAAAGGGTGTATGATATCCTTAGTAAAAGCATTAAGCTTCTTTTATATTGGACTTGTATGGATATCCGATCACAGCAAAATCGAGGGTGAATACAAAAAGCGAGTGTTGTGTACTTGCATTCCAGGGCTGAACCAAATGATCTCCAGTGAGGTCGGCAAGTACTATCTAGTCAGAACTTGTGTCACCCAGAGTGAACCTCGGATGGTTTCCGCATTACTTGCTTACCTAAGTCGATCCCCAATTCAATTATTTTGATAGGCTTTTCACAAGCGATACTTCAATTTGCTGCTCTTTTTATGGTAAATTAAATTTTCAAAGCCAATAATAGCATACGTCAAGCATTGTCTAGGTTTCAGAGAGTATACTGTTTTTTTTTCAATACAGTGATTCGTAAAACGCATTGTCAAAACTCTACTTCCATGCTTGTTATCTAACCACCTTTCCAGAGGTGGGCAGAGCGATTGAAAGGCTGAACTGAGTTCCAATTAAAGCATTCAGCGTTGAATTAACTCAAGTTTTGAGCAGATTTTCTACTATTTAAAAACCTGGTAAATAAAAAATTTGAAAACTCTATTTTTAGACGCACTTTGTTTTGCTTCAAATAATTTTTTGAACTTTTATATGCCGAAAAATCCATGTAAAGTTGTTAACCACTAAATCCTTACGCATAAATTTGGTAACTTCATCCCTAGGGCTTACAAATATTTCGACAACAAAGTGGTTAGCATATACCAAATACACACCTTGACCACCAAATTGCCTTTGTATGTGTATGTGTGCGTATATCGACATTGTTTACTTAAACGCACTTTTATAAAAATAATGAAATTTCGAGCAAAAAAGTTTAATTTCACTTCATCAACGCACACGAGTGTTGACATTTGATAAATTATGCTAATTAGCTAAGCGCATACTGCTCATTCATTTAGCGCCTCCCACGCGTCTCCCAACGCGCCGTTGCATGTGTGTGTGTGTGTGTATCGCTGCGCCGTGTTGGTGTGCAGCTTTGACTGGTTTCGACAATTTTTCTAACTAATGTCGCACTTTTTAAGGTGTGGAATGTCATTTCAACGTTTTTATTTTCTCCCTCGACTTTCATTTTTTCACCTTTTTTTAATTCAACACGACTTAGTGTTTATTTTTTTAATTAATTAACGCATACTATCGCACTGTCGTGCTGCAGCGGTGTAATAGCAAGTCAAAAGGCGTCGAAAAAAGTAAAAGTTGAAAAGTGAAAAATGCGAAAATAAAGTGAAATTTAATGAAATGAAGCGCTGCCTGTTTGTCAATGCGTCATCAGGCTTCATTTAGTTGCACGCGAATGTGCGCAGCGCGTTTTGTCACACAGCGCAGCGTAATGGTCAGGTATAATGTGCGTTATAGATATGAAAAGCTGTTGTCATTGTAGGTGTCAATGCAAATTCCGGAAGTCATTACTAAAGTAGTTGAAGCGCAAAGGAAATTAGATAAGTAAAAGAAATGGCTGAAGCAAAAGTAGCATCAGAGCGCCTAAATATATGCTTCATACTGGAAATATATGTACCATTAATAATATATTTTGTA
Source organism: Bactrocera dorsalis (assembly GCF_023373825.1). Lineage (NCBI taxonomy): Eukaryota > Metazoa > Arthropoda > Insecta > Diptera > Tephritidae > Bactrocera > Bactrocera dorsalis. The sequence continues at coordinate 11,033,236 of NC_064306.1, read as the reverse complement.
CTCTTTTATAGAAATCGCAGAAAATATTTTACTTTCGCGAAGATAATATGCCCTCATATTTGAAACTTTTACTTTTTGATATTAATAAACACGCTTTTTAGTGTAAAATAGATCTTAATAGTTAGAAATTTCCCTATGCCGCGACGTCAGCTACAAGTCGTAGCTTTTAACCGACGCACTTACACACCATTGATATATTAACTACATACATAAATATGAATAAATGTGAAAATTGGTCACAACGAGTTTGTCAATTTCAATATTCGGTTGATGCGCCTCAAAGTATGCCATAACAAATGTCATGCATGCAAATTACTTCATTGGTTGGAAACGAAAAGGCGTAGCAACCAACTCAGTGGCAAGTAGCAGCAAGGGGCACAAGAAAAAATGTTTAACATTGAAAGTTCTGTTTTATCAGCATTGTCATTGCTTTGACTACGCAACTCGCGGCTATTGCCACGGCAGTGTGTCAGCTTAGCATACATAGCGGCGCGCACAAATATTGATATTCGACAGCACTTTGCATGATTGAATTTTTCCGCTGCCACATTTACCCTATACGCGCATAAGTGTGTCTGCCATGACACATATTTAAATTTTTTATTTTCAACTTTTATTTACTACATCGGCGCATATCAATTCGCTGGTCTATTTGTTGATGCCAGCGGCGTAGCGGTTGTAAACATTTTTGATGTTCAATTTATTCATACATTACCAGTAATATGGATTTCCATAGAGCAACCGCATACGTGACAAATAAAAATCTAGTTTGCTCTAGCAGCAATCTAGGGCAATGAGATTGAGTTGAGTATCTCCGCGACGGAGTTATAAATGAGAAATTTATATGTTTGCTAAGTGCGTTGTAATTTATGTACTTAGCGGTGGTATGAGACGCAATTAAAATATATTTCTTCAATTTAATTTTTCAGAATTCAATATAGCAAAAATTAAACTCATAGCTTATGGGAATATACTCAATTTAAATGGTGTAGCATAGCATAGCTTTAGGCGACGGACGGTATCGCCAAAGCAACGGTTTAGAATGAATTCACCACAGCGACTGTTAAACATTTCATTTAAAGGTTTTATTAATCTCTCGCATTTTTCCAAGTAACGAATTTTCATCGAAAATTTTTATATAAATTGTAAAATAATAATAATAAAGCATAGCTTTAGGCGTCGTCATCAACATTTATGGTTTTCTAAGCTGAAGATTACAATTTCAAAGAATATCTTGATCGTAAGAACAATTTCAGATTATCATAAGAAAATATAAAGGTATTGGCTAGTGGCATATTTCTATAACGGTACTCTTCCACATACCTTGAATCATCACAACCACTTTGTTTACTCATAGCATTGGTCGGTCGCCTTATATTTCAGAACCTTGATCACAGTAAGTCAACTCACAGCACCGAAAGTTGGCATAGACGTACTCGTGTCTGTATGCCATCTATATCCAGTAGCTTAAGCTCTACCGCTTTCCATTTTTTTGAGTTATTGTGCCAAGAAGATTACTAGGGTCGACGAGTGCGACGATTACATATCACTTGGCTATCTCGCAAGCCGTCTTTGTCTCTCGTGTTAAAAGGTGTCTCCTGAACGCGCCTGGCGATTGTCTTTTTAGCCCCATTCCTTTTCTTCAATGCTTAAACCAGGTTCGTTGTTTTGCTTCCAGTATACAACTGTCTTTTGGATGTAAACTCTTCCTCGTTCCAGTTTATGAAACACAAGTCGGCCGCGATGCATAGTAAACTCGGTGTTCCTCTATTTTTTCCTTCGTCCGATTGAACTTGCGGCTAAATATTTCGTGGAGTTTTCCAATAGTCGTTAAGCCGGGCCCGCTGTTTCGCTTTTAGTGGACAACTGCCCTTTGGCTACAACCCCTTTCTCAATCCGGTTTGCGAATCTGGGATCCGTTTATGTGAATTGCGGCCGCTATGCTTAAGAAACTCGATCCTTCTCTATCTTTCCCGTAGCCAAAGCCTTCCTTTCCTTCTTCCTTCGTCCCGTTGGGTTGTGGCTAGGTGTTTCCAGAACTCTAATCAACGCTTTATAGGCCGGTTTTGCTTTTAACCCCTCTTTTCTTTAATCTTTATCGTCGAGAACCTTTGGAATCCCCCGGAAAACGTAGAAAAACCTCCCCTTGCGTAGTGTTTCAACACTTCGAAGTCTGAGTATTCATGGAGTGTCGTGCCTCTACGTAGTAAATCGGGCTTGACAGTAGCAAAAAAACTACTATGAACAGCCAACTTCAGTGCGGGCCAAGTAAGCTTGCTGTGCGCGACGCTGTGTCCCATTAACGTTTGGACTGATATCCCAGCCCGCTTTTCTTTTTTCTTGACCGCCTTGCTGTGGTTTATTCACAGGAAATCTCTAGCCTACGGTTTTAGATCTACCGCACTGTGCCTTAGCATTTACATATATGGTCCCATATGAAGTAAGTTATCAAGATGAGAAGAATGGATATGTATCTCCTCCTTAGACAGACGCTGCCTGCCAATAATGCCAATAACTGCTCTAGAAACTTGTTCAAACGCCAAGCGAGGAAGACACAGCTAAGATTATTTCCGCCAACCCAATATTAAAAATAGTACACATTTTAGGCAACTACTTCCAGGAATTGAGATTTCGGCTCATCGAAAGATATTTCTGTTTCTATATTACCAAATCATCTTGAATTACTATCTAGACTTGAGGATTACGGCCAGCTTTTGCCAAAGGTATAAAAATTATTTCAATCTTTCTCATTATCGAGGACATATTCAAGGTGCAATAGTTCTACCACCGCTTACAAATGTATGCTTCAATCGAGAACTACTCGAAGACCTTCTTTTTCTTATAAAATATTTGAACAGAGTTACCACATAAGGTTGTTTAGTCTCTAACTCCTCATACATTTCTAATAAAATCAATGCATATAATTAGGCGCTAACAACACACCACATTCACAAGTGTCCATAATGATTTATATCTAACATTAGCAAAGTGTAAGCAACACTTTTATACGACATTCGACAGACTTCTCAGCACTCTGACTCACTTATGGTGTGCTCATTACTTGCCTCTACACGCTTTAATTACTTATTTATGCCAGAAATAAATATAATATATACGAGCAATTTATGCAGCATATTTTTGGGCAGACTGGCTATAATTAAGCTCACAACTTGCACAGCATATACAATCGATAATCTTTTCTCAATAAATTATTGCCATATTTTCTTTTTATTTATCTTTATCTTTGGCATACTGTTTTGTATCGTACGCCAAAGTTTCTGCTAAGCTAACTTTGATCAAACCCCAGCTCCGAAGTCTGTTTAATGTTTTTATAGTTCTCTTAATTGCCTACTTTTTGATTGCTGTTAACTGGTGTTGTGCTGCTGCTATTCGATTATTTATGGCGGCAATTAGCATTAGTGTGGAGTGTGAGTTACATAATGCGTAAATATGACAGCGTTGGAGTGGAGCTTTTAAAGAACATTAAATATGAATTAGGCGGAAGTTGTGAAGTGGAGTGTAGTCTTGGTACGCCCTTAGTACTTCTTACTTTGGGTGTTCAATTACATGACAGTATTCAGTCCCGTCCCTGCTGTCGGGGTTTGCACAAACTGGACAACGTAGAAAACATGTGTAAGAGTTGTGGTAAATATATCTCCAGGAGCTTTCTTTCCGTTCATGGCGCTGATGGAAAGAATGGAGTTGCTGCTCATCTATTGAAATCTGAAATCGATAGAGACTGTTCATACCAAACGACAACGACTAACGAAACGCTCACAGTATGAACTTTTCAAACAGAGCGAGCAGAAGCGATTTGTTGGTGGAGTAGAACAATACAAGAAACCCCTATCTTCAAACACAGGATCGGCTTTAAAATGCGATTGCTTCGACATCACTGAGAGTATTCATAGAACAAAGGATCCAATTAGAACCTACGTGGGAACAAATACCTTGGGATTAAAACATATTTTCATTCTTCTGCAAAAAGCGGACAATTCTGATAGCACAGTTCTTCGTCAAACAAATTAATCAAGTAAAACGTCATTATGGTAGCAGTTTCTTAAAATTCAGAACTGACAAAATTTTTCAGATTAAATATCTTGCATCAATACTATTCTGAGTTATAAAGGAGCAAAATATCACACTCCAAAACCGAGCTCTAATGTTCAACCAGCGAGCAAATTGCCAAACATACAAAATAAACTGCGGGAAACTCGATAAAAATCACCAATCATAGCCTTTGCAAAAACCAACATTGCATTTGACACGAATAAGTCGGTTGTAGAATAAAATTTTAATGACAGTTGTTATTGCAGAACACAGAAATATTAGAGACAAAAATCGCGCATACGCCCCACCGACTGGAACTAAGTGCATTTACATACATATATGTATGTGTGTGAACAAATATTGAACATTAATACGTGGAAATACAATACAAGTACCAATAAAAATTAAAGGTTTGATACAATGTGCGTCAAAAATGGGTTATTGGCCAATAAGTTAAGAAAATAATTACCTTGGCAGGCGCAGAAATTCTTACAATTACCAGTCAGGTCTAAAGTCAGACACAATGAAACAGTTAAAATGAAAACGATGTAATTGACAACTACGTCATCGGAAAGCTAGAGGACTAAAACTGTTGATAAGGTAGACCAGACTAGGTTTCAATACCACTTTTGTAGAAATTTTCAACTTTTTTCTCTTAGCCAACGCCGCTAGGCAAATTATTCCTTATCTAAATATAAGCGAGTATCTGACCAGAAAACAATCAGTTGATGGAGGCTTAAGACTTGTATGAAACGGAAGTTTACAGTTGGCATCAAGACCCACACTACAGTTGAGGGAGTCGGGTGCAAACTTGAACTCAAAAGAGCGCCTATGCAGCTACAGTGTCGGATTGAGTAGCTCTGAGCATTTGCAGTGCCACCTAGAAGAACTGAATAAACTCAGGCAGAAGGTTTCTAGTGGAGATTTTAGAGTTTATCCATCTTAAGAGTACTTCTATATATATCTTAAAAAATATAATTGTAGCGGGTTTATAAAGCACTTTTTTATTCTCGTGAAGAAATCTTAGCACGAGCGTTGATGAAGAAGTTGTCTGGTATTGTGAAATGAACTTAACGAAACTCGGATAAAGCATAAACAACTGAATAACAGGCAAAGTGGTAAAACTCAAGCGAAGAATAGGTTTGAAGCTCAATAGGAGGAATATTTTCGGGAATTTTTGAAAACTAGAACTGGTGCAGAGCTATTTATTATACATATTATTATACATATTATTTGTATACTCGTTTGTACTAGTAGGAACTCAGTACGGATTAGCTGAGACATTGATTGGTTTTTAGTCCGTGCATCTTACTTCGACCTAAACTTTCTTTAAAGTCGGTATTCAAATCTAGCCTTAAAGACCAAATATTTTGGAAAGACGTTCTGTAGTTGGCCGATCTCGCTGCACCCGTCGGTTTTTGACTGGACACTAAGTTCAGACGCAGTGCGGCTAAGCATTTTGTCGGACACTCTTTGCCAAAGCTGTATGAAAGAAGGCGAGGTAAAACCATCTTGTCACTTTCTCCTCTATTGTTCGGCTTTTGCCAGTCTAAGACTGACATAACTTCGAACGCAGCAAAGTGCCTGGGATTGATATTAACTGCTTTCACAAATTTATGGTGAGCTCAAAACGCTACGTTAACCTGTGAAGATCTAATGATTCACTTTTATAAGATGAAGTTAAAGAGAAGAAGTGAGAACAATCGTTTAAAATAAACCCTACGATTTAACCTAACATAACCTGTAGTTGGCCCAGGTGTCCAGCAATGCAACCAGGCTGATGTTGAAACAATATTACCTAAGCCATTATATCCACTACGAGCAAAGAATTGTTAAACCGTACTAAAATCAGGCTTACAGCTGTAATATACATGATAACACTTGGATTGTGATTTATGGAAAATTCTGCAAGGGTTTTGTTCTGCTGAACGACATAGACGTCGGACAAAATGGCATGGTCTTCAGTAAGACAAATCTACAGAAGATTTTGCCCCCTAAATATATTTTAGCAATAGCATCATTGACACAACAATTTCTATATGCTGTCGACTATAGATATTCTTAGTAATTTTTTGTTAAGATTATCTCTTTCAAATGTCGACCGAGGCTACGCCTAAGAATATTTATCCGTTGAGTTAAATTTTCGATGACTCGATGGAGCGTTTCGATTGGTAACTGGCGAATGACAGAATCGATACGGAATTGTCCACATAGACTTTGGACTTTACATATACTCTCAGAGAAAATTCTAACGATATCATACGATCTCAGTGGCCAATATACCGCCTCCAAACCTGAAATTATCTGCTCACCGAAGTGTTCTCTCAATAAATCCATTGATTAGTGCGATGTGTGTGAAGTGGCGCTGTTTTGTTAAAGCCAAATGTCGCTGAGACACGAGCTTCAATTTTCAGTCGCTTTTCATGACGCGACAACGGTTGCCATTGACGGTTACATTCTTAGCGCATCATTTTTGAAGAAATTTGGACCGATGATTCCACCGGCTCACAAACCACCAAACCATTGCTTTTTCTGGAAGAAATGGCAGCTCTGGATGTAGTTTATTCTGCTGTCCTAGTTCCTCGTCATTGGAGCAACTATCCGTTGATGGACTTGAAATCCACTGCAACAACAACCATAACATGGCTCAGAGAGGAGAAATAAAACATCGACTTCCTTTGTAAAGAACCAAAATTGACAGCTCTGGAAAATTATCGTAATCTAATTGCTGGAATGAACCGAGAGACTCTGGTTTTCTCTGTAATATTATATCAAGAACAAGAGGCTAAACTGGACACTTTCTTACCACGCAGAGTGTTGGGTATACCATATATTCACCTGTAAACCAAATGCACAACTGCTTTTGGTAGCACGCCACATTGCAACTTGCTGTTGCATGCCACTTTTGCGCACACGGTTCTATTATTACTTGAATTTCCCCATTATTCGTTTGTGGATTTTTTGATTATCGAGAAATTTATGTGACAACAAATGCCATTGTGAAATATGCCTACGCTAGCAATGACATACCAAACTGTTGTTATTGTTAACTTGATTTCAACGAACTGTTGTTTGATTTGCCAACAATCGCCTCCCCCTGCCCTTCTTGCCGGAGCGATTTGTTGCTTTAGTTGTGGTTTATGCGTGTCGATTGCTCATAATTTTCCGGCAACACATTGGCGCTACAGCAATTGTTGGCATGTTTAAAATAACGGTGAAAATCAAAATGCAACAACAACAACGGCAAAAATGGCGCACCGCACACAATCGAAAAACACGAACATTATCGATAAAATTACCATTAAAAACCGTTAGCGGCCAGCGTTGAGTGGCGCATGCAACTACTTCTACAGCAACAACAACACAATATATAATTTTCCGTTACAGAGTTACATTTATAAATACAATACTCAAATCTATGCATGTTGATTGAATGGCATTTCTGCGCTTCGCTCGCTCACTCGCTCGTTCGCCTGCGGTTTCACGGCAAATTTTTCAAAACATGCCATAATTCCATTTCGAGCTTATCGTCGCGTCTAAATCAAATGCGGCAATTGTTTATACGCGTCGCTTTCAGCCGGCCGCCTGCTTTGGTGCGGTAGCGGAGGTTGTGGTACAGGTTAAAGCACGGCAAGTGGGTTGCTGACGTCGCGCCTAAGTCGCCGGTCTTTTTCGTGTGCCGATAAAAATGGACAAACGGAACGGAAGTGTTGCCGATGATGAATGACTTACAGTTGTGGAATTCGTGTTTGCCTGTGTGTGTGTGTATGTACGTTTGAATTTCCTGTTAGTTGGTTGTCAAACTTGAAGCAGTTATTGCATTTGCCGCTTGCCTTGCAGGTAAAAAGTGTTGGTTGTACGTGTCGTGTGCTAATGTTATGGCTCAATATTGATTAGGAAGGGTTCGACGGTAATCGCTGGTTGTTATTGTGTGGAATTGACCCATAATTTTCCGTTAAAGTAGACGATTTCAACAAATAAAATATTTGTTGCATGTTGTGGGGAATCAAATATTGCAAGGGTAAAAACTACTTTCGAAGTAAGAAAAATCGAATCTTGTTTGAAAAAAAAACTTAGTTGGTCTAGTAAATGTGTGAATATGTATGAAGAATATCATATACATATAAGAAAAAAATTGTCCCAAGTAAATAAAAAATAAAAAAACCGCCAGCATCGAAGCTAAAATACCTTTAATAGATTAATTTTTTATACCATAAAATATTATAAAAAGTTCCACATATTGATTTTGCTTAATTGGCAGTTATATGCTAGAGGGAACTGATCTAATATGATTCGCTGAACCATGTCAATAGCGCTGTATTTCTCGTACAGCTCATCGTTCCATCGACTGCGGTACTCGTCATTCCCAATGCTTAAGAGACCATAAATCTTCCACAAAACTTTTCTCTGGAACACTCCTAAGCCCGACTCATCAGTTGATGACATTATCCATACCTCTGCGGCATATAGCACGGCGAGAATAATGAGTGACTTATAGAGTTTGGTCTTTGTTCGTCGAGCGAGGACTTTACTTTTCATTTGCCTACTCAGTCCAAAGTAGCACCTGATGATTGATGATGCTCCGAACATCAGCCACTAGATCACCACTTTGGGACCTACAATAGTATGATCCGGTATTGAGACCATCCGTTAATCGCCGAATCTTTTCGAAGAGATTTTGAGCATTATAAGATATAAAAAACAACAGGAAATAAAGATAACGTTAAGAATAGAAAATGTCGTATAAACTTAAGTTCTTGTTGGATAACTTATTAAAATTATCTAAAGAGATTTAGGACCATCAGAACCAAGCTTAACATCTATCTGTGAAAAATACCTTAAAGCCTTTAACTTTTTAAACCTACATACAGTACCACTTCAGCTAATGCGTTGTGCTTAATACTAGGCAAACTGTTTTTTTTTTTTTAGTGTCCAACGATACCAAAGGCAAATTTCCACCCGCAGCCTTTCCGATTCATGTTTAAAAAAATTAACACTTTGCTATTCATTCTGCTTTGTGCCCATTAATCGATGTCCAAAGCATTTTTTTCAGCGCAGCAGCGCCTTTGTGCCAACATTTGCATTTGCAGCATGCCTCCAGTCTTACCGTTAGCACATTTTTAATAGCAACGGATATGCGGTGTTGTTTAACATCCACATAACAACACAGAGGTTAATGCCGTGTGCAATCGTCAATGAACGGCTGGACTGACGAACAGTTGGCGCGTGCGGTGTGCAGCTCGTGGTCCAGTTCTAGCTCCGGCGCCCACTCCAATTGCCACATGTAGTCTGGTGAAATGCATATGTGTTGTGCCACATATGAGTGTAGGGGGTTTCAGCATTTTTCTGCACGCCACAGCAGCCTTCAATGCCATTCCCGTAATACTACTAACCGAAAGGGTTATTAGCGCTTATCAGACACATTGCAACCTCTCGTTGCCCACACGCTGTGTTCGCAGTTCCGCAACCAGTTGCAGCTTCGTCAACGTTTTGGGTGTCGCTATTAATTTGGTGTGTGAGTTAATTTTTTTCCAACGGTATTTTAATGCCAATTGCGTTTTGATGGTGTCGTCGCGCGGCCGCACGCCAAACTGGTCGTAAGGAGGGCAACGGAAGTAGCCAACCAAATTGCAAGTGATTTCACGGTTAATTGAATTTAAAGCGATTTCGCTTAATGCAATTTTTTCTGGTCGCTCTTTGTTGCAACATATATGAGTCTATATTTGTTTTTAGATTATTTTTGTTTTTCATTTTCACAGGTGTACAGATGTGTAGTGCTTGTCCTCAGCCTCAGCGCTTATGCATGTCAGTTGACTGCCCTCGCTTTGTATGGATCATGTTAACGCTTTGTCTTTGTTAATTGGCCCACATTACTTTGAATGGTCCTCACATGAATGGTGAGCCGATTTTTTGTTATACTGATTCCTGTCTTTGTTTAAATTAAATATTTCAGTGTTTTATTTTTAACTTGATAAACTCTATGCCACACTGTGGGCCTTTGTAAAAAATATTAGTCGACGTAAATATTTTTGTTTTCATATTCGAGCAAATGAAGTTTAGGAGGGCATCGGCCTTGAAACAAGCAACTCGCTACATAAATATGTATAAAGCTTTATACTACTCGCCTAGGGTTGTTGTACGGTAGATATGGGACCCGTCACGTAGAAACCACTTCCAATTAAAAGGAAACAAGAAGCTCGGATGAAGAACCCAACTTTTGATAACAACCACAGCAAACGGACTATGATTTCGAGGTATGCTTCTGAAATTTCCGGTCCTAGGAAAGTGCCGCTGGCCAGCAAGTTGATATCCTCGTAAAAGTGACATCATAGCTGGCCAAGATATGCGATGAAGAGAACAAGGATAGGGACGACTAGATCCTTGTTACATTTATAACAGCGGTCATATAAAAGAGCGCAAACTTGGTGTTCGATCAATGGAAAGAAAAAAGCTCAGTCGTCCAGTCCTGGCATTCACTCCGATGTATGAGCTTCTAGACACAATCCGCAGCTTTGTAAAAATTTTCAACGACTGATGTTCGGAGCATACTAAAGTTAAGGATTAAACGTTTCCCCAACCTGCTGAACGGTAGTGTAAGATCTGGAGATGGCAAAACCGATCTCCAATCAATGGGGTTGGAGCAGAGGTTCTATTTGCTGACCATGAAAAAGTTTAAATAGCAATTACGCGCTTGAAGAACAACAAGGCGGTAGAGGCTCATAGATTACCGGCCAAGCTATTCAAATACGGCGGCGAAGAGCTGACAAGGTGCACGCATCAACTTCTTTGAACGATATGGTCGGATGGAAGCCTGCAATTTAGCGCATTGGCAAAGGCGTATACCGCAGTCGATGCAACAATGAGCTGTACGAGATATACGGCGTCAGTGACATAGTTCAGCGAATCAAGAGACAGCAGCTTCGCCAGCTAGGTCATGTTGTCCGAATGGTAGCGAACCCTACAGCTTTGAAGTGGAAGTAGTGGAAAAGGAAGACCTCCACTCCTTTGGGAAGACCAGGAATATTAAATAAAAGAGCCAATTTTGAATTGTTTCCAGTACAGTTACCCGCTGTTCGACTAAAATATATCAAAAACTAATTTTAGTAAAATTTTAACACGTTTCAAGAGTCACTATAGTTTTTGAACTTGTGGAACACTTATTTGGTTGACCATAGCATGCTACTTACGCAAACACAGAAGACACTCAGTAGCAGAACTGATTTTTAATGAATGCTAAGAAGAAAGCTCTAGTTATAAGCATAGAAAACTGAATATATATACATGAAATAGTTTAATTAAAGGTGGAAACCCAAAGTGCTACCCTTGTGAAGTTCAATAGCAACCCAAAAGCTAACCTCAAATATTTCGCCTTTAAGCGGAAATTTTACAGATGTCCAAACATTAACGATACCCAACTAATTGCAAAGAGTTCACACAAGTGTGTGCATAAATTCTCACATGCAGGTTAATACCGTTGCGTACTAGCCTGCCAAAGGATATACTTTGTACTCCCCGGCAGTGGGGCACGCCTCATATTTATTAACGACTTTTTATACAAATGCGTCTGTGTGTGGCTACCGAAACAACAATAATGCACTGTTGATGTGGCCTTTAATTTTTGTTGCTGTTGTTTTGTTTGCTTTAGCGTGTAACACATTTTTATGATTACAGCGCAACACACACGCACACAGACAAACGGGAAGGACATTTCATATTATTGTATTGTATACGAGTATGTGTGGCCATGTGTTTGAGTGTGTGAGTTTCGTGCCCAAATCAACCACCTTAGTTGTAGCCTTCGCCTGCGCCAACCTTCATTATGAGCTGACGCAAAATGATACGAAAATGTTTCATCATAAACTTCAATAATCGTAAATATAGATTTCGGTTTTTACTACCTCGGGGGCTAAGTATGGTGACTGTGAGGCTGAAAGCGCGCAAAATGACCAAATCGACTGATGCCCAGCCTGACGGTCATTCAAAGTGGCAATTAGATGTACGCATACGCATGCAACAGTAACAACAACAGCAACAATGAGGATATCAACAGCAACAGCAGCAGCCATAATAATGAGATAAGAGGGATGTGGTCTGCTTATGGCGTTGGGGGTAAAGGTGGATGGGTTGTGTAAGAAATTAATAGCGAGCGTTGATGATGCTACTTAACAACAACAACAATGGCAAGGCACAAGAATTGACAACTAATACCTTTATATTAAAAATATATACAAACAAACGCTAGGTAGAGCAAACCCGATTTAAATTTTTTGAGGCGGTATTCCCAAATATAATTTCGGGATGCTTTTATATTTGTTTGTTAGCATAATCTTATTAATTTTGTTTGCAAATTTATGAGTCCCGAAATTTCGGGAAATATTTCGAAATTAATTTTCGGGATTTATTTGAAAATTGAATATTAATGAATTTGCTTATAAAATTTTAGTTTTTGGTATTACCTTAATAGTTTTAGGTGTACATGATGTCTGATTGCATTTTATTAGAAATTTAAGAATCCCGAAATTTCGAAGCCTTCAAAATTTTTTCGGGATTTATCTTTTGATAATATTTTTTTTATGTCTTTATGATATTCAATTGTATATACTTAAAAAGACGTGAATCCCGAAATTTCGTGACAATCAATTTTTTTTCGGGATTTAACTTTTAAGAATATTTTTTTTGTTTTTATATGTTATTGAACATTATCAATTGAATTTGTTTAAAAAGGCATGAATCCCGAAATTTCAGAACCTTTAACAATTTTTCGGTATTAAATCTATAATATGTAAATTTGTATATTGTATATTGCTTAATATTTATTACGGGATTCCGAACTTTACTATAAAGTGCAGATTTTTCATATTCCGTCACTTCGTTCAACAACAATGTTTTCCAGCCGCCTGTTGGCACAGCGCTACTGAGGCGATAGACATTCTTTGATGACAACGCCTGTGTTTACAATTTTCCTTAATCTTCACCAAAGTGCCGTATTGTGTTACTGTCGTATCTACTGTCCACATTCCCCTTTTGTTGGTGCTGTTGTTGCATCATATTATTGTTTGCCTGGTCAGTTGTTATTCCATTCAATTTGATTTTGTTTACTGCCTCAGCCTCTCTCTATAAATGCCTTCCGCTGCTCTAAGGCACATTTTTGCTTTGTATATCAGAGACTTCTGCATTCTTTCCGTAAATCTATTGAGTAGTAATTGCTTTATGTGTCAATAACTTTGTGCAGACTTTTGTTGCTTTCTTGGGGCTAGGGCGGATTGTTGTTTGCGATATAAATTTTGTTTAACACGAAAATTGGTTGGTGAATGTGGGACGAGTTTATTTGTGATCCAAGAGGGCGTTGAAGTACTTTGGTTTTTGTGGAATATTTTTGAAGTTGGCGATGCTCACACGTGAAATAAATGTTCTTTGAAAACTTGGAATCATTTTCTGATACCGGGTTTTTAAATTTTCAGCTTGGATCAAGAATGACTATCGCCGATAATCTATTATAATGCATACTGAATAAATAAAGCTCGATCCAGTAATCTTACAACTCAGGCGTTTCCAAAGATTTACACATTTAATAGTGATTCCCGGTGTTTAAATTAAAATTTCCTGCAATCGTATCCTAACTATAAGGTATCCAAATTCGAGGAAATAGCCCAGAACCGAAAGGAACGTAGTCCTCATCAAAGTTACCATGTTAGTGGTTAGATCTTAAAGTATACCTGAACTGATCACTTTCATATGGCAAGTTCTTGCTTTGCAGCTGAAAAATAAAGTTTCTTGATAATTGTTGGTTGGTTGGCGACCGTACTTGGCATGAGGTGTTGGTAACCAAATTTAGGCTTATCCAGCAACTCAGTGGATTTGGGAAAAATACCTGATTCTTTTCCAACCCAGCTTATCAATACACTTTAAGCCGGATCATTCGGAGCAGTGGAAGTTAGCCGGCTGAAGGCTGTGCTTTCGCATAGATAAAGTTCAACATTCCACCGAATCCACATTACCTTTTTTTCTGAGGGTGGCGCCTTAAGCATAGGTGTACTGTGATGACCCCTACAATGTACTTATTAACCTTTTGCCTGAAAGTAGAAGCGTTTTGATCTGACGACCATAAACACTACTCCAAAGTAACTTTGTGGTATGCCCTGTGTAGCTCGTGTTCCAAGACCTGAAGTATTTCTATAGCGTACATTGCTTTAAACAACCCTTAAAGCAGCTAAATGGCCTGGGGCAGCTTAGAGGACCTGTGGTTTAGCTCATCTGACTCTTATTTCCTTATATGCTTATATATAAATGTTGATCACCTCATAAATTTTCAATGCATTAATGAAGACTTATACCAAAGTTGAGATAATGGAAGTTAAAGTATTCAAGAAACATGTGTTCATGAGACGTTCCGCAAGATCCCAGAACTGACAGTTTTCGTTGACACATTTCGCATTTTGGGATAATTTATCACAGTCTTCAGTCGTCAGTATACAATATTACGATGTTCTTAATTTTTGTTCAGAAAATTTGATAACAACTCTCGTCTTTTTGAGCTTTTAAAAACCATTGCCACGTCGTATGTGCCCAAATGCTCTCAAATTGCCTTCGAAAGTCCGACACTAGTGGGACAAAATGTCATTTTTATTATATAATTTTAGTAGTCATGAGCCCACCTAAATGTGGAATTCTCCAACGATTTGTATCGAAAGTTTTCTAAGGTTCTACTCTCCATTCTTCTTCCTATGACACATAAGAAAAATTTATTAGCACACGATGACCAGTAAATGGCGGCAATTATTTACCTGTCAATGGTGATTTGGCTTTCATTTGTTTACGTCAAAATTTGCTAGCAAAAAAACCAACAAAAAATGGACCACTACACATGCGAAGAGACAACAAAAAATAGGTGAGTCAGTGAACACGCACAGAGCACACGAAGAGAGGCAGTAAACGATCAATGGTTTAAACATGCTATTACCTTGGTGTATTAGGCTTTTCTTGATGATATTACTGAAACATATGTATACAATATACATACATACATACATACATATATGTATATTTTTTTGCTTATATTTACTCTTCCTCAACCCCCTTGCATCATTATCCATGCACTCACCTAACAAAGTTCATCTTCAATTCAATTCAAGTCCAATTTTCTGTCAGCTTCGTGCTTGTGCGCCTGCTGTTAGGCTATGCGTGCAATTTTTCATCATTTACTTGATTTACGAGCGACAATCAATAGTTCCTCTTCGTTAAACCTACTTTTATTTCTCTCTGTATTTTTTTGAGTAGAAACTGCTCTCTATTATTGTTGTTGCTGTGGCTGGTATAATAGCAAAAGGACATTTAGCTGTCAATATTGATGTATTAATGGCATAATGTGTGTAGATATATTTATTGCTTTGGCTTCTATACGTGATACGTGACCACACGCTGCGTTGCACAGGTCACTTGGGGTTATCTCATGCCAGCAGTAGCAGTTAGAGTGTAATGACCTATTGTCAAATAAGTGGGCATAATTTGAGTGGCGTTTTTAGAAAGTTGATACCGATAAAAAAGAAGAAGGCATGAGTTTTACTGAAAGTTGTGGAAACTCCAAGGTAATACAGTTATATAATCAAGGTCTTCATATCATTTTATTTTTATCCAAATAGCTTTTAGTATGATTGAGATAGTAACAAATGCTGTGACTGCAAAGTGAGCTCTTGGTGATGAAAATGCCAGATAAGAAAGCGCATATTTCCGATAGCTTAATATAGTGTCGCATATGGCTGATATAAGACCTCACAGGACCCCTTGCGAACATCTTAGGGTGTAGAGTATAATGCTCAAAACAGCAAGAAGTCCTTTGAGGACGAAAAAAGTCAATTAGGGGATTTAGCAAAAAAAATCTTTTGATAGCCAATCCACTTGTGACTTTTTACTGACAAAAATACCTTCACGCGATAATTTTCTAGCAAATTTCTTTTTATTAATGATTTCACATGTGAAGCATACATTCTACAACTTGACAATATTTCCTGAATGTTTTATGAAACTCAAATTAGTTTGTTTACGCTAAACTAAACTTATTCCTTTTTCAAAATGTAGTTGCTCAGTTTGCACAATTAGAAACCCTTTCCAAGCAAAAGCTTTATTCCGCAGTGAATCAAATAGAATTTGAAATCAGATCAACCTTTGCCGCATCAATAAATAGCTGTGAAAGAATAACAAATGGATATCTTATTAACTTCGGACAACCACTCACCTTAGGACTTATGTGCACCCTTGAAACTAACCAGTCGTCGAACTACTTAAGTATACATAGTATGTATCATAGGAGACATTTTTTTAGAGCATTCAATTTCCTACAAAATCTAAGGAACAAGATATTTTTTTAAGTAGTTGGAAACGAGATATAAATTTTTCTATCTGATAATAAGAAAAAATAAAAAACTGTAAGTAGGAGGACCTTGCCGTTACAATTAAGAACTCATACTTCAAGCATGAGGCTTTCTTAGAGGTGTCTAGGAACCTATTTTTCCGAGTACCAAACGAAAAAACTTTTTTTTTTTAATCACCCTAACACATACACATTATTTAAAATAGAAATTATATATTCGAATGTGGCCTTAAAACTAAAAAATGCTGCCTACATTCAGGCGCAATACCTAAAACTGCAAAATAAAGCTTTTATGATGGATTTTCATATATTACTTGGCTTCGATATGAAGAACTCATAAATTTTGTGTGCTAAAAAAACGATATAACTCAAAAATTTTCAAAATTTATTTTCTAATTTTTTTTTTATATAAGGATGATATATCATCAGATCAGAATAATAAAATCAAGCAAAGAAATAATATAAAATTTGACATAAGTGTGCTTAGAAGCAGCACAAACCAGGCATATCAGATATAAAAGTAAAACATATTGTTGCCTACATTAAGGCGCAATCCATAGAAAAGCTAAATAAAGCTTTATAGGGTGATTCATATAAATTATATCGATATGGGAACTAAATTTTGTAAGCTAGAAAGAACAATATAACTAAAAAAATTTAAAATTTCCGTTTGTTAATTTTTCTTGTATAACTATGATACATTAACAGTTCAGAATAATATAATCAAGCAAGTAAATAAATTAAAAATTTTAAATTTTGACTTAAACCTTTTTTCTAAGCAACAAAAATGTGGCATATTTAAAAAACTAAAACATAAAAACATATTGTTGCCTACATTCAGGCGCTAGCGCCAAAAATTCTAAATAAAGCTTTGTATATAGAATGATTTTCATTATTTATACCGCTTCGATATGAAAAACTTATAGATTTTGTATGCTAAGCAAAAACGATATAACTCAAATATTTTCAAAATTTAGTTTCTAAATTTTTTCGAAATAAAGATGACATATTAACAGATCAGAATAATATATTCAAGCAAGCAAATAAAATAAATATTTTAAATCTTGACTTAAAACTTTCTTATAAGTAACCCAAATGGGGAATATTTTAAGAAGTAAAACATGTTGTTGCCTATATTCAGGCGCAAACCCTAAAAATGCTAAATTAAGCTTTTTAAGTTGATGTTCAAACATTATACCGCTTGAATATGAAAACATTATAAACTTTGTATACTAAACCAAAACGATAAAACTAAAAAATTTTCAAAATTTAATTTTTTTGTTTGATATAAGGATGATATATTAACAGATCAGAATAATATATTCAAGCAAGCAAATAAAATAAATATTTTAAATTTTGACTTAAAACTTTCTTATAAGTAACCCAAATGGGGAATATTTTAAGAAGTAAAACATATTGTTGCCTACCTTCAGGCGCAAATTTGAAAAACATTAAAATATGTTTTAAATGTTGATTTTGTGGTATCAACGTGCTTAACTCACAAGAATTTTGACAATTTACATGACCTGAGTAAGTAACAAGGTTTTAAATGTGCATAACACAAAAATTTTAATAAAATTTAAAAGTGTAATTTATACAAATTTATTTTTTATGCCATGCATATATTCAAGAATTTGCCTAACATAAGTGTTTTAACTGTTAAGTAACTATTTTATTGCAATATGAAGCAATAAAGTAGAAATTTTGGATTTGATACTTGATTTTAATTTTTCTAATTGTACTGAATTAAGTGCTTAAGCAAATTTCCTGCCAATTTTATTTCTTTTTTTATTTAATTTGAAATTTTAAATTTTTTCCAACACGTTACAGTACCAAAGTACTATGTAGAAGACAATAAATTTCAGAAAATAAATTATAATTGACTCGCTGCAGCCAATAAATGCCAAAATATACACATACATACATACAGCAAACAAATATAGAAATGACTTTTTGTGACAGGCGACGTATTTGAAAAATGATTTTTCCCGATTTGATAACCCAGCAAATGTTTGGCACACTAATAGACCCCATCACGCGTCACTCCTCAGCCGTCACATACGAATGCAGCAAGCATTGCCGTTGTCAAATGTGAGGCGCGCTTATTGGAATTTATTGGTTGTCAACATACGAAGGCATCGCGACTAGTTAGCTGTTCGCAGGCGACAGCACGCCAAGGTGACTGTCAGACATTGTAAATGTCAAATGGGCAACAAGGTGATGTTGGCAGCGGAAACGACAGGAAGACTTAAGAGGAAGAGTGTGCATATGTATGTGTGTTAAGGGAGGAATGCAACATTACAACGTTTTCGCGTGTGTGTGAGTTCCCGTATGTGTGTGTATGTGTCCAATACTCGCAAATATGTGAGCCACCCTTTCCGCCGGCTAATGTGTATCAATAGCTCAAACGCACCAACAACACACCAGCTGTCAGCTAATATTTGCGCTTCGCTGCATGTGTGTACGTATGCATAGCCTCAGCTTACACCCACCAAAGCCGGCTTTTCACTGCCTGGCGCAACTCCTGTGCCACTGAGTGCCTGTACACCGTCTGTCTGTCATTAATATTTATTATTTTGTCACAGCCAAACATCCCTCATGCTCCTCCATACATCACTCTCCATCACTAATGTGTGCAGAAAAATTCCGGAAAAGTATAAAATCAGCTTCGATTGCATATGTGTGGGTGTGTGTTGCCTCACTTCTTATGCGCTTTGATATCGTAATCAAGTGCGCGCTGCAGTCACATCGACAGGTTTTTGATATTTTAATATTCTGTATGAATATGAATGAAGCATATATTGCTGTTGTTGTTGTTTTATTCTATTATTGCCATTAGTTGTCATTCGATTCGGTGCGAAGTTTATGGGCTTAAGGCAGTCTGACGTGTATTTGCTGCTACTTCCATGTAAATGCTTGCGTATTTTGCCCGAATTTTTGCCGATTTTTCTTTTGTGGCATGCCACATGTCTTTTCCAGGTCATATATGTACCTCTATATTTGTGCATATGTGAGCACACCCCAGTGCAAAACACTCACGCCACATTAGCTTTTTATCTGCTTAGCTCTCATTGCTGACTTGTTTTGCCCGGCTAAGCATACATATTTGTACAAATGTATCTGTATGTGTACATGTGTATGTGTACTTGTAACGGGTGATTTTTTTGAGGTTAGGATTTTCATGCATTAGTATTTGACAGATCACGTGGGATTTCAGACATGGTGTCAAAGAGAAAGATGCTCAGTATGCTTTGACATTTCATCATGAATAGACTTACTAACGAGCAACGCTTGCAAATCATTGAATTTTATTACCAAAATCAGTGTTCGGTTCGAAATGTGTTATTATCGACAAATTTTGTTCAGCGATGAGGCTCATTTCTGGTTGAATGGCTACGTAAATAAGCAAAATTGCCGCATTTGGGGTGAAGAGCAACCAGAAGCCGTTCAAGAACTGCCCATGCATCCCGAAAAATGCACTGTTTGGTGTGGTTTGTACGCTGGTGGAATCATTGGACCGTATTTTTTCAAAGATGCTGTTGGACGCAACGTTACGGTGAATGGCGATCGCTATCGTTCGATGCTAACAAACTTTTTGTTGCCAAAAATGGAAGAACTGAACTTGGTTGACATGTGGTTTCAACAAGATGGCGCTACATGCCACACAGCTCGCGATTCTATGGCCATTTTGAGGGAAAACTTCGGACAACAATTCATCTCAAGAAATGGACCCGTAAGTTGGCCACCAAGATCATGCGATTTAACGCCTTTAGACTATTTTTTGTGGGGCTACGTCAAGTCTAAAGTCTACAGAAATAAGCCAGCAACTATTCCAGCTTTGGAAGACAACATTTCCGAAGAAATTCGGGCTATTCCGGCCGAAATGCTCGAAAAAGTTGCCCAAAATTGGACTTTCCGAATGGACCACCTAAGACGCAGCCGCGGTCAACATTTAAATGAAATTATCTTCAAAAAGTAAATGTCATGAACCAATCTAACGTTTCAAATAAAGAACCGATGAGATTTTGCAAATTTTATGCGTTTTTTTTAAAAAAAGTTATCAAGCTCTTAAAAAATCACCCTTTATATGTACGTATTTATATATGTATGAATTTGTGTCTTGCACTGCACTTCGTTTTGGCGTCGAATGTTTGATAGATTATGTCAAAATATGAAAAATGACATCAACTGCCATTTGACAAGGTTGCATGTGATTGGGCGTGTTCGCATATCCCTCAATATATATGTATGTATGTGTGTGACAGTTACTCATCGACTTCCGTCACATTATAGCTCACATATGATATCTGCTATGGTAATAGGCTTTGCCAAAAGAAAGCAAACGTGTTTAGAATGAACAAAAAGTGACATTAATCGTGCGCTGAGCTCATCGATGTCTTTATATGTTAGCAATGATATATCGGCGGAGGTGGAAGATATACAGAATATATATATATCCAAATTCAGGCACATTTTAGCTGAAAAAGTTGAAAATGGTGGTGGAGTCAGCCCTTGGATAATACTAATATTTGAGATATAAACTTGACTCTTTAGTTAGTCTAGTATAACTAAGGTTAGGTTAGTCAATGCTGTTACGTATAGGTTAGTTTTGGAACTTAGCTATAACATTTGAAGTGCCGTTACGTAGTCCATGAGGTGTAGTCATCCTTTAGAATGTTTACACTTGACGCGAAATTCAACAGATTCCGTGGCCTCACTAACCATATCTCTTTCAGTTTTGGATATAATGTGCCCCTCAACCTTTTGATGCCTTGCCAATGCGAGAGAAGTACACTAGAGATGCTTCATTGCTTCCCTGGTGCCTTGCTCTTGACATTTCCTGCAATCGTTTCGATCTGTCAGCACCATTCTGCTCTGCTGGCGTCTGCCAACATCGAACGAGTGGAAAATCCAATCATGTTCCTACAATATCTTCTATCAACTGTCAGTAGGAACTTTGTATATGTTTAATATACTGCTTTACATCTGACTTTAACAATTTTGCACCCAAGTAAATCATTCCATTGCATTTTGGTCTTCCTCGCCATGCTCCCGTTTAGATTATCTTATAGACATTGCATGATTATATCAATGCCGATAATGTTTTCGGGTGACAGTCGTACGACTCACCATCCACTATCTCATTACAATTCATGTCTTTCGGACTTGGCATCCAGTGGAAATAAAGTTGGTTGTTCCTGGCGGCATTCTTCACTGCTTCGCAAGACGCTTCTGGTTGATATGTAAAACGAGGATATAGCCTTTTTTGCTGCTTGGCTGCCCACCTACCTTATAACTCTGCAGCTGGCTACTGATGCATTAGAGGCTAACTCCGTAGGTTTCCCAATTGAAGCGACCTCTACTTGAAATGTACTACAGTGGCAGACAGCATACCCTGGCTTACAGTAAGTACCGAGTTCTCACATCTGTCGAGATGACATTTTGACATCGTATGACGCTCTCCATGTCATAGATTCCACGGCCACTTTCAGAAACATCTTTTCGAAAAGCTCAAAAAAAAGTAAAATAAAATTAAATGACATAAAGCTGATTTTTTTTTTTGTTCCTATCGATCTTCAAAGAGCTTCTTCTTTCTATGTTCTAAACAAACTTTTTGGTTATACTTTTATTACAAGATACAACTTCATGAATGCTGACTTAAAAGTGAAGTACACAAATTTTGCAAAGTTGCTGATGATTCATCTCGCCAAGTTCCTGCACTTTGTAAAATACATACATATATGGGCATAAGAGAAATAAAGATGCAGAAAACTTATGCTTATTCGTTACTAGAAAGATTCTGGCCATACATAGTTGATGTATGAGTTACAACACTTCCAAATGATCAAATGAAAGAAAAAGGTTAGCTGTAATATCAAAAAGTATATTTAACAAAGTCTGTGCTTGATGAGCTGAGGCTTTAAAACACATCTGGTGTTCATTGCCAGGTCTAAATGACCCCTTACTTGAAATTCCCTTGGAGCAACTTTAATTTTAGTTCAAAGGCATGTGGAAAGATAACGAAATATACTTTGTGATACTTCTGAAGCATGAATATATTTTTAACAATATTAATAGTTTGTATCCAAACACTTAAATTCTTCTTTTTTTTTAGAGTGCCACTTAATTTATAACCTTTACTTTCCGAAAGTTTGTATGTGAATATCGACCCTTTCCGGTGATTTATCGAAGGAGATCAATTTTTTAGCAAGGAAATCTTTTAAAACGTATGAGACTTCAATTTCAGTAATTTAGTCATGAAGCTACTTCGATGTCATTTCTTTAGCATTTTTTAAGAAAAGGAGGAAAGGAAGTAGGTAAGATAGGAAGTTTTGGTTAAAGGAAAAAGACAAACTATTTCTTGCCACAGTTTGTGTACTAAAATAGTAAGGATTATAGTCTTCGTCCACTCTTAAGTGTAAATTTTGGCTCATTACTTTGATTTTGAAGAAAAGAAAACTTAGAATGTAAGGAAAGGCGGAAAATCCTTTGAAAGAAATATAAGATGCATATACAGGAGAGACCACTTTATAATACGCTTAACTTTCGATTTTCTTGACACTTCTGCTTTGTAAAACAAAGTCCGTTATAATTGCACCGTTGGATGCATAAGAACTTCTCAACCAAGCTTCTGGAACTTTTGACTATCAATGTGTATGTTATAAAGGCTGGCCGCTGCTGGATGATTGCTTGATTCAGGCAGTCCAATTGTTGCGAATATAGTCTGTAATAAGTGGCATAGTTGATTATCTCCTGCCAATCCCATTAAACACATATCAAAACCTCCTTGACCGTCACCATAGACTTGGCCACCGCGTATGCCGACTCACCACTATGCGACCACGACCGATTTAACTTGATGTTGTCCAAAACGACTCACTTTCCATCAGCAGAAACCTTGTGCTTTTGGAATTGATCAAATTGGTTCCATTTCAGCATCGATTCGTAGATGAAAATTCGATTCCTGAGGTTTGTCTGCGAAGCAATGCTTACATGAAGGTTGGACGACTGACGAGAGTTTAGTATAAGGAATATTTTTTCACTTCTGGGGTTTATTTTTGACGCATGCTCAAACAATACTGAATCAAACGATCACAAAACTGTCGGAGAATTTTTTTTGGTACAAAGTGATATCTTTCTAACACCATATGTATCATAACTCGATCGCACGCCAGATATTATTAAAGCCAGCTATTGGGTAAGTAATGGATTTCTCTTTACTACTTCTTTTATAAAAACCCAATGTTTGCTTAAAATAACATGAATTTCTCTTAAGTATGTACCAAGGACTATAATGATTTTTTTTTTACTATTTCAAAGTATTACTGATGAAACCAAACTGCTTGTCAATGCCCTTACGTAATTGGCCTCTCTCTTTTCAGTCAAGTATTGCGGGGCGGCATAAGTAGGCCTCTTTATCCGCACAAACAATCGGAATTAAATTAACGCACAAACACAAATCACAAGAAAATCCGATCTTACCGCAAATCGTTGTAGCGGCAACCTCTGCAACACCGCCCACCCACAAACAAAAAGCAACAAAAACAGGAAAAATTAAGTTCATTGTAGGGGTGCTCCGCGGTGGGGGAACACAATACGCCCTGAATTGAAATTACATAAAAAATAAAATCGCTATCAATACGAACAAAAACAACAATGCTATACACAAACAAAACAAAACAACAAATGAAAATGCCACAATTGCGTTCGAAGAGCGGTTGCGAAAATCCGAAACTGGGGCAAATCGAAAAAAAATCGAAAGAAAGCAGACGAGGAATCAAAATTACAATGGCATTTGAAAAAATCAAGATTTTAGATTGCTGATACGCGTCCACGCGCAACACTTAGCTGGCAAAACAACAGCACAACAACAAATTGTACACCCCTCACGTCCTCCCCAGACAGACTGACGGACTGCCGAAGCGTGGGCTGTGTGGCGAGTTGGCAAACGCGTGCTCGGCAACAAAAGTCAGCGCACACAAGACGGTGAGGGGTGGACCTTGTTGGCACTGCAATGAGGTTAACAAGTGTGATTGTTAGTAAAGTGGAGCGGGGGGTGTGCTGTGGAGGGTGTGCCATTGTGTAATTTTTTACTTACGTACATGTGTAATGAATATGTCTGTTGTTGTTATTAGCCGTGTACAGTGATATAGCGATTTCTATCAATTTGTTTGCTCGGCGAGCGGTTGGAGATCTCAATGAAAGCTGCTAGGAGTCAAGTGTGGGCCAAAGGACAGCAAATTGTTTATTGAAATGAAGCAATTTTTGGCTTTTCAAGAGGCTGGGTGGGCGAGCTTTTAAGAAAGATAGAAATGGGGGCATAGAAATCAATGAACAAGCAATTAAAGTTTCTTGTCACAACTTAAAAATTTTGTGATTTTTTCTTTAATTTCAAAAATAAGCTAAAAATAATGACAAGTTGAATATTTTCAAAATACTTGCTATTTATTACCTAAAAAGCCATATAATGAGGCAATACATATGACCGCTAAAGTATAAATGGGTTTTCCTTAACCTCAATTTCTGTTTGATCCAAGTAATATCTCTTAATCTACCGAACAGTGCTTTTAAGTTTAAGACGATTTAAATTATTATCAGCAATGTCATTACACTCTCCAGCTTTTCTTTTTTGTACACAAAGTTTCAAAAATATAAATCATTTCTAAAAAAATATCCAGAAAAAGTCTCACAAACTTATCCCTTTATTATCGTATTGCTGAACTTCCAACTGCTTTATCAGCCATTTCCATTTCTCTTTACATAACTTTTTATTCCATAAACTAGTTGAGAATTACTGCCAATATTTAATGAGCGAACAACATCTCATATGCGACATATGTATATAGCAGCTGCCGCCTAAAAGTATACTAAAGTACACATTGTAAAATAAATTTTATATAAATATATATTTTGCGTTGTTGTCGGGAAATGTCTCTTCCTAATAATCATTCATCATGGTTGAATATTTCGATACACTGACTTTTATATTGGCCGTAACTACTTCAGACCCTAGTCACTATTTGGTGCTCTCAATGAAATTATTTATATCCGTTATACTGGTTTGGATCTTTGATAGAGCCGGATATTCACAGAGGATATTGAAAACGGTTTCCTTAATCCCTTTCTGTTTTCAGCTGCGGCAGACCCATTTTTAGCCCATGTTCTCCAAAAAGCATATGTCGCCTTGTAGTAGCTGTAACTCTGTAAATATGTACTATACCTAGAACTATGTAGTAAGTTCTTAGATCTAGTCTCATCATACTTGGACCATATCTGCTTTGATATCTTAAGAAAAGATAAATGGACGAGAATTCCACCGCGACCTTAGGTCTTTCGTGTCAGCTGCTAAATCAGAAAAACTCGCCTAGCTTCAGCATATTGATAAAGTCCAAATGCTGCTAGGTGCTAGTGAGGCGATGTGATCCTTAGGAAACATGGATCCCAGGGTCTTTATCCTGTGTATGCAGACTGCTATGCAGTCAATCAGCAGGTGCTCTAGAGGTCCAGGCTCTCTGTAGCAGAACCGGTAATTGGCGCAAGAAGCTAAACCCATGTTATATGCATAAGTTCTTCTTCAGTTTATAGTGGCCAGTGTAGAATGCGACAAGTAGCCTGAGTTCCTAGCAGTGGCGTAGATAAAGGGGGCGGCAGAACATCCTTGGCCCCGGGCGCCCGAAGTTTTAGCGACGCCACTGATTCCTAGGGAGGTTTATTACATATTTAAATCTGCTGAAGTTATAACCCCAACTACTTGGCATGGCACCTGCTTTGGAATTGTTGCCAATACCACTCTCTGCCTACTCCTTCTACCTTGCGGAACAGCTCTTTTGTAGCAAAAGGAACCTACGCGACGAAGGTTTCTGGTTCTACCATGTTAGTGAATGCTGCAGAGCGGGCGAGCTTATAAGTCTATTAATTCCCGATTACACCTTTGTGGAAGGGCACCCAGATGAGGTGAGCTTGGTTACGTTCCGCGAGACTAAGTATTCAGCCATTCTTTACACTCCTGTCTGATATCTTGCAGTTGGTTATTGATTTCGGATTTGTCAAACGAGGCTCCTAGATTGAAAAACTCGTCTGATTTTTCGTTGCTGAAAATGTACCTATGGCCGGGAGCTCAAATTATGCATAATTGAAGTTGACTTGCTAGTGAGTTTAAAGCCTTCCTGCAATTGTTGACTAGTCTGGAATTGATAAGTGACGTCGCCAAGGCCAGCAATGCCGCCTGGCTATCCGAAAATATGGTTGGTTTCTGTATCCTCCCTTTGTTATTTAATATAACACCACAAGCCTTATCTATACCTAATAACGGGTGATTTTTTTGAGGTTAGGATTTTCATGCATTAGTATTTGACAGATCACGTGGGATTTCAGACATGGTGTCAAAGAGAAAGATGCTCAGTATGCTTTGACATTTCATCATGAATAGACTTACTAACGAGCAACGCTTGCAAATCATTGAATTTTATTACCAAAATCAGTGTTCGGTTCGAAATGTGAAAATCCGCTTTTTTATCGACAAATTTTGTTCAGCGATGAGGCTCATTTCTGGTTGAATGGCTACGTAAATAAGCAAAATTGCCGCATTTGGGGTGAAGAGTAACCAGAAGCCGTTCAAGAACTGCCCATGCATCCCGAAAAATGCACTGTTTGGTGTGGTTTGTACGCTGGTGGAATCATTGGACCGTATTTTTTCAAAGATGCTGTTGGACGCAACGTTACGGTGAATGGCGATCGCTATCGTTCGATGCTAACAAACTTTTTGTTGCCAAAAATGGAAGAACTGAACTTGGTTGACATGTGGTTTCAACAAGATGGCGCTACATGCCACACAGCTCGCGATTCTATGGCCATTTTGAGGGAAAACTTCGGACAACAATTCATCTCAAGAAATGGACCCGTAAGTTGGCCACCAAGATCATGCGATTTAACGCCTTTAGACTATTTTTTGTGGGGCTACGTCAAATCTAAAGTCTACAGAAATAAGCCAGCAACTATTCCAGCTTTGGAAGACAACATTTCCGAAGAAATTCGGGCTATTCCGGCCGAAATGCTCGAAAAAGTTGCCCAAAATTGGACTTTCCGAATGGACCACCTAAGACGCAGCCGCGGTCAACATTTAAATGAAATTATCTTCAAAAAGTAAATGTCATGAACCAATCTAACGTTTCAAATAAAGAACCGATGAGATTTTGCAAATTTTATGCGTTTTTTTTTTTTTTTAAAGTTATCAAGCTCTTAAAAAATCACCCTTTACTTTCGCTTGAAAGACGCTGACTGAGATTGTTCCGGATAGATAGAGAGATTTCGAGATCACAGCAGAATACACCCGCCCCTACTTTGTCGTCCATTTTGGGCCCTTTGGTATAGATAAAGGCTGTAGCATCCTCCTCCATGTGTTTCTACAATGCAAAGTTTAGACGAAAACTTGTGAATACGTAAAGTTGATCGCATTGCTCACATGCAAGCTTTCGATAGAGAGAACACAGTAAAAAAAAGTTTAGATATTTTTAAAAATTCTAAAACTGCTCTAAATGCCCCCCTCTTATTTAATCAAATTTTTTTTTGTTGTAGGAAATGTATCGAAACATATACATGTATGTGTCTGTATATGTCTTCATCACACATGAAATCAATATTTGATGCAGCGCAGTTCCTCAAACAGCTTACTTCAGTCAAAAAGTGTAACTTCCATTACTCAGAGCTAAGGTTAATGTCTATAATCCAATAAAATCCATACCTACGTTTTTATTACCAAATATCATTAATAAAAGTAAATGCTAACAACAAAATCATTTTACCCACACACTCACAAATTATATTAGAATCATCACTGCAGCGAAGTGCTGAAAGCCACAGAAGGTGGCAGCGCTCTACATAGGACGAATATATACGAATATACATATATACTCGTGTGTGCTGTTGATTACTAAATTAGGCAATAGATCAAAGGCGAGTGCGGGGTTGAAGACGATAATGTATTTGTATGGATTTATGCATTATTTTGCTAAGTGAACTCGGTCATTACCGCGTGTGGAGTACTTACGGTGATGATATCTGTCTGTCGTTGGCAAGTCGTCAAAAGAAGAAAGATGTCGAAGCCATCATTTATCTTCGAATAGTGCATTAATAGCTAATGCTCAGTGCATACATACCATACTTTTGTATTTTTTTGTTTTTGTTTTTGGTTGTTGCGCAATATTTTATGCGTATTTGTATTCATATGAGCAAGTCAATAAAATGTATTATTTTCTAGCTATAGACGTATGTATTTAGGAGCATATCGATTTACGTTGCTCTCATCAGCTAACTTTATTGTCAATATTGTTCCTCTGCTTGCAACGGTCCGTATTATCTTGTTTGATACTATGCAGCAGCTTATATGCAACATAATATCAGTTGGTGGAACGTTGACAGGTGAAGTTGCCTTTTGCGACAAATTACTCTTGAATTGGGCACAGCACACTTCTAGTAAACAAATATAATGCCATAAAATAGCTTTATGTCTTTATCTCCTAAAACTTTCAATTGACTTCATGTCTCTACATTGTGAGAAATATAGTAAAATTACTGGTTGTTTAGTTGATTTTGCAAAGCTTCAATACAATTCTCAACTTGTGAAATGTCTTTATGCCGATTTGAATTCTTTTAGTGAAATAATTCTGATTTCAAAATTCTTTCTACTGGTGTAAGTTGTAATGTAGGTGCTTGCTTATGTTCACTTAGGGTATACAGGCTCAACTGGATTGCTTATGTACTCACTACTTGCATGTGTAAGTGCGTGCGATTTAGTTTTTCGTAGCATCACACAAAATCATAGCAATAAATATATTTGGCATTCCTAACCAAGCACAGCTAGTATATTTATTACCTTATAACCAATTTTTGCTATGACTATTGCCCAAAATGTCTGAATATTTTAGAGAATGTAATTTGTTGGGATGTGTATGCATGTATGTAAGATGTGTGCATGTGTCTAAGGGTGTATATGGTATTGGAGAGTAACTTGTGTATACGTCACTTGTTTGTGTTTGGTTGTCAAGCTAACTTTTGCAGCTTCTACTAGACACTCCTCTTGCAAACCATTCAGCATTGCTTTTCATACCGTTTTGCTAGTACAAGTCTGTTACCAGTGCCCTTCAGAGCCAAACTATCGAGTAGAAATTGCTAAATTTATCTAAAAGTTGCTACACGATAGTGCTCTGTCGACATTATTCGAAAGTAAAATAAATTTAAATGTTTTCTACTTCAAAGCAAAAATCGGCTTATTAAGCCGACAAGCTTCATATGAGCTTAAAATGTAGCTATAGCCTGAATCAAATCTCATTCCGAGACCAAACAGAACACTGAATAGCTAAAGAGAAAGTGATAAACCTTTTTAGAGAATTTGCTTGGCGTCGATGAACGTAAAACATCCATTCCACCAAGAAACAAATTTACTGATAATGAAAAGGAACATATTACTATTAGCTTACTTAGGCCATCATTTTTATAAAAAGCGAATATTTCGCTGTTCACAATGAAAAACGCCTACCAATGTGTAACACCACTCTAGTGTCCAATGTCCAGAACAAGCACATATTATATTTATTTTTATTTAATTTATTTTTTTTATGTCTTATTTTTAATCAAAATTATCAAATTTTTAAAATACATAAAATGCTCATTAACTAAAAACTTTTTTTCTTTGGTTTTCAGGCAAATATCTGTATTTAATTACGTTTTGCAACCCAAAGAAATGTTTTTCCAAAGCGGCTGTGGAGATTGGCTTCCAAAAGTTTACTTTCTGAAATCTTTTCAATGGAAATATAACCAAATAATTTCAAGATATTACTTTGCCACGTATTAATTATCTGAATAAATTAGCATTAACCAAACCACAATATTAAGCAAGTCAATAAATCTAAAAATTGTCCAAACTTTTTTATTTAAATTTTTTTTTTTGAGGAATTTAGTTTTCATTTTTTTTTTAAATTTTTTTTTTTGGGAATTTAATTTTCAAATTTTTTTTAATTTTTTTTTTGGGGGGGAATTTAATTTTCAATTTTTTTTTAAGAATTATTTTCAGCAAGTTATACTATTTTAGATTTATTCTATGACATGCATTTTGGAGTTGGATTACTATTATAATATATTTAAATTTCTTTGAAAAAATACCGCCAAACTTGAAACTTGACAACGCCGCTGACTTTTGCTTAAAAGCCAAATCGTCTGATATATCTAAACCAGATGCATAGAACGACCTACAAGGTGCATTCCAAAGTAAGCTAGTAGGTGCCCTGCCAACCATCAGCGGGTAAAAAACTAGATAATCAGTAGGTAACATGGGGTAAACGTGGGGTAAACGTGGGGGTAAACATATGGAGTTTGTCTCAGGCCGAGCGAATATTTAAACCACTCACGTACGTATACATGTGATCATACAACAAAAAAAAAAACCGAAAATGTGCGTTGGTGTTAGTGCATAGAGAAAAAATGTGTAGTTGTATTGAAATATTTGTCACAAGCGGGTAGCCGTGGTTGGCTGGGTGACTGTTGAATAACTTGTACTCATACATTAAAGCGCCAAGCAGAAATCGCAGCATACTTTCAGGTAAAGCCAATCACTTCTCACTGCTATGGTGATTATTGGCAAACGCACTGACTTATCACTATTTGATGTGATAAAATTTTGATTTCAGTATCTTAGTCAGTATATTATACATATATTTGTTTCCGAAATCTCCTCTAAAGAAGTTTTAAATTTTTTTTTGATAAGTCTCCAAACGTCTTTTTAATTGTATATTAACATTTCTTCAAAATATTTAAGCGAATATATTTTTTATCGAAAAAGTAATGTTTGCTTTCACATCTAGGCTTACCACCCTAACCTGTATTCACAATCTGTATAATATTTCCCTTCAGAACACCCTTCATTTCACATATGTATGCATAAAATCAACCCTTTTTTACACACCTTTTATTTCAACCACGAAATTGCTGTTAAAATTTAATGTTATCAACATCTACGAACAACATCTAATACATACTCATACACATATATTTAATATCTGCGTTCACACATACACAGAATTTAAAAATAACTCTATACTGAATAGCCACCGCCTACAAATCGATAGCAGAATCAATCGCCTCCTACACGATTGGTTATTGAGTGGTCGTCAATACTTTATGTTGCTCCAATACGGAGGAAAAACATATTACGGAGCAAGCGCAATAAAAAGCTTCAATATTTCCACACCTTCAAAGGTTGGCTGGCGGGCAGTTAAGAATTGTGACGCAGTGTGTGTAAAAAATGTGCTGCTGGCAAAAATTAACAACAAACAAGTAGATAGCTGGCAAGAAATGATTGACATGGCGTATACGTAATATTTAACTCCATACAAAAGTTATGAAATGTACTACACAGGCGCAGATATGAATATTGAGCGGAGTTCTAATTGGGGAAAATTTTTCAAAATAAAGCATGAAATACAAAATAACTAATAAAACTGCAAGATAATATTGACAAGCGATTTATGACAGTTATGAGCAGCCATTCAGTGAAAATATCCCAGAGGTTATATACTGAATATGAATATACACCTTTTATATACTGAACTGGGTATAGTATTAAGTTTGCCACCCAGAAAGAAGAGTCATAGACCCTATAAAATATGTATATATGAGAAAAGCAATACGAGCGCGGTCTACCAAAGTTAAGAAGAAACAGAGGCCTTTGAAAATGTATATAAGTGATCAGCAGGACGAACTTGGTCGATCAAAGCTAGCCTATTATTTGTTTTTTTTTTTCCTTTTTTATTGCTGTAAGAAAATTTCTCATGATTTCAGCATATTTTTTGGATATTTTGTGCATTTAAATATTTTTAAATTCTTTAATTCTTTTACTTTTTCCTTTCCCATGTTAAAAGATTCGCAAAACTCTGAACTCTCTCTCTCTGAATGTCGCTAACGAATCAAATAAATTTGTTGGTCAATTAAAAAATATGAAATTACACACACACAAATCACTAAATGCATATAAATTTGCATTTTTTCTACATGTTTTACACACATACATCTACACACGTTAAAAAAATCAGCCAAATGCGCATATTTTCCATATTTGACGGCAATGTCACTACCAAAAGCAACAACAATCAAGAAAGACATCGTTAACTAACGCCAGGATACACAAGTTAAAATGGGAAAGCAAAAGCGAAAGGTATTCATGGCGTGACAGTGAATGGCAAATTTAGCATTGAAGCCTGAAATGAGTAACCATAAGCAACGCGCACATCCGCATAAGAGGGCAGTTAAAAAATGTCCAGCGTGTATAGGTTAGCGATATTGATAATGAGTGAGACGTTTACTACATTTCTTTTTTTTAATATTTTTATTATTTTTTTTTATTTTTTTTTTTTATTTTTTTAAATTTTATATTTTTTATGTTTTAGTATCTCTTATTATTTTTTTATTTTTTTTTTTATTTTTTTTTTAATTGTTATTGAAATTTTTTTTTTCAGTTTTAAACACTTTTTAAAATTTTTATATTTTTCCCAAACTTTTCTACCAAAGGTGCGCCTAACCACTGCCCACAAGTGTAGCGTAAACGTAGGGAAACACCTATTTGTTGCTGCCCATATGAATATGAGTGCTTACAAGCATATTTCTTTACATACAAACAATCATTTTTTCATTTTTATGTAGATTTTTTCGTCCGGCTGTTAAAAAAAAAGTGTGACAGCAGCAAAAACACACGGTGGCAGCGCAAAATTCATTTAAATTTGTGCTAACAATTGCACTATTCGCGGAACTTACATATGAGCAGACATATGCAGGAACAAATACATAAATGAACATACATATACGCATATGTATAAGTATGTGTGTTTAGCATGCAATACCTTGAAGCACACGGCATTTTTATATTTTTCCACTGCTTCCGCAGACAACTGACGCGCTTTCGTCTCATATAAAAAAATTAAGATCCACTGTAAAATAGAGCAGGTGAAAAACAAATCATGAAATCGTAAAAATTTGCACCGTTAACAAAAAACGGCAAAACATAAAATGCAAAAAACTCATATGTACATATACGTAAAATACAATCGTTGAAGTTATTGCGAAGTGTAGGTGTGACCGACGTTTTAATTTTTTTGTAGCAAAAATTCACAAATTAAAAGTCTCAAGTATATTTATATGCTTGTAAGCTTCAATTTTTGCGTAGAAAAGTAAATTTTAGAATTTATGAAAAATTTATTGCCAGGGAATTTCCATTTGTAGTTTACATTCACAGTTTTAAAGAAAAAAACTCTGCCATTAAGCCTTGATAGATGTCTTCTTTGTAGCAAACTCAACCCATTAAGACAAAATAGGGTAAATAATAAATATTTTGCTAAGTTGGCAGGACTGTCCTTAATTGCTTTGCCGGTTGAGAGTTCGTTGAAGACATGCCGCCTTCTGAACGACCTTTGAACACGGCAATTAATGAAAACATTAAAAAAGTGAAAGATAGTCCTAGAAAGATGGCAAGTAAACTCGACATCTCACGCGAGTTTCTTCAAATGATTTTGGTGGATGTTTTGGTTATGAACACGTTCCTGCTTGACTAGTTCCGATAAACTTTTTTTTTATCTTTAAAGAGTACGATTGTGACCGAATTTAAAGCCAAAGATGCCGTGTGATTTTTTCTTGTTCGCCAAACTGAAATAGCCGCTTCGTGGAATACCTGTTTGAGTCGATTGCAGAGATAAAAAGAAGCAAAATTCTCTGAAGGATCTGTTGGTCATCGCAAAAAGTGCTTATGAAAAGTGTTTCGAGGACCGGAAAAATCGTTGGCATAGGTGCATTGCTTCTTTTGCCGATTACTTTGAAGGAAACAAAATGAAAAAATTACAAACTTTATACAGAAAAATTTGGCAAAGTCGCAACGAATGCTTATCGAGGCATATCGTGATCATGTTCTAGCAGAAGCAATATGCCAAATGCCAAATATGGTTTACACAGTTCAGAGATAATGATTTTGAAGTGAAAAATGAAGAACGTTGAAGACCACTAAAAAAGTTTGAAGACGCTAAACTGCTAGCGATATTCGATGAATATGGCACTCTGAGTCAAAAGCAAATGGCAGTCATGCTGAATGTTGTACAGCAAACAATTTCAGACCATTGGAAAGCTATGCAAAAGATAAAAAAGTGTGGAAACTGGTGGGCACATGGCAAATAGAAAACTTAAAAAAACACTTGTGAACACTTTTGCTTCAAAGACACAAAAAAAAAAAAATCAGTCTTGCATCAACTGACGATGAAAAATGAATTTATTTTAAGAATCCAAAATGGAGAAAATCATGGGTTAGTTCGGAACAATCATCAACATCGGCTGCAAAAACAGATCAATTCTTTAAAAAGGCAATTCTCTGTGTTTCCTGGAATCAGAAGGGTGTGGTATGTCATGAGCTTCTAAAACTGGTGAAACTGAATTAAAGCTCGTTGCAGACAACAACTGAGCTCTTTGAACCATGCATTGATCGAAAGACGACCAGAATGCACCAAAAGTCACGGCAAAGTAATTTTGTTACACGACAATACATCTGCACAAAATTGGTTTAGGATACAATCAAAGCACTTGGCTGGGAGTTGCTACCGCACTCACCGTATTCATTAGACTAGGTCGCTTCCGATTACCATTTGTTTTCAACGATGGTACACGGATTGGTTGAGCAACACATCGATTCCAACGTAGAATTCGAAAATTGGGTGTCTAATTGGTTTGCTTCAAAAGACGAACATTTTAAAGAATTTTATAAAGAGCTTTTTCAAGTCCAAAATGCTCCTGAAGATTTAAAAAGTACCACTGTACTGCGGACTGCCAATGTAGTTTTCTTTTCAGCCTTGACAGACGGCTGCGTTAATCCGGATTAACTTCAGACTAATTTAGATCCAAATTTGTAGGTGACAGACGGCAGCTACATATGCGAGTTTGAAACTCTAATAAACAGCTGATTGTCATTTTTATAATATTTTCAATGATATTTTCATTCCTGAATTAATCCCGATTAATGCAGTTAATCCGGATTAACGCTGCCGCCTGTCAAAGCTACTACTGCCATGTCTAGCAGTCGGCTCTGGTGTATATAAAGTTTGCAAATGAAGGTCGGAATACCGATTGCTCTCCATTTTATAAGTCAGTACTACTAGTATAACCTCAGATTATCCTCATTTATAACATAAATTCAAAAATCTAAAGCCTTCTCTAAAAACCCTTAAGTCCTATCGATAATGAGTTGACATACATATACACCTAAGCACTCAAAGCACAGTTATTGCGCCGAAGCTAATACCCGGAACGCAATTAAAAAAGAATAATTGCTAGCAACTCGGCTTTCAAGCACTAACACTAACACAAACACTTACATAGGTGAATTTGGTATGTGTGTGTGTGTGAAAATAGATGATTCATTTGCAGCTTCATATATGCGTACTTAACTAGGAATGTGTTTGTAAACCGCTATGAATCAACGAACATTTAAAAGTTCTCGTATTTTAATTATCGTATTTTTCGGCACATTTGAATTTTATTGCCAAAGTGAGAGCACACATACGCATTAATACATATAAAGAGCAGCAAATGTTCGCCATATGCTTATAGATACATACTTATATGTATATGCATGTAGACTTATGTGTGTGTGCTTGCTATAAATATTGGCTTGCTAGTGTGTTTATTGAGTTCGAAAAGGGTTTGGCCCACAAAAAGATTTATATGCACCACATAAAGCCCGTTAATAGCAAGCACCAAACACCAAATACTAATGCCGAAATGCTTACGAGTGCGAAGCTTATATTCCAGTGGTAAGTGTGTATGCATGTGTGTCTCTCAGGTTGCCACAACGCTGTTGCAACCCGTTTACATTTTGTTTCGCATAGCCCATTATCAAAAATCAATTAATGACAATAATTTTAAAATTTAACTTTTGTTGCTCTATCGCTGGGTTATACTTGGTGTTGGTGTTGTGGTTATTGTTACAGTTGTTGTTGTTGTTATTGTTGGTAGCATGTGTGAAACTTAATGACTTTGAAGAAATTTATGTTAATTTTCGGTCGGTGGATTTATGTTATCAGAATGGACAGACTTATGTACACGCATAAACACCTACATATATACGAGTATTAATATACAAACACAAAGAAATTTATAAACATACTTATACATACATATATATTTGTACCGATGTATATATTTATTAGATTATAAACAGTTAGTTGATTGGATGAACACATGTTTTTAATGGCTTCTGCGTGAGCACATCAGTACCTATAGTTTTGTCTATGAGTATGAAGGTGGACCCAAAATGCATAGTAGAACAACTTTATACTCTGAGTAGGGTATATTGAGTTCACGACGATGTTTGTAACACCCAAAAGGAAACATCGGAGACTTTAAAAATTACATATATAAGTGATCAGCGAGACGAGCTGAGCCTATTTAACTACATGTATTCGTCGGTCTGTCCGTTGAACGAGTCTGTCAATTTATTGATTTGACACACACTGTCTTTTCTCACCAATAAAATGCTAATTTTTCGGAACTGTTGATATCGGACAACTATTGCATATAGCAACCATACAAACTGATCTATCAAACTCAAGTCTTCGTATGGAAACTCTTTCATTGGATGAGGTATCTCCTTTCTAACCAAATTGACCGATTGAAATCAGAATAAAAATATTTGCATAACTTTCTATGCTACTAAAAGTGCACTTGTATAGAGTAGTTTAGCTTCGGTGCAGCCAAAGTGAGGGTTTTTTCTTGTTATATTTCTAATCCCCAACCCAACTGCTTTAATATTATAGTTAATAATAACCGAAACTTAAATTTACCATTATTTATAGCGATAGCACTATTTACCGATTCAAACAAAGTTAGATTACCGAAACAACAGCCCATGACCGGTTAAGATCCGGGTGAATTCCAATAGCATACTCGTAGAACCGAATGTTTTGGAAATCGCGAGCATACCGTTAAATGACAACTAACTAGCGCCTGGCCACCTAAAAATGGTCTAAATAACTGCCACAACAAGGCTTATGCAATAACTATAACAATACTACCAAGAATCTTTTGGTAAGCGGCAAATTCTAAGTGGACTACGGAACTCTTCGGGCCTAGCAAGATTCGCCTTACCCTAGATGTCCAATCGGCGTTACGAGTTAAAGTTGAAAATCATACCAGAAGTCACTTCTAGAAGCTGTTTGGAAGTAGACGAGTTATCATAATCTAAACATTTAATACTAGGCAGTTCTGCCTTTAGAATAGCAAGTTTTAAATTCTTTGATTCTCACTATCTCAGTCATCCAGGTGAATCAGACCAGGAATATCTATAAGATCTCTAAGCAGTTTGCATCGTATTATAGACATACTTGTATATTAGAACGATCTATTGATCGATAGATATTTTTCTGCTTACCAAATCACTGAGTTTAATATCTTTAATAGATCAAGTGATGTCCCAATCTAGAAGATTAGTCCAACTATATATGTTTCCCGGTTTCACAAAGGACTGGCTGTGTTAAAATCTTTGATATTCCAAGCGGTATCCTTTTCTAGGAGTTTAGTTATAGAACCTAACCTAAGACGATTATTGAACTCAGATTAAACTAAATTATTCTATTTGGGTTCAAGAGCCCCAAATAAATATTTGCAACCTTATGAATTTGGGTTATAATTGGCTAATCTTCAACCCATATTCAGTTCTCTGAATACTCCATAACTTGTTGATGAGCACTCCATTAATGAAAATTTATTCGGAATCATGAAAGGTTAGGAAAAGGTGAAAGATCTCATTGAGTAAGTCGCCAAGTCTACAGATTTATTTGGCTGAAGTAAATCAATTAAGTTCTCAAATTATCCGTTTGAGCTCAGTGCCGTCCGATTAAGTGAAGAGTGTCCGAAACTCGGTCGAAATGTAGTCTTTATATATAGTCTTTCTAATGGAAGGAAATGGGCGAAGAAGATCAAACAATCAAAAAGAGCATAACTGTAGCGATAATCAGATACCATTTCTGGTAATTCCGTTCACAGACGATAGTGGCCATATCATGGAACCATCGATATAGAGCTGTTTATGAAAACAAGATGATGAAACACTTAGCTAGTGATTTGACTGCTTCTTTATAGGTATACACTTAGGAACCGAGTCAATGTTGAATAAAAGAAACATAAGGTCGACAAAACCTGTTTTTTCTCTGAACTTTTCGATTGTTCTCTAGCCGTTGTAACTACGAAAAGGCATTACCTCTCTTGTCCTAACGCTCTTTTGCGAATCCAAAGCGTGCCTGCTTCCAGAGAACTGACGGCCACCATACACGTAAGAAAGGAAACCCATTTTGTTTAAAAATGACATAAGGTTGACGAAAAACCGTGGCTCCTCTAACCTCTCCGATCATTCTCGGACCTTTAAATCCACAAAAAGAGTATTACCGCTCTTTAGCAAAGACTCTTTTAGAATCCGAAATGTCGAAATAGACGGAAGCAATGT
The DNA here is from genome assembly GCF_023373825.1 of Bactrocera dorsalis. Lineage (NCBI taxonomy): Eukaryota > Metazoa > Arthropoda > Insecta > Diptera > Tephritidae > Bactrocera > Bactrocera dorsalis. Next base: position 10,994,300 of record NC_064306.1, on the reverse strand, counting down.
GATTCCTAAAACAACCAGGCGACACGAGTTTTGAAGAGAAAAGAGACTTTGAAAAGTATTTGAACACTAAGCTCTATTGATTTCGTAGTGCGTAATTCTTCGAACTAAACTCGTATCGATCAGGTAATGTTAGCATAACTTGTTGATTCTATGAAAGGCTTTAAAGACTTTCCATAGAATATTTAAAGAAATAACTAAAAGCAAGTTCTCTGAACTATGGTACTTTAAAGAATAGCCGAGAGCATTAAAACAGAAATAAATGCGGAGTAATTCGTGGAGAATAAGCAAGACGTACAAAAACAATAAAGAAGTACGAGGCCAAGAAAAAATTTAAATGCATAAACTCGCTGCGAGTGGAAAAAGTGAAAGCAAAAAGTGCGAACAGGACCACTAGAAGAAGCGCACCATTAAACACCGTGTGCAAATTTCCCTGCAAAATTCGAGTGCATTTCGATGCGTAGCCGAGGTGCGCCATTCATGCCACTAGCGATTGGTGCACAAATGGCATAAAAACGCGCACGGCAGCAGCGGAAGAAAAGTAGTGCAAGTGATGTGGTAAATTCGGCGGAAATGACAGCGAATGACTACTAATGGAGCGGAGCTGAGCGTAAGATGGTGAAGAGCGCACGTTGCACGGTCGGCGAATGGCAGTGTCGGCATCAATGTTCCAGCAAATGGATGCTGGTGATAAATTTTATTTTATCGCCGGCGGCAATAAATCTGCATGAATTAAGTAGTTTTCAAAGTGCTGTGGAAAGAGCACAAAAAACAAGATATAAAAAAAAAAATAAAATAGAAAAAATTAAGAAAAGATGAAAGACAAAACTATTGTAAAATAAATTTTCTTCATGAAAATACCATCAAATTGAGCAATTCGCGTGTATATGTGTGTGCGCTGTTGTAGCGCAGAAAACGCGTGTATAAGACATTAAAAGTAACGGCACTTAATTTGAAAATTATGTTAAAAATTAAATGGAGCGCCTGAATGTATGCTAAGTAGAACGTTTATCGTTGAAAAGTGTGTGATTGGAAATCTTATTGAAATAATTATTGAGAAAGGATATATCGCTGATAATAAGGACTACGTAGATTTAACTCGATCACCACAAAGTAGATCATTTGAGCGTTTTTATTGAAGATAATGAAGTAACACGCCTAAAAGTAGTACAAGTTTAATTTTACTCAAAATATATAATGAAGGGAAGACACATATGAATCATCCATAGATAAGCAATTCCATTTATAACAGCTAAATTTCAAACCACGAAGACCTTTAAAGTCATATATAGTATACGAGTAACTAACTGTCAAATAGTCACACAGTCGCTAAATGTTCACGACTTAAATCATCACAAACTCAGCGTACCCAGTGCCATGCATAAAATACCGCTTTAACGCGACTCGCCTCGAGCCTTTGACATGCACCGCTATAACCAAAACATTGTATCAGATGATAGGTACTATCAGCACGGCACCGCCATTAAGTTGCCACGGTCGCCAGGAACGCAGTGTTGCAAGCAGTCCATCAATGCAAACATCCACCTACCGCGGTGTGCAGTTCATGTTATGTTGCAGGAGGGTGAGACATGAGGGGCGTATGGCATATTGCGAAATTCACGCCAAAGGCGTATTTACCTGTAATTATTGCTAAATTAAGCGATGCGCAGATTTCAATATACCCATGTTCCCGTTGTACGTAGTCCACCCAGCACAGCGCTGAATTTCGCATACCCAACCTCGTGTTGCTTCAGTGCGTATTCGCTGCGGCGTGGGCCAAGGTAAATATAAACAAAGTGTCAATGTTCGATCAATTTCAACGGGCGTTGTGGAAATTGCTGGACTGATTACAGATGGGCTGTGAGTTGTTAGGTATTTGTATGTAAATTGAGCCGCATGACAGTTTTCGACAAAGAACACTTTGAAGGGATAAAACATTTCTTTAGAAATAGTAAAGTTATCCCAGAGCTACTTATTTGTTTCATTTCCATTCTTCATGCAATATCACTGGAACTTTGTTTAACATATCATTTCCATCTCAATTTTTTTTCTATTCTACTTTGATCCAATTTAGTTCCTGATGTGTTCCTTTTGTATATATTTCTTTCTGATTAAGAATGCTTCAGGCAGCTATGATTCACTTTTGCACCATTAGGGTGGATTTATGTAAAATTAAAATAAGAAGTGAACTTAATTTCCAATGTGTTTCGCTATTTTTGGTTCTCAGCATTAGTGAATTTATCTTTTCTTAAAACAAATTTCATTACAAACCTCTATTGTTTCATTTTCAGTTCGTATCACATTGGCTCTTTTACCTTAATCTTTTTCGCGTATCAATTTCGTGATAAAGCTCCACCGTTTCATTTCAATTCATTCCATTTGTTCCATTTCGAACCGGTAACTTTTTTCCATATATTTTGTTGTAAAACTTTGTCATTTGTCATGTACCTTTTTCTCATATGGATTTTGCATCAAAACACTATTGTTTCATTTTCAATTCGCTTTGTTCTCTTTCGTTCCCTTAACTTTAATTTATAAATGATCCATCTTCTTTATGAAACATCTTTTCGCTGTATTTTTACTACATGATTTTTACTTGAAAACCTTTTTGTTTCATTTTCAAACGTTCCATTCGCTCTGTTCTAAGCAATTTGCTCTGAAATTTCAAAACCGACATACCTACATGCATATGTATATAGAATCAAAAGTTAAAACGTATGAATGATAAAAAAAAAATTATGGGAACGAAATGGGAAATAAGAAACCTGATATATAACAGTATCAGTAATTACACATAATGTTGTATATTGCATTATAAATTTATGTTCCAATTCGTTTCGTTCCGTTCTTTTCCCATTTTGTTCCATTCATTTTAAATCATTGCATAACATTATTAATTATTCCACATAGTATAATATATTATAAATTTATGTTCCAATTCTTTTCGTTCCGTTCTTTTCCCATTTTGTTCCATTTATTTTATTTCATTACTTAACATTAATATTTATTCCACATAGTATAATATATTATAAATTTATGTTCTAATTCGTTTCGTTCCGCTCTTTTCCCATTTCGTTCCATTAATTTTGCATCACTAATTTTTAATTTTTAATATAGATTATATTATTTTTGCTCTAATTTTCTATTATATGAATGAACATTTTTTTAGCAAAGGAGAATGAAACTCCTTTGTGTTCGAGTTTTCGACGTTCCTTCGTTATTTTCAAACTTTGCTTTAAATTTTATTTGTTGCATTTTTCACTTCACATTTAATCAAATAAGCTTGAAAGCAAATACATATGGTTCGTGTTAATGTGTTATATTTAATTACGACGAGGGGCGTTCCATTCCATTTCGTTCCGCTACATCTAGTTTCGGTTCATTGCTCTTCCACTTTCTGTCAATTTTATTCTATTCGTGTGCAGTTGGTGTATACGGTTCAGTTCATTCCTTTCCATTTGGTTCCGATTTAGTGCGTTCAATTTAATTTCGTTCCGCTTCGTCTACTTTCGCTTCATTCCTCTTCCGTTTTATGTAAATTTCATTCTATTCGTATGCAGTCGTTGTATCCGTTCCATTCGTATTCGTATTCGTTCCATTCCATTTCGTTCCGCTCTATATACTTCTGGTTCGTTCTTCTTTCATTTTGTATCAGTTTCATTCTATTCGTATACAGTTGGTATACTACTTACATTTCATTGCAATATCGTCGTATCTTCGTTCCATTCATTTCATTAGTCCCACCGTTCCATCTGCATTTCGCTCTTATGCCAAATCATTTTCATTCAATTTTAATCATGTCTACACAATCAACCTTTAAATTAAGCAAATGTGTTTTTTTTTATTGTTATCCACACTGCTCCACTTACTGTCCAGTCGATAATCAAAGCACATGACAACAACAAGCAGACCGGCAATAATAACAACAACAATAATGGCATACTCATCAACATTAAAAATTCTGTTTAATGTGCAATTGAAATTGATGAGTTGGAAAATTTGTTGCCAGCTATGCTATCAACGGCAATAGCAACAACACCCACAACAACAACAAGAATGCTTGTAACAGCAGAGCCGAAAGGACGAAATTGCAATCAATGCAAATGCGCAATTTGAACGAACGAGCAGCAAACAAATGTGCTAACGGCGAGTATACGAGGTGTATATGTGTGTGTATGCCGAATTGACCTGTTACTGTTCGGTATGTTGGTTGTTGTTTTATTTTCGTCACTCAAGTGCAACATGTTAATGTAATTGTTGGCAATACGGTGCGGATAGGTGTGGCAATAAGCAAATATGCATAGCTACTCGACACCTATACAACAAAAAAGCAGCAACAACAAGTCGTATATTTGCCATGTGCCTTAATGGCATTGTTGTTGTTATTTGCTTTTGCTGTTACTGCTAAATTGCCGCCAATAATAATGAATAATTGAAAATCCAATCAAACACCGAAAATGAAAGCGAACATCGGAAAGCACACACACACACAAATACATGTAAGTGCATATATATACAGTTAATATACGTAATACACGCACACACAATTGTACTAGTGGCCGTTACATTAATTTGCATAAATGTGTGCGCCAAATTGCCAAGCGCACCGTTACCGTTAGTTCGACCAGTGCTCTTGCAGTTAACCGGTGTCGGGTTCGTTGGGCAAATCACTCTCGGCCCACCGAATGAATTGCAATCAAAGCGTTGGCAATTGGGCTTCGATTCAGCGGCGTTGAGATGACACCCTGGGGATATGCGGCGCTCACTGGTGGCAGCGGTGTTGGTGGCATGCAGCACTTTAGTAGTATGTTGTGCTAAAATGGTCATTAGTTTGTTAGCGCTGTGCACCTAACGATATTATTCGACTGATTTGTTTGTTTGTTGTTATTTGTCAGACAACCGCAATTGACACAGGTGCTTTAGTGTCGAAGTGTGGCTTGTGTTTGACCTTTTTGCCCGGTTTAGTGTTGCAAATGTTATTGACTTGTCAGCACTCATGAGCGCTGATTGACTTCAAGCATATGTACATATGTGCATATTAGAGTTAAAGCAGATGATGAAAGTTCCAATTAATGCATATATGTATGTATATATATATAGAGTTTTAGTCAATCTTCGAACATCTTCATACAAATACATTTTATCAATCGCCGAGAGGCTTCTGTATTCCCTCGGAAAAACGTTTCAATGTGTAAGTTTGCCGACTAGTGCTCCAAAATATTGAATGTGCGAGCCAATCCATCAGAACTTATGCCCTTGAAAATCTTGGGCGAAAAAATCTGCTTAACCTCTCTTGCACCGTATAATCATCCAATCGATCCAAAAAAAAAACGTGCTAAAGACCGGTATTTCGATTTCTTTAATTACTCTGGCTCTCAACATGCAGATCAGTTAAAAAATAAACAGTAAGGTACCTAACATGACTACTTTAGATATCAAACGATACGAGTATATGTCGAAGAGCTGAATAGTGGATATTAAACTTAAATGAACTTAAAGCCACAGCGATAAGTACGAGTATCTGTATGGATGGGTATAAACCACTTAATCTAGGGCGAGGTGCTGTTTTTACAACAAAATTATAGTCGCCTTCCGACTACCGACTGGCAATCAAAGAAAGTCTTATTGTTCTGACAAGGAGTATTCTAACAGCAAGGAATATGTTTTTATGATAGCCAAGTGACTTTGGAATCATTAAAGTGTCCTAGGGTTCCCTCAAAGATAGCGAAAGAATGACTTGATCTCTTTGTGTATCTATTATCCTATTTCACAATAAACTCTGAGGTTCCAAGACACAGTGATATTCTTGGTAACTGTGAAGTAGGCAAACTAATCAGAACACACATCACCATACGATTAGACTTCGATAGAGAATATTCGTATACATATTGTATATGCCACTGACTGCTTGCTGAAATTTAGTAAACAAACATCTTATACATAGACACAGTTTATTTTCAGTGGAAACAATTTCTTACTTGTTAAACAAGCAGGCAAACCTGGCATAATTGGAGTATGGGCTGGCTATTGAAATTGAACCGACATAAGAACTTTAGTGGGACAAAAAGTCGCTGTCTAATTGGCAGACATGCCAGTAGGAAAGGATCACTATAGAGGTTGCCAGGGAAGAGAAGAGAAAAAACTGTAGATCAGCTGTGTGAATGGAAGACTTTCTTGCTATTTTAGTTGCACAGATAAAGCATTTTGGACTACATTAAGAGCACAGGATGGTATAAAGAGAGACCTCTTAAATATTAAACTAATAATGAGGATACCACTAACTACTCGGCTGGTATGGCAGTTAAATCAATTACAATACCAAGACTCTTTCTCATTATTGAAAATACAGAGTGGAAACTTTAGCTGTATGTTTCTCTGACGGTTGGTTTATGCAATACAATAACTATGTTCGGCCCACAGCAATGCCTTACAAAATTCAACTAGCGCACTTCGTTGGTTTTACCATTGCCTTGCTTTCAAGAACTTATTGTCGAGTTTTGAAGCATATCGAACTGTGACTATAGAGGGTTGTTCGGGTGTTATTGACCAATAGTTTTTATCAAATTGAGTTCTGCTGGTTTGATAAAATAATTGTTTATCGAAAACGTTCTAAATATCAATTTTCGGAAACACTACTAACCCATTGAAAATATTCTTCTAAAACTCATTTAATTAATAAGAAAAATAACTCTTTTTAGTACCACACATTTTTAAGAGAGCGATGGAGGGAAACACTATTTCATAGCGCGAATTTGTATGCTATGCGGAACAATTCTTATTAAGCAGTTAAGCAGAGTGCTACACTTGCAGGATATTTAATATCTTTTTTTCGAAAAATCATTAACCGAAAATCATATAAAAAATCAGATGAAGCAAAAGAACAAACCAAAGGAAAAGCCAAATAAAATGGTCAGCAGCCATTAACTACCGAAGAAATATACTACATTGGTATGTGTGAGTTTGATTTTGTGACTATGTTTATATAAAGTATGGATGTATGTTTTTGTATATGCATGCTGGTGTGTATGTAAGCAGTGACCAGCACTTATGGGCAGTATCAATTTCATGCAACCGCTTAAATGTTCGGCTTTGGGGCGGCACAGTAGTTCGGTAGTCAACTGTAGCGCAATAAAATCAACCAATAAAAATTCTTGCTTATCTTTATGGGTTTATCTAAGAAGCGCGCACGCATACACAAAGGCACCATACAAGAAAGCAAGACGAAAAGTAGGCAGCGCGTTGTCGGAAACCCTACCATAGTCATAGTCGAAACAATATTGTGTGTAGAAAGAAAAACTAAACCAAAATGAATAAACACTAACAACAAAGCGACAGCGCGCGACACACGTATTTTCGGTCTCAACTGCTATTTATCGCTTTATAACCAGCATCGGTTGGTAGAAATATCGAATTCATGGTTATTCGAATTCTCAGAAATCGGTCAATACGCGCAACAACAAGTCGTTTCTGCGCGGTTGTTGTCAAGCGTTTAACGCGTATGCTTTGCTGTGACGCTTACTTTATTGTTATTGACTGTTATTCTTGCTGTCACTGACTGCGCGTTTGGTATTCAGCGGCAATCTCAGCGCTGTCCAACTATCGGTTAGTCAATTTAGTTTGTCTTTCGTTTGCTGCAGAGTTCATAAGTAAGCGCGCGGCCTCGCTTTATATGCGCACAACTGCGCGATCGCGCCTCGCGCCTTGTGCCGCGCGCTGCGATTTCTATCAGTTTGCTGCAGCGCATCTCGCGCGCGTTGTCGCCTGCGTCTGCGCGTTAACACTTTTACTTTTTTCAAGAACTAATTTGTATTTAGTATAGCCGCGACTTTTGTTTTCTTCAGAGCCTTGACCATTGGCTGCTGCTGCGCGCATACCCTAATGGCGTTCGTCTCACTGACAGTTCGTCAGTGCGCGCTGGCGTCTTATCGCTGTGTCGCAATCTTAATGGTTCCACTTCTTACACGCTTGTCGGCATTTTTGGTGCTTTAGTCTGCGGCTGATTGGCGCTTTGATCTCTGTGTAGCGCGGTGTGTGTATTGCCTTAACATTTCCTTTTTGTGTTTTTCTGCTTAATTCCAACTAACCGTTTTTGTTTTTGCTGTTGCTTTGCATTCAAAATAATTCTTTTCGCTATATATTTTCGTTATTATTGATGTTGTTAATTGTTGACTTTGTTGGCTGTTTTATTTTAATGAAGACATGATTTTTTACAAGCTACTGTGCGCTGAGCTTGTTTCTGTTGCGTTTCGTCTTCCGCTCTGTTAATTTCAGCGAATTTGTAAACCTGGTTAATTGAAGATACTGAAAATTCTGTAGTCAGCCGCAGAAGACACTATAATATTGTATTTTATTAATAAAATTCATGATTTGTGGTAACTCACAATTTTGACGGCTTTATGATATAAGCAACACATGATTGGTTAACTGGACAGAGAGGACCGTGAGGATAGTCAGTACTTGTATGCGTGTCATATCTCTAAATGTCTCTTTCTATCTCTTTTTCCTTCTCGCCTATTACTTTTTCCCTCTCTCTCTCTTATTAAAGATAGATTTCTCTTTTTTCATTAAAATTTTTCTCATTTCAATATCGTCTGTCCAACAGAAACCACTAATATACAGTTTCTTGAACCATAATTTAAGAGACAACTAAGTGCTCTGAGGCATCAGTTACTTTTTGACTTTTTTCAGGCAAATTATTCTAGATCTTATTTATTAAGACTAACATTTTGCTCCCTCTTTCTCTTTTTCCTTACTCTCAAAACAGACAAACTTTAACTCTCTCCGCTCTCATTCTTTCTCTCTTATCTTCATTCAATATAGAACTCCCTTTCGAGATGACTTGTCTAACAGCAACTAATAATAGTTTATTGAAATAATTCAGCAGGCAATAAGTTAAGTATTCTGAAGCATTAATAAAGTTATAAATATTTTTCCAGACCTTACTGATGTGGACGAACTTTTAACTTTCTCTCCCCTTTAACGCTATCCTAAAACGGGCCAACTTTTAACTACCTATTCTCTGGCTCTCTCTCTTTCTCTCAATACTTATTTCCCCTTGGAGATGACTTCTCAAGCGGCAACTAATAATAGCATCTTAAAATAATTTAAGAGGCAAGTCAGGATTATGAAGCATTAATTATTGTTTTTATCTTTTTTGTGGTAAATTTTTCTAGATACCGATCTAGACCAGCTTTTACCTCCCTTTTTCTCATTATCTCTTTACTCTTTTCTCAAACCTCTCTTACTCTTAGTTCCCTCTATTTGTCCCATTCTCTCTTTATCTTTTTTCTATAAAGATATGCCTTTCGAAATGGTTTGTCCAAGATAACTTTTAGCTCTCTTGCTCTCATTGTCTCTTTACCTTAATTTCAAAACAGGCTAAATTTTAACTGCCTTTTATCTTTTATTTCTCTTTCTTTTTCTCTATAATTTTTTGAAATGGTTTGTTCGAGATCAAATGATTATATGTATTTCCTTCAAGTATTCAAAATTTTCTGCGAAACAACTTTTTAATGTCACTGCCCTCACTCAACCCCTATAGTGGTTATATATTTGTAGCAACGAAAATATTTTGCAATCAGCTCCATTTGCGATTACCATGATTACGAAAGTTAGAAAAGAAGGCTTCTTCAAGCACCTTCCAATTTGGAGCATGGAATAAAAGCAGTGACTACCCAGTTTGTTGATATTCGAATTGCCGAAAGTGAATAGAATAAGTGAGAGCCGACATTTTGGTCTTCTTTGTACTTGAGAGTATACGAGGTATGACAATTAAGTAATGAGACTGAGTCCATAAAAACCGTACATTTGAAAATTATTATACAACTCTGCCATTTTCTTCAAAGTAGTCCTTCATAACATTTCTGGAACGCTTCGACTGGGATGTCCGCGAGTACCCTCGTCACGGCCGCCTGGATGTCCGTAATCGACTCAAAATGGGTTCCTTTGACCACCGATTTTGTTTTAGGAAACAAAAAAAGTCACAGGGTGACATGTCGGGCGAATAAGGCGGCTGTTGCAACACGGCGATCCCTTTAGAGGCCAAATACTGGGACACGCTGAGGGCGGTGTGGCACGGCGCGTTGTCGTGATGAAGGATCCAGTTACGAGCGATGTCTGGGCGCACCCTGTTGACTCGTTTTCGCAAACTTTCGAGTACTTAGCAATAGTAGACTTGATTTACATTTTTTCCCGGTGGAACGAATTATTTGTGGACGATTCCACGGCTATCAAAAAAGGCAATAATCATCGTTTTCACCTTCGACTTGCTCATGCGAGCTTTTTTCGGGCGGGGTGCGCGCGGAGACAACCATTGTGAGCTATCATCATACACTCTTACAATTTTAGGGTACATTTCCGAAGCTGTTTTGCCCAATCTGGCACAAAATTTCATCGCGACGCGTTGCTCTTGATTTCGTTTTTCAATTTTCGTGACGGGCACTATAAACACACGTCTACTCAACTTGACGCAGCAGGTGAACTGAACAAGCTAGAGTGACGGTACATATATCAATGGAGAGGGGAGGGATGCCGAAAAAAGAGAAAGGTAATTTTACAGGTTTACCACAAGCGCGACAATAAAATTAGTCTCATTACTTAATTGTCAAACCTCGTACGTGATCTCCGAAGTACTTTCGAAGTCATCTCAAGTATTGCTGGTTGATGTCAGTGGATGCTTTCTGGATATTAAAAAGTATTCTAAGTTTATGTTAACATTTAGTTTTAGCTTCATTTTTATTTTCTTTTATTTCTCTAGAATGTTTTTAATTTATTCTTAAAAAAAACAAAAACATTTAACTATTTCAATTATGCCTTGAAAATATGTATTCTCGTTTGTATAAATTTTGGCTATAACTAAAAATATATGGATTCACAAGCAATAAGCAAAAGTTCAGTGAAGATGCTGTATGGAGGAGCAGCATCGCGTAGCAATCACTCACCAATCACTGAAACATTGAAACAATATTTGTGAGCCCACAACAACAACCCGTATGTACAAGTAACTCCGCGTCTTCGCTGCTTCCGCTGTGCATTTGTGTATGAAATTAAAATCACACCCCAGAGATGCATTGTCGCGGCAGCATGAATAAGACTGTTGCGCGGTTGTAGTACAGTTATAAACCAAAAATGGCAATGCATTGTAGATCCAACGCCGCCGAGATGCAAACAATGCAAACAATGCGAGCTATCAGCTTGACGCTTCACACGGCGCAGCCAATGTTCTGCTCCAGTTGACTTCAGCAAGGTCTTTTTTGTATTGCACGGTGCGAGTTGGTGGGTGGTGATTTAGTTGGCACAGATATTGTCTATTTCCGCTATCTTTTGTGTAACTCAGGGGATTGTTTCCAATTTCGGTGGCTGGTGAATGATGATGAATTCTCAGCGTTCATACGAATTGGCAGTTTGATATGGAAAATATTTAAAAAAGTACAAAGTAAAAAGTCTGTGAGATATGGAATTACTTTTTAGGTTATGAAAAATTCAAATGGCTAAGCGGCCAAAGCGGCTAATGCGTTAAATTTTCAGAAAAAGCGTTGAGAAGGCAGAGCAATACTCTAAAATATTTTCGGCAATCATAACGGTAAAAAATTACACAATTTACAGGTATCGCCCAGGCGAGCAAAGGTAAAATGCAGATTAATGAAGCTACTGAGAAATTTATCACTAAAAGCACCCAGTAGGAATTTTCACACAAGCGAGTTTTGTAGCAGGCAGGAGGCTAGCCACTCAGATAGGCTCTATTTATAGTAGGAAAGGTATGTATATACTATGTATTCAGAGAAATGTCTTCCTAAAACACTTTCATGATGACCTCTGCGGTAGCTTTATTGCTGACGGCAGATTTTTTGGGCTTTAGTTATGACTACTCTTTATCAACTGTCTCACTTCCTATCTTTTGCTTTTCTATCAGTCCTTTTTCAATTGGTAATTCTACACAACAACAACAAAATCATAACTTTTGGTAGAAAACTTCAACTTAACCTCAAAAACTGTTTTCAAACATGGCGTAACTCGGACTGACGTGTGGATTTACGTGTCGTATTTTACGCCGAGATTATAAAATGAAAGCGTAATAATACAGATTGTGCAAGAACTGAAGCCACTGGACATTTCCAAGCGACATAGCTTCTTGAAATGTTTTTTTGAGAACATAACCGTCAATGGCGGCCTTTTTCCCTATATCAACCAATGGATTTATAGATTACGAGTCGAAATGCTAGAAGGAGTCTTCAAAAATTGGACTCAACGGTTGGACCTTCTGGGACATAGCCACGGCCAAATATTTAAAGTGATAATAGATAAAAGCTGGACAGTGGTTGTATTCGAGTTCATCTACAAAAATATGCGGCATAGTTTATAGCAAACTATTAAAGTTATTTTTGATTGAACGGTGAGAGCATTTGAAGTGCTCGACCAAACAGGAAGAGATTGTAACTTTGGTGTAACTAACCTCCGACCCTCCAAAAAAGATTCCAGATTCATTTCCAACGAGAAATTGATACACTTATGTGAGGAATGAATTCTGTACAAAATGTTATGATGAACTAATACTGACCAGTGTTGACTGAGATACCGCCTTTGTTGGGACGAGATTCTTGACAAATTTTCGCACAATAGATTGAAGACAATTGATTTTAGAGTCGAGCTGCTCGACAAAGCAGAGAAAGATTGTGCCCTCATTTTACTTTAAGGAACCTCGACACATGCTAATTCAGAGTTACACTTTTGTGAGGACCAAGAAGTTGCATTGACGATCTTCTCAATAAGGTAGAAAATATTGTATTTTTATTCTAACTGTAAGAAATCTCGGAATCCGCTTTTCTAAAGAGCAACTGAATCAACAGAATCAAAAACAAATTCCTTTAGTGATAGGACCGAGTATCTCCTCGACAAAGCAGAAACATATTGTAGTTTTGGTCAAACTTAAGCTAAACTGAGTCAAAGTCACATTTATGTGAGGACCAATAGATCTCTTAATAACCTTGGTCTAAATTTCGCACATATACTTAAAAGAATAGAATTGAGAGTAATTAAAAAAAATCTCTTTATTTGGGTAAGGTTAGATAATATGTTGATTTTTTGAGAGGCCACATATAAACCCACTAGGGCCGCTAGAGACGCCCCTACGCCTAGATATTTCAAACTTAATCTGGCGCAAACTGGACCGTGGATGATTCCACAGGTTCTCCAACATCGCTAGAGGCACTGCGTGAGTGCCAGTTAGTCACTTTGTCCCGGTGTGAACCTTGCTAGCAGTTCCTTGGACCTTCCACGTTTCACAAATGCTGGTCGCTGACAAAAGTTTGCTGAGTTCGCGCGAGGCCCACAGATTCTGCGCTTTAATGGACACAGATATATGTAGGAACACCTACTCCTCTTTATACTGCTGTAATTTGAGTAGGGGTACCTTTCTTGCAAAAGCTTATCAGCAGTTTCCGAAAGGTGAGAAAATTCAAGATATTCTTAAAAAAATTCTGAAATATATTGGAGAAACTTAATTCGAATATAAAAGGAAGGAGTAATGTGCGCTTTTTTATTCAAAGGAAAATTAATCTCTTGCTCTTTCTATCATCTTACCAAGTTATGAAGATTGCATTTTTATATAAATTAGATCAAATATCCTCGATAGTATAATCAAAGCTCAGTCGTTCACAACCAATACCAGCACTTTCCTACACACCACTTTCTCAAGCTGTGCAAGCAATTACAAAGATATACAAATGCATGTAAGCAACGAGAAATATTGCAGGTTAAGTGACCCCCTGGAGGGGTATACATGCAAATTACTTGGGAATCTCTAACAACTTCATCAGCGCACTATTTGCAACACTCAATTTTGTAATTTTCGGCTATTTTTTCCAGCGAAAAATAATCGCTGTTCTTATTTTTTCGTTGTACGAGTATTCGCCAGATTTCACACTAAGATCTATGCAGCTGTTTGTTAATTTGTGCTTGGTATACAGGTGTGTAACTAAGTGCGCTGCTGCGTCTACTCCCATTCCCAACACCTTGTTAACAGCAAGATTAATGTGCGCATGCCCACTTGAGCTGCAGTTACTCACATACACATAGGTTGCTACGAGTGTACGGATGTACTCAGTGAATGGAAGAAAGTCAAGTCAAGTGTTGAGTCAAACTTAAATTTTGCCCTTTAGCTGCATTTTCGCAGTCACTGGAACTGGCTGTGTCTTCTTGCAAATCTTTGGCAGCACAAATGAAGAGATTGTAATGGCTTGTTGCTGAATTTCCGTACAGCAAACCAACGGAAATTATGCTAGCAATTAACGGTACTGCATGCCTTGCTGGTATTGTGGAGAGTTCATAGCGGTGATGTGCTTATTAAACTAACCATATGTTTTATATAATTGTTATAGCCTACTTTAAGCTCGAAAAATTTAAAATTTTACTACTGTTAACTTATAAAACTAATAAATTTTTCTTTAGAAATATTGCAAAACGTGAAATTTTAATAACGAATTTAAGAGTTTTAACACCAATCAAAGCAAGAGTTATATATTATATTAAATTGTGTGATGTGTGATGTGATTAAATTGTAACAAAAAGCAGCCAAAAACGGCAAGTCTTTGTTAGCAACAAATTATTGCGATTATAGTTCTCAAACGCCAAATTAAACATAAAATCGCTTTACTTTGATTAAACCCCGTCTATAACCTGCCACAACATACGCAAGCCCGCAATTATACACACTTCAAAAATACTTCAAACATTTTGACATGCAGCACTGGCGGCTATACGCTGAACCAGCGCAGAATATGCCATGAAAGCAGCCAACAAGTCAGCAATGCCACACAAACACGCGAAAAGCGACTCCAATATGGCTATGAGCTGTAATCAATAACCAAGCAACACCAACGGCAACAGCAACCTGCGCGCATTTGACAACAACTTCTCACGCTCGCTGACATGCCGATCACTTTTTTATTGTTATTGTTGCATTATTTGAGAGTTTTTCGCCTTTTGGCGATTTTATTTTGTATTTTGATTGCCTGTTTGTAGGCAGAACACACTTACACAGCGGGTTGTCCACTGGAGTTGCGGGCATTGCGTTTTTTATTTATTTATTTTCATTATTTTTTTAATGAAGTTTTCGCTCACTTTCCGGCACATTCCCCAAATGTCAATCAATGCATGAGAAGCGCACTAATAATTAGCAAATCGCTAAATAAATGCTGAACAAAGCAGCAGGCAGGTGCTGGCTAGTAGAAGGGATGGGTGAAAAAAATTAATAACAATATAAAATAAAATAAAAAAAATAAAATAAAATAAAATAAAATAAAATAAAATAAAAAATAAAAAGAAATAAAATAAAAAAAAATAAATAAATGAATTAAAATAAAATAAAATAAAATAAAATAAAATTAAATTAAATTAAATTAAATAGAATAAAATAAAATAATAAAAAATAAAGTAAAATAAAATAAAGTAATTAAAATAAAATAAAATAAAAAAAAATAAATTAAATAAAAAAATTAAAATAAAATATAATAAAAAAAATTAAATCAAATTAAATTATATTAAAAGGAAGTAAAATATAAGAGACATAAATGAAGACAAAAAATACAGCCTACAAACAACAACCATTAAACCTGATTTGGCTATACTACGGAGTTATTTGCGTTTGGCTCTAAGCAAGTTCGTCGCTTAAGTCTTTCGTTTGCTGAGGTGTGAGATTGCGTCTGATTGGTATTTCATTATAAGC
This sequence comes from Bactrocera dorsalis, assembly GCF_023373825.1. Classification (NCBI taxonomy): domain Eukaryota; kingdom Metazoa; phylum Arthropoda; class Insecta; order Diptera; family Tephritidae; genus Bactrocera; species Bactrocera dorsalis. Next base: position 10,978,582 of record NC_064306.1, on the reverse strand, counting down.
TTTAATCAAATAACATAAGCATGGAAGAAAATAACGCTGGCTAGCTGATTTGTATAAAAAATAAGAAGAAGAGACATAAGAAAAAGCAGCGGAATTTTTCTTGATAAGGTTGACTCCGCTGGCATTTACGCCTATTTGCATGCATTTAAACAACTTTTTCCGCATATTTTATTCCACAGCTCTTCCTTTAACAACACTACTCAGCAAATATTATTATTATTAGTATTTATTACTTTTTTTTGTAATTTCAATTCATTCTTCAATCATTAAATGCTGTCTTCAGCTGTCTGTTCGCCTGTGGATTTGCATTTGCATCGAATTTGTCCGCGGCAGACACAGCCGGCTAACAGCCTATTCAGCCAAGTGTGCCTTTCCCAACCATTTCACTCACATTCCCGTACTTATATAACAGTCGTAATCGAATTCTCGCACTTCAACTGTCGTTCTTAGCTGATTTGCTTTAACTGCTTTCTTCAAATTTCTTATTATCTGCCATCTCAACGTGTCGTAAGCCACGAGATTTGTGTAGTTTGCTATTTCATGTGAAATTGATCAATTTCAACGGTTGCTTCAGCGCGTTAAGCATTTAATATAAAGTGTCTATCAACACAGGTTTATGGTCTGGGCCATATGTACAAGTCAAGAAGTACTATGAAGTGAGCTATGGCTAAGTGAAGTCAATGAAGGCGTTAACAGAATGTAATAAAATTGATTTCTCCAAAGATAATTTTCATAATAATTAAAAATTTTGAATAACATAAGTTATAATAAAACAATATTAAAAGTTGATTTGTTGTATATATTATGTATTATAATAGTTTGCTTATAAGTATTTTTAGAGAGAAGTGCAAATTTTCCAGTAACTTATTTGAATTTATCGTGATTTCCTAAACTTTTTATAATCCCTCAACTGAAGTAAAGCTCTCTATTCGATATTTGTGTATAGAAAGGCTCTGTGTATGTGAAAGCAAAGTTTAATGCAAGCTCACAATGCATACAAGACTAAACCAAATAGGAGGTTCTAATCAATTTTTTGAGCTATTCATACGTAAAAATTCTGAAAATTGTTAAATTATTTCATAATTTCATTGTCTAGTTCAAACGACTTGAAAGAAAAAAGCAATGTGCACCGTTATACGAATTAGAAGAATGAAATTTGGGAAAAGTGGTATAATTTAAAAAAGATGAACATGATGTTTCATCAAGACGGGCGCCCTGTGACTTTTATACCAAGCAGCAAAAAGAAGCTGAAGCACGCCATCGATTATAGCGAAAAAAAAAAGAAAAACCCCTGGCACTTGGGTATAAAATTGTAAAGAAGAAAATCGGTGTTCGAGCAAAGCCACCTGACTTAACCGCTGCCAATATTGATCACATCGTAAACGCAATCTTCCCTACACACGAAAAAAGGGACAGTGATCCAGAACAGACTCTAAGATCTCCTTGAATCCCCCAGTTCACTCTCTAAGAGCTGCAACTAGCCACTGGCAAGCTCAAGGGCAATAAACCAACCGGACCGAACGGCATCCCAGCAGAAATCCTGAAAATAATCGCTGAAGAGCGACGGGCAGTACTATTGAATATGTATATACAACGCCAGTCTCGAAGACGAAATATTCCCTGAATCCTGAAAACAGCAACGGCTGGTGCTATTCAGTAGAGAAAAAAGAGATCCCAAATTGCCATCCGCACACTATGTATGCCTAACACGGTGGGAAAGCTCTATGAAAGGCGACTTAAATCCAGGAACGAAATAGCTATGAACGAAGCTGGAGCAACACGACTTTAGACCCGACAGATCAACTCTACGAGCTATAAAATGCGTCATTGAAAATGTAAAAGCCGTACATGGCATAAATACAAGAGAATAGTCCGAAAAGTCTAAAACAGCGCTAGTTGGGTGGATATGATCGAACGTCAAGAAAGAAGCTATAAAATCCCCGACTACCTCAATGCTGTGGTGCGGAGCTACCGTAGTAAGAGAAAACTGATGTACCAAACTAAAGAGAGATCACGACAGGTAGCGGTTACGACAGGGGCATATCGAGGATGCATTCTAGGCCCAGACTTGTGAAACATCAGCTACGACGCCATACTAAAACTCGAAATGCCAGATAAATCGTTCTTATCTGGCTACGCGGACGACATTGCTGTAGTAATTACAGCACGAGGCACAAAAGAAGCACGAAGACAAATTAATCAGGTCATGATATGGATGCAAGCATAACTCGACTCACAAGACCTTCAGCTCGCCTGCTGAAAACTGAGCTATTACTGCTAACAAAAACGGACTTATCCCTCGAAGGAAGTATGAAAATGACTACAGATATTCTAAGAACACAAAAAGCAGTAAACTACCTAGGCGTAAGACCGGACCCCAGACTAACTTTCTGGGTACAAGTACAAGTTCAGCATCGCAAGAAAGACAGCGAAGATCACCTCTCAACTGAGCCAACTAATGGCCAATATAATAGTCCCCAGCCAAAAAAAGCGAAAGATCCTAATGTCGATGAAAATCGGCGTTCTATTACATGGAGCACGTCTGGGCAGAAGGAAACCGGCGTAAGGTAGAGACCAAAGTACACCGCAGCGCAGAACAAATAAAGAAAGATAAAATAACAACATGGCTACAAAGATGGAAGAATGAGAGTCGCGGCTGATGGACGGAAAAGATCTAAGCTTATAGACAAGCCGTAAGTTTGGAGAAGCCGATTTCTACAAAACCCAACTATTATCCGGTCACGGATACTTCGAAAAGTACCTTCGCAGGTTGGGAAAAGTCAAAGAGCCATCATGTCTATACAACGACGTGAAGACGAACCCGAAAAAAATTATTTTATAATTTGTTTATTTTTTCTATTTATTCTTTTGTTTTATTTTCTTAGAAAAATAACAAAATATTTGTTACCACATCTCTGCTTCCATGCAAACCACTCACACAAGCGAATTGTGGCGGCAATAATTTTATAATTGCCGATGAACACAGCAACGAAGTCACCAAGAACTGATTGAATAGGCGTGTGAAGGCAGCAGCGCACAGTTAAAATGACAAGCAAGTGGTAATTATTGTCAACAGTCCCTCAAGAAAAATGGTTACCAGACAGCAAGAACAACTTGTTGTTGCACTAAGCAAGCAATGTTCGCTGCAGTGTACAACGAGAGCAACTTGAAGACAATGCTTTGTTGCAAATGTAATGAAGGGCAAACACTGCGTCAGGCATGCGCAAAGATTTGTCATAATTGATAAGTGACCAATGCACAAATGCGTCAGCCAGACGCTTACTAGCTGTGCTGCTGTTTAAGAAGTGACACGCTAGTGACTACAAGTGCTGCTCACCCCTACTTTATAAAGTTTAGTTGCTGATTGTAATTATTGCACGTGTTGTTGTAGTCTGTAGGCTGACAATCAGTCAATGCATCAGAACTTTGTGATTACAAGCAATAGTTGTTGGTGGTAGTGTGTCGCTTTTTATAGAGAGGCGTCCATAATGAACAATCTGATTCATGGCACGCAGTTAGTAGAGCTAAAACATATACGCCTAATAATTATAGTACTTTGGAGTTGTGCAAGGCTTTGTTGAAGTGTAATATATGAGTGAACATACATATATACATACACAAACACATTTGCGGCACTAAGAATGCGCGCATGCGCAACCATTCCGATTGGTTCGGCCTAACGTGAGAACCGATTGTCAATGCGGTCTGTTTTGCTGTTGATGCTAACCACTAAAAATACAAAATGAGGAATGTCAAGCTGGAAAAGAGTTCAATAAATGCTTGAAGTTAATGTTTATGGAAGCCAAGTTAGGATGGTAGCGGGGCGTACTCTTGACGGAAAGAAGATTTTCAAAATATCGTTAATTGAAACAACTTCGAAATGATTTTCAGAGTCTTCAAATATAACTTTTATCAAAATTTTAAATTTACTGGCTTCCGAATGTGGCCGCGAGCATTTGGTACCAGATTCCGATGTTAAAGTAAACATAGGACGTATGGTCGCTCTGGAATCCTCGCACGTTTTACTGATTTTATTTTCAAATTCTGGGTTTACAAAGTCGCTAAGCCTAACCCTGGCTATCGCTTCTCTGCTCACATACCTTCGAAGGATGTTTGGAAGGGAAAGATTCGCTAGATGAGAGAGGCGGTGAGCTATTTTACGGATGGATCAAAGCTTGGCGGAAGTGTTGGTGAAGTGTTATGCTCCAAGAAACTTTCCATCAGCTCCAGTTTTAGTCTTCCTGATCACTGCAGGGTCCCCCAAGGCGTGCTGGCTATCATAAAGGTAAATCTAATGCTCCAATCCGAAAGCAGAGCAACGAAATTGGCTTTGAGCTCGCTGACTGTGCACTCAAGACTAGTGAGAGCATATTTAGACTCCTTATCTCTAGCTTCGCAATATTTACTGATTGGACTGGTTTGGGTACCTAATCACAGTTGCATTACATTAAACTGTAAAACTGATGAGCTCACTTGAACAGGTAATGGAGTCTCAGTAATTAGTGAATGGGAACGGTTAGCACCTCCGTTGGCTCACCACTGGACTGTAGGGCTTCTGATGACCTCAGCATTCGTTGGTCAAGTCGAAAGTCCCTTCTAGCCAAGAATACATAGAAAGAGGTCTACTCTCCGAAGTCGGCAAGGTCCACCTTTCAATGGTTGTAGAAGTTCCAGCACATTCGTTGAATTCTTATGCGTTTGACTTCATCTGGCCGTAGAGTTAATACAGTTTGTGGTTCAATCTTCTTCGATATTCATCGCTCACGCGGACATCTCCAAAGATCTTGTGGAAAACAGTTCTTCGAAGTAATCCAAGTGCTTCCTCATACTGGTTCATAAGTTCGTCAACGGAATATACGATGTCAAGGGGTTATCTTAACACGATACCAAGGAAGAGAGTTGACCAACGCTCTTATGAGACAATGCGTTCAGAGCTGACCCGCCCAAAGAAGGAGTCGACACCATTTACACCTACTACGTCAACTTAATGATGACAGGAGGGGAGCGACTCTGAGGCCTGTCAAGGTTTTAAGGAGTCGGAAGCAGCCATAGCAATAACCTATTTCTTAAGAGTGTAACCCCTGCATACTCAGTTGACTTAATATCACTGCCACCAGCGCAGGGTTCAAGTCGATCCATCTAATAGTTCGAACTATGTATACGTCATGCCAAGGGTCAAAAATCCGTAGGAGTCTAATAAAAGGCCGTGGCCGCGGGTCACCGCGTGCAGGCGAAACTGCAGTACATCCCTTAATCGTAGCTAATTAACATTTCGACTAAAAAGAAAATAATTTAGTTCATTGCCATTGTTGAAATATTTGCAAAATCTGGCAACTTTTCTCAGCGGCATAATAATACTTCTGCCATACATAACTACAAACGAGCGACGATCGAATGTGATTTAAAAATTCGCTGACAATCATTAAAAACATCAACGCCATTAAGTATTAACCACTCCGCACAACAACAATGGCAGCAACAACAAGCAAAGTTGACGACATTTTTCGCATTACATCGACAGCGTTGAATGGCTAAAAGCGATAATTATCGCTGCGCTTGCCACAGCAGCTCAGCTCAGCTCAGTGGCAGCTCAATTCTCGCAGGACAATTTCCACGCGAAGTGTCGCTGATCATGTTCACTGACAGCGAATGCAACACATATTGCAACAGCTGTTGCCCCGTACACTTGTTGGCGATTGCTATTGCTTTGTTGCCAATGCAATTTCAATAATTTTATCTGCCAGTTGATGTGTTGCTGTGATTGCCGATTGGTGGCAAACGATGGCGGTGACAGATCAAAGTAACGTGCAACCAATTCTCAGCAACAAATGCTTGTGGCGGTAAAGATCACAGCTTTAGTCGCTGGCCTTGCTGGCGGCTTCGTTGGGCGTGCTGCTCCAGATGTTCAAAACGCTTTGGTCGCATTGCCGCGCTATGGCCACGTTTCGTGTCCAATTACCCGCCCTGCATGCCGCGCGTGCCACAAATTAATGCGTTGCTCGCTTATCGCTTTCAATGCGGCAATTAAAGTGGCCGCTAGCGCTTTGGCTGTGCTTGTTATTGTTGTTGCGCGCTTATTACAACCTGTTCGACGCGGTATTGATTTGTTCGCCAGTCCGGTGCACCAAGCCAATCAGCGTAATTGTCGATGATACTGCTATTTACTCAAGTCAATCCCGCCATCCACCTCATGTAACTCAGGCTCTCACTCTAGCGCCTTACTTTAGGTATCTGTATTGCGCTTGCTTTGCGACTGTTTGGAATTTCGTTGCAACAGGTTCACTTGGCGCGTTCGATTCCACCAAAAGCTGTGCGCTTCATTTTTTCACAATCTTATGGAATTTTCAAGTTGACTTTCTCAAGCATATTGATCCCACGGTATGTGTATATATAGTGTTAGTTAAATTTCGGGACAAAATTAAGCTTACATTGTAAAAAAGTTAAGAATTCATTTCAGAAATGGTTTTCGGATTGCACCTTCTTGTTGATCGGACAGAAATAACATGACAGCTTGATACGACTCACACGTGATTTGTCAAAAACTGGCTATTGAAAAAGGTACTCTACTAGGACCGCCCGCTATATATTCTTGTACCAAACTACTGTATCTAAGCATAAGCCTTTCAATTAAGTCGGAAACTTCGACATGGCGAGTCTACGCACAGCAGATCTTCAGGTATTTCAGTGCCTATAAATTATGTTAATAATTGAAATTATTCAAAGGACTGATCTACAACAATGAAATCAATAAACCAAGGTATAATAATATTGTTCTTTCAATACCCGCTACAGACGGTTCTAAGTTACTGGAATTGACCCCGATTTCTTTTCGGTCAAGGGTGCTTTGGCTATCTAACCCTGTTTGAACCGGTAAGTTTTAGGTTAAGTGCGTCATCGTTGGAAAACACATAACAAGAGAGAGTGCTCCGCGTCAACCTGATTCGCACTGATATTGAGTCTAACCCTAGCTCGGAGAATTTTTCTGCTACGTTTGCGCTAAAAGGTCCACGCCTCTATGGTTATGTGTATTACATGTAATGAATGGAATCATCTTAAGACCTGTTCAGGCCTTAAGGCTCATAGGGTTTGGACCACACGTTATTTGTCTCCATGTTGCTAACGAACAAACGCGAGATTAGCATCCACGGCTGTGCAAATGATACCGGATTAGTTTGCGCGCTGAGCCGCCACCAGGTTCAATTAATCAACAAAGGACCTCAGCGATCACACGAATCTCAACCAGCCTCCTAGGAGCGTCAAAAGCCGCCCTTGTGGAAACTTTAACTGGTTAAACTTCTACTTATATTACAGACGACGAGCTCGAGTTGCCGCGATCCCCACATGACTCTAACCCCCGCTTTACATGCCCAGTTAAGCCTACACATCTGAAGACTATCTCTCTATGGTCCGACCCGTCGAAACCTAACGTTTCCTGAGCTTATCGTTGGATGACCTTGATTGCACTTTATATGAACCTTACCACCCTAGCGGGGACTAGATAACAGTAACACAAACAACAACTCCCAGGCTAATCAATCCTCCCAACCTTCATTCCGCTTGTATCCCCGTGCTACTTGGCAACTGTTGAGTTCTCGCGCAGGCAGTTCCTGGCGACACACCGCCAAAAGTCGGCCAATATTCAAGTCCAATTCTTGCACTATCTATTTTAATTTCACGACGTGTTACGGCTTACGCAGCACCCAGGGTACGTTGCTCCATGCTGCGGGTATCTAAGCGTCGTCCGACATTTTCGAGCCAAATTTTGTTCAACGATTAGGTCCATTTCTGGCTCAATGGGTATATGAACAAGCAAAATTGCCGTATTTGGGACGAAGAACAGCCTGAAGAAATTCAAGAGCTGCCATTTTGTCCAGAAAAACAACGGTTTGGTATAGTTTGTGGCCGGTGGTATCATCCGTCCGTATTTTTTCAAAAATATTGTCGGTGAGAACGTAACCGACCATGCTCATGCCATGATAACCGACGATTTGAGGCCTGAAATTTAAGCCTGTGATCTCAGCGACATTTGGTCTCAACAAGACGGGACCACTTTGGGCTGGTCGATTGACCGCCAAGATCGTTTGATATCATACGGTTAGACTTTTCGCTGTCAGGATATGTAAAGTCTAAAGTACATGCGGTCAATCCCGCTTCGATTGAGGCCGTGAAGCAGGACATCGCGAACGTCATACGAAAGTTATCAGTTGAAATGCTCGAACGAGTCATCGAAAATGGAACACAACGAATGAACCATCTGAGACGTAGCCGCGGCCAACATTTGAGAGAGATAATCTTCAAAACGTAAATGCCAAAGAATGTTATTTCGTATGATAGTAAACATTCTCTATTAAATTTGAAATTTTTGTGCTTTTTCTTTAAAATAGTAGGGAACCTCGAAACAGATAGCCTTTTATAATTTTTACTAGGTGGTCAACCATATCTGGTATTATTTTGACAACGGTTATTGGCAGTTGCGCCTAAATGTATGCAATGTTATGATTATTACTGAAAAAATTTTGCCTACATTTAGGCTGAAAAGCTACAAAACGACAAATATTTGCACTGTCATACAGCAAATACAAATTTCCTGGCTTCCATTGAATTAGAGGTAACCAAAATAACTTAACATTCAATTCAGTCCAGCACCTGGACTAAAATTTGTATGAATGAGATGCTCGCTAAGCGCAAAGCTACGTTGAATACGCACCATATCTCAGCTTTGCATTTGTTGTTGCGCAAAAAACTACCACAATTCATTCACAAAACGACTCGCATGCGAAAGTTATATAGAAATATATGATTTTGTATGAATATGTGCTCGTCTGTATGTAAAACTGCAACAATTTCTTATGAATTATGTTAAAGACCAGTAGTGAGATAAACATAAAAATAAACAAGCTTAAATGAACTTACAACAACAACTAGTACTACAACAATTAATTAAAAAAAGCCAAAAATGAAGCTTGGTTAAAAGATTTCATTCAAGAAAACGAGCTTCCTTATATGTATATACATATATAACCGGCATGGCAACGCTGTGTGTAGTCGCAGCAAAAATAAAAAAAAAATTATAATAATTTATGTTATGCGATTAAACACAAAATCTAGTTGATTACATGTTCAAATGTTATAAAAAGTGAAAAACATTAAAATAACAACAACAAATAAGCTTGCATTTGACGTTGGACTAACCGAAACCACGAAAGTCTTGCGTGAAGCGCGCGAGTAACAGCCGAAAAATTATGAATGCGCAATAATTATGAAATTCATAGAAATTTTCATTAACATTTCATTAACAACAACAAAAACGATTTGAAAAAATAATTTATAAAAAAGAGCAACAATAAAACAACTTCCACTTTACCACAATTTCCGCTCGAGAGCAAGAGTTTGTTGCCACATGTAGGTGTGTGTGTACATATATACTTTCTTGCCAGGCAACTAGTCTTGAGCAGCTTATTAGCCTGTGAATTTATGACATATCAACACCACACAAAGTACACGCACATTAAATGCGCTAAATTAGCTTAAACGACTGCCAAAGGCAAGCAGCCTGGTGGTCAAAGCGCTGGTCACATGACAAGCAGTCAAGAGGCATGCCGAAAAGAAGTGCCACAATTTGCAGCAGACACCAACAACAAGCTGCTGAAATTAACAAAAAGTACAAACTTAAGTAGTAACACATTATGTATTTGGCGCAGAGCGTGGATCACGACGCGAACGCACAAATTCAAGCAAGAAATACCGCAAATAAATGAAAAATATTATATTAGCAATAATTTTATAACCTCATAATATGCGTGTTTATATTTATGTGTTTGTTTGCCTTTTCGTTCATAATTTGTCTAACCCTTCTCGGTAACGCACAACTGGTCTGACCGCCGATTATGCCTGCCACTTCTTCAACACATCACCGGTATGACCGGCTTTGCAAAGCGTAAACAAGCACTTGCTCTGCTAACTAGATTGCAGACAAGTAGTAAATGCAAACAAATCTGCGCACAGATATCGGTTTGGATTATGTCGTATTTTCGGTGAGGTCAAGTGTCGGTTACTGGCCAACAGCAGAGGCGACAATTGTTGTAAGTGAACTATGAATGAAGTCAGCTTGCTGATTTAGTTGCTGTTGATGGAGCGCTTTTCTTCAGTGTTGCTTTCTTGTCTTTATTGTTTTTGTAAAAAAATGTGGTCTCAAGTTCGTTTTTCATTATTATACAGGTAATTTTGAAAATAAAAAAAAAAATACTAAGACTTTGTTTATAATTTTAAAATTTATGCTTCACAATCTATGTCGTACCCCTCAAAGTAATGCCCCTTGGTTCCAGTACACTTGTGCCAACGAATTTTCCAAACCTCGAAACAGTTTAAAATCAATTTCCGGAATAGCCTTCAATGCGCTGGGCACTGAATAGGCAGGAGTCACACGAAGTTAAATCAGGGGCAGACTTATTACGATATTGTTTAAAAATTAGGCGAAAAACTCACGAAGAATCAATGCAGTATGCGGCGGTCCATTATAGTGGTGCAAAACCCAAGAGTTCTCGGTACATAAATCCGACCTCTTTTTACGAATAGCTACGCGCAAACGATGCTTCACACTCATATAGTATTCCTTATTAACAGTTTTGCCGGTCGGACGAAATTCGGAGTGCACCACGCCTTGATAATCGAAGAAAACTGTCAACATAACCTTGATTGTTGTCCTGCTTTGACGTGGGGTTTTCCTCTTCGGCTCACCTTTTCCGCGATATTCGGCTGATTAAACGTCAGTTTCTGGGTCGTAAGCATTGATCCAAGACTCATCGCTAGTAATAATACGTTTCATGACATTCTGGTAGTCGGAAAGCATTGTTTTACAGACGTTAGTACGACGCTGTTTGTCGAAAAAGTGGAATGGTTTCGGAAGCAATCGTTCTTTCACTTTCCTGAGGCCCAAGAGATCTTTCCAAATGATTTTCTCGGATCCTTTCGATATTCCAACGGTGCTGACTGACTGATTCTGACTGTTAATCGCCTATTCTCAAGCAACAATTCCTCTATTTTATTGACGTGTTGATCTTCAGTTGATGTTGATGGCCGTCCTGGACTTGGTTCACCGTCATCTCGTTCTCGATCATTTTTGAATAATTTGGACCAATCAGCAACACTTGTTCACGACAAACACTTTTCACCGAGGCCTTATCTGACATTATGTACGTTTCGGCACCAGAAACTTCCCCACACACAATTTAATGCAACTTCTTTGTTGAAGAATTTCACTCAACGCAAAAATCGTCTAATACACTTTATTTGCTTCAGAAAGACAAGCCTATATTAAACACTAATGATTATTTTAATATGATATTTGGCACGAATATCACTGGCAGTCATACCAAACCAGAAAAAAAATATTTCGACGAATGGGGTTTCACACAAAATTTATATTAAAAAGTCTTACTATTTTTTGCCCACAGTGGTACAAGTACAACGATATGCACAATCCAAGCCAGTCAGTCTAATGTAGTCACCCCTTATTTCAATTTGCAATCCATTATTCCATCATCAGCAAATCAAAATAAATCGGCTCGATTTTGAGTTTACCAAATCTTCATAAATTTCAGTATTTTATCATTTAAATATATAATATAAAACTTTTTTTATAATCGGTTTTCTATGTCGGGGTAACATTTGAGCGACCAGTAGATTTAACAGTAAGTAATTGGCTTCAATTCGTTGCCTGAGGTACTTCAAAGGCTAAGTTTGAAGGTTTCGCCAAAAATAAGTTTACAAGTACTTAATAAGTTCACTGAAGGGAATTATTCTCATGAGTATACATTGATGATAATCTCTGAACAATTGCGATTGCTTTAAGACTGGAGTTCTAATCGAAGATCTAATCTTTACCGATTTTAAGCTTCGTGTGTACACCTAACATTTTTTCTTATTGTTTAGGTAGAAAGAATTCTTAAGGTTGATAAAAAATAATTTATACCACTATAGTGTGAATTTCGGTCGACCCGATGATCGCCTTGAAAAAAAAATAATTTTATTTTGAACAAGTTAATTTTGACCTACCGTATGTTCATACATATTTTGTGGGGTTATATAGTACATGATTACACTGAGTGCTTACACTCTTACATTAAAAATTATGAATTCTTCCTGGAAGTAGGTATGCACAAGAGACTAACTGTGGGAATATATGAATGAACATTAAAAATGTAATAAGCACTTAATCTGAACAAGCGCTTAAGTACAAATTTATAGATATTTATATATTTGTATGTGGGCATACTAATAAACGAAAAAGATATAACAATAGACGCACAAATACCAACACAAACCAGTCAACTACTACAGATGAGCTGATGTGTGCCTCAATTCAAGAGTTCTACACAAATTTTCTTGCTACCATCTTTCTTCGTAAGTTGTTGTTGTTTTGAATGTAGTAAGTGTCAACAACAGTAGCCACAAACAGTGGTTTTAATTGCAGTAAGCCACATAAAGTGCGCATGTATGAGTATGACATAGATATATATCATATATATTGTTTTAATAGCACAAATAAAACTCAGTTACAAGTTGTAAGAAGGCCCCAAACGCGAACGGAAATGAAAGATTATTTTTTATGAACATTTTATATGGAAAATATGTTTTTGTGAGTCGTTAGTATAACCTCAGGTACATAATATGAACAAATATTTTACATTGAAATATTAATATGAGCAAAGGAGTGATCCATTTCGAAGTTCCCTGCCTTTTTTAAGAAAAACCACAGAAAATTCAAATTTATTGGGTAATGTTTACTATCATTCGAAAGAAAATTCTTTGACATTTATGATTTGAAGACTATCTCTTTCAAATGTTAACCGGGTCTATGTATCAGATGGTCCATCCGTTGAATCCAATTTTCTATGACTTGTTCGACCATTTGAACTAGTAACTGGCAATCAACACGTGTGATGTTTTGATATAATGCCTGAATCGAAGAGATATTGTCCGCATAGACTTTAGACTTTACATGTTCCCACAGTGCAAAGTCTGACGGTGTGATATCACATGAACTTTTTGGTGAAGCGACAGGCCCAAAACGTGAAATAATCTGCTCACCGAAGTACAAGTATTCTCCGAATAAAGCCATTTATTGATGTGATGTGATGTGTGGGAAGTGGAGTATTCTTGTTGAAACAAATGCTGAGTCTGAAGATGGGTGATTATGTTGTCCATAAGTTAAGCGAAACATATTCTTTACAGAACGTAATTAAGGTGAACGACTCACGTCAGATGTGTTAAAATTAGGCTTTTGAAAACAGTAACTCTACTTGGATCACCTGTTATTATGTTTGATTTTCGTAAGTCGACTATGGGGTAGGTTCTGTTATGTTAAGAGGTCGATCCTAACAGGCCCATAATGTTCTATGGAGTCTTTATGTGATGGGGGGCTTTGTAAAAGACCACACTAGGTAGAAGGAGGAGAGAGGCAGAGAGCTTCATTACTGATAGGTCAAAGCTTTAGGGGAAGGTTGGTGGAGGGGTTTACTGTCAGTAGCTCTCTATCAAATCCAGCTTTACACTTCTTGACTGCTTACTGCTCCGGAGTGCAGCCTCCTTCAGAAAACTCAGATAATAGAGCGGCGCCTTACTAGCCTTGAACTCGTTAACAGTGCGTTTAGGGTGGGTCAAAGAGTGCCTAACCTCGCTACTCACAGCATCCAGTATCCTTGTGATAAGACTAGTATGGATGACAGACCATAGCGGAATCGCAAGAAGTTGTAAATCTGCTGAGCTAGCACGCTAAGGTATCCTAGAACCTCTATCGATAGAATGAGACGGGCTGGTGATTGTGTTCTAATACTAAATAGCTGGGCTTTGCGAAAGCTTGGCTTGCGCTGTGCCACCATCGGCACATGCGCTGCCACAAAAACAACTCAACACAGAAGTTCTTCTATGGCTTCACAAAGGACTACATGTGGCAGTCCACGAGCGATCTCTCTAGATTAACTTGTCGGAGCAGGCAAGTTTTTCTGGTTTGAACAGTTGTGACTCATTCCATTAAGTTTAGATAGAGTGCAAACTATTGAAGAGTTGCGGAAAATAAACAGTTTATATATATTTCCAGAAATCTTCAGTGGGAGCCAATACTTTTTAAAAGACTCCTCTGATAGAATAAATTGTGGTGTTGCAGACGAGCTTGATGAGTAATTTTTTTGTTAGAAGCTGCTGCAGAAAGTGCTTACAACAATCTAGGCATATTTAATCATCACCCTCATTTCAGCGTCATCACGCCCGAACTCTTCGTCCTGTGAGCAAAAAATAGTAAGATTTTTCAATTTAAATTACGCGCGTAAACCTATTCGTTGAAATTTCGAATTTATGAAAAACCCGCAAAAGAAAAAAAAATACTCAAGTGAAATTGCATTAATATTTTGTAACCAAAAAAATATTTGAATGAACATTGAAAAACAACAACTACCAGGCTCAAAAAAAAAATTGATTGCACACTACTTTTAATAACCACAAATCTTTTTCCCAGCATTTTTATATTTTTATGGTCCGATAATATTAAAGGTTTGTTGCAGCACTCTGACAACAACATATACACACAGAGTTGTATCCACCGATTATTTACTTTTATGAATTTTCACCTGAAACACTATTTTTATGACATTTAATAATTAAAGTGTGTGTAATAAAAAAGAAATGTGGAAAATAAAAGATGTGTTTTTTCTTCTTTCTTTGAATTTTTTTTATTTTTTAATTGAATTTCCAGCAGTTGAAGTACACAGAATAACGTGGAAATATTTTCTCCTTTTTTATTGCGTAAAGTGACCATACATTTCAGCAACGCTGGGAAAGTAGCCAATTAGCAGCATTTATGGGCATTAAATATGAGCCAACAACCGCTTATTGGATAATCTTCTGTTCGTTTTTTGCTTGAGAAAGTAAGATAAAATAAATAGTAACTTAAGGGCTATTTAAATTATTGTTTGTATTTTCGCTTTAATGAAAATTTAGCTAATGGTATTTAACTAAATAAAAATATTGCCACCGTTGAACCAGCAATATTTTTATTAATATTGTGTTTTAGTAATACACTCAAATTATATACGCCATTAGTTCCCTAATTTATAGCTCAATCAAAAGCAAGCAATAAAGCCTCCAACAACAACTCACTAACTATAATATAAAAAAGCGCTCACATACTCGCATTTGATTTGAAAAAAAAAAATCCATTATTCATTTATCGCCTCTTCGAGCGCTCATCAATATGCTTCATGCAACTTGTCACAATTCTAATTGTCAATAAAATACACCGTTGTCGCGTCAAATGACAAATGATTGAATTGTCACATTGCTCATTTATGCGCTTGCATACAAATAAATAAGCTTTTTTGCCTTTGTTATTGTTGCCTTTCATTGCTTTTCGTTAACAATTCAATAAACCAATCAATTAGCATTTGAATATCGCACTGAACATCAATACAAGCGTAGAAGTGTGTCGACTGTGGGGAAATTTTTAGAGTTTGTGAGGCACATTTTGTTTGTGCAGAGATTGCTAATATTATGTGGAAATTTTACATGTGTTTGTGTGAAGTTAAGAAAATGTACGAAATAAAACATATTCGGTCAATAAGGTCAATAAAATTATATTTAACCTGGTGGGATTTAGGAATATATGCTCGTATATGGAGCTTTATACATACTATAAAAAGCCCATCGATCCATCCGCCGATCGAGCACTGTATTCACCAGATTTGGCTACGTGTGATTTTTTTTTGCTCCCCAAACTGAGATTTCAGCAGCTTCGCGGAACCACTTTTTATCGATCAAAGAGATAGAACATAATTCGCTGAAGAGGCTGAAGGTCATCCCAAAAAGTGCTTATGAAAAGTGTTTTGTGGACAGGAAAAATCGTTGGTATATATGAGTGTATTACATCTGACGGGGACTACTGTGAAGGCGCCAAAGTAAATATTGATGAATAATTAAATGTTTTGCGTTTTATTTACCATTTCCGGGTACTATTTTGTCACAATGTATATTGGGAAAAGATATTAAAATTAAAAATCAGCTTAAATACCTATCACATCTTTCGCTCGATCTTAGCACAAATTCAGATTTTAAAAGAACGGTTAACTGGTGCTAAGATCTGCAGTCTGATCAGCTAATCTTTCAAATCTTTCATAGAGACAGAGATAGATAATAAAGGGTGATTTTTTAAGAGCTTGATAACTTTAAAAAAAAAAAAAACGCATAAAATTTGCAAAATCTCATCGGTTCTTTATTTGAAACGTTAGATTGGTTCATGACATTTACTTTTTGAAGATAATTTCATTTAAATGTTGACCGCGGCTGCGTCTTAGGTGGTCCATTCGGAAAGTCCAATTTTGGGCAACTTTTTCGAGCATTTCGGCCGGAATAGCCCGAATTTCTTCGGAAATGTTGTCTTCCAAAGCTGGAATAGTTGCTGGCTTATTTCTGTAGACTTTAGACTTGACGTAGCCCCACAAAAAATAGTCTAAAGGCGTTAAATCGCATGATCTTGGTGGCCAACTTACGGGTCCATTTCTTGAGATGAATTGTTGTCCGAAGTTTTCCCTCAAAATGGCCATAGAATCGCGAGCTGTGTGGCATGTAGCGCCATCTTGTTGAAACCACATGTCAACCAAGTTCAGTTCTTCCATTTTTGGCAACAAAAAGTTTGTTAGCATCGAACGATAGCGATCGCCATTCACCGTAACGTTGCGTCCAACAGCATCTTTGAAAAAATACGGTCCAATGATTCCACCAGCGTACAAACCACACCAAACAGTGCATTTTTCGGGATGCATGGGCAGTTCTTGAACGGCTTCTGGTTGCTCTTCACCCCAAATGCGGCAATTTTGCTTATTTACGTAGCCATTCAACCAGAAATGAGCCTCATCGCTGAACAAAACACGCGCGCGAAACACATTTCGAACCGAACACTGATTTTGGTAATAAAATTCAATGATTTGCAAGCGTTGCTCGTTAGTAAGTCTATTCATGATGAAATGTCAAAGCATACTGAGCATCTTCCTCTTTGACACCATGTCTGAAATCCCACGTGATCTGTCAAATACTAATGCATGAAAATCCTAACCTCAAAAAAATCACCCGTTAGGATATAGCAAAAGAGAGATAAATGGAAAAAAATGGAAGATAGATAGCGTGATATTGGGTATGATACTGGCATCGATATGTTTCCAAATAAAACAAATTTTTCTGTAAAACACTGTACAAGTTGGTTAATGACTTGACGGTTCGAAGAAATCCCATTTGAAAAAGTAAAGAAATAAACTTTTATGAATTCCGAGTGATTTGAGTTACGCCATATAACAATGCTACAGACCAGTTTTGCAGAATTTCAAAAATTTTAATCAATGATAAGACTTGTCACATTTCCAAAAACCCATTTTGCTAGGTTCAGTAAGAACATGGGAAAAATACTAGTAATTCATATTGTTAAAAGGATTGATTGCTTTTGCTTCATTTATATTCGTCTTAGAAGATGAGAGCTCGGAAAATTTATTTTGCAAATATTTTTTCAGAAAATAAGGTTTAAAAAGTCGCAATTTTTTTTGCAAAAAGTAAGGTCCACAAATATTTTAGTTTACCCACGAGAACCCGTTTTATAAAAAAGCCTTTCTCTATTATCTTGAGATTATAATTTAAAAGAGTGGGGTTGTGATTTATTAAACATGACTCAAATGAGTAGAGAGAATGAGGTAATTTAATTAAAAAATGGAAAATGTCAAATCAAAAGACATGTGTACATATATCTATTTATAGAGGACAAAAAGTCATCGAACCGCTGGCCAAGGCTAGAACAAAGTTACACAGCCAACTTCCAAGTCTTTATTATCGTCAGCTGGGTGTTCCGTGTAATCAGTGTTGACTTTTTAAAGCTTAGCTTATATTTGGGAATATTTTTAAATAGATGTGAATATTTTTAAGGATATCAGACCCCAGTAGGGACCCGATTCTGTCCAAATTCAAATTTTATTTTATTATTTACAAACAATTTGGCGTAAGATCCCAAATATAAATGACATAATGAACTAGACATTAAATTTAGCAGCAATAAAACGAAATATTGCAATTGAGAACGTGAACTACCAAGCATTTCACATTACATTCTTTCATCTGAATTCTTCCGTGGTCACGTGAAATGAATTGTTCACCTATTAATTTTGAAAATTGCGCTTGGTAGCTCGATTCTAATGAAAATATTTTCAAGATTCCTTGTAGTGCAATAAAAAATTACATAATATCGAACTAAATACTAAAAATTCACTTTTTAATTTCATGACACTCCTCTCTTTTATGGCCTTTCGTATGGTAAAAAGCGCTAACAGCTATTTTGTATACTTTTATTATGCTTCAATATTGATTGCTAAACGATCTTGTGTATCTACCAACACACTCAACAATATTTTTATGTCTCCAACATGTATTTTTCTTTCATTTATTGTGATTCTAGATATTTTATCGCGTCTTTATAATGTTGCAAGTTAGACAATTACATTTGTCAATGGCGCAGACGTGCAGCGAATCGATGATCCGTTCGATTAAGTGATATTCCATTGTTTGTACTTCTCTAAAAAGCTATAAATATTTAATTGGCATTTTCAATCGACGTAAAATCCCGTAGAATGTGCGACAGAGACTTTAAAGTGGTTATTTCACTTCATATAAATGCACATAAGTAGGTGTGGTAGACAGGTAATATGGAGAACACAGGTGTCTTCACTTTTCATTAGCAACAATTGCTTTGCACATCCTGGTTACGCTCGGTGTAATTGCCCTATTTCTGGTCTATGATTGGCACTGGTCATGTAGAAAGCGTATATTTCTTCCCGATTTGTTGAAAGTAACGCAATTGGATGCATTCTTATTTTATTCGGTAATACTCAAGAGCTCAAAACATACTATCGGATCTTTGATAATCTTACATAGTATATTTGGGATGTAATACTCTGTACTTGGAAGCTTGCTGAGTTTTTGACGGTACAGGTTCAGTTGAGATGAGCTCCTGATTCATGCCCGAATCTGGCTCTAAACATAAGCTCTCATATGGACTTATGGCAACCCTTGCTTGGCCTACCTGCTTACATAAATAACCGCGGGGTTCACAAAGGGCAACTCCGACTAAACAAGCCCCATCAGCAAAGCAAAGAAAAGGGAAGGGTATGCCAGCTGCCACCACAGAAAGACCACCAAACAAGAGTATATTATCCAAATAAGACGGGCAAAATCCTTCGAAAAATGCAAGGGTATCGTGCATGTTATGAAGAACGTCAGCATGGATGTTAAGAACGGAGCGGCACAACTAGACGTCATAAAGTTTTATCATAAAAATTGGCTCATCATAGAAATTAAAAACAGATGGCGACATCTAAGCAGACACATCCCCCAACCGAAGTCTATAACTTCAAAACGGCGCGGATCAAGCCCTGTGCAGCCTCAAGAAACAGTGCGACCAACGAACGAATATCAAACAACAATTATTTAGACTCTCCAAATCTTCAGAATCTTAAACTTTACAATCCCCGCCCTTTCTGAACTAACTTCCTATAAAAAAAGGCAGCTAAGTCCTTGCCCTTCTTGGAGTAGCAATGGAGGCTTTAGTCGAATGCCGAAACTAAAAGAATACTCTTCGACTCTCAAATGGCTGCTTCTACGCTATAATGGGTAAGAAAAATAAATCTAGGTCTAGTCAACATCCAACTCTATTATCAAACAGAAAATTTCCAAAACTCACTGATATATTATGCATTAGGAACTTTGGATAAAGAAATATGAGGTCGAAGAGTTATTATTAATATTCCCAAAATAAGAAGAACAGCCACCCAAATATTATGCTTTAACTCACTGCCTTTTATTTCGAATAACCAGCCACTGAGAACTCCGTTACTCACTACCGAAGCAACCCTCGTATAGCAACAAATTAAACTCATTTTCACATGCCAAACCCATTCGCTGGCATTCACTTGGTGATCGATCAATTGAAAGTTAATAAAACGCTCAACTAGAGCAATGAAATGTCAGTACACATTTCAACCTCGATTTCGTTACGTTCATAAAGTTAATACGAAAATCGTTTTCGCCGCTTACAAGTGACAAGGCGTTGCAACAATCGATCAATCAAAAGCGGCAGAATTGTGGCAATGCAACGGCACAAACGAGACGGTATGAAGTGAAATTAGACCAAGCGGAATGCTTAATCATTAATGCATTGATTTATATAATATATCTGGCAAGGTAGCACGGAAGCTGGCTGTCGAGTTGCTTTAATATATGGAAACTAGAAAAGAGCTAGAAAATGAAAGTAAAAAACTTAGTAAATAATAAATATTATTAGTTTTTATTAATTATGCACAGTATCTGTGCTTCAGCACAAGCGATCCTTATAGCCCTGCTACCAAAAAGGCAACTATGGAAAGATAAATATTGAAACCTGAGAGTCCTAACGCTCACCGAAAGTTAAAAAAGCAATTAAAAGTAGAGAAATTTAGTAGACGGTAGGTTAAAGATGCCATTTCGTCATTTTTCAATACATTCTTAAAAAGCTTCAATAGGTCTTCAGTCATTTAACTCAAGGACGGAAGTCTAGAAAATTCTACGAACTGAGACAAAATGTTCTTAGTCTTCAGGCTTATGGCATCAAACAAGCTCTAGTTGGTAAAAAAAGGAGAGCAATAGTACTTCAGGGCGTTTAATGGCCGATTTAGCTTTTCCTAGAGGATTTCCTCACTTCCGTTTATTATTGACACTACTAAATGAGGTCTGAATTCTATCGGAAGATTAAAAAAAATTTAAATTTCTCTAGTTTCGCAGTTTTATTCGTGTTTTGGATGAGAATAATTAGAAAACATTCAGTATATTAAAAAAAAAGCAAGCAGTTAACAGCCTATAGGATCCAGAACAACCCTTCGAAACATCTCTGACTTCCTCGTTTATTTCATAGCTTTTGAGAAACCCAAAAAAATTCAGAACACAGTAAGTGCAGGGCAGTTGCTCCACAGGTTAGGTAAATTGTCTATTTCTAGAACTCGTTAGAAAATTAACAGTAGTCGTTAAGCATTATCAGTCATATACTTTTACTTAGTAAAAATTGGGTATGAGAATATACATAGGTATACAGGTAGATAAATCAAGACTAACCAAAGTCCCTATCGCTTCAGTGGACTTGGACTATTTAAGAAAAGGATATGTGTCGAATAGTTTGTTAATAGTTAGTCGATATAATAGTTGCTATAGTTCAATGGAAACCGGTGCTTGCTTAGTAAATACCATCTGACCAAAAAACCTCGATCAAAATTCAGACTTAACATTGATCCAAACGAAAGATACTCTCTGGTCTCTGAAAACTACATTTTCCCCTGACTAGCAAGTATTGAGAGCTCAAGAAAAGGGGTTCTATAAAGAATAAAGCTCGAGTAAATCGAAACTCTAACATCCACAATGTTCTTAAGAAAGGGTTCTGAGGTGTCTCAAGGATATATTTCTACACCTTAATGAAAATCATATATGAAATAAAGTTTTCTAAACTTTATGAAGACTCTTCAGATTCTCTCAACATATATTTTTTACACGACAATAAATATATCAGAATCATATCTGAAATATATCGACGTCATAAAATATGTTTTCTTTTTTTACTGAAAATAAAACAATAAAACAAACGCAAACCCATTTTTATTGTTTCCAGTGAATGCCGCAGCGGCACATTAACGACCTGTCAACAATCAAGCAAGTCATCTTCAAACGACCACGCGGCCTACAACAAAATACACACAATATAATGAGCATAGCGAGTGTAAATAAAATATCAAAATAAAAGCGAGACAGTCACAGTTCCTCGAATTCTTCAAAAATCGTATGCAGACACGCGATAAAATCGCAAAATTTACTTGAAACCACAAAAAGATAACAAAGTAGCAATAAATGCTTGTTGCATGGCGCTGTCAGCAATCGATGAGCGGCTGATGGGACGAGCTTCAAGTGTTTGTCAATGCGCCTGCGCAGCCGTAGTAATAAAGTAATTGGTGAGCATTCGATGAGCATATATGTACGGTAAGCAAAGAGAGCTGCACAACGAACAGAAACAATTTGATTGAATGAAGATAAAATAAATTGAAATCACAAGTAAGGTAGCAGTAAGTGTGAATGGCAGTAGATTTAGTATAAACTCGGACCACGAAGCGCTCAACTTTATGAAATATGACGAACAAGAAAATCGTGGTTTCCTCGCAAATAATGAAATTATATGCAGTTTTATGGTGAGGAAGAGATTTAGAACTTAAGGTAAGTTGTGGATATGGTATATATTCATGGTATCGAAGTAGGATCCAATAGGATTACATTAAGATTAGTTGAATTGATACTCGACCGAAAAAAACATAACCCACATAAGAATCACCCATTAGAGGGTCAAAACACCAGTAACTAGGAAGCGGGATTTTCAGTTTATCGCTACAAACTTTGGCCAGACTAATGGAAAGTCCCGTAGAGAGCAGATCTCCTTTTTAATCCAGCCAACCAAATTCCATGGTTCATTTTATGCCAAGAATCCAAGAAATTTAACAAAGCTTTTAAAGCTATTCATCGGATTTTACCAAGCAGTAAATTTGACTGAAAAATTTTCTCCTAAGTTGACAACTTTCAGACTCAAACGCAACGTTTTGGCTAAACTTAAAGGCTTCCAAAGAGCTTTACAGTTCCGTTATACTTTTCGGTATGATGCGATGTTGCCAAATTTCAGCTGGCAGAGACTCGCTCTATTTCTAAACGAGCTTTTGCCACATCGTTAGATAACTGTTTCGTTCAAAATACATTCGCCCAGTAAGGGGAGGTAAGACAAACATAGATTAGAGCACGCGGTGGTCAATTCGGCGTTATAAGATTTGATCAGATCTATGGAATATAAGGGGGTGGACGAAATTCCTTCGACAGGCAAAAAACCTAATCAAGACTTTTAGTTCTGTCGGTTAAAATTAACTCTAAGACAAGTAGTCAAAATTTAACAAAACTTCCATCTCACCTCAGCAGCACAAAATTTTCTAGAAGGTTCTCCTCTCAGCCACAAACTTTTTGAATTTAACCACAATAGTTCTAGCCAACTAAAAAACTTTCAAGGCAGTTTACCGAAGAGTATATTTCTTGACATATCCACTTTAATTTATTGCAGGAATCAGGATAAGGTGCATTTTATGATTCTGAAATAAGCAATCTTAATAATTCTTGGTACGATGCTATGTTAAGCAAGCTCAGTTAGCGGAGCCTCACCATATTTTACTACGAGCTTTTGTTACAAGAAGGTAGCTTTAACTGAAGAACAGTGACACAGCTTTTCGAGTAATAAGGAAAAATTTTGTATGTTCTAATAAACCAAAAGCTTTCAGGGTCGCACATTTCAATGTCCACCGCCATGTTCTTTATCTTTGACTGAATTTCAGTAATATATCTCTAATGACGAACAAATAAATAGACCTGGTCGAACATACTATTTCTCTAACAAATACGTTAGTATACTAGCAGACGGACAAATCAGTAGATGAATATGATTCCTTAGTCATTTTGAGTAAACTGATCGGAAATAATATGTCTAAATGTCGGCTTCCATAGTTCACCTATTACCCATGGGTATAAAATCATACTGAGAAATCGCATATGAGCAGCAATAACCGTGAAGCCACACTTAAAAGACAGTAGCCGCTGCTGTTTGTCAGTAAGTCGACAAACTGTCTGTCAAAGTGACAACATCAAGTGTACTATGGGACTTAAAACGGTTGTAGACTATCAGGGACCGCTATTGCAAAAATATGAATATGGTTAAAAAGACAACATTGTGCAAATTAAATGTTGTTGTAAAAATTTCTGCACTATATGCATATAAAAATCATAATTTTTTACTACAAAGATACCATTGAATTAGGGAGGTTCCTTTTTTTATGGAAATTTTTTTGAAGGCGAAAGTCTATATGTCAATTTAGGGCCGTACCAAAGTCGAAGCCACATAACCAGAACGGAACGGAACTTATATCAGAATAAAGTCTGTGAAACTAGCAGCATTCCTAAAATTTATTTCGGAACCTGAAAAGCACACTATATACCGAATAAATACAATATCATTTCAGTCCCAAAAATGTGGCCACAGATGAAGACTAAGCTTTTTAACAGGAGTTAGAATTTTGAATGTTTTCTTGATCAAAAACTAACTAGGAAGGTTAGTATAAAGAATCAGTTAATTCAGCTCATTCTTTGCTGTAGACAAACAAAAGGTAGGGTGTTAAATTAAGAAAGTCTGAGTAAGATTTCACTTTATCACTCACAATTTGAATTTTTAAGACTTTTAATAACATTTAACAAAAAAAATTTTACAACTTTTTTTTTCAGAGTATCACAAGACATCCCTAGCGCAGTTTACACACACATTCAAATGCGTCGATTTCTCCTACATTTTACGACTCATGCTCTTACGGTGCGCTCACCGTGTATGCTGATGACTCAGCTATTTGCTGCACTCTGTCCGTTTCGCTGATGTTATCATCCTTAAGGAGCTGGAGTATAGGCTGTTGTAGTGCTTAGAATCAACAGTAGCAACATGTGCTGACAGTAAATGTGCGATGAGTGTAGATATATTGATGGAATTGCAGGTGATGGTGATGATTAGTAGAAAATTATTATTATTGCCTGCAGTGTCGAGCTATTTTTAATATACTATACTGTTTAAGGTGTGGAGCTGTGATTTTAAGTAGGGACACATGGAGCAGCTGTTGGGTTGGGTTTGCTATCTTAGAGGACGGCAATGATATGCTCATAAGCCGCTACATTTTTCCAGTTATTGCAAGTCTAATACTGGATTAGGTGTTTTGTCGGGCTTCGTCTTATTTTTATGTTGTTTCTGGTGTTTCTTTTATACTCTAGAAGCCCTAGAACTTTGAAACCCCTTTTATACTATCTTCTGTGCAAACTTTTCCGTATTAAAAATACTTTCAGAGGGTTGCCGCTATACTAGGATGAAGCGTGAAGTAAATGGACCGCTGAAGTCTATACAAGACACAAGACACTGTGCTTTATACTCAGGCTCCCAGGGGTAACAAAAAAAATAAATTGACCATAATTTAAGATAGTGGGTTTTTTGGCGCATAGAGTTGCCAAACAGAGCCCACATACCAGGCGGGAGCTTTGGAAACGGACAGTGAATTACGAATGGATTAACGCTTGGTGAGAAAGTTGGTGGAGGGGTATATTATCCAGAACTACCTACCAACTTCAGTTTCAAGCTTTCTGAATATTGCAATGTTTTTCAAGGAGAGCTTACTGTCTTCAAAGTGTATTTACTGCCCGTGAGGGTAGCCCCCTTCAGAGAAATGAATATCCCTTTGATAGCTGGACGACGACGCTAGACTTGAGCTCACTATTCATGCGTTCAGAGCTGGTTAAGTGTTACGAGTCCCTTTTGATAAGACTAGCATGGGTGCTAGGCCACAGCTTAATCCCAGGTAAATGTACAGCTAACGAGATGTCAAAAAAAGACCCTTTACCCCGCTACCAAATGGCTGCCGCCTCATGTGTTCTACTATTGGATAGCTGGACTTCGCGGAAGCCTTGTCAATTCCACCACCGGTTCATGTGCTGTCGCAAAATTCTTTGGCCTAAGATCTATCACATCATATCCAATGAGATGTTTGCCTCAATAAGACTATCCTCTTCCTAGTTATGCGATTCTAACAGGCTATTTCCCTAACAGCATCTATACTGTTTGGTTGAGTATCCTACCGGACATCTGCTGTAGAAGTTGTATGGAGGAAGATGAAGTGGAAATATCCCAACCTTCCTTCTTGATTGTTCCACGTTTGCGAAATGAAGACTTAAATACTTGGGAGTTCACATTTTCAGTTAACCCACCGAGCTGGTAGGAATAAAACGCTTGAATAAATTTATATGACCATAAGACGCTATTTATAACAACAAATACTAAAGTTCTGTTTTTGTGGCTTCACTAAGAGCTGCGTATAGTAGTCCGAGTACGATCTCTGGATCAGCCATCTAACATACTCAACTGAATTACGATTTTTGTAGGAGTTTTGAACTTGCTACTGAAGACCAAATTAATAGGGAAGAGAAGCTCAGAAACTGAACTTTTTTAAAACATAAAATTTTTTATCATTATCAAAGCGGTCAAAATAACATTTTACAGCTTAATATTATCGGTGGTGATCTTGCAAATACCTACTTTAGAAGTACATATCGCTCATTTGCTGCAAGACCACCATAAATCAAAAAACGTGATTTTTGAGTTAATGCTGCAGAATTGTTCGTTATATCATGCTTCATGTTGAGTGAAAAATTCATATGAATGCTCCGCTTGAGAAGAGGTATAAGGTTGGAGTCACCATGTAAGGTTGTAGTCAGTTGAAAACTTTAAACGCGTTTTCTGGAAAATCGATTTTTTTGACTTATGCCTGTCTTGCAGCAAATGAGCGATATATAAAGCAAAGGGGTCACCGACTCGAAAATCATTACAAATTCGCATATTTTACAAATTATTTAGCACCTACTCAACCTTATGCCTTCGGATTTGTTACTACACGAAACCGCTAATATTTGTCTGATTGTTCATTGTATATACCCGCATGCTCCGTGAGTCAATTTGTTTATTGGTGCTTTCCATCGGCACTTAAGTGAATGCATAAATTTAATATTGAAGCAATAAATCAATGCTTGGCGGCACAGCAACAAACGAAAATTAAATAAAAATGTAAAAAATTAAGCATAAACTTCTTTGTTATTATTGAGCTTATTTGATTTAAGTGTCTCTGTCCATACCGTTAGCATAAAAATAGGATGAGTTGATTTAAAAAGGGAGTGCCAACCAGTTAAGCAGATTGAATTATTGAACAGCTACAGTTATGCCATATCAAAGACTTGTAAACATACTTTTTTTGAGGTCCGTGAACTTTTTAAGTCGTGGTGTTGGATTTGGAAGAGGTTATATTTCATGAAAACCGAAGTCAAACATACCTAGGATAAAAATATATTGAAACCTTTTGAGTTAAATATGTAAATACAGAAACTGAAAATACTTATGTTCCCCCGTCAGAGAGTAGAAGAACGAGATGTTCTGTATTTTATAGAGACTAAGTAGGGTAATACTTAACCTCATATTTCATATAGACGTAAATTTTCGAAAGGAAGCAAAACTGGGCTCAAACTTTGATACCAATCCGAACTCAATACCTCATTTTAGAATTAACTTTGGACTAATTAGCTTAATTTTATAACAAATATTTTATTTCTAGCACTGCTTGAAACTTTTTTTGTAGAAAAGTGAGAGTTTGGTTGACTGACATTCAACTTGCGAACCACAACACCTTTTTTTAGAAGACATACATATAATGCTTTTTTGCTTTTGTGGTGTAAATTTCTTTCTTTCTGACTATTCAAAATCTAGCTCCCTTGAGTTTATTGCCAAGTCCAATTAATCAATGCAATTAATCTGCTAATAGTCAAATAACTATTTTCTACTACTAAAAACCACAACAACAACTTGCAATCGATATGAGTAACGCTTTTCACTTTCCCACACTCTCACCAAAAGTAGCACCAAAAAAAATTCCCACGCACCTAAAATATGCATATGTATGCGTGTATGTAAGTATTTATTTACTTAATCGCAATTGACCGATCACCTTGCTAACACATATGTACGTACATATGTACATACAAAGGTGTTTTGTATGGCACTAGCACAACGCACTTAAGCCAAGCGAACTTATCGAATTTGATTTGTTAACGCCAAGCATACTAAATACTTGAAAATAAAGTTAAAAAATATAAAAGTCTCGGTTTGTGCTTTAATAATATATATACATATATATAGGTATGTGTGTACCTACATATACATATATCACTTTGCCTGTCCAAGCAGTCCTTGCGCATAAATTACCGCTATTTGTTTTTTTTTTTTTTGCGGATGTTTGCAATTAATTGAACATTTGAATGTGTAATTGAAGTGGCGATAAATCGAAATTGATTTGTTGTTGTTTTTGTTTATTCTATTGCTTAGCATAAATAGCAGAAATGAGAGCTGAGCTAAGGCGCACAGCGAATTGGCGGCGGCATTGATCACAAAGGCACCAAAAGTGCCGGCAACACAGGCGGAATACGCAAATTTATTTGGTGCACTAGGGTGGTACTTAAATAGTAATGGAAAATTTTGTTTAGAGGAATCAGATTTTCTAATTTAACACATAAATTTAAAAAGCCCGATTTTTCCAAGAATTTCGCATTTTTTTGTATATATCTCGTAAATGACGGGAGTTATAGAAAATACGTGCACAACAAATTTGTAGGAAATTTTATTTTCTATAAAAAAAGTCCGAGGTCAAAATCGCTATCATTAATACTTCTCGAGATATTCAGCTTTTTAAGTAGGCTGTATGCAATTTTCATAGATTTTTTCATACATACCATCTCTAAAAATTCTATTAAGCCTTACTTAAAAAGCCGGATATCTCTAGGACTATTAATGATAGCGAAACTTTTTTATAGCAAATAAAATTTCTTACAAATTTGTCATGCACTTGTTTTCTATAACTCCTGTCATTTACGTGATATATACAAAAAAAATGCGAAATTCTTGTAAAAATCGGGCTTGGAGCCCCGTACTACCTACCTCGCCTGTGTGAGTTACTACTTTGTTGCACTGGGCACTTTTGTAGAGTGAAGAATTCTGAGAAATATGCATCTAAAGTCAAAGTGATGCCCTAAAATACCTCTGAGCTGTAGGAATTTAAAGATAAAAACCCACGGTTGTAGTGTATTTTCTATGGAAAACTTTTACAGGCCTTGGTCCAGTTCTTAATGCTAATATTAAGGGCTAAAATTTTCAGGAATTTTCTTTAGGGTATTTGCAAGGAAATTTTGTGACGGGACTGACAAAAATTAATTGTTCAAAAAAAAAAAACTCTTTAATGTACATACAAAATGACATACAAAGAAGACTGTTAAACTAGAGGCGTGGTATCAAACATAAATGAAATTGTTGTTACCGGGTGTTTCTAAAGCTCTGATTTCTGTTGAGACTATCTGCAGAAATCTCGAAAATTTTCAAAAATATATTTTTATCCGTTTGTTGTCTTGAATTGATCCATAATTTAGTCTAACCGCATAATAGAACCGTTTAAAGTAACTCTAAGTTCTAGTTCAGAACACCTCTTAAGCGGTTAACGAGACGATCTAGCAATCTAGAGTATTCATAGAATGTTCAGGAAATTGAATGTAGTTGAATAATTAAAGGTGTGAGAAAGTAAGACCTGAAATTTCAAACGTGTTTTTTTCGAAACTACATTTTTTAAACACTCTTTCACTATTTTTCAAAAATGGTTCTATTGATCGCTTTAAAATTTTTGGAGTAACTCATCACATATGTCGAAAATAAACCTAAAAAAACGGACATCTCTTTAAAATGTTACATGAGCTGACGGGTTTCAAAAAATCGAAACTTTTTATTATCTTATTAAATTCTACAACACCTCCAGAATATTGTTTTAAATGTTCAAGTGGATCCAAGTAATAGTTTCGGAGCTACAGCCCTGAGAACTTGTGCGCTCGCGGCTAACTGGGCTAAGTACTCCGTCTTTAAACGCGTTTTTCTAGAAACTTTGTTTTTGAAGTCGGTTGGCAAGATTTCTTGAGAACTACTCAACCGATCTTCATGAAATTTTACACAGATCTTTGAGATACAAGCCTTAAAGACTTGTCGAAAGTATTTTTATTTTCGATTACAGCTATTTGAAAATAATGTCGGCGAATTTTTCGCTGAAATTTTAATATTTTGTAAAAATATCTGCCAAAAATCCAATTTTCAGTTTTTTCCCTTCATCTAAGTTCTAAGTTAAGTTTTTAACTAAAAAACGTATTGTTTTTTTTCTCTTTAGATGATCCTGTAAGGAGTTATCCTGCGTGCGCATCATTTTTCAGAGGGCTCACCGCACATAGCGTCGCAATGGCCGAGTTTAAAATATTTGTTTCCAATATTTGTTTCCAAAAATCCAGAATTTCTTTGTTAAAAGTTTATGTTTGTAAAAATAAAAATTTTTATAAAAATATTTCATTTTTTATATGAAAAAAAAAATTATTGCAAAAAAGCTGTTTTTTTATTCGACGAAATTCATGTAACCCCTTAAGAGCACTACCATTGTCAGCTAATGCACAGAACTCAAAAAAATATTAATGAAGTAGCAAAATCCTCACATACAATTGCAGCCGCTAAAACTGATATCAATTTTGACACCTTTCTTTGACTTGATACTTAATTTATAATTATATTAAATTTGGTTGAAGATATGAAATGTTTTCTACGCTAAATTTCTTTCTATTCACACATAAGTGGTACCCTAATGTGCACACTAAGTTATTTCATTTTTATTTTTTTCTTGTTCACTCCTTTTTTACTTTGGTTTTGGTCACATTGAATTAAATTTTGCTTTTTTTCGCGCATTCGTCGGACATTTCGTGAATTTTAATTGCCTGCTATGGGAGAAAATGTATACTTTTATGTATAGGTGAATAAATATATGTTTATTTGTCGATAAATGCAGATATGAAGTAAATTTATATTGTTAAAATCATCGTTATTGCATTCAGTTTTTCAAACGAATATAACTTTATTTATAACTCCTAGAAACATATGGGCAATAGAGGTTCCTAAAAGTTTTGCCAAATTTTACCTCAGAGCATTACAGCTTTTCACATAGAACATATAATCTGGAATTTGGCAACAAATTTTCAAAATATGCTCTCTTTGTTAGCTCACTCTAAGACCTGTGCTGCACCAAACCTTTTGATCATCGATATGCAAAATCATCCACAAAATGCTATACCAACCCATAAATCTTTTGGATTTTTTTTAAGTGTTAAGAAATAGCCGTCTCTCAACTTTCTCAAAGCATGCAAGTTGATTTATTATCTTAAAGACATATGTACTTAGT
This sequence comes from Bactrocera dorsalis, assembly GCF_023373825.1. Classification (NCBI taxonomy): domain Eukaryota; kingdom Metazoa; phylum Arthropoda; class Insecta; order Diptera; family Tephritidae; genus Bactrocera; species Bactrocera dorsalis. Next base: position 10,947,581 of record NC_064306.1, on the reverse strand, counting down.
TCCTAACTTAAAAATAGTGAACTCTTCCAAATAATTTCCAAACTTCGGCATATCAAATGACAAAAAATGTAGTGTTTTTAGCTTACCTATAACTGCCTAGAAACCTCTATGATGACAAACCAAAGGTGAGTTGTGAAACCTGCCTTTCGCGCCTACTGAAGCGTGATATCCAAAGGCTTTGGGCAAGAGTTCAATATCGCTGCCAAGATACTTTACATTTCTTTCTTTTAACTGCCGATTTTCTAATGATGATATCCAGAGATAACGGGGAAAGTGTTAGATCGCGAAAATTTAATACGACAAACTCTAGCCAAAAGCTCGCAACGCGTTACCAGAAACATTTAACCATCATCTTATAACCACTGAATGGTGTTGCCCAGTGGCTTAGCATTGATTAGTAAATTAAGGGTTTAGAGGTAGTTAGAATTTCAAAAAAAAAAAATTTTTTTTTGCATTTTCGTTAAGTGTAATATCTTAAAAATATTCTCTGAAAATTTTACGTTGATCCGATAATTAGTTTTTGAGTTATTCGACAAATAACAAAGAGAGCTTAGGCACTTCAAAGCAAAAAGGCAAACTTTAAACGCGTTATTCTCAAAACTATGTGTTTTGAACGGGCGACAACTGTAACTCGAAAACCGCTCAGTAGATTTTAATGGAATTTTTACAGCTTTTAGAATACATAATAAACTCGGGACTGATCGAAGGATTTTTTTTCAAAAACTTCGATTTTTTAAGACCAAGTAACTGTTGATTTTTTCCCAAAAATTTAGAAAAGAATTTCCTGAGGCTACAATTTTTTTAATTTTTGAAAAAAAGAAATCCTTCGTTCAGGGCCAGGATTTATATTTATATTTATAAAACAAATTTTTTTTTGTCCGATTGATTTTAGATGACTCTCCAAGGACTTATGGTTGTCACCGCAAGTACTTTTTTTTGGAACTGGGTCAACACAAATACCTATAGCTTCGGAAATTAATTTTTTTTTTTTTAATTACGTGACTTTAAGTCAACACATTATATAATAATGCCATATTACTACTATTGTAAAATAACACGATTTAATAGCAAAAAAATACTGAAAATTCTAATTTTTTCGTGCCTTTGCCTACCCCTAATTCCTTAAGAAAACAAGGTACTAACTTCTTGGTGGCTCTATTCCTCAATGGGAGATACTGGAAATGATAATGAACTTCTCGATAGAGTTAACGGTACCACAATATTTTGTGAGATTGAATATATACAATTCTACATATCCGTCTTAAAGAATTTCTTACTCAATTCAAGCCGTACCGTATTAGTTAATGTCAGGAACTGACTTTTTAGGTTTTGTGACGTGTGAAGGCAAAAATATCAAACGAAATATGTTTAACCGAAACAATTTCCTTCAAATATGCTTTGCGCGCTAAACTTTATCCTTCAAGCAACGTCAAAATATGCGTCTCTTTTTCCACCGTCTTATTGGTTCGATTGCAAACGATAGCCCAAAGAGAAACCAGCACACATGCCACGTATGCATGTATAGTACGAAGCAGCAACCACTGGCTGCGAAAGCGACTTACTCGGATTCGGCTGGTCAGTCAGCTACATGTGGCTGCCCTACTCGTGAAAGGCACAAAAAGGCGTTTACATTGCTGTCAATCAATCAAAGTATCGCTGCGAACGCGGTGGCTGCGCAATGGCGTATGCAATGCCACTGACAAGTGAAAGACAAGCGCAGCAACAGCAGTAATAACAATAACAAATGCAAAACTACTGCAGAAGTTAAAGAGTTATAATTGAAGTGGCAGCGCGAGTGCCAGTGAACGAACGATTTGCCATTCGTCCGAATCGCAATCGATCGTAAGCGCTGATCTGATGTGAGCCGCCAGACGTATATGTAGGTTGCAGCTCAGGCTTCAGTTAAGGCAGGAAGGTACTAAGCTGATGCCGGTGCGCATGTGTAACAGCATTAATAACCGCCTTCCTGTGGCAAGCTATTTTACTGCCGACGCATTGTTGTTGTTAATGTTGTTGTGCGACTTGTCAGATCGAAGCACAACAGCGATTTCTTTTGCTCACCAATTTGACTGCTGACTTCTGATTGCCTCAATTTCTGGCTGATGATCGGATGCTATGCGACGCGCGCTAAAATGTGGCAGAAGCACCGTGCCGCCGCCGCTGTTATCTCCGCAACCTACGCTGTTGGTCGCTGCAGTGACGGCAAGGCCAGCAATTTAACAGCAGTCGCAACGGCACTCGCAATCAAGTGGCGCATTTGCTGTTGTTGCACGCTTTTGCACGATCGTGGTTGCAACAAATTGGAAGCCAATAATCAAATGTCAGTCAGCGCGGTCGAAGTGATTTTTACGCCGCTCCAACAACATGTTGCTTCATTTTGGCTTTTTATTTTCATTTGCCTCAACCGCTAATGTCCGCCTGTCTATTTATTTCGATATGTTGAACTTCAGCGCGGTGTCTTCGTGGCGTGCACACGGGTGTTCATTTGTATGCAGCGGCCGAAAGGCTTTTTACTTCCCTTCAGCGCCTCTCACATAGCCGCCTGGTGGCCTGTCTGTTACTGCGCTCCCATATCCTAACCTTGCTGCAGCCCATCTGTCTATGCGCGCGTACTTGCCGTATATATATACGTATATGTATATATATGTATATACGAGTATATTGCATATAGTCGACCCAAGCACAACCTCCATCAGTCCAACTGTCTGTCATTCAAATCGTTTGTGTCTGTGACTTCATTCGTGGTTTCGCCTTCATTTTTAATTTCGCATTTGAATTGGCTCAGTTGTTGGTCCGATCGTTTGCTTTGCAGACAGCTGTTGTTGTTGCTATTGCAGTCACTATTTGGTGATTGCCTTTCTTTGACGTTTGACATTTCATTTCTGCGCATGTGCAACATTCACATTCTTGAGATTGACACATTGTATTTGTAGACTTCCTTGCATTCCATTACTTATGGGAAATAGCTGGCTTTTAATTTTCGATTTGTTAATAAGTAACGGGCTGAAGTTGTAGGGACGTATGTTAAGGAAGATATGAATGGTCGTCTCAGCCGAACTTCACCTCCAAATACCAACTACTGGTTGGTCTTCGCGAGGTTGATTAACCTTCATATGAAGCTTTTTGTGTTTGGAAAGTCACACGTTGTTTTGGACTATTCGTGCAGGTTTGCTGGGCAACTGAGATAATGCGGACCAGAAATCCGAGGACGGTGTTTAAAGTCATGATTTTATGTGTCGTTTCCCTTAACTGACTTTGGACCTTCAAATTATGGTGTAGTCCTGTCGTTGCCAAGGACTCTGTATTCATATCTGCTGGGCAACTGACATGACGCGGCACAGAAATCCGAAGACGGACTTTAAAGTCACGATTTTATTTGACGTTTCCCTTAACTGACTTAGGACCTTCAAAATATGGTGTATACCTTTGTAAGCCACGGCGCGGCTGATCAGTTTTTTATTCGACACTTTCCCATGGCCGTGAATTTTTGCAGAAGCTATGTGCTCAGAACGAACTCTGTTATTGGCATGAGTCGTTGACAAGAACTTTTTTTACATAACTCCCGGAAACTTAGGATGACACGACAAAGATTTTCAAATAAGGAAGGAAAAACTTTCGTATTAAGTTGTCACATTAAGTTGCTACAAACGACCGAGTCTTTTGAGTTAATCTCTCTGCTTTAGAAAAAGATACCGTATTCTATCAAGTTTCCTTTCCAATTGCGTGAGATTTCTGTAATCCCAACATTGACAACGCAGTAAGTGAACTGTCCAGATATCAGGAGATCTGTTTCCTCCCTTCGAAGAAAGTAAGTAAGCAGGCATTCGATTTCACAGATGGTTGAATGAACCTAAGGCCGACGGATGTGGAGTCTTTAAAACCAAAATTTGCTGAAGTTAGTCCCATTGACTTGAGTAGTTGAGCCTTAGGCCTCAGATTTGCGACGTGGGAAGTAAAATGCCCAGATATTAGCAAATCTGTTTCGGCATTCCGAACAAAATCCTTAATTGAGGTAAGTAAGCAGACCTTGGGTTCCGCAGGCAGTTGACTGAACCAAAGGTCGACGAATCTGGAGTCTTCCAAACCATAATTTGCTGTTTCAGAGTTGCTGTATGTCTGTTGCGATAAAATTATTGCTAAGAAATTAAGTTGAGTTAGTTCCATAGACTTAATTTTTAACTCCTCTTGTACATGTAAGCCTTCTATATGGCGCTTCCTAGAAGTTTGTTTTATTGTCGAGGAAGGGAAGAAGTGGCAGGTTTGTAGGTTGAGTGAGCAGACCGACCCAAGAACTCCAAATCCAACACTATTTTTCTGATAATACCGGATTTCTGCGAGAAATAAGAAAGTATTTAGCCTCACGCTCGAACCGGAGTTAAATGAAATACCACATTTATGGCGCAGTGGATCTTCTTACAAATACGCAGAGCGTAGCAAGCATTATTTATCATATGAGTCTTCAAATTAAGCTCCATACGCCAATTTATTCTAACGTGCTGGTTTCTTTTTTAATGTTTTTTCCTAATGTCTGCAAGTAAGTTGTTGCAGCTAAGACGTCAGCAGAGCAAAACAAACTGTTATCTCATTAAACAAATGCCAATGACTTGACGATTTTCAATTTGATTTAAACAGGAGAGACGATTAAAAAGCATAGCAATGGCAAAAACAACTAAATACTCGCATAACAGCACTTGACGTAATCCTTAAGGCGCTTTGTAATGCGCAACGGTAGCAAAAAACTAAAGTAAACGCGACAAGACGTGGTGAATGTGTGCTGTTTAAAACTGATTCCTGGTGGGCAGTTGAGGATAATCTGCTGGACGCGCAAAATCGCCACTTGAGAGCAGCAAAATGTATTTAATGCGCTCAAATGAAGAAGACCCACTTGACAAACCCACCGGCAGACATGCAAAACTGCTTTAAAAGCTGGATGCACAGCCATCCAGGTTATGGGCACTGTGGGGTTTTCGCGAAAAATGCTAAAAATAAAATGTCGCCTGTGACATTTTTGGATACTCATTTATATAATATATTTTATTCGAAACTTTTGGAATCTGCTGTTGAGTCACTTTCGAGGTCTTTCTATAAAGAAGGCAGATGGTATAATCGACTAAGCACATTTTCTGGCACTGATACCATAACTACATCGAAACCATCTTGTTGAAAGTGGCGCTATAGGATTAGTGGTTACCGTTTTAGAGTTTTGAAGCTCGAAGCTAAAATAAATATGAAGGGGAAAACACTCAGATTTCGTGGTCCGAACTACAGAAAATAACGATCTGGGCTCTTTCCGTACAATGAATAATTTCCAATATAATAGAGTTTCTTTGCTCCTCCCGAGCTCTAACTTCTTGTTATGGTTAGTCTTGCCCGAATTGACGGATCGATTGGCAGAGTATCATTACCACTGACAGCAGCTTGAAAGAATTAGTGGTTACTGCTTTAGAAACTCGGAGCTGTTAACTAACTGAACTAAAGTCCGAACTAAAGTAGAATAACGTTTAGGACTCTTTACTCTTTCCGTAAGAACATTAACCAATATGAAGGGATTGACTTTCCTGCTCCTCCTGAGTTCTGACTTCCTATTCTAGCTCTTTCTCTAGTTCGACGGATGGTTTGGCGGAATGTTATTGCCTATGACAGCTGCTTGGCAGATTTTTTTCTTTGTCATCAACTTCCTACATTTTGTCATCAATTCTTTTCGAGACTTTGCGCTTAGCTGAAACAGTACTTACTAATGAGATCTCTTTAGCTCAACACCTCCATCTGATAAGTTCCCTTTTAATTTTTGAACTGCATAAGCTTCGAGTTATCTAATAACACGTGTAGGTTGTAGGTAGTACCAAATTATTTCTGGTATCAAGATACCTAAGTTAGCTTCTAGTACTAATAAAGTCTCTCAATCTTAGACAATCCTAACAAGCTCCCAGTTATCATAGAGAATGTGAGTTGCAGCATCAACCTACTTCCATTCCTTTTGCTGTAGGTCAGGAAATCATAACCGAACTCACGACTGCTTGGGAAGACGTCTTCGATTCAAAGCCTGTACTATAGATTGTTCCGCGTTTCCTCAGTCAAAACGACAGCAGCTTCCAGTTATAAATTGGAAGATGTGGGTTGCAGCATCGACCTGCTTTCACTCCTTTTCCCGTTGGTCAGGAAGCCATAAACGAACGTAGAAACCCATGTGAAGACATTCACAGTCTCTACTATAGCTCGTTCCACATTTCCTCAACCGAAACGACAGCAGCACTACACACAGTTTTATGCAATTTACCACTGTGCAGTCCGTGAAAATTTTGCGAAACTAAACCCACAACCATACAACATTGCTTGGGCGGCATTTGAAGTGGCTGGTGTTGCCAGTGCTGTCATCGATGTGTTGATGAGCTTGATGACGAGCGCAAGACTACAGCTAAAACTTATGCGGTAGCTACTGCAGATCGAAATACGTACATATGTGCACTTAACCGTCGACTGTTCAATAGAACAAGCCAACACATATGAAATTAAAAACTCACAACAACATAACCACTTTGCACTGACAGTGATGACATTAGTAAATGTCAGTGAAATGCAAACAGCGAAAAAAATGCACAAATAAAGGGTGATTTTTTAAGAGCTTGATAACTTTTTTTAAAAAAAAAACGCATAAAATTTGCAAAATCTCATCGGTTCTTTATTTGAAACGTTAGATTGGTTCATGACATTTACTTTTTGAAGATAATTTCATTTAAATGTTGACCGCGGCTGCGTCTTAGGTTGTCCATTCGAAAGTCCAATTTTGGGCAACTTTTTCGAGCATTTCGGCCGGAATAGCCCGAATTTCTTCGGAAAAGTTGTCTTCCAAAGCTGGAATAGTTGCTGGCTTATTTCTGTAGACTTTAGACTTGACGTAGCCCCACAAAAAATAGTCTAAAGGCGTTAAATCGCATGATCTTGGTGGCCAACTTACGGGTCCATTTGTTGAGATGAATTGTTGTCCGAAGTTTTCCCTCAAAATGGCCATAGAATCGCGAGCTGTGTGGCATGTAGCGCCATCTTGTTGAAACCACATGTCAACCAAGTTCAGTTCTTCCATTTTTGGCAACAAAAAGTTTGTTAGCATCGAACGATAGCGATCGCCATTCACCGTAACGTTGCGTCCAACAGCATCTTTGAAAAAATACGGTCCAATGATTCCACCAGCGTACAAACCACACCAAACAGTGCATTTTTCGGGATGCATGGGCAGTTCTTGAACGGCTTCTGGTTGCTCTTCACCCCAAATGCGGCAATTTTGCTTATTTACGTAGCCATTCAACCAGAAATGAGCCTCATCGCTGAACAAAACACGCGCGCGAAACACATTTCGAACCGAACACTGATTTTGGTAATAAAATTCAATGATTTGCAAGCGTTGCTCGTTAGTAAGTCTATTCATGATGAAATGTCAAAGCATACTGAGCATCTTTCTCTTTGACACCATGTCTGAAATCCCACGTGATCTGTCAAATACTAATGCATGAAAATCCTAACCTCAAAAAAATCACCCGTTATTATAAACGAGAATTGCCTTGAAGAGTGCGCGTAAAAAATTGACATTTTGTTGAATTATGCAAAATTCAATGCTTAGCAAAAACCAGTAGCCAAACTAGTAACTTTAAATTAACACCATGAAAAAGAAGACACTAACACAACACAAGGGAAATCGGTGTGAGGGGAGTGAGAGTGAGTTAGCAGCTTTGTGGCAACAGGTTGCAGACCCACATTGCGCTGAAGACTGCGAGTTGACTCATCACAAATCGCGACAGCACAGGTTCCCAGGTTGCAAGCGAGTTAGGCACAAAAAATTTGCTTCATTTAGACTTATGTTTGTAAGTGTATATAATACTACTGTCACTTTAGTATTTATGAGGTGTTGATAATTTATTAAATGTCAAATTAAAAATTAATAATAAGTTTCAACGGACTTCGTTCGTTCTTTTTGTGTGGAACTAAAACTAGTCATACTCAGTGGGGAAAGAAGGCGTAACGGTGATAATTCATGTTCCCATATTTGAGATTTTAGCAAAGGGTGTTTAGAATACGTTCGCATAAAGTCATGTTAGTATAAAACATGCAGTGGCGGATCCACCACTTGACACCCAAAAGGTTCCGGGTGATTCCGTCTGGATCTCATCGCAGAGCATGTACAATAACCAGTCAATGTAAAACAAAAACGGTGACAAAAGACAACCCAGATGGATGCCCATTTCCGCTTTGATTCGATTATTGAGCTCTGCGTGTAGAATTGTGTCAACCGGCACCAGATTTAACGCCCTTATTAATTATTAATTCAACTAGTTTAGCGAGAACCGCTCTACAAACTGAAGTGTTACAGATGGCATGATGAGGAAATGTATTGAACGCAGTTTGAAAGTCTGGTTAATGCAGAATAAAGCCTAGACAAAATCCGTTTTGTTCTCTTCTCAATCTCGGAACCACCTTTAAAAGTTCGGTCCTCTACATTTACCTGTAAGAAAGTGAGTAAGATTTCTTCATTACAGGCCCCTAGTTCGATGTCTTAGTTATAATGTTGGCGAACGACGCAATCCAAAGAAGAAAAACTAAAGGACGATCCGTTACTTACTTTTGGTATACTTGGAAATGTTCTTTATCCTATGCGAATTTACGGATCCGTTCTCCGAAAGAATCATCCGTCGTAACTATAGGTCTCTAAGAAATACTGCTATTCGATCGCTTAACCGCTTTTCGGAACCCTAAGTACTTACTTATCTCCAGGTTGGTTATCCGAGTTCTATGTGGACTGCTCGGAACTACCCGACTATGCTTCCGATTTGTGTAATCCGTTCGGTTTTCTCGTGGCATTTAGATAAGGTTAGATTAAATGGCTGATCTAGATAGATTGCACGTTGACTGCTGTATGTAGTCCTTTGTGAAGCCATAGGAAAGAAGAATTCCTGTGTTCAAACTTATAAATTAGCAAAATGCTTAGTAGGCAATACAAATTCGCACAGGGGTGTCATTTGCATTCCCGCCAGTACAGTGGGATATCCGAAGACATCCGCTCCCAAGTGTTTAAGCTTGACCTCCCTAACGCGGAACAGTCAATAAGGAACTGTTAAGATTTTTCCATTTCGTCTTCTTCCATACAGCTTATGCATATGGCGACTGGTAGGATTCCCAGTCTTACTGTATGGACGCCATTAGGCCAATGGCTTGTTAAAAGCCTCACAACTAAGGGGAGGTTAGCCTAGCATTTCGTTGAGCACTGTCGCATAGGATAATGAAAATGAGGTTATTGGGATTTGATTTAACCCCAATACCGTTCTTAGCAGTTACGACTATTTCCGGCTGGACGTTATTGGAAACTCCCTTACTATCAAGGAAGGAAGGAAAAAGGTTCCTACAGCAAATTCTTTAACCGGAATGGCTTTCTCAAGCCATTACCCGATAGTATGCATGGCAGTATCCAATGACCTACCTTTACGATAAGCATGTTGCTTCTCTGATAAATATTCCCTCGGAATGCACCTCCTTATGTACCAGTTTATCAGTCCCTTCAGAATTTTTAGTTAGAAGGAGGAAAGACTGATGGGCCTGAAGTCCGTAATCGCAACGTGAAGGCCTTTACCAGCTTTAGGGATTAACGTAACTCTGACACGTTTCCAAGCCCCCAAGATGTATTCCAATCTTATACAGTTCGCATAGATAGGTGCCAACCAGTTGCCTGATACCTTAAGAGCCTGCTGCAGTTGCGCCTGGTTGATTTCATCCAAAAAGTCCTCTTGCAGCCCTCCGACTGATACCCCGCAGAGGACGGATTACTGGGGAAGCGTTCATCAAGGAGCATCCGAGATGCAACTTCACTACTTAGGGCCCACTCCCAACATTTTGCTCTTACTACTTCTACAAACAAAAAAACCAATTCCGGTTGGAACGGAGTTAAAGGCTTACTCAGCCTATACTCTCCAGCGATTATTAGAAGACAATATACAATATAAGATCTCAAAGAATTGTGTAACAAAGCACTATTTATGCAAAAACTTTGTCATAGAATAAGAAACACTCAGACAAAAGATGAAATCGAATCAAGAGAAACGATTACAAACATCAAAACTCGCAGCAATCTGCAAGTAAAACCTGCAAACTCGTAAATAGACTTCGGACAGCCATTTCTAATAGCGCACTTGTAACGGGTGATTTTTTTGAGGTTAGGATTTTCATGCATTAGTATTTGACAGATCACGTGGGATTTCAGACATGGTGTCAAAGAGAAAGATGCTCAGTATGCTTTGACATTTCATCATGAATAGACTTACTAACGAGCAACGCTTGCGAATCATTGAATTTTATTACCAAAATCAGTGTTCGGTTCGAAATGTGTTTCGCGCTTTACGTCCGATTTATGATGAGGCTCATTTCTGGTTGAATGGCTACGTAAATAAGCAAAATTGCCGCATTTGGGGTGAAGAGCAACCAGAAGCCCTTCAAGAACTGCCCATGCATCCCGAAAAATGCACTGTTTGGTGTGGTTTGTACGCTGGTGGAATCATTGGACCGTATTTTTTCAAAGATGCTGTTGGACGCAACGTTACGGTGAATGGCGATCGCTATCGTTCGATGCTAACAAACTTTTTGTTGCCAAAAATGGAAGAACTGAACTTGGTTGACATGTGGTTTCAACAAGATGGCGCTACATGCCACACAGCTCGCGATTCTATGGCCATTTTGAGGGAAAACTTCGGACAACAATTCATCTCAAGAAATGGACCCGTAAGTTGGCCACCAAGATCATGCGATTTAACGCCTTTAGACTATTTTTTGTGGGGCTACGTCAAGTCTAAAGTCTACAGAAATAAGCCAGCAACTATTCCAGCTTTGGAAGACAACATTTCCGAAGAAATTCGGGCTATTCCGGCCGAAATGCTCGAAAAAGTTGCCCAAAATTGGACTTTCCGAATGGACCACCTAAGACGCAGCCGCGGTCAACATTTAAATGAAATTATCTTCAAAAAGTAAATGTCATGAACCAATCTAACGTTTCAAATAAAGAACCGATGAGATTTTGCAAATTTTATGCGTTTTTTTTTTTTAAAAAGTTATCAAGCTCTTAAAAAATCACCCTTTATTATGGTACAATAATAGCAATAAGTAGCTATCGCACATCTTTTAAACGGTCTTTGTGTTTATATGACTATGGCAGAAGGCTTGACTCAGCTGATAGCCGCACGCTTGGGCAGGCATGTGGAAATTGATGAGATGTTCGCCGAATGAATGCCCGAAGGTGTACAATTACCTTAACGCATCGACAATTATATGAATGAATGCGCGTAGGCAGCGGTAGAGGCGCTGCGGCGTAAGCGTGTAATAAATAGAGGCGCTTGCGCAGTGGCCAAAACAATTGCCAAAGCCGGGAATGTGATATACTTGTTTACTTTAGTATAGTAAAATGCGCATTGGCGTGTATTTTGGGCGGGAGCGGGCGTATGGCGCAGCTTTGCATCAGTTGTGTTATGTGATATGCGTCGGCCAACACATTTCCACTTGTCGCAGCGATGAAGATGCGCTGTCGATGAATTGAAAGAGTAGTTGCATTATATGGCGTATTGAATTCGAGGCAAATTATTGTTTGCGTTGCAAAGAAAGATTTGTTTGGAGGATCATTTTCAATACGCGAAAAGAAACACTCGCACCTGATAGTTGAGTATGAGGTGATGAGAAGCGGGGTACAGTCTTCAGCTGGTCGGAAGAGAGTGAGCTGTAGCATAGTTATATGAAAAATAGGTTATAGGATGTACCTCAGAGATCTAAATTTGTCAAGTTCTACATAACCTGCGCCTTCGTAGTATGAGGTTGACAAGGGCGAACAGCTGGGTAGCCGATTATGCAAAAAATTTACTCGAAAAGTTTCAATGTAAATTACTTCGAGTATCTAAAATAGGCTTAATATACTCAAAAAAAGTTATCTTGGTAGGTTGTGGCATAAAGTGGCCAATCCATCATCTTCAACACTGTTTTGGTAAGAAACTCAATTTTTTGTTGAAGAACACCCCAAAATGTTTTAGACTTGCGATATATCCATTGCTATAATATGAAAAGATCGTTGTACCGCCTATGAATGCAAACAGAAAGCCAACGTTTATTAAACTTCCAAGCCAAGCGAAAGACGTGGTAAGGCATGGAAGCAAGTCGGTTTGAGAAATTTGTTGCTAAACTAAAGGCAATCCCCTCGGTTTCGTAGACAACGAAACAGAAGTGTAGTACTATCAACAACCGACTTAATAGATTATTATAAGAAATCTTTATTGGCTAATAAATGTCGATCCTCTCTGACAACAAAACGTTCTTTCTAATAAGGGATAGTATATGTAACAATCTCTTATGAGTCCTGCGCTTGGCTGCCAGCATTGTCCCCCACCGAATGTGGCTGCCGCTTAGCTGTGGTGGCGCTGAAAATAAATTGCGACAGGTTCGCGCTGAACGAGATCAAACACCTGCCATGACCAGAGTCATTTTCACGTCAACTTTCACTGTTTTCTACAGACATAATCGTTTTCATCAACTACCGTCGAACAACCTGATAAGTTACGTGAATGAGACGCAACTCACTGCCTCGCACAGTGAGCACACTGTACTAAGTCTAACACAACTGTCAGAGCGAGTTTCCGACAGTGAGTCTACCCACTATGTTGACACTTCTTTGATGTTTGTGAAGTCTTTGCTGCTACTGTGTAGGTATACACATAGCAATATCTCTTTCTTTTCGTTAAAAAATGCTTTCTAGAAGGTTCAATAAAAAACTTCGAGACCCAAAAATGAAAATGAAACATCTTAAGTAGCAAATCTGCCTTCTTCAATCGCCAAATCACACTTAAACAAGCCTAAGCGCATCAAAAGAAACCATAATCCGGCCAATTGTTAACGACTTAAAAACGCAGTGGCGCGCTGTAATTGATACCAAAAACACTCACCACAAACAAATTTCAAAAAAAAAGTTCACTTTCTTCGAAAGTAGACACGCACACAAATCTTTCCAGCTCATTTCACCGGCCTCACTTAAGCATGTTAGCCTTATTACATCCACCAACAACACTTTTCTCCACAACACATCAGACGCAAACCAATCTATTTAGCGTGCAACCGATAATCCTTTGACAAAAGGCTCTGCAAAAATTTGCAACCCCATCTTTGGTGCACGCTGCTGGTTGCCGAACGCTTTTGTCAAAGTGCGCTGGCAAAAAGTGAAAAAAAATGTGAAAAGAAATCAGAAAGGAATCGAGCGCAGCATATTTGTTGCCACTGAGTTTAGTGGCAATACCCTGCGGAACTGACAGTCGCTCAGTCAATATGACAAAAAATTTGTTTCCTCAATTCGTGCGTATGTTATTGGTTTATTTTGCTCGATTAACTCGCTTTGACAGCAACAAGGTTGATTGTTGTTGGCGTAAAGTGTCTGAAAGTACCTGCATATCTTGTAAATCCAAGAAAATCTCTTTTGCCATTTTTTGTACAGAGATTTAGTGCGGCATACAGGATACTGGGGATTTTTGTAACAGTATGATGTCGATAGGTTTTGTTGTGACAAGTTTTATTGTGTTATGGTATGTTATGTATGAAAAATAAGGTCTTTTGTGACCTATGTATATAGCAATACAGATTCTTCGTAAATATAACACTTTCAGCTTTATACTATACTCGTACATAGGTAAAATACGGTCACTTCTTATATATAATGGAAAATTGCATTTTATGCTACAAAATATTAAAAGCATTGTAAGGTAAAAGGGCTTTACCGACACTGAAAGTCATAATCTGATGAAGATATTTACGAAAGAATGCAAAACCCAAAAAGGAGGCAAAAAGAACACAATTCACGAATATGTAATCTTCCAACGAAGATATCTTCAAAACATAAAAAAAATACTTGTATACCCTACAAGTATAATTCTTAACGAACATTTGTAATGAAAATTTTTTACCGCACACTAAGTACATTTAAGGGATACAATGCATATGGAAGACTCTTTTTGAACGAAAACGTTCTCTCACCCATTTTTTCTCTGATTTCCTTTATAATTTCAACCACAAACTATATTTGGATATATGTACATACACTAAGGCGAGGCCTGGAACCTCAATTTAGTAGAACTTAAATTTTGGATTGTTTGAAGTTCAAAAGATTCAACAAGATCATTTGAGGGAATTCTTAGTATATTGAAATTTGCATCAACACTAGATCGAGGTTTGAGAAAAAAGTTTAATTTTCAGCCAATCACAACATATATCATTCACATTTAGATCCGTTCCCACGACGGTCGGGACGGAATAGGACCAATGGCTGTCAACTCGGAGGAATTAAGAAACAAGAGCTGACATAACTGGATAAAATTCCACTGGAAATACTTCAAACTTCCTTAGGTAGTAGTAGCCGCTGTGTTCAGTATTTAAATAACCAGCTAAGCTCAAAAATCTTGGCGTTTTACCAAAATCGTCCCTGGTCAACGTGTCTCTGAATTTTTTTACTATTCAACGAACCGCAAGATTTTCCACTTTACAAGTTACAAGGACCTCTTAAACTCTTTAGAAACAAATGAGAAGAAAGCATTCGGTAATTGAACATCATAACCTGAAAACGGATCTTCTTCTTCTTTATTTACAACAGCCGTGTGTAGAAGTTTACGCAAGTGAAAAAAGTTCTCTGAGCGCCATTCATTTGGAAGTGGCCAGAAAACACACTTTTATATGTACAAGTATATGGCTCAAACAGCTCACTACTTCCGATCTTAGACCAATCCGTTTAAAGGCGAACTAAAGTAAGAAGGCGAAACATTTCTCCCCAGTGTTGTGCGCTGGGTTTGGGACCAGCCACGTACAAGGACACCCACAATGAAAGAACAATACAGTCTTGAAACATGTATGTTCGAATAAATCTGGAAAAATCTTGGCTCGCTTTTCGACTTTCTAATTACACCAATTTAGTTTGGAAGTATCATAATTTAGACGAATTTGTTTATACGCTGCCTCAGTTTCAAATATATATTTTGGCTGTATATCTAATAATGAATTTTGATACTTAATACCAGATCTTTTCCGCTTACGTCATGCGCAAGACTGGTACAGCTGGAACTTGCCACGCGAAAATTAGTGTACTACAGTTTGGATAGCAGAACTGCCCGACATAGGTAGCGGTTTCGTTGGAAAAATATATCTTTTTCAGGTTTTCACATTTAGTCTCTGCGAGTCAGCGAATAAATCGTCAGGAAATGGTAGTTTGGTGCAAATTTAACATTGATCGTGTCTTCTGTTTGTTTTTTATTATTTCATTTCTGGAATCGGGGTTTCTTTCATAGGTAAGGTGAGAACATAGACTTGGAGGATATTTGGCTACAGGAGCAAGGCATGTTGCACTACATAGTTCACGCCGAAGTCCATTTTTTCGCAGCTTTTTCTATAAACTACCTCGGTAACGGCTACAAATACCGTAGGATCTGCGATTTAAGTTTGATTTGGACTTTCGATTTTTATCGTAATTCGAAGGTTCGATCTTAGCAAGTCATGCATGATCATCACCAGATCCACATATAAAGATCCACATTTATGAGTAAAACTACCGATTTCGACTATTTTAAGATCAGCGTTGCCATATATTGCACTATTTATGCCAGCCTATACATAAAACCAGAAATAGTTTTGAAGTAAAACTCGTATACAAAAAACAAAACAAATTAACATATTCATATACATATGTACATATGTATGTGCGCGCATTCGTTGCAACGCTGTCAGCCGGGTGAGTAATATGCCGCAAACGCGCCGTTCATGCCGCACAATGCGTGCAACACTGCACCAAGCAGCGCATAATAGCAAATGAATCTGTTGCAAGCTGCAAATAGCTTGTCGCTTTCTGCTTGCTGTTTTGTGGCATACACTGCAGCCAACCACGTAGAGCGCTGCATCGGTGTTCAAATCGGTGGCAAAGTGCGTTTTAATGCAAATTTAGTGTCAACACAATATAGACTTTGACAGCAAACGAAGTACTTATGTAGGTGGCAGCGACTGCCTGTATGCATTATAGCATAGCGTTGTTGTTGCCGCGCTAATGCCGTGTATGTTGCCACATGCGTCGTTGAATGCTTATGCACATTTATTGCGTAGGTGTCCAGACAGGCGTCGGACATGCATCAGCGCCATCAAGAGCATCAACTACGCGCACAACAACAACAACAAACAAGTACAAGCACAGGAACACCATTAACAACTTAAGGATGCGACAACAACGTGCAAAAATCGTAATAGGCTACAACATCTGCGACACGATCGAAGAAATTCGAAAAGTTCACAGCCATTCACACACGCTTGCGGACATATTTATGGGTGCTTAGGCAATTTTCGCATGGCGGAGAAAAATTTGTGTATTAAGGGGAGAATTTATATGCTAGTGGTATACATATTTACTTATATGTATGTATGTACATATGTATGTATGTATATACATATTTTTTATACAAATATACATGTATGCCAATAATAATGAATTGGATTGCATTGTTGAGTTAAATGATAAAATCGACATATTTTTCAAATGGTGGCAACACTTTTCCAAACTTTGCCACAATAATATTAAAATAGTTGCGTTATTGGAGAAAGTATATAATATTACTATAAAATTCTATCAGAAAATGAAGGATTGTGAACTTCAAAAAACAAATATATTTAAATGGCGTTGCCACATATATAAAAAAAGAACAAAATTATAATTGCAGTACATAATTAATCACAGAAAACAAATAACAAAATTGTATTTACAAAAAAAATCAATTTTATAATTCTTACTCATAAAAAAATATCCAACAGTGTTGCCACCTACCAGTGAATAAAAACTAATATTCGAAATAACAATATTTTGATGTCAAATTATAAAATATTGTTATCAACTTGAATCAATTTCAAAATTCATAAATATTTTGGGTTGCCAACTATAAGAAAAGGAAAAATTACATAATTAAAATTGAAGTAGTTGATTGAAAAAACAAAATAATATCATTTTGGCGTTGCCAACTATAAAGAAAGGAAAATACATCAACAATAAAAAAAATTTCAGAATTCCTTAAAATTTAAAAGAGGGTTGCCAGCTTTCAAAAAAAAAAGAAAAACGAATAAAAATTTAAATAATTGAATTACAGCAACAAAATAATACAATTTTGTTAACAAATAAAATAAATTTCAGAATTTCTTATTTTTTAAAATGGGGTTGCCATTTATAAAAAAAGAAAAAATAAATATTATTGAAGTAAATGAATTACAGAAACAAATTAATTAAAGTTTGCTAATAAATAAAATCATTAAGAAATTAAATCCTTAAAGCATTAAATAGGGTTGCCAACTATTTAAAAACAAATTAAATCTGAAATAATTGATTTATTGCAAACAAATAATAACTACATTAGCACTAGCTTACAATAGCAACAAATTAAGAAAAGAGTATTCAATTTCAAAATACTTAACAGGGATTAACATTAAATGGTGTTGCCAACTTTCTTAAGAGATAAATAAATTTAAGTTAATTGTAGTATATGGTCGAAATAGCAAAATATATTCTTCAAATAGAACCAATTTCTGAACTAAAAAATAAATATGTATGTATATAAAATATAAAGTAAACTAAATAAGGTTGCCACCTGTCCCAAAATATAAATTAGTAGAAAAAAATTTGGTTTGAGCGGCTCTATAATGAACAGAAACGTTCGAGAATAAAACATATAAAACTAAACAGGGTTGCCACCATAATGGAATTCAAATTTATTTCTAAATTATTATATTATAGCGACTGTTTAAAAAAATATTTTTATCGACTAAAACTAACTTCGAAACAAAAAAAGCAAATAAATGAGGTTGCCACCTGATTTTAATAAAAATTTAATTGTTAGCAATTACGAGTATATAGCGGCTGAATAAAAAATATTTTTATAGTATAAAATCAGTTTTGAAATAATCATAATATAACATCCGACATAAATAGTATATATGTATGTAAATAAGCTTGCCACCCATTTGAAGAGCATATTAAGTTTGAAATCATTGCAAACAAATTTTTTTTTGAAGACTTATCAAAATAAATCGCAAAAATTGACGCATTAACATGCTACCAGTTGGTGAAGATGCAACCAATTGGGCGAACAATAAACAAGTCTTCGAGACATTTTATCAGGCTGCTTATGCCTATAACTAAGCTCTCTCTTTGTATAATATCGTATCGCCTTCTAACAACGCCCATCACATGCCAATATTATAAGTACGCAGTATTACCCGAAACTACGTGGGCAGCTACGCCTATTTCACGTGACGCCACACAGTTATTTGCCTGGTACCACCCAAATTGTCAAGAGAGGTCGTCGTGATATTTGTAAATATATTTGTATATCTTTCTAAAAGATCTTTTATAGAATCAAACCAACTGACTGCCGAGCTATTAAACTATGAGCGTCTGCGTAGTGCAGGTGCTGAAAACTGTTTAATGGGAAGACAGACGAGTCATAAAATGCAGTGACAGAAATATGAGTGAAGAGATGGCAATCACAAAACAAGATTTTCAGGTTGAAGATGACATTTTTGATTTTATTGACTTTCCTCGAGGTATTTTTGTTAATAAAAAAATGTTTAGTGCATTTTATTTTTGACTATTTTATACACACGCAACATGTTGTACAGAGTATAATAGTTTAGTTCAGCTAACAAATGTTAGAGTGAGTTATATGTGTCAAAGCCATCGGAATGATTAGAAGGATTGAATTCGGGATAGCTACCAGTTTTTCTGCTCACCCGTCTGTCTACATTTCATAAAGATGATCATAGTGGAGGATATATTATTCCACTGTGAAGTGAAAAAATAGTTGAAAACCGTTAATAACCCCGCCCTAGCTCTCGTGTCAGAATTGGCCAATAGGAATAGCATCACCCATTTTTAGTTGAAATCTCATATCTCAACAGCTAATTGTTTAACTTCATCTCTTTGATAAAATTGGTTCATGATATTAATGCCTACTTTTCATATCACAAAATTCTACATTTCTTCAGATTTTTTCCTTTCAAAATATTCTTGATGTATATAGGTATCGGAATCCGTTCCCGTTCCCACGACAGTGGGGTCTATATAACCGGAACGGACCCTGCTTTTTACCCAAGTACTGTCAACTCTCACCATTCCTAGAAGGTTCTTCTGGTATGTTTGTAAGCATCTGGGGTTCCCACGGTATGATACACGGAAGGAGGTATCGGCAGTAAGGCCGCAGTGTCTGTTAAAATTAGCGTTAAACGCAGTCATCCTAAATGATGACTACTCCTTTTAGACTTAGCAAGTGAACTCCATCTAATATCACAGAGAACCAAATTGGTCTATACGTGGCTTATTATCATACCAGATTAACCTAACCTAATCTTACTTTTAATGCTGCCTAAAACAGAATTTGAGGAACTCAATGACTAAAGCTGACTTTATACTTAAAGTCTGGGTAAATCTGAGAATAGCAAAATAAAATTGACAAGGCATTTGAGCCTGATAAATTTATGTTCTGATGCAAACAATTACCAAAGTCTATCATATACTTAATATTTCAATAAAAATTTTTGTGCAATCGTCAAAATATTTGCTCATTTTTGAGCCTTTCAAATTGCGCGAGTTTAAAATTTTTGGACATAACTGACCTTAAGCCTTCCTTACTTGTTAATTTTGTCATGAAAATATGCCCAAAAAATATATACCTGTTATTTATATCTGTTGTTTTTAAATAATTTCGAAAGTCATTAATTTTTTTTTTTGCTTTTAATAATTTTTATTAGTTTTTCTTTGTTATCAAATAAAGTTATTAAGTCAGCATCTTACAGTAGCCCACCAGCAGCCGCTATACACACGTCTAACAGTGTAAATGTTCATGGCCAGAAGGGAGAGAGGCCGTCAAGTGCATGCTGCGTTTTTACGATGCGTCAGAAGATATAGATCACAGCCGGCTGCTAACATATCTTTCTCTATATATACGTCGAGTACAAGCGACTTGCTTGCGTGTGCGGGCAGCAGAAAGTCGTCGCGGGAAAGGCCATAAAATTAGAGAAATGTCATTAAAAATGCGAAAGCAATGGCAATGGCTGAGGATGGTGAAGACACGAGTAAGTGTGTATGTGTGCACAAAGCAAACGCTGTCGCTTGATTATCTGGGCGCGACAGTAGTCTGTGGGACAAATAGTATCGATACACAAAAGGATAATTGAATCCTTTGGGTGATTTTTATGATGTCATAAAATTGTAAGAACAACTACAAGAGGAACTGAAATGAAACGAAAGCGCCACCGCAACGAAAGAGAACCGGTTGCACGTAGAGGGTGGGCGTCAGGAAACGTCTGGGCACATTTAGATAATCTTAAGTTGGCACGCAGTTAATATGGCTAAGCGATCAACTACTATGGCTGCGGAAGAAAATTTTCGATACATACATATATTAATTAACAAAATTAAAGCGGAAATCTTAAATGTAGCAAGCATCTTGGGAAAAACTGAAACTAAAACAAGAATAAACTTTAACTGTTACACTGAAGCTTTAATATGAATATTAGTCCTGCCATAAGTTCTGTTACAAGTTTAAACCGGTGTAAAAATGCTACTGTAATAAAATTGTTAATCAAGTTTTGTTTTTTAATAGTTCAAATTAAATGGGCGACTTACAAATTTTTTCTCGAAATAGTCACCTTTTGTTGCCAAGTCGTCAAAGTATTCGATCATTGATTAACAGCAGCGCGCATGGTTTTGAACGGTATTGACGACGCTACTCCAACGAGAGTTTTTCGGAGACTCCAAATTTCTGTGGGACTTTCGTCAGGCCATGTTCTTCAACTCTGATCACAAACTGCAGTCCATTATCCTCAAAACTCGAGTTCCAGGGGGCCAATCATCTGCAACTGGGAGACCAAGAATATTGCTTTAAGCCACAACTGCGCGACTTTTGCCGCGAGCAGAATCTTGCTGGAAGAAAGTGTTGGTTAAATGTTTAACGCCTTCTAAAACTTACAGCTAGCACACTTTTGCCTCAATTGTAGCCCCATTCACAGTGGGGGAGGCTTCTTGATCATCACGGAAGAAGTACGGCCCAATCGCCGCCGGGCCCATAAACCGCACAAAACCGTAATTTGTTAGGAATGCACTCATGGAACTGGCCACCAGTCCAGAACAGTGCGGAAGCTCAATTGGTAGTAGTTTCGACTACGAGGCCTGACCAGAGACTTTATTCTGGTAGCACGGGGAGCAGGAGCCCTTGGAGGTAACTCCAACCTGCTCATGCGGACTGGTCCCTCGGGGAGTATCGTGTGGTTGTGGTTTATACCCAAATGCGGGTAGAATGAACATTTTGTCAGTTGAATGTGGAGTTGCATTGCAACGGGTGCCGGATCCAAAGCACGGTAGAGTTTTTAAATGGGCCTCGAACTCGACCAAGGTGCTGAGGGTGTCCATTCCACACTGCCAATTGGTACTGAAAATGCCTAACATTCTCAAGGCGCTGATCAATGCATTGATTTGATGCGTTGTACTTTTGAGTACCGTGGGGTAAGGCTATCGTCAGCAGGTACCTGCATTAAACATTCCGGTTGTTGTGACTCATGGAGTACGTACGGATTGCTGCCTGATCAATAACGCATATTTTGCTTATAGGCGAAGCCATTCAGTCAAAAATAAGCCTCATCGCTGAAGATAATTTTTCGATGAAAATCCGGATCATTTTCAAGTTAAAGTCAGAACAATCAACGAACATACAACGATTCTGGTGGTCAAGTGGGTTCAGTTCTTGCATCAATTTAATCTTGTAAGAATGGCCTATTTGATCTTGAGAACGACGAGTGAGAGACTGATTTGACCTTCTTCAATTGATGCGCTGGCGGCAGCAATATTCTCGACACTATGTGCAAAGAAATTTGTCTCAATGGCACGGGAACATTTTGTACTATGCCTATGGATTCAAATTTTTCCACCACATGCTCAATTGTTAATCTGACAGGACGATTATGACGACCATAAATTGGATGTAGCGCTCTTAAATTTGAGACCATTGACTCCGAATTCGGGTAGTCATAAATAATTTCAAATCATTGTTGGATCGTATGTCTTTCCATGTTGAAATGACAAAACTTAATGAAGAGAAATGTCAAAAGAGCGGGATGGCCGTCCATATCTGTCTACTTTTGTAGCGTCCTTATTGAAAAAGCAGTTAGAAGGAATGTTTTGTTCTCATAGATGATCGACGTGTTTGTTCGAAATGCTAATGATTTTAGCTAAATTTCTGCAGATAACATTTATTAGCCGTTGTGTATTTCTGGAAGCGGGAGTATGGAAATTTTTATGTGTTTCAAAATACCATAACATTTGTGTATGTATATGACGCACATTCTATCCTCTCGTACTATAACTCCGAATGATCTTTTAGATTTGTGTTTCTTCGCGTTCTCCTAATGAGTGTGTTATAATTGAAATTCCTTTTCTTTCCGTTTTTTGTTGCGATATTGCTTTAATTAAATCCAGCGATCACTTTGACATTGGCAAACATGCAACAAGACATTGGATTGTGTCTCTATGCCCTTCAATTCTATTCGACAGCCGCTGCGCACGCGATCATCTGCTGATCGTCGATCCCTACCAGACTCTTTGGCGGCTCACTACAAGCATTTTCTTGTTTCGAAACTTTATAGATCGCATGTTGTAGATATGAATTTCCAACAGCAGAAGAGTGACTATATTATTATTGCTTTCATGGGGGATAAATTTATGAATTTAAAACCATCGATCGGCAGAAAGCGTATATTTAGCAGGAGATAAAATGCAGTCGCAGATCAACCGCTGCGGCTTCATACTACATACATATATGTAAGCGTTTCAACTGAACGACAGATGTAAATGTGTATGTAGGAGGCAGTTGTGCTGTCAGTTTTAGCTTGAAGATGTAAATAGATGAGTTGAGCTTCTT
The DNA here is from genome assembly GCF_023373825.1 of Bactrocera dorsalis. Lineage (NCBI taxonomy): Eukaryota > Metazoa > Arthropoda > Insecta > Diptera > Tephritidae > Bactrocera > Bactrocera dorsalis. The sequence goes on along the minus strand of NC_064306.1, from coordinate 10,924,596 downwards.
AGAACTCCGTAAAGCTGCAGTGGTTGGGTGTTGAGAAAGGCGATGCGTGTATTCGCACTGGTACAAAATTATGTCGCATTTGATAAGTAGATATATTAACTACAACTGTTAAAAATAAAATGATTATACTAAAATTTATTTAGTAAATTAGCTCAAAGATATGAAAAGATCCGGTTTACAACCGAACCAGTACAGACAATGCGCAAATTCCCGCCAGTTCGGTGAGACGTCTGAAGGTATGCGCTCCCAAGTGTTTAAATATTGACCAAACGCGGGACAGTCAAGAAGGAAAGTGCAGAGTTGTTTCCACCATATCTTCCATACAGATTCTGCAGATGACATCTGGTGACATTCCCGACCTTGCAGCATGGACGCGCGTCTGATAAGATTCCCAACCTTACAGCATGTACGCCAATAGGGCAATGACCTGTTAAAAGCCCCACAACTGGAGAGAGGCTAACCGTACTGAGGGCAAAGAGATCACTTGATCTATTGCGAAGGATCTTAGATCAAAAGGCTTTTGCGACAGCGCATGTAACGAAGGTAGCCCAGCACTGTCCAATCTTCCGCAAAGCCCAGTTATCTAGTAGTAGTACACAAGAGGGAAATCTGCTCCAATTCTACCGATAGCGGTTCAGGGTGCCTTTCCTTGCTAACTTAGCAGCTTTATAATTTCCTGCGGTTCCGCTGTGTTCTGGCACCCATAACAGTCCTATCACAAAGACACCCGAAGCTTGACTTGGTAGACACTGCAATAGTCAGCAAGTCTGAAACGAATGTTGCGAAGATGAGCACTCAACTCAACGAAACGTTTTAATAAATGTGGCATATCAGAAATGAATTTTTGGCAACTCTCCGTTAAAGATTAACCATTTTAGATCAGCGATCGTGGAAACCACATGCTTTACTAAACTGAAAGACTCATCTATAATGGCGAAAACAAGAAAACAATTGACAGCAGCAACAAATGAAATGCGGCTGATGTCACTGCCACTGTCACTTGTTGCATGTACGCGACAACAACAACATTCAGCAGCGGCTACAGCTTGGCTATTACAACAGCAGCAGTGTTTAGCTTGTGACATTTTAAGAGACTAAATTGTTAACCTGCCTCCCGGTTAAACCAGCTACATACATCACATATGCATGCATATACATGCATGTGTGTAACAACAACATATTGCCACATAAACCACAAACTAAACGTTTTCAAAACGTACATTCGAAAACTCGATATATTTTTGGGTGAGCAAATCGCAAGCGTGTAAAGTGGCAAAGAATACGAAAGGCTGCTAACCGTGTAGCTATAACAATAACAACAACAGCAAACAAACATGATAAAAGTGGCCAGTGGCGTGGCATGCCACACAACAGTAGCCATGAATTTGCATGTACAACATGAAATCCGTGATCTGCAATTTGTAGGCTAAGATTTCAGTCAGCAGCAAATAAAAGAAAAATGTGAAAACAAAATAAAAGTAAGAAGAAGCTTAAGCGATATATAATGTCCATTGCCAGTGAAGACTAAGCTAATCTTTTGTGGTTAATGTAAAATAAAATGCAGGAGAGCAATTGAAAAACTTAAAGCCAATCACCCTTGCCTGCAATGCGCTATATGAGAGGTAGGAGCCGAGGAAACATTGCTGGTACACAGTGGGAAATATACACAAAATTAGTAAACCTTTCGCTGGTTATTTAGTTAACAGCGAAAACCACCCATGTGCTTATTTACTTGAATCACAAAATTTTGAAGACAGGTGAATCGAACAAGTGGACTAGCTAGCTATTGAAGCATTCACATACTCCACTGAGTAAGATACCTGCTTTCGAGTTTCCCTTTCTGAATTGAGATCCATTGTTCTGTTAAACAGCGAAACGCTGGGAGTACTGATAATTGAAGTTTTTTTCTAGGAATAAAGCCAAAACCAACATCGAGGTTTTAGAAAAGTTATGCGTAGGATAAGCCAAAATAAATAGAGTTCTCAAAACATTTTGTCATTATACCCCGAACAGAGAATATTAAATTTCCACAATATTTATAACAAACAAACGAAACTCGACGACCCTTTATAGTATTTACAGTCGATCAAGTAAGAGCATGGTCGCGTTAATTTATAAAAAAAAAAAAATTATATTATTGCATTACAAACAATGATGCAACTTAGTCATAAATGTGGTCCAGTCACCACCGGCGTCGAATTGCCTGGCATCTCCGAGGCATGCTTTGTACTAATTTGACGGCGTATTTTATTGCCAAACAACTAAGTGTTGCCTGGTGCAATCTGACATTTCCATTGAAAAAGTTAGACATTTTTAGCATAACATCACTCAAAGCGTTTTGTCATTTAACTGTGAATTGGATTTTTTACGGGGAATTAAAAAATTCATCTCGGCCCAAAAATGGAATTAACTTGTGAACATTTTCGTGCGATCATTTTTACAACTTTCGAATTGATATCACGACAAGAGTGCATCGCTGAACTAAAATCTTTGTAATGGCTATGAAGCCACCATCCTATACGGATTATTCGTGGCCGACGCTCGCTCAAAGACGAAAATTCCGTGAAGGTTCGTCCAAAAACAGCCGTTGTGCCAGAAAACATCTATGCCGTACGTGAACTGATAATGCAAGACCATCACTGTAACATACTTTCAGATAGAGGCATGCCTTTGCATTTCTCCCACCAGCATACATTCGAAATTGCATGAACACCTGGCCGTAAAAAAGGTTTGTTCTCGTTGGATCCGCAAAATTGACAATCGCTCAAAAAAAGTCTCGTGTGGATGGTGTAAAGAAATGCTGAAAAAAATACGATCGCGGTGCTTCAGAAGACGTTTATAAGATCGTCACAGGTGACGAATCATGGATCTATGCGTATGAGCCCGAAACAAAACAGCAATCGACCGTGTGTTCTTCCAAGACGAGCAAATCCAATATATAGTAGCCACGTATATCTGCTGTATCCACTTCTGTACAAATGCCTTCAACTTTCTCATAACAAATATATTTCAGCCGCTGATTGAGACATTTTGGGACTTTCGGGTGGATTGGAACACAGCCTCGTAGCGCGACGCGTACTTAGCACTCAAGGCGTTAACGTAATTCTCTTTCAAAAGATCGACGACAACTGAACCCTTGTTGACAATGCATCAAGAACAAAGCTTCCCTCTATCGGCTCGCGAAGGAATTAAAGCGAATCTTTGATTACTGTCGGTAAAGTCGACCACTCTCTTACTTGATAGACTTAACGATCAAACTGAAGTCTTTGTAGCGCTATATAATTTGTAAAGAAAGAGTTTCAATCAGACACCATAGCATATAGTAATACAAAACTATCAATTAAACTCAAGTCCTTGTAGGAAAACTTTTTTATTTGTCAAGGTATCTTCTAAGGATTATTGTTTCAGACAGCCCTATAATCTCCCACGAACTGTGCAGATCGAATACTATAGCATATAGCTAGCATACAACTGACTGATCAAAATTAAGAAAACATCTTTTTTATACTCGTTTCTCTCTCTCTAAGAAATGCACCCGTTAAGGTTATTATAGCTTCTTGTCTTTTTTTATATTTTCAAATCATTTAATCATTTACTGTAAGTAAGTATCGTTGAGGGTCCAATGCATCAAAATTATTTTACAGGTAATTTCGATGTTCTCTTAATGTTTCTTCTAAGTAAGCTATGCATAGCATTTCAAGATAAATCTTAACCCTTAGACGCTCACTTTCGTATCTTCGTATGAAAAGTTCTAAAAACTATCGAATATTCAAAGGTTAAAATTATATTTTAATATTTATATGATTTTTTACCTTCTTTAAATATTTTTAAATATTTTTTTTGTTTTTTTTTAATTTTTTATAGTAACTTTTATTTTTTTTTTCTTAATTTCAAATTGTTTAATGTTTATTTTTGGTTTAATTTTTCTAATTTTCTTTCTATTTTTATTTAAGTGTAACCCTTGAAAATAAAACACAAGCAACTTGCAACTTTTTCTGCCGAATTTTGTGCGCTCACTACATTGATCCGCCAGCGAGTCAATGTTGTTAGTCCCATTGTAAACTTTGTTGCTCTGTTTTTATTAACTCTTGTACTACTGCTTCACATACATGTACATACACACATACATTGTTGTTGCTATTTGTGAAAATAACGCTTACAAAACGGCAGGAAGCGCAAGCAAACGAAAAATAAGAGGAAAATCCAAAGCGATCAGCAACAAAATCGCCAGCAATTGGCACACAAGCAACAACAATGCCATACAACAACAAAATGCAACAACGCCAGCAACACAATATAAATTAGCCAACATACTACGCGCTTATGCGCTTGGTGGCAGCAACACAGTGCAGGCAACGGCAGCCAAACTTCTTAAATTTCAATTTGTTCGCCTGAAAAAGGCTGCCACAAAGTAAAGAAACAACAACAATAATAAAGAAGTGCAACCGCAATTGTTTGCAGCGCCTTGACAGCATTGATTGTTGTTGTCGCTGCTGTTGCTGCAACATGCCACAGCAAAGCAGCACATGGCTGCGGCTTGTTGCACGCTCGCATGTGTGGGTATCAAGCACAACAACTTGGTGTGTGTTTGTTGTTGGTGTTGTTTGCGATGTCCAACCCGTTGCCCGGTGTGACTTTATTGACCATATTGATGTATCGATCGCCTGGCGCTGATAAGCGTTTGCCCGCTCGCTGTTGCAGTTGTTGTTGCCACGCTGTTGCATGTTGTACGCTGTCGCGGTGTTTTATTTTATTTGCGGTCTCATGTTTTATTATAATTTGTGCATTGCATGTTGCTGCTCACGCGCCGGCTTGTAAATAAATAAATATTTGCAGTTGTAAAAATATTTGCCATCCACACTTCGATTGTTTTTCGCAGCTCACAAATTTCGATTTGACAGTTTGTCGTCGGTGTTCGCACAGTAGGTGGTAGCATGTGGCGCGGTCATACGTTTCACGTGAGTAATGCAAGGCTGGAAGTTGTTGCTATTGCTTTGGTTATGACTATGACAGCGTGGATGTGTTGGAGTTGCCAAATGGTTTTGAGATTTCTCAATACTTTCTAATAAAAATGTGGTTCGTTCAGAAAATGTTTAGAAAATTAATGTAACCAAGCAATAACTGTAAAAAAAATTTCTTTGCTAATAACATATTTCGGAAAAAATATCCAAATAATATTGTAAAACTGGTGTAGACACACCTCTTTGAATCTTTGTGTTAAAAAACCGATATTAAAAATGATCCAATGAATTTCCCTTGAGCTTTTAGGTTAGGTTGGGTTAGATTAATAGGTCGATTTTCCATGAGCCGCGAATAATCCCATTTAGATAGCTAGAGACGCCCTGTCCGTTGTGATGCCCAAAACTTCTCATCTCATCTTCAACATTGACAAGTTGCAACTTTGACAAATAGCCTTTTTTCGATAATCCCAAGTAACCACTTAGAATACCTATCAATGCTTTGCACCCTCTAAAATCTTTAACCACTTAAAACACCTGCCATCGTGGCCATGTGGATTTTGTTAATAGTTCCTTAAGCATTCTGAATCCCAAAAATTACAGCCAGCAGCTTGAAATTCCGTCAGAACTTGAACTAAGTTTTCATTGCCCTAATAATTTAAATTTAGCTAGAAATGTCTGTTGATATAACGTCAATTCCCTGTCAGCTTGCAGCCGGAATATGCCACTCTTTGGGCACTTCAAAAGCTTCTTTGTTTCGGTGGTATCAAATCTGTACCAGATAGATTATTTTCTTATAATTCAATCATCTGATATCTTGTCAGTTTGTTAAATACAAATTGAAAACTTCTTAATGACTATTCACAGCTCTTAAATCTTAACGTAGTGCTACAAAAGTGGACTCCAACTCTAGCCAACTCCGACCATTATCTTTCGAAAGAGAACACCCAATTAAGGGAACCTGAGAGTTGATTTTTTCTTCAAATATAATACAATTCTGGAATCTATTAATTTGCTAAGAAATAATCTGCTTCTTACTCGAGATTAAAGTAGGCTACTTAGTGAAATGATTAACCGACAAATGTACAATTTTAACCATCTATGATTTTATACCCAAGAAAGACCGAAAAATAAAAAAAAAAATTAGTATATGCCATCCCAATCGACAAGTTTTACAGAAAATGAAAAGTTTTAAGCAACAGTAAAGTATTGAATAAATTTTTTTCAATATCTTAGTTATATTTCTTCCTGCGTTTCTTTAGATGGTTCTCGATTTGTTTTACTTCATGTTTCTAACCCTGACTTCGTGCTCATAATGGCTTTTTAAGAGCTTTATCGAAGGAAAGGTCAAAGTGACCCTACCAAGGCTGTAGAAGTATTAAAACTTTTCGAAATTGGTATAGTTTTTATATTCGTAAGAAGTTAATGTGTTTTCGGCAGCTTTTTTTTTACAACGTGAATGTTTTTCTGGCGGTTTTTACTATGGCAATCTTATATTTGCTTGAGGATTTTGGTATGAAAGCGAAGCAATGCTATACTCGTACCAAAACACCTGAATCTTTTGCAAAACAAACATCGAGTAGAGGTCGAAAGAGAAATGCTTGACAATGTAGCTGGGTCCTCATGTACATATAGGTACATTCTTCAAACGCTGGTGACGAAATTTTAGTTTGTGAAACATTTGAAGTCAAAACTGTCCCACCGAAATCAATAAACAGCTACATTTGCTAAAGCCACTATACGCCATCCCAGCCGATCTTAGAACAAAGGTATAGAAAATTTCATTAATGGTTGCTTGACTCAAGAGTCTATTTGAAGGCGATAATAAACGTATAGTTTGCTTGTCAGTTCGGAGCTACTTTGATTTGATGGTACATACGTATTTTGTATTTTTTAACTTATTTTAAAAAGTAGTGGAGAAAACGATGATTTAGTCTTAACAGACGTATACCAATATTATCATCTGACAATGGTATGATTGACCTTCAAAACCCCTATACTCACACGACACTTTTATAAACATAAATTTTATTGCTCTAATCTATAATACAGTCCACAAAAAAATTAAATTCAAATATTTTATTTTGATAATATTATCTTTAAAAATGTTTCGCTACCGATTTTTTCGCTTACTCGCTGTTTGCTGATCGAATCTTCTTATGTAGTTATTTAATCATTTGAGTCGGTGTTAGTCCAGTCGGAAGTGTTTGGAGTTCTCGCTTTCGGAGTAAAAATTGTATGAAATGAATTTGGATGAGAGGAACAAAAACTGAGCATATGTACATATTATATGTGCATGGCGGTGTTTCATTGTGTTAAAATTCGTTAGCTCGGCTTTGATATTTTGCCGCCTTTAGTGTTTTCAATGCGGCGTTAAATTTTGATACATTTGAGTAATGTTTATATAAGATAAAGATAAACATGTGTATAAATATATATTTATGTATATAAATGTTTAACGGAAATGGCGAATTAATTTAGCGGTCATTCAAAGATCTTCTATATAAGTAAATAAATATATAAAACCTTCGTCTCAGAAAATTTTAGTGGTATAGTAACTTAGTTTAGTAGTATAGCTGCTCATGAACCGCGAATCAAAGACTAACCAACGTTTTCGTTGAATTTTTATGCTCTTAACTATATCCATATCGTCGTAAAGCTCATACTCTTCGTGGTTCCTTTTTCTTTGATATTCAGCGATCACGCGGCCGGCGCTAAAGATCTTGTAGTGAACATTTCTTTCAAATATTCCAACTGTTTGCTCATATGGTTCCTCATCGTCCTTTTTTCTGCGCCATATATTAAAACGAGAATTATTAGCGACTTATGAAGCGTGAAGCGAACTACTTCCCATTTTCCTTTCTTTGAATATTGATAGAATTAATGTTAGTTCTTATAAAAGCCTTTCTAAAATTATAACTGCAAACAGTGAAATAGTTCCCAAGATGCTAAAACTAAACTTTGTGTTTGGCCTTCAGATTCTATTTTTAGCCCACGTTCAGTACAAGACCAACCCCTTCTGGCTGGAAAAGACTGACGACTCGGTTGTTAAGATCTACTATGTCAATACCATCTGCGTCTGCCGTTCAGATTTGCGGGGCTCATCACTTCTTCCAGCATTACATTGAAAAAGAAGCAGAAGATAGAATCAACCTGTCAAAAACCACGTCTGGTATCGAACCGCTGGGAGGTGTTCTTCTCACGCCATTCTTCATAATCGTATGATTCCTGTCTTTACAGAAGCCAGCCCCAGACTTAAAAATATTTGTTTTCTGTCTTAACTTCTAAAAAAAATTCTTGGCTCGAAGTCTTGCTCGCTAACACTTTAAGCTTTTTTGCACTCGCGTCTTTCTGCCTATCACTGTTCCTTTTGTTGAAAGGACATCTGTATCTCACAGCTATGATATGTTTATAGGGAACATAATTTCAGGAAAATATGTTGATTTTGAAGAGTCAGTCCTTAGCAATTGTAGTCAAGCCTCCAAGAATCTGTTTGGAATGTGGGAGTTTCTCTTAGAAAGAGTCAAAACTTGTTATTTTGTCGTTCATTTGTCGGTGACAAATCAAAACTCTAGAGACGTTAGACTCTACCCTACATAAAAAATAAAATCTTGACCAAGTATAAAAGATTAAGAATGATCCAATATCCATAATTTTTTCAGTTCCCTCAAATTCAACTTAACCCTGGTAAAAACATTTTCTTTACTTATTCATCCTTTTGCTTTATGTCTTCCATGTAGCTACTTACATACGGCGTCTCAGATTCCACAGAACTTCCAACTTGTTTATGATGCTTCTGCAACATATTCAATTTTCATTAAGATGTTCTATAACTTTATGATATTGCACGTATGCACGCAACAAAAAGCAAACAACAACAATGGAAACCATATGGATAGCGCGCGCATGCGTTGTGACAATATCGGCCGGTTGCGATCGGTTAACGATTTTGACAAATCACAAACGCCAACACGATCGCCAGCAAACAAGCAGAAAGTCAAAGAGCAAAATGAGCAAAAATAATTGAATGGAGGAAGCACAAATAAGAGCGTGTGAGCATGTCAGCCACAACTGGATTTTTTTGCACACGATTATTACTTATTTTTTGAGCGGTCCCAACGATTTCGATCTAAAATGCACAAATCGTTCATTTTTTCGCTTGACACGTCGCGGAGCGGTCGCCTTTATGCAAAGCTTAGGTCCGAAATAAAAACAACAAATGGAAAACCAAACAGTCTGAGGAGCATGTCTTTGAGCGGGTTGGACGGCTGTCAACAGCTGTTGTAGCCGAGATGGCGGCGGCGTTGGCGTTCGTGGTGGCAGCCTTGGCGGCATTTCTCTGATGCTCACACGCATGCGCGCCACGACGACATTTTTATGATGCTGACGCTTTGCGTCGTTAATTTGTTGCGCATTGCGCTTGCCACGAGTGCGGCAAGACGACTCATGCTTAGCTGCTGCCTTCCGCACTCGCTATTGGTTGCGTTGGCACATCGCGCTCGACCGCTGTAAACGTGTGTTGCATGCATAAATATGACATGTGTAAATATTTCTTAAAAAAAAATCGTTATGAAAATGCAGCGATGTGCTTGCTTAGATAAAACGTGTGACGTTTTCCTGAAATTTAGACACGAGCGCCGATCCTTAAAAATATAAAGAAGCGCAAAAGACACCGATATCGCAAAATTGCATTGTCACAACATGTGTCTAATACTGGAGTATTTCAGTACTTTTGAAACCACCCACTGAGCTTTTCATTTTAAGTGGGCAGTCACTGAGCTTTTGCTCCAGCTTCCATAAAACTTCGTACTTAGAAAGCTTTTAGCGCTACATTCTTACACAGTATTAATTTATAGCTACTTCATTCATATTCCAATCGAAAAAGATTTTTATTCTCTTAAGTGAATTCAGCTTTGAATAAGCTTTCGCTACCACTTCCATAAAGCTTCATACTTAAAGAACTTTTGCTCGAGCCTTCCTGTTACTCTTTTCTTACAAAGCTTTAATTTACATGTATTTCACTCGTATTCCAATCTTGAAGAGATTTTATTTTTTTAAGTGCATCATTTGAGCTTTGAATAAGCTTTCACTCCAACTTCCATAAAACTACATAGAGCTTTTGTCCGAACCTTTCTGCTACTCCATTTTTAAACAGCTTTAATTCAAGTCGGAAGTTTCTGTTGAATTTTTATCTCGGATTATAGACACATTGGCTTCCTCTTCGTTTTCCTCGGTAATACAACTGTACTATAGGTCGGTCTAGACCAAGAACATAACACTTCACCAATTGCCTTCATTCTAAATGCAGACAGGTCGCTATACCCTTGGTGCTTCCATTGGATGAGTGGGCGCCCTAGCTTCCGTTGGTGACGAATAGGTATTGAAACTAGCTTTTCGCTGAAGCATCATCTTCCATGCAATCGATATGGGCTAGCCAGCGCATTCCTTAGATTTTTATACGCTTAACTACGAGTATATTCATGTCGCCGTAGAGTTCTTGCAGTTCTTTCTGTGCCGTATAAGAGGGCGGGAATGATAAGAATCTGGTCCTTTTCGATTTTGACGGAAATGATAGTAGTGTTCTGCATAGTTTTGAGGGATACCAAAATTATCAGTCAATCAATTTATTTTATTGCCGAATCTCTTATCTTATAGGGCAGAGTAAACTCATTGAGCATGTTTCCATCCGACCAAATAATTCTCAGCAGCAGGAACTTTCCAGCTCTTCGCCGTTGGCTTGACACAGCTCAGCCGGTTACTCATCGGTCCCCGTGTGATTTGTTGTTCGTAAACCGCCTTCCAGGCGTTTTCACCTCATCCTGATCGAGTGGGGCGATAATAATGTTGTTACGGTAGAACGTCTTCTTCAACCATAGCAACACTGCATTAGCTACTTAGCAATGTAGAGTAATGTTCTCTCCAAAATTTGGGTGTACCCTGGGTATCTTTTATCAGGCTTCCGTTCCTGTTTTTACAGAAGCCGGCCACGGGTTTGAACATGCTTATAATTCGATACAATTTTCGAACCAAATTTCTGCTATCCTGTATCTCTAGCTCTTTGCACAAACGTCTTTCTGTGCGTTTTTATCTTTTGTTGAAAATACGACTCCTGTCCTCTTGGAAGACTAATACTACTAAGATAATGCATTTGAAGGGGTAGATCTTTTCTACTCATTTGTGTTTGCAAATAATTACGTATATATGTAGGTAGGTTTCGAAAACTTTTAGTATCATGAATTAAATCCAGTTTTATTCCTAAAAGAATTTTTGAAAACGCAATCACAGACAAATTCTAGCTTTTGGTTAGTAATCAAAGGTAAATATTATGACCACTACTTCCTAAGCTCCATTCTTTCCATATTTTTCGTAAATGGTTGAGCTTCTGAATACATAAGACCTGAGAAAACAGCTTAAATGCGATAACTTAATCCTTGCTCTATTAATAGATTATGTTTTCCTTTCTAGAATCTTCCAAACTACTTTCTTTGCTTTTTCCACTTTATTTGTGTAATTTACTACACTATATTTAAATATTTGATTGTTAGCTCTACTTCATACGTAATCCGATGTTTCGATCAAACCTCACTACTTGCATCTTTGCTGAACATTACAATCTTTGTTTAGTCATTAATAACAAACATTGATTAACTTTTCTCCGTAATTGTCATTATGTTTGCTAATGTCTTTCGGATTTGTCTCAAACGCGTTATCATCCGTTGTTTGTCTTGCTTTTCACTGTTTTGGATGAACTCAACTTTCTGGCGCCAGCACGCTTATGTTGACACAAAACTGTAACATATTCCAATGAAATGGAAAGCAAGTTCTTTAAAAAAGTTGATACAAAAGGTGAAAACGTTGGCTGATGATTAGGAATCGGTGTAGTTGGTGAGTGTGCTCCGAAAGAGTAGACTGTGATAGTGTTTCCAGAAATATCACACGAACAAATATCTTTATTGCACATATGTCAGCTATTTAATTGCGTTAATGTAAATACATATGTATGTGTACTCGTATGTCTGTAAGTCAGTTCGTACGTGATTTCTCGGGTTTGTGCCTTAAACTTTTCCATTATGCTTTTAAATGAGTTGGGCGTGTGTCCGAATTCAAGTTCAAGTGAAGTTTTGTATTAAATTAAAAATTAATATGCGTATTGAATACTAAAGAGTGTCATATGGCTATAAGGAACTGTTGATAATGTAGGAACAAATAACGATCAGCCGGGCGCTATAAGATTTTTGAGGGGATCTTTTCGAAAAATCTATGGAATACCTGACAAATATGTATATGAAATACTCCAAAGGCATCAGGCTTATCATATTATAACTTGAAGTACCATATAGATATCGGTGTCTTTTTCTTCTCATATCCAACACAAGTCCATTGACTCTCAAGCATTGGCAATTGAAGATATTCATTTCGGATGATACTCACCCATACACTTACACATTCACATATTGCGAATATGCGCATCTGGAAAAACCACTTGTACTCATTTAACAAATGTTGCAAGTCTCACGCATCATTTCATTACGAATGAAAGTAAAAGTGGACAGGGAAGTGTGCGGCGAAGCAAAGCTAATGAAATTTTTTCATTAGTCAAGCGATGAGACGAACGGCAGTTCTGCACACACATGCAAACATACAAGCATATATTTATGTAGACATATACCATATATATGCCTACAAACATATGTATATATATGTACATGTGCCTGAGAGGGATGTGTGGGTATTAGCAGGATAAAAGAAGGACTGTGGATATTCATTAGTATAAGACAATAAGACACTTGTAGCAAAAACAATAGAAAAGTATATGTTTAGTTGAAATGTATCATTGTGTATGTAACTATGTGTGCGTTACCGAAACCCGCTGTGACTTGTGCGCAATATTGCCGTATTGTGGCCAAACAAAAATCAATAATTATGAGACAATGTTTAATAAAAACAGGCAAAAATACAAACAAACTCAAACGCACATACACAGAAATACACAAACAATTTCGTCCAGTCATTGAGAGTGGACATTGACAACAGCTGATGATGATAGCGGCAATGTGGCAAGAAAGGACAACACTGCTGCAGTCTATTAAGCAAAGGGAAAGCATGATGAACTTACTTATAGTATATGATGTCTATGTATGTGTGTATGCAAAGTTTATATGATCCTAATACTTGCTACACAGCCAATGTGACTGACGGGCTTTGTCTTCTATATCCGACTTTATCTTATACTCCCACATATTTAAAAGCAGCCTTAGCAGGGGCTTAAGCTTGTGCGACCAAAACTCGAAAATCATTAAGTACACTTGCATTAATATAGAGACTCACACACATACATGCATACACTCATGCGCATATAACTATTTATTCTTAATACCCATTAGCTATGCTTTCTTCTGTAATTAATATTCATTGACCTCATGGGTCAATATGAAATTCGGCAGCTGTTTTGAGGTTTTATGAAAAGTTCGGAGTCATGCGGAAATTGGGTATGCTATTCAGTGGATTTACATAAATGTAGAACTCTAATTCGCTTCGGTGGACAAACGGCTCTGAGAGTTCTTCAAAAACGTAGGCTCTAAGACAATGGAGTACTTCAAAATTACACTTACGAAGACCGAAAAGTTATTCATATTAATAAACTACTGGAAAATGCTTGCTGGCCTCTGCTGTAGCCATCAACTAAATTTTTTCCGATCTTTTTGAGCACTTCTGACACTACTCAACAATCTTTCACTTAATGGGAATTTCATAATTTCACTCTTATAGTCACCTTCGTTCCTATTGGCAATAAACTGGGACAGTCGATTTTCTAATGCGTCGCTCTAGGTGAATATTTCGCCAGTGCAATCATCCGCGTTAGACAGGATCAAGTAGTAATCACTTGACGTCAGCTTCGAACTATGGTACGTATGTAAGCTGTGTACATAAACATCTCCCAATCAAGCTTCCGGAGTTTCTGGCGATTTGCAATTGATGTCTGTGGCTCGACGGTCAATCGCTTCCTTCAGACCGTCGAATAGTTGACAGTAGAAGACTCGGTTATGAGTTTGGCTATTGGAGGGCAGCTCATCGCAAATGATTCCTTGCTCATTCCACCATAAAATTAGCAAAACTTTCCCGATCATCGATTCAGACTTGACCACCGTTTACGCCGGTTCACCGCGACTCGAGCAAGACTGTTTCCGCTTTACGTAGTCGAAAGTGAACAATCATCAGCAGTAACCATCCATTTCAGAAATAGATCGATTTTGTTTGGAATCAGCAGAGATTTTAAGATGGGAATCCGGTTCATGAGATTGTGTTAACTCTTACAAAATCCTCGAAATCTTCTAAAACAGAACTTTACTGGCTCTATGTTTTTTTTTTCAATAGATGAAGAAGATTTATTGAATGGAAAAAGACAGAAAGATACTAAAGGCATGTTTTACCAACTATTTGAAAATTTCTTGCGCAGAATGCTTCGAAGTCTGTTCCATATGTTATATTATCTCCCTATCAAACCCATTCATAAATAAGGCGCTGACACGGAGTGATGGCGATAGTCCGATGAGAAATTCTAACAATCCCCGAATTCTGAGGAATTATACGGCGTTGACAGTCCTGGGCTCAATATAGCATAAGTTCAACTCTGTACCGATCACGTAGAACCGTATGTAAGAAGAGGTAATCTTGGGGTTTTTATTAAGATAGCACTTCCTTTAACAGCTTTCTTAGTAGCTTGATTGATTTCCTTTTTATATTCTTCCGTATGCCAGGTCGATTTAGAAACAAATAGAGTGCTTCAAAGTTTCTTGTATAAGTTTTAAGCCCTCTTCGGATGACAATCGGAGTTTCCAAAGAAATTTTTATGATTTAAATATAGTAATTCGAGATTTAACTAAACCTAAGAGGGCGCTAATTCTAAGGAGAAACCTGTTCGGGGGTTATGTTAAACGGTAACTGTATTCTACACGTAACTGCACTCTTAAGGGCGGAAAGAGGACTATTTTAATCACTTCACCAAAACGTCAGCCAAAGTTAACCACATTTAAAATTTACAAATTTTCCGAAGCCTTCTATTCCCTTGAAAATATTTCATTTACAAAATTATTACTACATCGCAATGAACTCTACACCTGTTGATAACAAAATAAGAAAACATTATATACACAACAACTAAAAAAAAACACCAAAACCGCACTATATACATTACTATTTCTCTAGCAACATTGCTAGGGCAAACTTGAGTTCATGTGAATTATTGCAATTTTATTGCTTTTTTTCTTTCAAATTAGCAATTTTGCCTATTCCGCATTAACATTTATTGCATTATGCTGTTCGACAAGCCAACGTCGCTGCATGCACATTTATATTGTGTAGCTGGTTGAGTTGTTGCCTGTGTACACACTATGTTGGCCATTTGTTTCAGCAACATGTTGCTGTAAGCCCGCTTTGAAAGAGTGTGTTGCTTAGTCTTGCGATTGGAGCGGAGTGTAGTTGTGTGGCGGTATAAAGGTGTGGAAGCTGTATTATTATAAATTAAGTGAAAAATAAGTAAGAAACATACAACAACTGAACTCAATATGTAAAAAAAAAAAATAAAAACAAAAAAAATATATATTTTCTTTTAATGTATTTATTTTTTTATCAGCAATTGTCACCTTCTAACTGTGTTAAATGACCACTTACAAGTAATTTTTAATTTATTTGATTATACGCAGCGCGATTGCATCTCCACGCCTTGCCACAGGCAGCAAACAGAAGCACTGCTGCGCAAGCAAATTAAGTGGAAAATATGAGACAGATTCTTAGCTGCTGATTTAGTCGTAAATTAGGAAATTCTCAACGTTGGAAATTCTACAAAATTTTCATAATCTAATAAAAATCAAGTTCTGCTTAAAATAAACTAACAAAAAACGGTGCACTCAACACCTTTGCTGCAGCACAGGCAAGCGCGTAACAGATTCCTTTGAAATTTTCGGTGTTGTTGTTGCTGCTTTTCTCCATTTGCTGCGCGAATAAATCAAATTTTGATGTATTACGGACCACCTAACTCAATAGCAACTACAACAAAAAAAAACAACAACGACAACAGTGTTAAATGAGTAAAACAAACTAAACGAAACAAGAAAGGCGCAACCACAACCACATGTAAACATATAAACACATAACACTGCAGCAACAACAATGCTAACAACCTACAGCATCAACGCACCACAAATTGCCCAAACAAAAAACCCAACAACAACAACTAAAAACACTACACAACTACGCGTTCAGGTGCGAAGTCAGCGTTCGCAGGTCCATTGCAGCAGGTCACGCTGCGCCACCAGACAACGCACCACGCAAATGTGCTGCAACAATGTAGGCAATAACATAATCCATATACATATGTATGCATGTTTGTATGTATGCATCTAAATAGTTACACACACCAGCAGCTAATCGATCGCGTAAATCAAAT
This sequence comes from Bactrocera dorsalis, assembly GCF_023373825.1. Taxonomy (NCBI): domain Eukaryota; kingdom Metazoa; phylum Arthropoda; class Insecta; order Diptera; family Tephritidae; genus Bactrocera; species Bactrocera dorsalis. Next base: position 10,908,192 of record NC_064306.1, on the reverse strand, counting down.
GTTGGCAGCTAGTAGTCACTGTAGAGGTTTTGTTGTTTTTGGGAAATCAAAAAATTGGTGAGCTCGTAATTTGAGCTGGTTTGTCACTACTTTTGATACTTATACAAGAAATATTGTTACAAGGAAATGGTACAAGCACACACATGAGTTTACATGGAGTTTTGATGTAGAACAACAACAACAATTAGTTACTTCGAATACTACTTATATGTATATTGATATCAGTTAAAAAATTACGCATGTTACTGTTGGTGTTCTGGGTCTTGACGTTTTTGGAGAAGTAGTGAATTCATAGGGCCGATGAGAGAGGTATGAGGTAAAGTCAGAAATAACCCTTTCAATCTATACTGCCACAAGAGCTTTTGAGATTTTAGTTGATTGGCACTTAAGCCTTTGTAAGGTGTTTAAGCGAGCTTCTTTACTTAAAATAAATATCACTGCAATTTTATTCCATAAAAAAATAGCCTGCGAGCTTTAAGTCATCTTGGAAGAGCTGATGAGTTTTAAGGTAATTAAAAAAATATATATACCTGACATTAAGCTGAGCTACGCCAGAGTTTTGAAAACCCGATACTCTAGATATTAGCCTATTCTCAATCTCACTATTGGTGAGTTTCTAGAAATGGTTGATGTACATACTTTGCAAAGTGTTGAAGGTTTTACAATAGAGCTAACCGCTACACGCGATTTTAACTCACGACCCTCCAAGTTCATGTTCTCAACAACACTAAATTTGGTTAGCTTATTTCTAAGAAACCTTGGATAACACATAATATAATATCTGGGGCTCCTATTAAAATACAAGCCATTTTCAGGCCTGCTGCGAAATTTTCCAAAAGACTTAACAAAAATATTTCGCTCGTCTATCTAACCACGCTACTAACTCTCTCGTTTTCTCTCGGTTAAAAGCCTGTGGAGCAGTACTCAGCAGCAGCGGCAGTATAAAAGACTTAAAAGCAAATCGTGCAAGAATTGTTCGATCATAGAGAAAGAAATGTTTTATATAACGTTTTAATTGAGCACGTAAAGAGGTATTGAGTATCGAGAAAGCCGATCAGATGGCAAGTAATGTAAAAGTTGGAGGATAGAGCCATGTGTAGAAATTCACGCAGGTGAGGATATTTTTCTGACCGTCATTCTCTTGAAAGTAGCTAGAAATGATTCTTATGGGTCAAGCAGCTCATGATATCCGACCAAAGAACTTCCGTTTAAAGGCCAGCTCCCTCCCCAGGGTTGTGGGTTTAGGACCCGCCACGTAAAAAATGTCTCCTTTTGAAGACGACCATGGCAAACGCATTAACGATTGCCCAGCTGGTTGATGTTCTCGTGAAAGTAAAGGCTAACATCACCGCCGTCCAAAAAGTATGATGGACAGGACAAGGACTTAGACGAGTAGGTCCCTGTGGCATTTACTACAATGCCCATATAAAGGAGCGCTAATTCAGTATGGGATTCGTAGTGGGAAGTTCGGGAATTCACCCCGGTAACCTCTGGGTAGCCAAAAAAACATCCGACATAAGGTCAAGCATCGCGGTGAGAAAGTGAAACATCCCTCTACTGGGTTTGTTACCCACCAAGTCGAAAACACCTGCAATGAAAAGTCGGCTTTAACCGTGTAAGTGGTTTCTTCACCAATAAAGAAGAAAGAATATTAAAACAGGAATTATTTTTAATTCATAATTTGAGTCTGAATCATAGTTTCTGCAGCGAATTACTAAAATATGAAGAAAGCTTCAAGCGAAAGTCATCATAGTTTGGTGAAAGTATATGTTGAACATGGGCTAGATGAGTGAATGTGCCAAAGGTGAGGAAGGACGTCCAGGGCCTTTAAAAAACTTTGAAGTTGACGAAATGGAAGAATTATTCGAAAAGAGCTCCAAAATCTTTGGGAGTCACATAAACAGCCATTAAAAGTAGCTGCATATATCCAAAAGTAAGGAAGTTTGAGTGTCATATAAATTGAAGCCAAGAGACTTTGAAAAACGGGTTTGCATGTCAGAAAATCTGTTTGAATGCTACAAAAATGATGCGTTTTTACATGAAAAGAGGACTCATTACGACAATCCTAAGCAAATAATATGTGCAAAACCTGACCGACCAACCAAATCAATAGCAACGACGAATATTCATGACGCTAAGGTAATGCTCTGATTTAGTGGGATGAGAAGGCCTTCAGTATACGTATTAACAGCTTCTAAAACCAGCTGAAACCATTGAAGAAGAACACTACCGCTAACAACTCATCAAATGGAGCGAGCCCGGATACGCGACTACACAAAAAGGAATAATTTTCAACATGACAACGCTTGGACTAATGTTGCTAGACTAGTTAAAAACTTTTTAGAAAACAGCGGCCTTACCCGCACGGCAGTAGAGCCGAGAACTACCATTTGATCTGGTCGGTACAGAACGCATTTCTGGAATACGACTTCACATAGGAACAGTGCATAAAAATTGGCTTGATTCATTATTGGCGGACAAGCCGGACAGTGCTTTTGGGGTGGAATCAAAAATCTACAGAAAGGAGGGAGACTAAAATTAATATATATTCCAGTTTTACCTATACATTCCTAAAACGAACATACATACATATATGATAAGTAAATGAATAATGTTTACTCAGTATTACTAAACCCGCCAACTCAACAAATTGAATTTTTTCCCGAAATTTAATTCCAATCAAAACATGCTTCCTCGAAAATCCCCGCGCACGCACCAACGCTTACTCGTATAGCTGCGTCTGTACACCACAAATGAGGAATTGTCATACGATCGTTTTAATGCCCTCCTAAATCTTATTAGTAATGACAATCGATTAATTTCGTATGCACACCGCGTATATTGGCTTACAAACAATACAACAAAAACAATAACATAACAGAAAGACAGTCAAGCAAGCAGTAAAGCAGCAGCGAGAGAGAGGCGTAAAAGATCAGCGCACAAATGTGGCGAACAAGATGCCAGCGTTTTCTTTTTGTTGTACTAGCTGTTGCTGCTAACACAGTTACTTAGTGTATTTCCGATGAAACCGAAAACCGCAACACCGAACTACCTGGTGTAAATGCTGCAGCGCTGTTGATCGAAGCGCATCGATCGACGTGAGATCGTTGGCGGCACGAAACAGGCACACACTCATTAGAATGCGCTCAAGTTGTAGTTGTTGTTATTATTGGTGGTACTTACTCTATCTGTTGTGGCGCGTCAGACACGATCTTCAATGATCTTTAACGATCGTTAACGTTACTTTTCAGCATTGTTGAGCCATTGAAATTGGATTTATTGGTGGCAGTCGGTGCATGTCCGCACAACTTAGCCATTCAGCACAAAAACAAAACAAACAAAGAATTAAGTAAAAACGTTAACTGCGGTTGCACCAAAGCTATAATACCCTGCACATCCAGGAAAAATAAAAAAAAATTTCTTATAAGGACTTGCTTTGGATCGGTTTTATATGGCAGCTACATGCTATAGTGAACCGATCTAAAAAATTCCTTGGGAGATTGTTGCTTTTCTTTGGAGAATATTCCTTGCCAAATTTCATGAAGATATTTTATCAAATAAAAAAGTTTTCCATGTAAGGGCTTGATTTGGTTCGGTCAGTTTGTATGGCAGCTATATGATGTAGAGGTCCGATATCGGCGGCTTTGATGAGCAGCTTCTTGGTGAGGAAAAGGCGTGTACAAAATGCCGGGTCGATATAAGTATAGTTTATAAAGTTTCCAACGTTTCCTTCTGGGTTCCCCCGTTGGCAGGGTGTAGTATTTGCCTGCGGTAAGGTATGCATGTCGTAAGGGGCGACTGAAATCCAATAAGCGCTAAGTCTGTTATATAGCTTTCCCCGAAATATCAGTATAGTCTCATCAGAAATAGTTCTATATTACGAGTGTTCAGTTTAAACTGATATAATAGAGCTTAAACGAGATTCCTGCTAATGAAAAGGCATTTGCAGTTCAAGCGACCACTCTTACCGGGGATTTCAATATGGTACCACTGGAAGCAGTTAACACTTGGAGTTTGCTCCAATCAGCTCATTGTATTTGGCTGTTTGGAGAGGTTTGAGATGGCTGTGGTTTGAACCTAAAGACAGGTTCAATTGAAAGTTCAGTTTAGTGTGGATCCGCCCGGGTGCCGGACGCACAGCACACAAAGGTTTTAGTTTGGCCTCTAACTCTACTAAGGGGGAACTGGTGTCCGTTCCACCTTGCAAATTGGAACCTTGCAAAAGAGCTTGTATTATATGGAGCACTGAAAGAGGCATTGTTTTGTTCTATGTGCCGGTATTCACGTAGAACACACGAAAGTTTCCTTCTGAGTGTTACAAACTTTGTGGCAAACTTAATATATTCTGTTGAGGGTATATAAACATGCCAACTATTTTTCTCAATCTCTCGGCGCGTCGTCCGCAGGCACCTTCTTCGGCTGTGCACACACCTTTTAAGATTCATTTTCAGTTCTTGTTGTTGTTCTTGCTGGCTGACAGCATAGCCAATGTTGACAAATACACGGTAATAAGTCAAAATGTCCAATTGAACAAGGTATTAAGTAAAATCTTGTGGCAAGTATAGAACGCAGACAATAGCCGAGGCACACAGTGATTGAACGGCACGAATGAGGAGAGCTGGGGTAACGATGAAATACTAGAAACTCTACACCTATAATATCAGAAAACAATAAAAACAACAACATGTTTGTGTTATGGAGTCAAATCAAAGGAAGTGGCACAATAGCTGCTGGATCATCGATTGATTGTTATTGTATTAAATTGCTGTTTGTTGGTGTTATTGTTGTTGTTATTTGTCAAACAACTGTAAAGTTTGGTTGAGTTTTGGCTGTAATTATGGTGCATTTTCCCCTTATTAGCCTCGTTGTTTAGCCAATTGTTCTTTTCTTATGCTTGTTGTTGCTGTAGGCCGGTCCCTTCTTACTTGCGGTCACTTTGTTTTCCGCAAGCGGTTAAAGAGGGTTACTTTCACTCTCACTTTTATTGGGAAACTGCTTTCGGCGCTGTGGCTTGAGTAATGAGGTCCTTTACCTGTTGCGGTCCTTTAAACGCTCGTGTATTTACTCATTATTTTTTCGTTTCGATATCAGCGCTGAGATTTTTTATCACCTTTCTCAAAGATATGTTACTGTTTTCAAGTTTTATGTTGAGCGAATAAAACAACCACTGTGATGTGAATTCGAACCTCTTTGGGCTGGGAACTTAAGCTGGATTCACTAAAGAACGCTTTTGAACTCTTATAACCGATGATCTCTAGCACTCAAGCTGTAAATTCGTAGTCCACTTTTAATTTTTATAAATCTATGAAGCTATGTCTATTAGTGCCTCAGGTTTTCAGTTCGATCTCAGTTTTCTGATGCTTTTTAGTATAGGAGAATTTTGGATTAAGCAGAAAAAGATGTCCAACAATAAATACATTTATATATAGTACTCCAAAGTAATTACTATACTCCAGTGAGATGAATAGAAAGATGAAGCTATACTCGTATGTAGAAGTCCATACAAGTGAAGAAAGTTCTCTGTGCGCCATTCACTTTTCACATTTTACATATGGCTCAAGAAGCTCACAACTTCCGGCCTTAGACCAAGTAAACTCTGGATATCCAAAAAACAGCTGTTTGAAGGCGAACTAAATTGAGAAGACGAAGCATCTCTCACCAGGGTTGTGCGCTTTGGGGTCCGCCCAGTCCAACTAAATTTTGGATCCGTCCTTATGAACTTTTTCCATACCATCCATACTTCTTATTTTCTCTTTCGTCCGAAAGCAAAAGTTTCATAATAATATCCACTTCACTTCCTCACTTTACTTCTCTTCCTATCTATCATGCTTCTAAGATATATTCACTTTCAAAAAAATGTTAGCTGAAAGTATTTCAGGACAAGGAAAGCTTGCTCATGATTCTGAAGTCTGATCTCTACTATTATCCGGACCTTGTTGCTCTATGAACTCAACATTTTTGATCATCATATATGCTTAGAAGGCAAGCAGAACTAAAGATTATAAATGGTATTACTATACTGTAAATGATATATAGTTAATATATATAATACTAAAAATGACATCAGAAGGGTGTGGCAGCGGATGAAAGAGTTATGGAGTGTTATACCATTGGCTTTTCTCTCAACGGACAGCATTCTCAACAGGGTAAAATTCCCAAGAAATTCAAGCCTACCTTTAGCAACAAAGCTGAATGGAATGATCCGCTCTCAAGCTACTACTTAGGAATCGTAAAATCAAGTGGTACACTGACCGTTAGAAAACGTTGGAGAAAATTTTTAAAGCAGTCGCAGGACCTCGATCAAAACTCTCCATACCTAAGAGAAGATCTCCGAACATTTTCAGGCAGAAGTCTTTCTCATAAGCCTATGTATAGAGATATACCTCCAATGCAATTATTGCAACGTATAGTATAACCATACTTAGCGATAGAAATGCGGCACTTCAAGCAATCTTTGCCTATGAGATCAAATCTGGTGCAGGAGTTTAGAGAACGGTTGAATAGCCTAGCGGAACGTAACCAACTGCAGTTCCTCTAAGTGTCCAGTATAGTCGGGAATTAACTGGCTGATGAGCTCGCCAGCTCCGCAGCTTCCACTAACATGGAAGGACCTGAATATTTCATCGCGAAGAGTTCCCATACTATAAAGGAGTGCTTTGAAATCGTATATGAAATGCATCTTTGAAAGCTGTGACAATATTTCAACTCACTTTTTCAGAAGCGGCGAATTATAACGAGTTCGTACTGGCCACAGTTTGCGGATAGTGAAAAGTCTTTAGATAAAAGGGTCAGCTGCGAATAATCGGTAAGCAGTCCCATGCAGTGTTCAGCAGCTACGGGGAGAGTTTTTTGGTTGTACAGAATTCTACATAAGTATATTTTAGGTATCTATGATCCCCATAGCAACGTGACGGGTATTTGGCGCGATTTAATAAAGATACGCAATAACAATCTACATTTTAATGCATAACTAACCCTTTCATGAAGGGATATGATGATGAGTATAGGGTCATATCTCCCATTGAGTTAATATGTAGCATAGTCCATCGACTTCAAAGCAGTCTATTATTACTACGTATTCAGTCTTCAAAGGTCGGGGCTCCTACCAAGCTCCCGCTTTGTGCTAGTTTCAGTACGGATGAGACCCTATGTTTCGGTGGTAGATACGAAAATTAATGCTGATTTAGAGGTTGTGATGTGATGGAAAATTTTATAAAAAAAACTTTACTCTAGACTAAGAAGTGTACTACTACTATGTGTTTAGAAATCAAAGGACGGTAGCTGCTCCTACTAAGCTCCTGCTTGATGCTTATAACTATCGCAGGATGAAGAGCTATGTCAAGTAGGAGATACGGGAAATGATTATGACTCAGCGATTGTGAAGGAAAATATTATAAGAAAAACCCTTCACCTTCTTACTTCTGCTCGCAGGACGCCTACTTTCCAGAAGGTTTGGGTTAAGACTTTCGGAGAGCGCCGTCAGTTTTTAAAATATGTCATTGGAAGCCTGATCAAGGACTAAAGTTGCATACCTAATCTTAATTCATTGTCAGTGTTTTGGATGCAGCTCAACTTCACAACCATTTATATCAAGTCGATCAATTTTGGCTTATAATAATTCATCTTCTGCATCAAACCTCAAAAGTCCACGCAACAATAAAAAGAGATGAAAGTAATCGCCGAAATTTGTAGTCTTTAAAAGTGCATACATTCCTTGAACTCACTCTATCCAGCTCAAAGTACCACCCAAGTTGTAAAATTGTGCAAATCGAAGAAACCACAAATATTGAAACGTGATCGATTTAAATCTCAAGCTTAACGCAAAAACCGGCATAAATTTGCGATAAATAAATTGCAATTGAAGTGCATTTGCCTAAACCGTACTTAACTGATGGATCAAAGGCAACGTATGCACGAAAGTCAAACAAGTCGGAAGACCACCCTGAGATCGTGGTGACTGGTAGAAGACTGGCAGTTGAAGATTGAAGCTTAATCACAAAGTAAACAGAATTACAGAAATGAAGTAATCAATTTGAGCAAAAATTACCAACGCGTACTGAAAGAAGCAGCAGCCAACAGGCAGGGAAGATGGCGCATATGAAGATACCGAAAGATGAACGCACCACGGCGGCTGGCAGGCTTGCCGGTATGGTAATAACTAATTTAGTGAATAAATTGAATTGAATTGAAATGCAAACAAAATTGAATTGAAAGAAAATAAGCAGATGCATAAATGAAAATGTTTGGTGGAGGCATTAAAAGCAAAAAAAAAGATGAAAATAAGCAGCAAGAGTAGAAGAAGAAGCAGACGTAGTAGTAGTAAAAGAAGCAGCAGGTTGTTAAGGCAGTGAAAATATTTCGGAACTTGCGCCTGCAGAGCACGGCTGGTCAAAGCTTTTTGCAAAACCAAATTAACCTAAATAAAAAAAAAATATTATTCTCATGTGGCAACGCTGCAGAGCTTATGTTATTAGCAAACTGTAATCTTACTGTTGTGAAAAAGATTTGCAATCGAGAATTTGCTACACAAATTGTAAAAACTAATAATTTCTACAGCTTAGCGGCAACAGCAACAACACTTTGTGGCCAAATCAGGTTGCCACATGATTGTGACACGTTTCGGTAATTTGCGCATAATTACGTTAACATAATATTACAGCGATATACATGCATATGTATGTATGTATGTGTATGAAGTGAGACAAGCTAATAGTTCTTTTTAAGCAATGCATAAACAATACAACAACAATGCTACAAAAACAATATGAAACTGGCCGCAGTCGCACAGTAGCTGTACTTAAGCCACGCCAGTCTTGCCACTTGCCACTTGGCACTTATAAGCCGCGCTTCTTTACACATCTACGCCCCACTCTTTCTCTCCTCTTCGGGCCCTCTACACAGCCGCAACAGCACCTTTGTCCAACGCGCGTTCCGCTATTTTTTGCCAAGCGGCTTGCCGGCGCTATGCAAATCGGTCACATATCACACGCGCTAATAATCTGCGCCGCTTAGCTGTACGAGCGGCCCCAGTCGGCTTTTCGCCTTTTGCATTGTGGTCAATGGCCGCGTCGTTGACCGGTGACCAGTAGCTGCCGCAAGTTTATTATTATTTGCTTTAAACGCAATTATCTACATTCTGCAAACTGCAAACATTTCATGCTAAATATTTCTGCGTGTGTGTGTGTGTGTGTGTGCAGCATATAGTTTGCTGGAAATGGGAGTAATCGCTGGTGAAAATAATTAACTTTTGACTAAAGCACCTGTAAATTGTGTTGCTTGAATGGTTAGTAGCGCGGGCATAAAGTTTATATGTGCTCTAATTTTAGTTAGTAAATCAAAATGCTAATTGCTTAAGCAGTTCTAGTTAGCGCAGAGTTCATAAAATGTGGCATCGAGGCGCTTTGGTGCAAAAGAAAGCTGGTGACTCAACGCTCTTAAAATAGTTTGAGAGTTTTCTCATGCCACCAAGTAAAGAAATGTAGCTCCTCATTTGATCCATTTTGAGTTGGAGTATTAAATATCAAATTTAGTAGTCTTTCTAAGAAAACATAGTCCCTCAATGCTCTTTCAGTCAATATCTTCTATATCTATATATTCAATATCTCATTGCTGATTGTTCAGTCAATAATAAAATAAGTAATAATACCTGCATTTCATTGCAATGACTTCGGTTTTTCTCAAGCAAAGTTTTATTACAACCTTAAAGTATCCACGACCCATCTATCGAAGCCATTAATTGCACTTAATGAGAAGAGAAACAAAATCTTACTCATGTGGTTCACCCTCCGTTCTTGATATTTCGGTCTAAAACTTTGCACAGGTCAAACTACCAAAATCGGAGCACTATAGCATGGAGCTGACATCCTATATACTGAACTATCAAAATTAAGTTCATGCATGCATGAGAGATTGCATTCTCCATTTGTGAAAGGTATTAAAGCTTCCCTTCAAAAGAAGTTAATACTCTTTCTTATACCAGTTCACATTCAATAAAATTCTCTCTACCAATTTCCAAAAATCATCTCAATTGAATACCCCTTAGCATTGCTTTTCTCATCTTTCAATTTCGACGAAAAAGCTCGACTTGCAAGACCTAAAGGATGTTTTTTAGACATGTGGTTTTAAGAAGAAATCAACTAAAAAAGAATTTCGGGGAAGTGACAGCCGCAGCTGGCTCGAATAAATTCAGCCGAAGGACCAATTCTTGGACACTTTTTGCAGCAATTGTGGTCGTATGTCAGCGATAATGCGACGAATAGTCTATTTCAAGGCATTAGTCGTTTCGGGTTTATCTACGTAGACAAGTCCTCAACAAGTACGTAGACAAACATCCTCAGATTTCGGTACGAAAAAGTCATTACTCTCGGCTCTACAACGTTCGCATTTGACAATAATACATATTACGGGCCGCTTCACGAAACAGCGACGTATTGATAATGTAATGAAGTCTCAACAATGGCTGATGGATTGTCTCACTCCAAATGCGACAATTTTATTAATTAATGCCGTTTTCTCTTGGCCCACTGTATTCCAATCCTACATTAATGTACACATTCTATCCATTCAACCAAAAGTGAGCTTCATCCTTGGAAAAAAGTTTCTTCTTAAAATTGTTTTGACCTCATGCACCTAACGTGCGACGCGTGCTTGATGATCGTTCGGCTTCAATTCTTGTACGAGCTGGATTTTGTAAGCCCTCAAATCAAGTTGAAATATTGGACGGAAGCCCGAATCATGATTTCGGTAATAAATTTGTTCGATTTGCAAACGTTGTTCCGGAGTCTGTTGATTATGAAAACCAAACTGGGTATACACCAAGTAAGAGCTATCAGGAAGACCAACTCCTCATTGAAACACTCCAGCTCTGAAAGTATTCAACGCAGTAGCCACCGTGGGAAGCACAGGAAGAGGACGACCTCAACTCCGTTAGAAAAACCAGATGAAGAAGGACCTGGCTTCGCTTGGAATCTCCAATTGGCGCCACCTTGTGAAAGGAAGAAACGAGTGGCGCGCTGTTTACTTCAGCAGTTACTCTCATATTTTTCGGACTCAACAATAAAATTGCAGTTTGGGCAGGTATTTTCTGACCTATTCTCAAAAACTTCGTTCCTCCTCAGTATTCATACCCCAAACCGCGCTCCGTTTTCTTCGCTGCTAGATTCGTTATTGGTGTTTTAAGTCGTGACAGCATTGTCCATTAAAACCTCAAAGCTCTATTTGGTGTTTTATGAGCATACCATATTTGGAACTGAAAATTGATTCGTCATGTCAAATTTTCATTAAAAGCTCGCATTATTGTCTTTATCTCACCCACAATCACTGAGAAATGCGACAAATTCGCTTATTAGAGCGAAAGCGACGTGATTGTATGCCAACTTTTGTAGCTTACAGTTACAAAAAGTTAAAAATAAAGTGAGAGACGAAAGCAGCCTTCACCAAAGAGTGTAAAAAATAACAACAAAAACATTAATTGTCAACAACTTGGCTAATGTCATCATCTACGGCAAACGAGCAACAATGACGCGTCCGCCCCGCAAGTGTCGCCGCAGCGCGCTGCTCCAACGGCGCATGCGTGCGATCGCGGTCAACGAAACTGGTGAATAACCGAAACAAATCGAGAGGTAAGCAAATTTTACTGCAACGAAAAAAATGCAAACAAATATTTTGTAGGTAAGCACCGTAAGCGTTGTGCCGAAGTACTTTTATTGCGAATTCCCAGATTTTTCTGCACTAGAGGTGCACTCACTCAAGTATACATACGTAAGACTTATAAAAATTTGCATCGCCTGCGATTTAGGCTTTAGTCTTGTCGTTGCACCGCCTGTGCTCCGCCCCGCTCTGATCTCAAGTGGCCGCTGATGGCCCTACACCGCCGATTGGCGCTTTTGTCGCGCTGGTTCGACGCAGTCACACAAATTTTATTGTTTGCGCTTGTATAATTTGCATTTCGATTCGATTGGATTTTGTCTTTAAGTTGAATAATAAAACACATAACAGCAATAATATGCACTTAAAGGGACGCGACGCGTGTCCGCCGACACTTTTTCGTGATTTTCTTGAAATTCGTCGATTTTTCAAGGAAACCAACAATTCACAAGCGAATTAGTCAGCAAGACCCAGCACAATGCAGCGGCGCAATTCGTTCTAGCATTGGCTAGAATACTAAGCGTTTAGGTCGATTTGACCGCGCGCTCACCCAATTCACGTACGCGACACGTTCGTAAGTCAGCGCCAGTGCTTGTCGTGCGCCGCCCGCCTTGTGGTTCGGCGCGCTGGCATTTTTTCAACCATTTATTGATTTGACTATGGAAAATCGATTCGAGATCTTATCTGTTTGACGCTTGCATTGCAATTGTGACAAATCAATTGTTGCTGGCGGTGCGGCGAACGCGCGCATTTCGTACGCGATCGCGATCGTGACAAATCACTGATCGCCTACCTTCGCATTGGATTTCGTCTTTATTAGGTTGTGCTTTACGATCGCGTACTTCGATTCGTTTTGCGATCAACTTGGGTAAATATAGATAAACCTAATTTTTATTGCACATGATGATACCATTTGATATGGTGGAGGTTGTGATTGGCGCCGCGAAAGCGCACATTTTCCAGACGTTTTTCGTAGCATTACGAATGGTTGGGAGTTCTGAACGAAATTGTTAGATTTTTACATTTTGCGAAAGTTGGTGATCATCAACATATTAATTTCTAGGTACTCTTTCAGATCTTCGATTTATATTCAGTGATGGTTAGATTATATTTCTTTCTGCTGGAAACACGAAGAAAACTTCTCAGGTTCGAAAGAAAACCCAGCGAGGTGCGGAAATACCGTGGTCCATTTTACTTAAGCTCCTTATAAATACCAGGTCTCTTCTGACCACCGTAAGCCCAGGAAACGCACTGTTGCGACAGGGTCGCCAGATGTGTAGGGCTAGCAAAAAGACGGTTAGAGTCATGCGGGGACACGTTGCATGCTGGACATATGTTTGAAATGTCAGTAGAAGTTTAATCTTCTACAGTATCTAGAGCGAAGCTGTGGAAGGGTCACTCTCAATTCTCGCCGCAACTTGAGATCTTCGTATGCATTGGGTTCGATTTCAAGAACGCCATTCATTGAGAGGGAGTCGGTCAAGGTGTCAATAGCTCCACTGTGAATATGTCAGTGCATGTCTGAAGTTTGTTGCGTTCGAAGTCGTAGTTAAGGAAGAAGCTCTTGATGCTCCTAGGAGGAGGTTACGCTCCAAGCAGGTGACTGCAAGGATGATTTCTCCTTAACTGGGAGCATACGGGCCTCACTGTGCAGGGATTCGATGGAAGACATCCTGTTGTAGTCCGAAGTGCAGTGTCTGCATTTCACCACAACGTAGCAAAGTCTTCTGGTTCGTCTAAGGTGGGTCTTGCAGAGGCTGGAAAATGTGGAACTTGGCTTTCAGAGCGAGAGTAGCAATTTTCAGACTTTCAGAACTCAGCGCCTTCTAATAATATGCAAAGTCTCTAACCGTCACATTTCTGTAAATTTAGAAGAAATCTTACATTTCTCCACCCTAAGTGTATATAAACAAACCCAATGTCTTTGATCTGCCTCCAAAAATCATTCATGGTTGATGAAAATTTCGGAATGCAATAAAAATTCGGAATTTTTTATCTCCACCAGCTCTTTAGTTTTAATACAACCATTTTTTTTAGCGCATCTTCCAGCCTTGGCTTTTGAAACACAAAAAGTAGAAGTAACTTTTATGAGCTGTCATTAAAGTGAGATCAAATGAGTGCCGTGCGGAAAATGCTATGTGGCCTAAAAATAAAAGTGCACACCTCGTAGCAGCGCTGAGACCCAAGCGTGAGTGAGACAGCAAACGGCCATCGCGTGTTGCATCGATGTGTGAGCCCTCAATGAGCACTGCACATTGCGCTGACACTTTATCGCTGCCGGCAAATCGGAAGTTTAATGGGTTAATGATGCAACGCACAGCATGATGAGCCCTTTTTTAACTAAATAACCAAAAACACAAAAAAAAAAAATTAATGAATGAAAAGTTAAACAAATAAAACAGACGCATTAAAATTTAACTAAATAGGCGTAAACATCAATTGAACGCTTCGTAAAACAACAGAAGCTGCCGTCCGACAGCCGCTTACGTTGGGCAAGCCATTGGGACCACCATGACAGTTGATGACTTCGCATGGCAGCAGCGACTATGTGCAGCACTATTGTGTATGTTTGTAGATATATATACTTGTATATATAAATATACATATGAACCGATTGTCATAAAGCGTTATTAAAATATTTCTTTGTGGTCTCGTAAGTGCAAGTGTAGATAGTTTTGGAATGTCGTTTTTCTAGGAAATAAATATTGGTTCCAAAAGCATGCATACTTAATCTACCGTTATACCACAGTTCACGCTTCCAAGTTGATAAAATCCAAAAGACCCTTCCATACCAAATTTTATTCTACTTGGTCCTTCTAAACAGCAAATACTTTCCTTTTCCTTTGCTTCCACTCGCTCGTACCCCATTGAGTACTTTCTGAGCTGTAGATACTTCTACAATTTGGAACCGATATCGTCTTATAATACGTTTCAGATCCTCTGACATAAACCGATACTTTATCGCGAGTACACCCCAAAAAGCACGATTTTAATAAAGAAGAGTTTTGTACCACAATGCTGCCTCAGTTCTGAAGCATCTCAGTTATATGGATTAAGAAGCTCGGAAGCCTCGAAGCTCATGTCAATCAGTCGGTACTACGGAAACCTTAAGTAACAAAGAGTTAAAACAAATGTTCGGATTTCCCTGGTTAACTGTAGTCTCATTTATTGAACGGTCCATAAATCCCAAAAATAAGTAAAAAATAAATAAACTTTGAAACACATATGGGACAGAAAAAGTAGTTTGGAAATCCGGTTCTGAGCTGAGATCATCTATATAGGCTTTTACTCTTATTTAGATAATACAAAATACAGCTTGAGCATGAACTGAAGCCGCTCGACATTCACAAGCTCTCTATGGGCTCTTGAAAAGTTCTAAGAAGATCTGATTTCGATTTTCTAGCCAAATTTTGTTCAGCGATGAGATCCATGTTTGGCTCAATGGGTATTTAAACAAACAAAATTGCCGCATTTGAGACCAAGAACAACCTGAAGATATTCAAGAGCTGCCATTTCATTCAGAAAAACAACAGTTTGGTATGATTTGTTGACCAGTGGAATCATCGGTCTATATTTCTTCAATGATAATGCCGGTGAGAACGTAACCGCTAATGACGACCATTATCGCGTCCTGATAACAGACTATTTGATGTCTGAACTTAAAGCTCGTGATCTCGGGGACATTTGGTTTCAACAAAATGGCGTCACTTTCGATTGATTGACTGATTGAAAGGTGAGAAATGCACGGCGACCTTTGGTCTATTGTGCATCACATCAATCAGTGCATTTATAGTGAGAATACTTCGGTGAACAGATAATTTTACGTTTAGGCTCGGTCGATTGACCACCAAGATCGTGTGATGTCACATCGCTAGACTTTCTCCTGTAGAGCTATGTAAAATTAAAGTCTAAGTCGGACAATCTCGCGTCGATTCAAGTCTTGGAGCAAAACAGCATGCGTGTCATTCACCAGTTACCAGTTGAAATGCTCGAACGAGTCATCAAAAGCTGAACTCAACAGATGGACCATCAGAGGAGTAGCCGAGGTTAACATTTGAAAATGAGAATCTTCGGAAACTAAATACCAAAGGGTGTACTTTCGAAATAAAATAAACATTCCCCATTGAATTTGAGGTTTCTATGTTTTTATTAAAAAAGTAGGGAATCTCGAAATGGATCACCCTTAATAATAAATGTAATCATAAGACGGACAGATGATGATGAGGAATTTCTAAATTATATTTTTGAATATAAAAGTAAAAAAAAAACTAGAGAGATGGTTGCTATTTGCATCTATGAATCACCGTCTAGTGTTTCGAGGTTCCAAAGATCCCTTTACTTGTATAAGCCTTGCAAAGAACGTATCTTTCCGTATACCATCTCGATAATTGACTCATTTTAGGATGTTGATATCCAGGTAAGATGCTATTATCCGGAAAGTCAAATATGAAGTCGGAACTTTATTTCATGTCAATATTCTGAAACGCTTTTCAAAGCGCGAGTTGGATAAATCGCTCTTTTCCTCGAAAATATTTATGGGACAAAAATTATATGATCGGAAGTATTTTTGTCATTATCATAAGCTCAAACAAATTATGACATTTTGGTGTATCATTTATTATTAAAAGAGATATTTCTCATATGAGCTCAATCTTATAACTACCACGGCGAAGGCACGAGAATGACGCATATAAGAGAAATCACTGACGACTCTATTGTCATTATGTTGTTTGTAAACAAATTACCGAACGATTGCGGTCTATCCTTTGATTAATTGTTGTATTGAATGCTACAAAGCGATAAACTAATTTGATGAGGCAATAATTGAATTTTTTCGACAACAATTGAAATCAGACAAAGCGCAGTTGCTGTGAGGAAAATCGTAAAAATATCATGAAATCTTTATTTATTTACGTTTTCGTAGAGCCATCAAGACATCATGCCAGCAATGAGATGTAGTGGAGGTCAAACATGCAATGAAACCATCAAAAAAATAAACAAACAAGACATTATACACCCAAAAAGAATTTAATTTCTTTTATTTTGTTGTACTTTTCCGACACGAAATCAAAGTCGTCAGTATGTGAACGCGAGCAGCGTGTACACGACACAATCTATCACCTGTCAGCAGCTGTCATTCAAGCGTCACAGGCGAGCGATTGACAGCGCTTGGCAGCCGAAGCATGCGGTTATATGTTAGTGTAAGTACGTGGCAGCATGTTGCATGGCATGTAGCCGAAGCAGCAGTACAAAATTCTTAGCGAATTTTTGTGAAAAACTCATTCAATAATTCACCGAAAAGCAATTTGATTTTTTAGGTAGGTAAATATTGAAAAAGACGTGAGCATGCTGCCAGAAGAAGCAGCTTGAAAATATATTGACTGATGTGTGGACGTCCGAGGTGAAGTGAGAAAGTAAAGTACACACATACACTCACATATATGGACCCACAGAAACGAGCAATCGGTAAGTGTCAGTTTGACAATCATTAATCATGCGATTAGTTAAGTGGGCGTCTGTGTGGACCTGGTAAATTGTTGGCTGACTGGTAGCATGAATGGACGACTGCTTGTCTGCTAGGGCTGCGGATGCTCCCAGCTGGTTAAACGCTTTGGTTACACGCTGTTTAATTTGACGTGTGAACGCATGATTGGAGCGTAGACTTTGACGAGTATCGGCAAGGTAAAGAGTGCCACAAGCGAACACGCAAGTTGATGCGTATGAAATATATGTACTGAGCTAACAATTCATGCAACACACGCACGGAGCGTAGCCACCGTTGCTGTCCAAATAATCTCACATTCAATTAGCATTTTGAAAAATATGTATTCTTTATAGAAAACCTCACGTCCGTCGAGCAATAGTGCCGATCAATGCGGTAAGTACGCATAGAATAAGTTGTTGCACGTAACTAATTGACAGTTGGTTCCGTGTGTGCAAGATGCTGGCCTGTTTGACTGGGTGGCTGCTTGGCTCACTACCTGTTAGATGAATGATTAATGTTTCTTCCAACGAAAAAATTAATTTGTCTTTTGTTCGAAAAGCGAGTTGTTAAAAAAAGAGCTCAGCATTTTTGAGACGGATGTTTGCTTCCTTCCGTGTGGGGAAAAAGTAGAAATCCATTGGTATGTATGAAAAGTGTTGTATGAATCTTCAGCACCGTTTCTAATATTAAGGAACAAGTTTACCGGACCGAACAGCTTTAACACTTCTTTACACAATGACTTCTGGTCAAACAGATTAATTTGTCTAGTGTTACTAACTACATACTACCAGCGAACAGCCAAACAGTTGGTGTTTTCATATAGAAAACTTCTTACTTCACAAGATATCTCGGCTTTCTAATGTAAGTGTTAGACCAATTCTGCTAGGTACCGAAGTATGGTGCACAAGCGTATGGGAATCAACCTACCGGAAGCCAATGGAAAGGATTCAGAGGCTCGCTGCGCTGTGCATAACAGGAGCTTTAAGAACAACTCCAACATAGGTAATTGAACTGGTACTAAACCTGCCATCTATAAACCTCTGCGCAACAAAATCGGACTGACGACTAGTGGCTGCAGGAGAATTTATGTATAGAACCTTAACGCATAGATCCGTGGGCAATTGCGGTTGGAAATACACCGACTACATGACCCCACTTTTCAACTGGGAAAGAAGGTCAAAAGTGCATAGAAAAATATGGTTTGGGCAAAGGTATGTTAGCGACGCGTAACACTCTAAACATATATACTTATGGCTCGAAAATAAACGATGGATATACTGTCTAGAGTTAGGCCTAAGGCAACCTTTGAAGTTGCCTGACCATTGCGGTATATTTCAAGCTGAGGTCTTTGCTATTGTGAAAGCAGCTGAGCTGGCATCTAAACCATTTGCAGGCAATTCTAAAGTCAGCTTTAACGTAGACAGTCAAACAGCAATCAAGGCGAGATTACTGCCTTCAAATGTAACGCAGTGGTCCGGCAACTTAAAAGGTTGCCTTATGCCCAACTCCATCCTTTATTTTCACATGTCAGCCAGAAGTGTCTTGGGAAGCAGGGTAGCAGTGGAAAGTGTTGCCAGAAGTAAGAAACTTCGCTTCTACTGGGTGCCAGGCCACAAAGACATCAACGGGAATGAAATAGTCGTCTAGATTGCCAAGAATGGTGTATGGCTAACATCCGAAAACGCGATCAACATTGGGAATGGATTGTCTATACGACGATCTCGACAGAAAAGAAAATAACACGGTGGAATGAGCTATCTGGCTGCAGGACTATAAAAGTCATGTGCAAAACAGTAGATCGGAAGTACACAAAACTCCTATTGCCACTCGATAGAAAAGACTATAAGCACATGATAGGAATACTCACTATCTGGTGGCGCCACACGCCCGCAGAATCCGGCTGACAAATCGAGAAGACTGCAGGAAATGTTTAGAGTAGGCCACCAGGGAAAAAATGTAGCATTTCTTGGCAAGACTACGCTGTAAGCATCTGGAGTCTCTACGGTGTTATACCCTGGAGGTATCGATAGTGAGGCCGCATAGTCTGTTAAAATTTGCGTCAGGCATCCGAAAAAAAAAAACAAATTACAAAAAAATAAAGTGAAGACAGGGTCTTTCTCTCTGGATATAACTAATGACACTAGTAGTATCATTTTTCTCCTGCTACC
This sequence comes from Bactrocera dorsalis, assembly GCF_023373825.1. Classification (NCBI taxonomy): domain Eukaryota; kingdom Metazoa; phylum Arthropoda; class Insecta; order Diptera; family Tephritidae; genus Bactrocera; species Bactrocera dorsalis. Next base: position 10,888,893 of record NC_064306.1, on the reverse strand, counting down.
ACTAAAAACAAGATATCGAAACTAGCCTCTTTTTCATATAAAAAACTCCATCCGTTTCGGTTTCATAGAACCATTTATCTTGGGATTATTTAAAGAATATCTGATAGATCTTATTAAAAAGGGTTGCTTCTTCAATTTATCTTAAACAACATTTTCTATATCCAGCGTTATATAGAATGCAATTAAGAAAATATTAGAAAACAGTCGGCTTGCTATCGGAATACGCTTTTTTCTTGCAATAACGCCCACCAATATGGCACTTATGCAATGTCCTACTGATCCAGAGTAGAAAGTAAAAGGTTCCATTATCTTAACAGAACATTGTCCAGCAGACATATGTACATTCAGTGGGACTAAAGTCTTGTCGGATGTCAAGTTTCAAAATCGTTTGGATGATGATGATTTAGAAACAACTCGTTGTTCAGCTATCGGTACAGTGATATTGGAACATTTGGATGTCCAACACCGGACATGTGGTTGGAACGAACACCGCAATGGATTTTTGATGCGCTGAAAGACATTCGTCAATCAATCTATACCTAGATGTTTTTGAGTTCACAAAGAATCCGCTGTTTTAACTGACTATGTATGATGGACCTCATGGAGATCAGCCTTAAAACCTATTCTAACTTCTCCAAACTAAGGAACGCACAAGAGGCATAGCATAACAGGAGATAAAGATTCAAGCTGTTATAGTAATTTTTTAACGAAACACTTTCACAAGCGAATTTTGCTGTAGATACTGATCACATCCACTTTATTTGGACTTTTTCTAATATCCAACAGCAAACAAGGACTGTATATACCGACTCAATAAATGGGTTCAAATAGACGATTTTAAGGTAGTTGAATTCATTTTGCGGTGGGTCGGTTGAAAAACTGTTTATAGTTGTCAAACATCTAAGAAAGTCACGATCAGATGATGATGAGAGGATCAGTCATATGTAAGCTGGTTTGATAGTCTAAGCTGGATAAGAAGTCTTTGCTTACCGGTGTTGCAGTTGCAGAGCCTTCCAGAGTAACGTTCTTACAGAACTAAACTTAAATTTATCTAAGAACAATTTGTTCTCATATACACCAGCTCGCAAATGGATATCGCGCAAAGAACACCCGCCACTCGCAGCCCAACACACAAGCTCACAATTAATCGATAAAGTACCTAAATCTGCAAATCTTGTTAGTATCAAATACAAGCAATTCATTAAAATAATCGCTGTCATTCATTTCGAAGTGGCGAAGTTAGAGGCAACGCAAGGGAGTGCGCGCGAGCATGCAGTAGATCGCACTTAAAGATCACTAACGATCACGGGTGGAACACATACAACACGCACAGTAATACACGTGACCACCAACCACGTTGTGAGCCAAGCGGCGATGTACAACTAGAAAAGCACCATGCAAGAGCATTTACTATCAAGCGAGGTGTAATGGATGCTTTATTAATAACAGGCGACAACGATCGCTCTAAAACCCACAGCAGATAGATGGCAATCGACGGCGGTCTGCGTCGTGTGTGTGTGTTGACGATCAAGCTTTGGCAAATTCAAATTAAGTACACGACTACGAAGCTTAAACGGCGACAGCGTGTGGTGTTTCGAAGGTGGCGGTAAATGTGGGTAAGAAGAAAAGCTAGACTTGCCACAGCACGATCAACAGGTATGTATACGAGTATATAAACAAGTAAGACGTACGCGATCAGTTACTGATCGACTCGAATAGCAGTGGAGAGCGCGCTGTGTACCTAAAATCCATTCTAGCCGATGAAGATGAACAGCAGTCGAATTGCAATCGACGCATGAGACAACAGACTCTACGAAAGTATTAATGTACACAAAAAGACTTATTATATATGCGCAAGTGAGGCGCGCTGCGTTGTCTATGTGTTGGTCAACGCGCCGACGCAGCGGCTTGCATGTGAGCCCACAAATGAATTACCAGATTAATGGACAGCATAAATCACATTATCGCTTCCCTATACAAGCGCAACAGGCGAGTAATGTATACTACAAACAAAAGTAACAACAACAAGAGATTAAGGCGCTCGGCAGCGTGAAGATCAGTGGTCAGCGCGCACAGCGCACAATACTGCGCGCACTACACCGAGCGTCAAACATACACGCGCCATAAAGCGCTCCTGCGTTGAGTGCGATCGCCAATGTAGCGCCCACAGGCGGCGAGCGCGCGCTGCTTATGAGCTCAGTTGCGAGAATTTATTGAACTGCAGACGGCTAAAAAGCCTGCCACAAACAGCTGCCGGTTGTAACTGAATCATCGTCGCTGCTGGCTTGGGCTTACGCCCGCGCACCGTACACCACCACACTGCCGCATCCATCTAAAGCGCTGCCAGTTTGCGCGTCTGCCTTTACTGCTTTAAACGCGTCTGCTCTTATTTTTCGCGCGACGCCTTGCATGCAAATGCGGCACCAATGACAAATCACACCTTCTGCGTTTGTTGAACAAAATAAATCTCGTAATGAGTTACGATAAGACGATGATTTCGACAGCTAAACAAATCACCTGCAATTGATCTTGCAGAAATGCGTTCGCATAGGCACAACAACAACACACGATTATACAGCTTTCTGGCTGCCTGCCTGCCTTTTTGTTTTGTCTTATTTGCGCGCTTGCTAGCTTTTGTTGCTTCCTGCTTGTTGGCGCATTCTGCAAATCACTTGCGGCTGATTTTAAGGTGCCAGCGTCCCTGTGGTGTCCAGAGGCGTTCATGAAAGATGGCTTACATTTGGCATTCTGGAGCAATCGCTGGTCTCGTCAGCGTTGTCTCTTGCAGAAGTTTGGCGATAATTAATGGCTTTTGGATTTTAGTTAAGCGCGCACAATGCGTGTTGAAATACGTGACGTTTATTGACTGCTCGAATTGAACAAAAACAATAAGAAAGAAAATGTTATGGGGATTACTATGTTGGTACTAAAGCATTAGAGCTTCTATGACGTTAAATCGTTATCTATGAGAAAAAAGATTAGAAATATAGTAGGTCCAAGGGAGTAAGAAAAATTTAACAGTTTCTATGCAATCGTAAGATCTTTCAGGACCTGGGTTAATCGTTAGACCTTTAATGAACTTTTCGTTATCAGCAAGATCCAACTTTCCGTGGTTGAAAGAGTTCTAACCTGACACTGTCCGTTTGGTATTCATGTAATAATTTTGACATCAAACCGAACGTCTACTGCCAACAGTTGGGAAGAGATGAGATAGAATTATCTCAGCACCACTTCCATTTCGAATGTCCAGTTGTTTCCATATCAAAGAAAAAACATCTCGAATCTCATACTTTGAGATACACAAGTGAAATTGTGGTATTAGAAATCAAAGAAGTAAACAGATTTTGAAAGATTCAAGATGTTCTGCCGATAGCTGATATCCAACTACAGGAGTTCTTCATGTTCGAAAAATCAAAGAAGGCAGAGATCCTAGTAGTTTTAGTGCTCAACGATTAATCTGATCTCAGTTCTGTTTAGGAGGTTGACTTCCCTGTTACCGAAGTGATAACCGATAAGCCTTACCTGTTCTAGGTCCTCTACAGCTATTCAACATATACAACCTTTCGAAGTGATTTCTCAGCAATCGTTCGTCACAAATAGCACCAGCCAGGTCCGCAAAAAAGTGCTGGTTACCAAATGGATGTTGGATCTTTAACAATTATCTATCTGCGATCCTCGGTAACACTAAATGACCTGCGGCTTTTATGGCCTTTCAACTCCTGACGACTGTAGCTGTGAAACCGGATTATGAGCAGGATTAGGTCTTAAAGACTTTGGTTAGTGTCTGTCACCTGAGTATGATGGGGTGACAGTCATCTGAAATGGCTGACGGGCTAATGTCACAACCGCTCGTCCCGTTGAATGGGTATAGCCTTCATATGTGGAGGAATCGCCAGCACTAGCAAAGGAACCTCTGCTAGACTCATAAGGAGCTCCACAAGGGAAGAATAAGGAAAACGATGGCTAGAACGCTAAAGGCAGACCACCGCTTATCGACAAAAAACGTGGCGGCTCCTTCTGAACCCATGGGAAGAAGCCATTGGAGGAGAGGGGAAGTAAGATTCTTCACGGACGGGTCAATTCTTGGGGGGGAAGGTTGGTGGAAGGATCTTCTGTCAAGAAAACTCCATCAACTCCAGTTTCAGACTATTGTAGTGTATCCTAGGCCGAGGTTGCAGCCATTAAAGAAGCAGTAGATTTACTGTCGACGATACTAGCCTTAAACTCACTAACAGTGGATTCAGGGCTAGTCGTAGAGTGTCTAACGTCGCTATCAATAGCATCGACTGTTTTTGAGATAAAACTGTTATGGGTTTCAGACCACAGCGGAATCACAGAAAACTGTAAAGCTAATGAACTGGCAAGAAAAGACACTCTAGAACCGCAATCGGTAGAATGGGAGCAGACTAATAGCTAGGATTCGCGGAAGCTTAGTCAGTGATGAGCCATCATTGGTACTTGCATTGTCGCAAAAGCCTTTCGGCCCAAAATCGATCGATCTCTTTTCCCTCAATAAGACTAGACTCTCCCTAGTTATGGGGCTTTTCACGGGCTATTGCCCTATTGGCATTCACGCAGTAAGACTGGGAATCCTACCAGATGTCATTTGCAGAAGCTGTATGGAAGAAAATGAGGTGAAAACAACTCATCACTTCTTCTTGACTCATCTGCGTTTGGGAGGTCAAGACTTAAACACTTTACCTCGAATTGGACGGCCTTACTTGACCAGGCGCTTACTTCATGGAAAATATTTCAATATACATATTCATACATTCATATGTATGTAGCTGTTTATGGTAGCTGAGTACACATTTTTAATTTATTCACGCACCCGCTACGCAATAAATCCACAGTCAATAAATAGTTGCAATTTGGTGTTGCAACAAGATCACAACACCGCAGGACAACGCTGAGTACCTGTTCAACAAACGCATAATTCACTCATTACGAACACGCCATCGGCAGTTAAAGCAGCATAGGAAAGGCTTTAAGGTGTTTGTGTGTGTGTAGGTGTGTGATTTGTGGACCAACCGCAGCGTTTTAGCAGCGTCCGGCCGGCAGGGAGCAAGTTGAAAAGGAGAAGAACAGCAGCGAGCCTCCTAAGGAGTTAGCGCAGGGCCAGAAGACAGTGGAGGCTAGTTGAACACATAGACACACACACACTTATATATATACATGTATAGTATATGCACATGTGTGCGCTAAATTCCATTTAAAAATTGCTTATAGTAAAATATTGCGATAATGATCATGACAGCGTTGCATTGAGCTGCAGCAAATACAAAAGCGCGACTGCTGCTACCGTTGCTGTTGTTGCAACCAACTGTTGCTGGACGCGTCGTGTGTCTGCGGTTGAAAAAATCAAAACCAGTGGCTAAATTGCAAATAATAAGCCACTTTTATAAACACTTATTTGTGGCACGTATTTTTCATAGACTCCAATACGACACAACAATGGCAGCAGCACCAACAACACTTTGATAAAAGCAATGTGCTTGCTGTAGTTGTTGTAAATGGTCAGTCGAACGTACGCGTATGTTTGCCGATACGAATGATCAGTTGGCGACGCAGTTGGTGGGCGTCACACAACAACAACGCGCAGGGCAGCCGGCAACAACAATATACAGGCATGGGATTGTATGAAAATTTTGACAGTTTGGAAAAATCGCTGGGCATTATGTGACCCCCTGCCATTGTGTCTGTATATGTGTGTGTGTGGGTAGCGCTGCGAAGTGTTTGTATGTGAAACATGAGCCTTTGCAATTTAACATAAATGATAGAGGTGGTCAAAAAGCGAGGGAAGTCATAGAAAAGGTTAAGGCGCATTGAAGCTCCTTACCGGTAACGGTTGCCAACTATTTGAATTGGAGCCGAAAGATGCTTTAAAATTGTGACCGCAGAGGAAACAAAGACCAATGAGTATTAAGACAAGAGAACTCATAATCCATTCTTTGTAGCAGCACTACCTTTCAGTCGAAAACATTGGTGCTTTACAGTCCAAATTATTTCCATTATTACATTAAGACTCTTCCGTTAACTCCATCTGAAGTCGCAAATTAATTTTAAGAAAAAAAAGCACTCAACTTAACTCCACTAAAGTTCCGGAGCCTCTACATTCAATTAGTTGGTCTTCTCCGAGCCGAATGGTAACTGATTTTTGACAAGCCAGGTTCTTCCGTAAATTCCTTAATCAAAGTAGCAACAATCTCTTCGCGTAGCTTGCGATCTCAGAATCGACCGTACTTTTCACAATGAATCTCAACCAGCTTATTATAATCTTTTTAATGCTATTCTGCTTCTCAACTCCACATTTTGCCCTTTCTCTATAACATACACATGGCAACTCTGACATCACTCCAATCTTAGACAAATAGCCAATCTTTCACAGTCAGCGTGGACGTGTAACACGTTCTACGGCAGCTAGCTGTAATCAGAAGCCAACAGCAGGATATAATAACTATTAGCCAACCTGTGGTGTTGCACGATCGGCGGCCAGCGACGCGATCGGTTCAATAGAATTGCTCATATCAGACGAAGTGGGTGAAAACGAGTCACAAAGCCAAAGGTGGCACAAAACGCTGTTTGCTTTTATGGCCTAGTAAATGTTATACAATATTATGGTTTATTGATGACTGTCTGGCTTTTGAACGTGAACATGAAGGAAGACATGCGGAATTTGAAATAAAAGCAGACTAAAAGTAGTGTGCTGGTACTGAGTAGCTAAAGTAGTATTGTAGGGAAGGCTAACATAAATACCAATAGAAAGTAGTAACTTCATGGTGTACAAATACCGCTGAAAATTTGTAGATTGGTGAAAATTTGTTGTTCCATGAAGAACATAAATTATTCATGATGGTATAAATCTACTTACCTCAAAGGATTCAACAATAGCCGTTATCCTGGCAACATTCTAAAAATTACTTGTTGGCCGGTTTTTGCTTACCTATATCAACAGTTGTTTTCTCCCGGTTGTGGTCCCACATTCTTCGGAGTTCTTGACTTTTTTGGCTCTTGAAGTCCTAATACTGCTCGAAAAGAAAAAAAATGCTTTTCGCGTACATAAACAAACAACAGGCGCTCTGAAAGCAAGACCTACAGAGCGAGAAGGACCGAGAGGGTAGCGAATCAACAGGAGCGAAAGTTCAGACATTGGTTTTCTACCGAACAAGTTTTATTAGTAAAAACCTTCCTTATACTACACAGAATATCGCAGTTGTAACAAGAGAATAATCAGAACATGACCTAGATAGTGAGAGTTACAATATTAATTCTCTCCTACATTGTAACTCTCGCCCTCTAGATCATGTTCTAAGAGCCCAAAATAGGTAAGATCATCCTCTTGTTACAATCGCGATATTTGCTCTCTGTTATAAGGACAATTGTGGTTTCGAAGATGACAGATACGTCGAAGAAAAGATATATTTTATGCCTTACAGAGATCTATAGCTGCGATAAGATAGCGGGTCTATTAAGTATGAGAAGCAAAATAGGCGAGAACATCAAAGACGGTAGAGCCAAGTATTATTTTGATGATAGCAGTGAAATCGATTTGTCCTTTCCATTTTACTCTATTCATGCTCGAGTAGCTTGATGTAATCTATAATCCATACACGTTAATGCAAAGGACTAATATTTTAATAAATTCTTTTTGAAGCCTGAAATAAAATTCAGCGGCCTCATATAGTAGAGGATTACCTCATACTTGACAATGCAAATAAACTTAGAAGGCTTAGCTTTTTTCAACCCTAAACTAAACATTTTTTTTTAATCTTAATCCTTTAATCTTGTCTAACAATTGAGGCTGACTAAATACCTTTGGACGTTATGCAAAACCAATCAGATTCTGATAAAATACGTGGAGTTAAGAAAAGGTACTCACCTCGGTACGTAGGTAGCAAGGTAGGTGGAGTGGATGTTTGACCAAAGACCTAGGCCTTTTTGAAGCTCTTACTGAAACCATCCGGACTGAAATCACCTCAGCCTATGATATCTTCTTCTTCTACCTCTTAACAGCTTCTACAAAAGTCATATAGTGTTCCTGATCTGCTAGCTTATCTGCCAATTATACAGTGACCTGTTGGCACTTCTACTAGAGTTCTTTTTGTCATCTCTTCGGAATTTTATTAGTGCGATCCATATTTTGTTATGCCACGTTTACTTTAGGAATTGGATCCATCGAATTTATAACATGTTAGACGATTTAATATCTGAAAGGCCAACAAATTATCTCTTTTTTCGAGTCTAATTGTCGGGTGGTGCTTGATGTAGCTAGTTCATCTGCTTCCTGGTTCACTATGTCCTGGAACCTATTGCAGGTTTATCGTAAAATATGATTTTATATACACCAAGAGATTAAGGCATTCCCTCACACTTCTTTGATAAAACCCAAAAGTTTTATTAATTTGAAGTTCTTGCTGTGAGCACACTCTTTGTCGGAACAAAAAGGCTTACTTTAATTACTTTGACCATCGCTTGCAAGATACTACAGTGATCTGGTAGTCATATAGGGTTTGTCCGGAAAGTGATAGGACTGATTTTCTTCAGCCGCGACTGTACTTCAGAGCGTGGGCACACCGACTGGATTCGGTAGAGAGCGTTAATAGCTAACGAACAAGCTGGTCGGTTGTCTCCGAGCACCTAGAGAGTCAGGACAAACATTTTCGCGCGACGTGTTTCGGTGGGTTAAAATGCAGCGGTCCTTAGAACAGAAGTATGCGGTTAAATTATTTATGAAACTCGGTAAATCTGTGACAGAGACGTATGACATGATTAAGCAGGTTTACACAGATGTTGCTATAGCACCGAGTGGAGTGTTTCGGTGGTATCAGGTCTTTTTGGAGGGCTGGGAAGATGTCGTTGATAAAGACCGTGCTGGGAGGCCCACGACTTTGACAAACACCGACAATGTGACTGGTGTGCGCAAAGTTTTGAACTCACATCGTCGTTCTAGAGGATATATAGTACATAGTAAATAGTCTACCAGATGGTTTTTTTTTTTTCGGGTATATAGTCTCGAGAGCTGGAGACTGCATTAAATTCCAATAAGTACCTTATAAGACATCTTCATACTGCTTATACATTTCCTAGAATGCCTGCGCATATACTTTGCGCCATTGCAGATGCGCTTCGGCAATAATTCAATAGCCTTCTTTATGAGTAATGACACTTCATTAATATGCAATAAATGTAATAAACGCGCTGCGGCCATAAAACATGTATAAGACGCCGCTTGTGACATTGCTGCAGCAGCTGGGCGATCATTGCCGTGAGGGGAGGCAAGAACTTAAATTGTCACTGATCAGGCGTAGGTCAAGATAAACAAGAAATTATCCCTTTTTATAAATTTTCTTTAGGCATTAAGCAATTGGCAGCGCAAAACGTGAAGAAAGAGGGTAGAAGAAGTGCGCGCTTGTCTGTCGGCGCAGACAACTGAGGCCGCGCGCTACCGGACACTTAGGCGATTAAGGCACATTGGCTTGGCGTGTTAAACTGGCGTCGCTGGCGGCAGTAGCTTATTAATTGGCAACGGCACGTTGCAACAATTGCAGCTGCAGGCCACAAGCACTACTTCCAATGTCACGTAGTTTTTATTTTCTTACGCCGCTGTTCAGTGGCAAGAATATGCAAGTAGCGGCAATAATATGCACGAAGGGGGCAACACAGACGCCTCAGGACTCGGCGCAAGTGTGTACAGTTCAATTAAGTGTGGATGGAGTCGGTGACATTTGTGACTCGAGCAAAAATGAGCGTGGCAACAATAAGTAGCATGCCACAAAATGATGATCAATTAACGACAGCCAATTGGCTGCATAGACAACATGATAAAATTATGTGTCTGTTACAACATAAATGCGATGGCAAGCGCGCCAAGCAGCAGCCTACAGAGACAGTTATAAAAAGAGTCATACCAAACAGCGCGTCTATATTGTCTGAGGGCTTTGTTACTCATTGACAGTTACAAATAAATATCAACAACTTGACACACGCTATATTGCTGCATAAATTACATGCAAACAACATGTCAACTGCAACAAAACCAAAACAAAAACAATACAAAAATAAAGAAAATCATACATGTGTTAAATTTTAATTGAAAATGACAGTCTTCTTTTAAATTTAACATTCGACGCGCTCAATAACCAATTGGATGTTAAACTCTGTAATGGACGAGCGTCCCTCCTCTGCCGATGTTGCCGCACTGGTGTCAAGGGGCGTGTGAAATTGCCACACGCATATAAATTGATTATGTTAATAGAAACCGGAAACCGTTGATGAAATGAAGCTCCAAAAGCTCTCGAATGCTTGTTAGTTTTTGAAGTGACGAGCATTTCTTCTAGTGGTAAAGCTATAATCTGCTTTACTCGCTAAACTATCCAGCAGCTATAAGATATTGCTCTAGCTTGTTGACTGAAAGGCCTTTGCCGGGAAGTTTTGCTTATGAAAGTCTTCTATCATTGTGATAATAACCTCAAAGTTCTTCGTAGAAGAAGCCTTCATCCAAGAATTGTTCTCATGTCTTATCAGATTATAAGCTCATTTACGCGAGTCGTTTTTGGATTGTAGTTTCAGATTTCGAGGACTCTGAATCAGGACCATTAAATAGAAAACCTCCATGGCTCAGCGGCCCTACATCATATTGTATGTAATACCATTGATTTGAAGTAGGAGATAAGAATCGGAAAACAAATATTTTTTACTTTAGTAGAAATCAGAAATTATCAATTTTATTCTTGTTCTATTCGATCCATTTTGTTATGTAGTAGAAATTTGAAGCCGTAATCCCACCTTATTTAATTCACTATCTATCATTCTTCCTTGGCCCAAGACAAGGCTATGTAAATGCTTAAAATTTATCAAGAGGGAGTCCGGGTCCATCTAGTCCTGCAAGACTCTTATGTTAAGATCTTCACTTTGGTGTTTAAAATGATGACAGCTTCAACAACGAAGTGATTTTATCTAAAATTATCTCTTTTTAGTTTTACGAAAAGTTTTTTGGTAGGAAGAAGCTATTGCGAATTGATGAAATACATACGATTGTTCCAGGTTTTCTTTTAAGCTTCTAAAGAGTGATCCATTTCGAGGTTCTCTTCAATTTCATTAGGGAATGTTTATTATCTTTCGAAAGAACATTCTTTGGTACATATTTCTTGAAGATTATTTCTTTAAAATGTTGGCCGCGGCTACGTTTCAGATGGTCCATCTATTGAGTACAATTTTCGACGACTCATACGAGCATTTCTAATGATAAATGGCGAATGACGCGCGTGATGTTTTGTTCCAAGGCCTGAATCGAACTTTAGACTTTAAATAACCCCACAGGAAAACCTCTAACGGTGTGATACCACATGTTCTTGGTGGCCAAAAGTGAAATTATCTGATCACCGAAGTATTCTCTCAAAATAATCTGTTGATTAATGCGATGTGTTGCAAGTGGCGCCGTCTTGTTGAAACTTAAAGTCGCCGATATCACGAGCTTCAATTTCAGGCATCAAATAGTCGATTATCATGGTGCGATAACGGTCGCCATTGACGGTTACGTTCTCACCGGCATCACTTTTGAAGAAATGTGAACTGTTGGCTGCACCGACTCAGAAGCCGCACCAAATCCCTTTTTTTCTGAATGAAATGACAGCCTTGAAACTCTTCAGATTGGTCTCTGTCCCAAATGCGGAAATTTTGCTTGTTTGCATACCCATTGAGCCAAAAATGGCCTTCATCGTTGAACAAAATTTGTCTCAAAAACGTCGGAGATCTTTTCAAGAGCTGATAAAGCGAAGCGATATCGCTTGGAAAGATCAATCTTTTCATGAATTCCAAACAATACTGAATGAAAATAACATGCCAGCTTGACACGACTCTCGCTTGATCTGTCAAAAAAAAGCTATTGAAAAAAATAACTCTATTGGGATTATCCGTTATTATCATGACTTTAGCGCTTTTGCAACTCCTACATATTCCTTTTCGCGCATTCTGCAGGATTTGCCTTACTGTCGGCTTGATATAGACCTAACGCCCACGGCCCTAATTATCACAACACTTCAAAGGCCAACTCATATAAGTATATACTCCCTAGTATATTCGAGACATATTCGTTCCTACGGACTTTTTATTTCACTTTATGTATGGTTCCGACAGAGCATATCGTAGTCATGATCTATGATTGATCCACAAGATACTACTGACAAAGAAAATATATTAACTCTGAGTGTATCAGATTTATCTACAACTCAGAACTGTCGATAGAACAGCACATATTAGTTTTCAACTCTATCATAAGTTATTTTAAAAATCCAAATTAATAATAATTACTTTTCGTTCTAGAAATATGTTATAAGAAAATATGTTCGTTTTTGAAAAATAATATCAAAGTTTAAGACAAAAGCGTTGAAAGCTAGGAAAGCTCTTAGAATAACCTTTGTAACTTGAGCTAAGAGGACTCAATATAAAAATGTATAGCAGGCGAAGTTTCATCAGTTTCTGAGACATATAATTACACCAAAATTATCGAGTAATTTAACAGTTATTGTTGTAACGAAATATTGTAAGCCTCATCTATGCAATTATTTCATAATTTCTCAAGCAATTTGGTTATGCCTCAGCTCCCAACTAACAATAACTGATTTATTTCGCTTTTTCTTTCAAATTGTATACTTTTCCAAATTACGAATTATGATTGAGTGGTGTCTAAAAGAGGTCGTCTCGGCTGGAAGTGAACTCATGCATACAAACCACAAAAATTTGAAACTATTTGGAAATATGTATGAAAGAGAATCATTAAAGCGTGGAGGACTGGGCAAGCGCATGCGTAAACTATTGCATGTGGAACATAAGTCAATTTGAGGTTATGTGAGTCAAATTTGACACCTTTGAAGCGTAATAAAGAAATTACCAAAAAATATGAAAATATAATTAAAGCGGAGTAGTATATTTGTGGTTCAAAGTAGCGATGACAGATGGCGCATAGGGAGCTAACCTATAATGTACATACAAATATCGTGATCTAAGAAATTGGAGTTTTGCGCTTTTTGCTAAACTTTTTCATCGTGAAGCGACAATGAATATACAGAGTATATGGATATCTCAGTAAAGTGGTATAAAAGCTTTTTATTTCGCTTAACATCACATGACACTTATACCAGTTGTTTGTTCGATTCGCCAACTTACAAGATTTAGCATATAGATGACAGTTTGAGTCATTTAATGAGCACATAATTAGAAAAATAGTTATATTCCCTAAGTGAGTGTTATGCGATTATACACGGGCAAATTACGTATGCAACTTAAGTTCCATTCGAGTCTGCTTACCGAGCTTAATGACCCCTCGACTTCAATCCACATATTTGTTAGTTTTTCTTTGGTTCTTGTTTAACTTTTTTATTTTTACAATGCTCTAATTCGGCCATCAGATCGCTAGAGACGCTCTTGTCAAGCTTCGTTGAATTTCAATGCCCTCATATGCCCAACTCTAAGTATGTATCCTTATATACACATATGTAAATATAATTATACTTAAGCTATTTATTTGCTATCTTTATACTAAGATGTATTGTGTTCGTTTGAATTTGAAGCTTTCGTAATTTTACACTTTGCCAAGCTTGAACGCATAAATTTCGGCATTTTCTAGCGGTTTCTTGTGTTCATCGTGTCACGCTCAATTGTTTAACACCGGAAAGTCAGCGTATGTGAAATGCGTACAATGTTGGAGATCAAATACGAATGGTAGTGTGGCACATGAGGGTGGTTCAAAGTATTACCAAATATGTGTATAAAAGTTTAGAGTACACATTTTATTTCACTTATACTTCGGCAAATATAAAATTTCATAAAATGTGCTTTTAGAGCCGTGAATTTACTACATTTTGTGTTTTGAAGAAATAATAATAATTCTCTACAAAATAATACAAAAATTCACATTTAAGGATAAGCGAAAGGAGGGAAAAATTACTTTGTGGTGTTAACTGAGCCTATAATGCTTCATTTGTCTTACTTTCTTGTTTAACTCAATTGGAAAAAAATAAAATTCTATTTCCAGTATTAAAACGGACCACCCTAATTATGACTTTGTAACTACTTTATTGAAAGCGTATTAAGAACATGTGTACTTTTTAACCTTTCCTCTAACTAAAGTGAACTGAATTTTTATTTTATTAGAAAAAAGACATGATAAACATATTTGGTAGTCTTCAAGCGTGAAGCTTATTAATTTCTAAACACTTTTTAATGCTAAACTGTAAGTGGAAATGGTAAAAAAATTTAGATCAAATTATTTACATATGTAGTCATTCTATGTATATATTTTTATAACTATAAAAAATGGAGAATAAATGGAAGGCGTCAGTAAGAAAAAATAATAAAACATGAACTACTCTATTCTCACTTGAACTACTCTCTTCTCATGATCTATTAACAACATATTCGGAACCAGTGTATAATAACAAAGGCCCATCTAGTGGCAGATTTGCGGGTTTGAGCCATTCTAGATCCGCCTCTGAATCCACCCTAAACAATTTTCTTTATTTTGAGCCCACATGAACATATTTAAATTAAAGGACTCTGCTCCTTGTCGGTCACACTCAGGAGGAAGTCACTTCGACTTAGTTAATTTTTGATGCGAAAATTATTTATATAGCTGTCAGGGCTACGATGGAAGTCAACTCAGTAGTGTAGAGAGCCGAAATTATGGCGCTCATGAGTTCGTTTGGGCATGTTAAGAAGGGAATGCACTACTTCGGAGAAAAAATTTGCTTTTTGTTATTATTGCTCAGAGGTACTTCCAAGAGTACAAACCAGAAGTTTTCATAAAAAAGTTAAAAAAGGTTGCCACCTAGCTGGAAGAATTATATTTATATAATACTGTGCAAAATTTTAATTTACTGCATTTTATAACCCTTTCGTTATATATATATTTCGAATTTTTTTAGATAGATAGACTAGATAGTTTAGATTTAAGATGAGGAATGCACCGCGACCTTAGGTCTATTGTGCCCTTTCCTAAATCTCATAGACTCATTTAGCCCCAGTTCATTGATGAAGTCCAATAGACTACCGGGTGCTAGTGAGGCGATGCGATCCCTATCCGGAAATATGGGTCCAAGGGCCTTAATTCTGCGCCTACAGACTGCTGTGCAGTCGATCAGCAGGTACTCCGGAGTTTCAGGCTCCCTGTCGCAGAACCGGCAGTTAGCGCAAGAGGTTAGGTTATACATATGCCTGTTCAGCTTTCAATGGCCAGTGTACCATGCGACCAGTAGCCTGAGCTTGTTCCTGGGAGGTTTTATTACAATTTTTAACGGACTTTAGTTGTATCCTCCAACTTGGCATGTCCCATACCGTGTGTTTGTTGCCAATACTCTTTCCTACCCACTCCTTCTTCCTTCCTTTATGGTATGGGGACCTACCCCACTAAAGGGTTCGGGTCCTACCATCTTGGTGAAGGCTGCAGAGCGGACGAGCTCATCCGCCAGTTCGTTAACGGCTATACCTTTGTGACCAGGCACCCAGATTAGGTGTATCTGATTTCGTTCCAGCCTTTCCCTGCACTCCTGCACTAGTAATGATTTGATCTCGTAGGAGGAGATCGCTTTTAGTGCCGCTTGACTATCACTGATAATGTTATCCGCTCATTGCGATAGTTGCGATGGAAGTTTATCTTTATACACCGACTTATGGTAAAAACTTCTGCCTGGAAAATGCTCGGAAACCCTCCCATGGGTAGGGAGAGCTTGATGCGTGGGCCCACGATCCCTGCACCGATTCCATCCTACATTTTCGAGTCATTTTCGTTGTGGTCTCAGAAACTCTGGTGCGCAGTACGGCTTCTATCCATCTACGCACCGGTGCTGCCAAATTCCTTTTCTCCAGTGCCCCGGCTACACTCTTGTAATGCGTGTTATCAAAGGCACCTTCGATATCCAAGAACGCGCAAAACATCACCTTCCCATGCTCCAGTGAACTGAAACTCTATCTCAGAGGTTAGCTGGTACAGAGTAGTACTGGTAGATCTGCCCGCTCTGTAGGCATGCTGAGCCGCATGCAGGGGTGCTCTCTTCAGCGCTTTCGTCCTTATTTCATGGTCCACGATATTCGTTGGTAGGAAAGATGTTAGGCTGATTGGCCTGAAAGATTTCGCCAATCCTACCTTGGGTATGAAGATCACTTCGCTGTCCTCCATACTTCGAGGATGCACGGAAATGCGAGGCTTTCCGTCAGCAGCCGAACCAGGTAAGGCAGTAAAAACTGCTCTCCCTGTTGCAACAGCGCTGAAAAGATGACATCCACTCTCGGAGACTTGAATCTCTCAAACGAGGCCATTGCCCACCTGATCGGGGAATACTAAATCTTTCCATCATATATATTGCTCCGATCGTTATTCTGAGAACCTGAAAATTGTTTACATAACGGCGTTTTCTTTTTATCCGAATACTAACATAAGAACCAATAATAATTTTTTTGAGTTGATTTATACCGCATATAATACAAAACACATGTCAGAATCCTCATAAAATCCCTTCAAACTGCTGCCTTGCCACATCCACAATTTAAAATAGACGCCTATGAAACTGCTATTGTAAGCCTTATTTATGGACAATCAATACCAAATTACATATGCTTTCATTATACTTGCACACCGAAGGAATCTCTAACAATGAAACGCGCCTCAAACCCCGCATAACGGACACGTGACCGGCGCGTATAAACAGTAAGAAATGTGCAACATAAAAATAATAAAAACACTAGTAAATTATATTTATTTTGCATTAAATTGAAATTTTTAAATCAAGCAGCAAATAGACGCCGCATAACCCACTTAAGCGCAGAGACTCGCTGCTTAACCACGGCGGGTAAGAAGAGATCTTGAGCGCACACGACCTTTGCCAGCAGAGGCAGCATTTCCCCCATACACTTTACTAGCAATTTCCAGCTTTTTTGTTGTAGCTGGTGGTGACTTCTTTACGCCCCATATGTCACGTGTGCCGCAACATGTGCACGTATGTGCGTGTGCGCCGCAAGTGCTTACTTATGTGTATCCTTTATGTAAGGGCACACAACCAGTAAGGATAAGCATTACAAACGGCAAGTCTTAAGACCGCAACCAAAGCGTATAAGTTTCGAAATTGCCATTGCTGGCGGCTTGTTGCTGTTGTGGTATGGTGTGGGGTGCCGGTAGTTCGGCCGACCACAATTTAAAACTGTAAAAATTCATTGAAAATTTTATGCCACATAAATTTTGTCAGCATAGCCACAGGATTTGTGTCGTATAGCTGCCACCAGCAATGATTGTCCTTTTTCGCTGGCATAAAATCACTATGCTCCCTTTCTACTTTTCCAATTTTACAACTCAAAGACACACTTTCGCCTAGTGTTGCCTCACATTACAGCCTCGCTGCTCGGTCATTTGTATTTGTATCCTTTTTTCTTTTTCTTTGTGTGTTTTTGTGGTCTCTAGAATTTTATAGCTTTCTGATTTGCCATTTGATTGCGCTGTCGAAGGTCCTTATTGTAAGGTTATGCGTTGCGTTTGGTGGTCTTGCGGTACAATGCTGAGTTTTGCCTGGCTCTTGAGCGTACTTGTGTAACAAATACATATCTACTTGTTCACTTTGTGATTTTTCGACTTTTTCTTCTTCAACTAAGCCATCGATTGTCCTTATGTTCTTTAAAGTGTCCTTCAGTCGGGGTTGTTTTGTGCCTTAA
This sequence comes from Bactrocera dorsalis, assembly GCF_023373825.1. Lineage (NCBI taxonomy): Eukaryota > Metazoa > Arthropoda > Insecta > Diptera > Tephritidae > Bactrocera > Bactrocera dorsalis. Next base: position 10,871,199 of record NC_064306.1, on the reverse strand, counting down.
TCAATTTTAATTTGCTTGGTATTAAGGGAAGCATATAAAAACCTACAGATAAATATACACACATTCAATTATACATTGAAGGTTTGTCAAATATTATAGCTTAGAAGTCAGCAAACAAGGAGAAAAATAATCAGCTAGTGATTTTCGGGCTCATTGAGTCCAATTTTAGATTAATATAAATTTCGTTCAATTTATATATTTCAATAAATAATCTAAGAAACTACTTTTCCTTCACAAATTCATTGGTGTTAAATTTTTTTCTTCTTCTTTTATGACCCCGAGGAATACTTACTAAGCACTTTCCATCATATATAACTTTCACTTCCCAAAATAGTTCGCTCTCCCATCGCTATTATTTTGAGATCCTGAAATCGGTTTCGAAACACGTTTACTGTAGAGGATAATACGCATCGTCAGAACTATCGTACAGTGCGCACCGATGACGCTATTGCTGCTGAAGGGCAGAGTATCGTAGAAGACTAAAATGAGTTCATTCCCCACCGCGCCCAACAATTGGAGCTGTGCCCAAACACTTTGGAAGGATTTTACTTTGTGGACATTGAGGACATAAAAAAATTCAACTCGTGCTAGAATTGAAGCCAAACGACCATCAGGCGTGTCACTCGTTTGGTGAATAGGCTCAAAACGAGATGACTACCCATTCGGATTATCTCAAAAAAAAGTTGTTCGACGATGAACTCACTTCAACTAAAATGTGTATGTGAAGAAATAAAATTGTGACTCTTACAGTAATGATACACAATACCACAAGCCATTGTTGAGACGCTGTTACATCATCAAAAAGTCACACCAAAACGTGGCTTTTGGTCCACATTTCTTCAGAAATTAAGCTGACCATAAGGTTATAGTCAATTGGCAACGCTACAGAGCCATGGTGGACGGTCTTTGGTCCCAAAAAGATGGTCTACATGCAGTACATCCAACGAAACAATCAATTTATTGAAGGATACTTTTGGTGAGCGGATTATCTCGCATGGTGGGATTATGACGTGGCCTCCAAGATCAGTTCTGCCTGCAAAAAGTACTATTGACCGGCCCTATCAATGAGAAATTGCTTCGTTTGCTGGTTTCAAGACCTCACTTTCTTTTTAGGAAAACTTAACTATAGCTATCCTTAAATTGTGATTGCATTATCCTGGGTTTATTTTGCTCTTCTCGATGTTAAGGTAGCAAACCGCATCCAGCTTCTTAATCCAGCTCACCTTTTCTTTTATATTACTGTGTCTGAAATAATGTGAGTTTCTTTGTTATAAATTAGCTCCAATAGAAGGTCTAGCTTCAGTGAAGAATCTATTTATGAAAAGATAGTATATCTATTAGATTATCTCAAGATTTATCTTCACATCACTTGGCTTTCTTTCTCTCTATACTTTTGTGATGATCAGCAGTATGGTTTCGGATCTGCTTGAATCTGGTTGGATCTGAATTAGATCTCAGTTTTCACTCAGTATCGACAAAACAAACTTTCAGTAGCCGTCTTACTCGTATATAAAAACGATTAAGCTACAAGAAAATATTCGGCCAACAAAAAGGCTTGTAACTTTAGGACTCCCTATTTTTGCGGTTAAGATCTGCCGAGCATAAATATATAGAGTTACTTTGTGAAAATCGGCCTGGCAATAGCCAAGTGCGTAACTTTTCTTCGCATCTACTTCTAACATTTCCCTTAAAATTTGGAAAATTATATTTTCCAGCTAATATATAGTGTCAGTCAACGAAAGTTTGAGAAACTAGACTAAATATCTGGTAAAGACATCCACTCTAAGAGACACAACTCAGCTGCTGCAACACTTCCCATATCGGCGTCATGAAACAAGGAAATCTTAGTTTCTTACCAGAAGACAACTTTCTGTGACATAATGCAAACGTCTAGCGACCTTTTTGTTTTTGTCGTAGTATTGAGTTCTTTATACTATATATTTTGTTATCCCATGGGTGAAAAATCGTATTGTCAAACGGTGAAACATTAAACGTTACTAAAAGGATACAAGCAATTGCAAAGGAATGCAAATGACAGCGTAAAAATCAACCTGAGTGCATGTGTGTTCGCTCAGATATTATTATTCTACTATGGTATATATTGTATGTACATTAGGGTGTTACTTTATAAATATAATAATATGAGTTGATTTTTAATGTAGCTTTTGCTTTGTCACATCAGCTGACATTAGCTTTATTAAAATATATTAAAATATGGAAATAATCTTAACACACTTCAAAAGATACCAAGCTTTGCAGGTATTATAGTTGAAGTAGGTAAATTATAATTAAATTGATATTAATTATATGAGTATTTCTTAATTTTAGGACCACCCTTATATTTTATTAAATCATATCACCACAGTATTTTCGAAGGAAGCTTGAAATTCGAAAAAACAATATCTCAGGGACATCTTAAATTTGATTATAATATTTTAACTACAGTATTAAGGCCGTGAGGATTGAATTAAAAAAAATCGAATAAACTATTTAATGGTCTTGTTTTTCAGACAACCGTAGTTTTGTTTTTTAATTATGTCATAACATTAGCAGCACAAGGCTAGAAATCCAAGTCCGCTTAAAAATTCTTATTTTTATAGTTTAGAACTACCCTAATTTTAAATCAAACTTCTTTAATTTCCATATTATCGACGTACGAATTTCACAAATCTGTTAAAGATAACTATTATAAAATATAAACTATATGTTTTATATTTTAGAACAACCCTAATTTTTAGTAACAAAATCATTAACTACCTAAAGCATAAAATCTAAGTAATTTGTTATAAAATGTATACCACCTGACTTGAAGTTTGAAAATTTTAACATAAAAAATATTTCCACAATTGATGACCACCCTAATTTTACGTTCAAAAATTATGGCTACAGTATTATCAACGTTAGGCTGGAATTCTTAGAAAGCTGTTTAAGAAAACATATTTAAAAATACATATATATATTTTTTATTTTAGGACCACCTTAATTTTTATATTGAGTTATTTTTATATAGTATTATTGAGTAAAGGCGGCAATTTAAGGTAATTTGTCTTATAATTTGTATTTCCGGACTTAAGTTTTATAAAAGCTGTTAAAGAAATCTTATAAAAAAATTTAAATTTTAATACATTAGGACCACCTTAATTTATAGTTACAATAGTATTATCGACGAACGCAAGAAACTGCAAGTAATTTTTATAAAGTTTATATTTGCTGACTTCAATATTAAGAAAATTGATGTTAGAAAAATATTTTAATATTTTAGAACCACCCTAAATATATATTACAATTTATTTTGCTTTAGCATTATTGGATTCTGAAGTGTTACGAAATTTTATTACAAAAATATTTTAAGGTTTTTTAGTACCACCCTAATGTTCACATATGCGAAACAATGACAAATAATTGTTGCGAAAAATTGAAGAAAAATAAAGGCGAAACAAATTACGAAGGGAATAAACGCCAATGTGAGCCAAATGGCTACACTCGAAAGCGTGTGTTTATATGAGTATGTATGTATGTGTATATATACATACGTGCATACGTGCAAATAAAATTCAAATGAATGTTGCAGTGCAAATGAGTAGGTGGGCGTAATGACAACGGAAAGCGCAAAGCAAATGAATTTAATGTCGCAACGCGAATGTGACAACTTACAGACACACACACACACACTTACATGCAAACATACTTCAAGCGGATTGTCAGGATATTGACTACAGCAATATGTGCGCGCAAAAATGCAGAGCCATTGAGACGCTGTTGACAGTTTTAAGCGTTTTTCAAGCAACAACGTCAAGGCAGCGACACGCCAATACACCACGCCCCACCGCCACCGCTAACGTTTTCGCGACGCACTTGCAGCGGCACACACATTGGGAAATTGAAAAATTTCCAAACGATAAAATTTTATAATACGAGTAGTAAAGGAAAAGGCTGCGAAAGTAAGAATGCCAAAGTAAACATTTGTGCCACACACATTCGGAATGTGAAAGGGGTGCCAGTGCTGTGTGTGTGCGTGTGGCAAGCAGACATTTTTGGCCGCCGATACGCTTAGTGACTGCTGCAATGAAATGCTAAAAACCGAAAACCAAAGTGCAAATGCGTTTATGCCACTGTGAGGCAGCAGGCGATGCCAAGTGACATTATAGGATGCGTTCGCGCATATCCAAGACGCGACAACAACAACAACAACAAATACATGGAGCAAGCAAGTAAGTAGGTAGTAGCTCAGCTCATGGCACATAGCTGTGTAAAAATACAAGCAAATGCAATTAAAATATTTTGTTGCATATAAAAAGGATAATAGCAAATAAATGCTGATGGAAAGGAGTTGCGTCTGTAACGGCACATTGGCTTCACTGGTATGTGTCTTTGAGAGACTTAAGTAACTTCAGCGACTACAATTCTTGCTACCGAATGTAGTGCGTTTGTAAGCAGTGTCGTTTGACAGCTTTATTTATCTCTATTTTTAAATGTTTACCAATAGCGCTCGAGGAAGCTTTTGATGCTGAAGATAGGACACTCTTTAGGAGCGAATTTTTAACCAGACTAGACTTTTAGTCTTAGACTTTTATTCACTTTTAGCTCGAAAAGAATTTCACCCTTAAAGATTTTTCTTACCTACGAGAGCTTTTGCACCTTTAGAGCTTTTATTAAAATTTTTAAGTTTATCATGTTATCGCTATCTCAGCGCTATATGTCTTTAATGTTTCTATCGCGTTAAGATCTTAGCACTTTAGAACTTGTCTTTTAACAATCGTAATACTTTATAAAGCTAAGACAATATTTTCATCACGCTCTACTCGACTACAATCTCCAAAAATTTATGATCCCTTTAACTCAAAAAGAATTTCACCCTTACAGATTTTTCCTACCCTTGAGAGCTTTTTTACCTTAAGAGCTTTCACTAAAATTTATTGGAGATGTATCATCCTCAGCACTATGCGTCTTTAATCTCTTTAATATGATGAAATTTAACCACTTTAAAGTTTGCTCTTACAGCTTTCATCAACCTTCATAAAGCTATCATAATATCTCCATCAAGCCCTACGAGACTACAATCTCCAAAAAATTATGATCCTTTTAACTCGAAAAGAATTTCACCCTTAGAGATTTTTCCTACCCTTGAGAGCTTTTTTACCTTCAGAGCTTTCACCAAACTTTATAGGTCTATCATGATGTCTCATCCTCGGCACTATGTGTCTATAATATTATGAAATTTTAACACGTTAAAGTTTGCTTTTATAGCTTTTTTAAAGCTAACATGATATCTTCATCTAAGCTCTACGAACTTAAGTGATGAAATTTTAGCATTTAAGAGTTTTTCTTACCCGTTAAAGCTTTAATTAAATTTTATAGAGCTCTTTTATCTATATTTTAAGCTCGTTACCGCTTTCCCTCATTCCTAAAGTTATAACTTTCAAAATGAAATCGCCATTTCGTTTCTATGTAAATCTATTAACTTTAACTTTCGGTGCTGGAATGCTTTTCCCAATCCTTAAAGCTTTTATTAAAGTTTATAAAGCTTATATATCTACTTGTATTATTATATCATCTTCAGATTTATACAGTTTTAAAATTATTAATTTAAGTAGACTTTAGAATATCAAAGCTTTCAAAGCTTTCATCAAAGCTTATGCATCTAATATCTCACAACATTATAACTCCATATTAGCTCTACATGGCTACAATCTCTTTAGTTTGAAAAGATTTTATTTCTTAGGTCTAGTTACTTCAGAAAAAAACTCATTAAAATTTTAAAAGCTTTATCAGCTGATACATACCGGTCTTCATATGTATATCTTAGCAAAGCTGGGTAATTGAGAAGGTTCTTCAAGTGTTCGAGAAAATATTGCTCTGGAAGAGAAAATATTGCTCAAGCATATCTAGTGGTAAACATCGTTAAACAGTCGTCTTCAAAGCCAATGTGCAGTTCACAGTTGAAAATGGAAAATTAATATTAGGTTTAGGTAAGAGGACGTTAGAAAGTTTCCTAAAGAAAATTTTCTATTCGACTTCACTTGAGGAATCGAATAAACGTGAATATGTGTAAGATATTTGGATCCTTAAGAGCACAAAGTTTACTCTGCTATTATATTTGTACTATAAAAAAAGAACCATCATTTATTTTAAAATAGTTTTACGCCCCAAGAGATATTAGGATTTTCTAAAGCGACATACAGAAACATATTGAGGCTGTAGAGGTCTCTTTGCCTCATTTAAATCAGTGATTTAATATACCTCTTCGGATATGTTCTAAGGCTGAAACATTCCTAAAGCTCACACAGAATTGAAGCCTATAACTATGTACTCATACCGTCACTTTATTCGGCACCACTAAAGTTACCGAACACACTGATCTATATGTCTCTCCGTCTTTGATAGAAAGTATAATCACTTTGTTGACGTTCTTTTCTTCCTTTTTTTTGAAAAGACAGCGAAGTATGTACGACAAAGTGATTTTTTATTTGATAGGTCAGTTAAAAGAAGATCCTTTCCTTCCGCAATATTATTCTGTATATCCAAATACTGATTTTGATTCGTCTTTAATAATTTATGTTGAAAGGTTATTTGAAAAACGGGTGTTTACTATTGATGTATGTCTACTAATATGTATTAAGAACCGAATCTTGAGAAGCAGCTATTATCGATCTTTCTTGGGAAGCAATTCTTGGATTCCAGGTGCATAAAAACCTTACTTATCGGGCTATAACCACTTGTGAATTAAAATAAAATTGGAAATATATTCGGAAAATTTCAAGTGTATTCTGCATATGGTTTCGGAGATATGAGTATGAGGCTTTATACAACCGGCCAAACTTTAAAAGGTTTTTTTTCACGAAACACTCCTTTTGAGTTGATAAGAAAATTTCTTGACTTAACTTTTTTAAATATAACTGGTGAACCATTCGACTTGACTTTCTTGCAAGTATTTGTCCGTTAAAAGGCATAATTTAAAATTCTTAACTCGATCAACTTAAGAGGTTATATACACACTTCACAAAACGCGTTTTTCTAACTTACGTGTGGATATATAATACATAACCCCTTAAGTCGATCGATCTGGGAGGCCATCGCTAACAATAACTCAATTAGTCGAAATCTTCATGAACTTTTATTGGCAATTACTACAACCTAATGCGATCGGCTTCAGTCAATGAATAATGTACAGGGTCTAGAGCTCACATGAATTCACATACACACACTTACATGATTGCACACATATTTACATATAAGCGACTATTAACCGCAAACTCGTGTGTGTGCGAGCACATGTAACTATTTTATAGACGGCAGGAGACATGCTCTACTGAACATGAGGTTCGATTAAATGCTAATGTTGGTTAACTTCGTCGAGGTTTTTTTCTTGCCGCCACATTTCATTACATGTCTTTGCATTTGGTCTTTAGTTTCTAGTTTTTTTATACCCGCAACAGGGTATATTAAGTTGGCAAGAAAGTTTGTAACAGCCAGAAGGAAACGTCTTAGACCCTATAAAGTACATATATATATAAATGATCTACGTTACAACCTGAGTCGATTTGGCCATATCTATCTGTCTGTATATAAGCGAACTTGTTCCTCAGTTTATGAGATATAATTCAGAGAATTTCTTAAGTCCTTTTCTCTCCAAGAAGCCTCTCCTACCATTATAGCATATATGTAGCTGTCATATAAACTGACCGATCCAAATCAAGCACTTGTATGGAGAACCTTTTTTGCATTAGAAACTGACGGATTAAAATCAATGTAAATATATCACATTTTTATTAATAACCTGTGAAGGGTATTAAAGATCCGTGCAGCCTTAGTTAAAGTTTTTTTCCTGTTTTTTCTATTTGTTGTTTTGGTTTTGATGTGTGTTTCCCTACTTTTCACTGCAATTTATTTTCTTTAATTTTCATTAAAGTCATCGCCGACATTGTTGCCAACGTGCAATCAAAGTTGCGACCGTTGAGTCGCTCAACCGATTTTAAAGTCATCGTCTTTGGCACTTTTGCAACGGCAACAAATTCACACATGCAACCGGCAAGCCGGCAGTTTGGTGGCAACAGCTATTAATAAATGTTGGTGGCAGTGTTGTTGTAATTGTTTTGTTTGCTTTCCACTTAGTGCCATTAAGTATTGCCATTTTATTTGGTTTTTATTATTGTTATTGGTGTTGTTGGTCTCGCACGGAGCTATCTGCTTCGGTTGACTTTGTGGTGGTGCAGTCACTTGTCGCTTCTTGCTGCTAATCTATTGGGCGGAGTGTAGTCGCTCGCGTATAGTAGTTCGTTCCGTTTCTTTACGCCACTTTGGTTACCTTTTTCATTTAGTTCGCAATTTAATTTGTAGTTTTTTAGTGAAGTTTATGGAATTCGCCTTAAAGCATTGGAAAGAGTTTCTGTAGTAAGTAAAAATAATAGCAAGCGGTACAGTGTGTTGAGTTTGGTGAAATAGTAGGAAAACATGTACGGAGAAGGCACCGAAGGGTCTGCTCAAAATTCACTCGGAATTGCATTGGATCCTCGCTGACCTTAATCAGACTTTTACAGACAATTAAACTTAACATTACCTCACCTGCAACGAAAATATCTTTGCACAAAAAACGAATAAAATCAAAATTTCAAGCAAGATTTATCAGGCTTAAGACAAAAATAGTTTTCTGTGGACCTAATCCCACGGCTATCTTAACCAGCGGGTAATACGTCGAATACTCTCAGAGTGTTTTCATCCATTCGACATGATCTAGTCAGCGAAGCCGCTGTCTCTTAAATCGCTGAACTATGTCAATGGCGTTGTATATCTCATACAGCTCATCGTTTCATCAACTGCGGTATACGCCCATACCATTGGGCAAAGGATCATAAATCTTTCGCCGAACCCTTCTTTCAAAAACTCGTAACGCCGACTCATCAGATGTTGTCATCGTCATCTCTGCACGCACCATATAACAGGACGGGGATGATGAGTGACTTGTAGAATCTGGCCGAAGTAGATTGAAGAAGTCGAGGAGGGAGGACCCGCCTTGTCCGAAACATCGTTTGGTAACGAACCGCTCAGAGGGATCCATCCCGGTCCCGAAACATTGCTTGGTATCGAACCGCTCAGAGAAATCCAACCCGGTCCTGATGAAGCTTTTGGTATTGCTCAAAGTCAGTTTACACAGCCGTATTACTTTTTCGGGGATACCAAATTCAATCATCGGGGCATAAAGGCAGTTCCTTTCCGTTCTGTCAAAAGCAGCTTTGATATCAACGAAAAGGAATGACTGTCGATCCCTTTTTCACGGGTCTTTTCCACGATTTGGTGCATGATGAATATCTGATCAGATGTCGATTTTCCAGACCTCAAGCCAGACTAATAAGGTCCAATAATTTTTTGACGGTGAGCTTTAATCTTTCACACAATACGCCCGATAGAACTTTATATGGTATGTTAAGGAGGCTTATCCCATCTCCTGGTATTATGCTTTCACAACCATTTAGCAGGTTGGAGAATATCATAATACTTTGAACATCAGTCACAATATCACCTCTGGGGGTTCTACAGGAGCATGTTGAGTACTTGAACCTTCTGTTAGTCGTCACACCTTTCATAGAATTTTTGATCAATTCCCCTGTCAGCCAGATTGTCAAGCTCATCGTTCGCTTATATATTTAGAACTGGGAACTGGGAACCGGGAAAGACACTTGCAACTTCTTATAACCGATTCGGCAGCATTATCAGCCACTTGTAAAGCGACTTTATACGAAAAGGAGAGAACAAGTTCACTCAAAATATTTTTTTCTCTCATAAAAATTTGCATAAGATTGCACTCGCTTCGATCCACTGTTCCTACTCCAAACGCGCCTACCGCATAGCAGGTGTATACACTTTTCACCATTATCTATCAAACAATTTCAACCCGAGACCGCTTGCTGTGCGTTCGTTTTCACCGCAGGTCATGGATTTTTCCGAAACTTGTGCTCGTCATTTTTTGGCTTTTGCACTTCACTTCATTTTGCAGTGCTTGGATGAGCGCGCGCCGCCAGCGCTGCACACAAACACAGCACCCACAGCCACGCTGAGGAAACAGAAAAAAGAAAACGATCTGGTAACGCCATAAAATCTGCGCTCACAGCTCACTGAAGCTCAACTGATGGCGTCGAAATTGAAGTTTGTGCTGCTGCCAGCGACGGCGCGCAGCGGTGGGAGCGCATGGGAGGCGACGCGTTAGGCCAGCCAAGCGTCGGCGGCGTTGCGCAGGCGCATTAAGACGCGATTTGTTTTGTTGATTTTTAATAATTGAAACGCAAATCTTTTTTCTTTTCAGCTTTACTACGGCGGCTTATATTTACCGCTGCGCGTTTCGTAAAATTCAAATTAAATAGTGGCGGCAGCTTACGCGCGGCGAGGCAGCGCACCGAAGATGAACGCGGGGTGTTTTAGGCGCCCTTTTTCGAAATAGTACCAATATGTATGTGTGTGTGTGTCTGTGTGAAAATTAATTGTTTTATTATGCAAAATCGTTTGACTTGAAATAAAAGTTGTAAGGCAAGCGCAGTGACTTGCGGAAAAATCATAGTAAAATCGTTCAAACGCAAACGCGGCGCGTTCAAGACGCGTTGAGTTGTTTACTCGCGCTGGCTGCTCGATTTATTTCTTTTGAACCATATTTATTTCTTTTTGTTTTCGCATTCAGCGCTACACAAATTAACGCGTTGAAGTTTGTAGAAATTATTGCGGCTGCCATTGCGGTTGTTTCTGCCACAAGCAACACACACACACACATACAAACGTATATATATCCGTAGCTGCGTCTTTAATGAAATTAATGCACCACCTGTGGCTTAACGGAGTTACCACCTCGCTCGCATATGCATGTGTGTGTGTGTTTTATTTATTTGTTGCATGTGTTGCATTAAGTTGTTTATGTGTGCGTATGCAACTAACTGTTTGGCAATCCGACTGCTAGACAATAAAAAAGCATTCGCAATGTAATTAATTTGAATTTTCAATTTTTTATGTAAAGCTGGTGCGATTTGTCAGCCTTAAAGTGTGCATACACAAACAAACATACATACAATTACACATACATACAAAGAAATAGAGTTTCTAATTCAATTGTTGGAAAATTAGCAAAATCTTTGCTGCTTTCGAAACGCGGTCTTCTGTTTTGTTCGGCTTAAGAATACGCAAAACAACCGGAAGTTATAAAATGCTGAGAATTAGCACAGCATAGCACACTGAATGATTGAATGCACATATATGTGTTTAACGGTAAATAAACGAACAACAGAAATTTAAATAAAATGTACCTAAAATATTTGTAGTTGATACACTTAGCCGTGCAGCAGTTTTCGAACTTTGTCGTAATTTTTTGATATCTTTCTATCTCTTCTGTATTACCATTTGGCGCTCCGATGGTGTTTTGGAGTAATTTTGATCCGAAAAAAATTAAAAATATCTTTTTTTACACATGGCTCAAGCACTCACGTCTTCCGGTTTAGACCAAGTGTCCTATCGTTAAACAAAACCATCGCTTGAAGGCGAGTTAAGGTGAAAAGACGAATCAACGAAATGGATGAGAGCTCTCCTTTTGATGACGGCCACAGCAAACGCCATGAGGATTATGAATTAAGGGCATGCACCTTGAATGTCTGGTCCCTTAATTGGAAAGGTGCTATAACCAACTGGTTAATGTCTTTGTAAAAATTTCTTTGTAAAGGCTGACACCACCGTCGTCCAAAAAGTGCGATGGACGGGACAAGGACTGAGACGAGTAGGTCCATTTAGCATTTACTGTAGTGGTCATATAAAGCAAGGCTCGATGTGGGATTCGTGGTGGAAGAGAGACTCCGTCGCCGAGTCCTGACATTCACCCCGGTGGAGTAACATATTGCTAATTTGCGTCCACGCCTCGACGGAAGAGAAGGACGATGTAACCAAAGATGCCTTCTATGAACGCTTGAAGCGCACCTAAGAGAGCTGCCCCAGACACGATGTCAAAACTGCTTAGCGACTTCGCCGGGGCCCGACTTATGGTTATCACTCATTGTCATATCATCAGTCATTAAGTTACCTGGCCGTTTCTAGATCGAAAAATCACTAACCAGAATGATCACGTTGATCATGGAAGACACGTATCCAGTGTCTTAGTATTGACTCGGACCACTTGACAAGCTGGCCGACAGGGGTAACGCTCAAAAGTTCTATGAACAAATGTGGCGACTAACAGAAAGTTTCAAGGCCGGAGCATACTTTTGTAGGACCCCCAGAGGTGCTCTAATGACTGATGCCCAGATCATATTGAAATTATGGAGGGAGCAGCGAGCTTGCTGAATGGCAGTGAAAGCATAACACCAGGAAATGGTAAACCCGATAACCCAATCGATGACGCTGACAGGCGTTTCATTAGCCAACCATGAAGAAGCTGGAATAGCATCGAACCGTCTGAAGGACAAGAAAGCGACGGCGGCTGATGGATTGCCGACCGAGCTATTCAAACACGGCGGCAAAAGACTTATAAGGAGAGTGCGTCGGCTTCTTTGTAGAATATAGTCGGACGAAAGCATGTTCGACGATGGAAATTTAAGTCCACAAAAAGTGAGACCCCTCAATCTGCGCCAACTACCGTGGGGTAAGTTTCATCAACATCGTATATAAAACTTTATCGAGCGTACTGTCTGAAATATCAAAGCTCACCGTAAACAAACTGATAGGACCTTATCAGTGTGGTTTTAGGCTTGCGAAATCTACACGGAAAGATGTTGCCTTAATGCCGCTATGTCTGATTTAAGTACCCCCGAAAAACTATTACCGTCGTGTAAACTGAGGTTGAGCAATACCAAAAGCTTCGTCAGGATGGGGAAGGACTTCTCCGAGCCGTTCGATGCCGAACGAGGTGATTCTTTATCATGCGACTTCTTCAATCCTTTTTGCATTTGCCCCGCGAGTTTCGCAGTCGATGGAATGATGAGTACGAGATATACGACGCGTTGACAGAGTTCAGCGAATTAAGAGACAGCTGGGCCATTCGACGCAGTACCCACCGAGGTAAGCAGAGGAAGAGGAAGACCTCTACTCCGTTGGAAAGACCAGGTGGAGAAGAATCAGGCTACAATTGAATCTCCAATTGCCTACGTCAATAAAGAAGATCGAAATAGAAGGATTTTCTACGAAGTTGACTTTATACTAGATTATTTCTGGACCTATTGGAAATCTTCTTGAACAATTTTAAAGCGTTGTAGTTATTTATAAAAAGAAACTTCTTTCTATATATCTGATGGCCAGGCGCTGAGTGCCAACCTAAACGACTAAACTGAACGTAGCAGCAAATGATTTGTGTCACTCACTGCATCTCAAGTGATTATGAATATTTTAATATTTTTTTTCGTCTAACTTTAACGCGACAACATCGAAATTTGTTAGACATAAGCTAGCTGAAGCAGTGTATAGTGGAATCTGCTGTCCTCACTCACTTCAGAAGTAATCTGCAAGTAAACATCGCAGTCACGTTGCGCGACTCAGAGCGCACACAGTCAGTCATGCTGAGCAACGCTGAGAAAGAAAAAAACAACAACAAACAGCAAGTGGAGTAGATGTTCTGTTTAACGCTGACACTTCTTATATACGCTCGCGCGACAATTTCCAAAGCAACTTTTGGGGCGCATCAACAGGCATTTGGGCCGCCCAGTCCAACGGGGGGCGCAGTTCGCTCACCTTAGAGGCGCGCACAAAGCATGGCGACGCACGAAAACGCTGCGCGTCGGCCAGTCAGTCAATGCGACTTTCTGCGATTGCGCCGCTGACGCTGAACATGACCAGTCAACAAGTCAGACAACCGCTAGTGGAGTGTTAAATGCTTTTGTGCCGGTTGTTTGCCTTTTTCCCAATTATTTTCATATTTTCCCTTTGTGACTGCGAAAGTCATAAACTTAATTGTACATATGTAGAGATGTTCGAGCGGCGCTACATAGTAGGTGAGTGCGCGCAGCTACAGCAACGAAGCGCTAGTAGAAGTTAAGGAAGACACATGTGTATGGCGGAAAACCACAATCATGTGTAATACTGAAAGTAAAAAAATTACAAAAAATATTAAAGAAAAAATGAAAAAAAAACAAAAAAATCAGCGCTCGTTAAAGTCGCAAGAAATTAAAAATCATAAAACAAAAATATTAAAAACGCAAATAATACAAATATACGCCATACATTGTATCGCATTTCCCACAGCGCACCAATCAAAAACCGCCGATTGTATGTAAATAAGCGTAGCCAACGTGCGTGTGACAGAGAAGTCGTATGCGCATGCGCGCGCGTAAATAGCAGCGCAATAGTCATGCGCATGCGCGACGCGATTGAAAGCATTGGCTTGACAGTTTTGCCTTTTTATTGTTTTTTAGTACACTATATATATTTTTTAATATCAACCTATCTGCTTCTTGCTTCCTTCATGCCTTTGCCATACATTTGTAAGACGCTTTGGAGCAGCGAAGTCGACACACTCACGCAACTACAATATTTATTTAATAATTATTTTTTATTAGCGACATTTTAAATCGTTATGCGCGAGCAAAATGTACATATTTAAAGTCGACTTAGTTTCGGCTTCCTCATATTGCGTACATTGGCCCCGCAGTGTCAGCGTTGACATGTGCGACTTTCCCAGCATTTGTTATGCTTTAAGTTACTAGGCGGCTTAGTAGCACTACTTCTCAAAGAGCTTTTTCGTACATACTTTATGGACGTAAATATATATATACACAAATATGTATATACACACAAATATAGGAAAACACATACTCTTATGTATATGTAAAGCTATATTATGTGCCTCATAGACTCTAAACGTCTGCCTTAAATACTAAAAATGTATATATTTATCATACATATCATCACTTATTTAATTAATGATCTTTGACTTTTAATTACCGGATGTGGACCCTTGATAAAATTCAATTTTAGAATAATTAATGTAATATTTATTTTCCCCTCAACTTCGCAGCGGCCGTACATTTAAATATCGCTATCCTTTGGCGAAAAAATATTTATTTAAAAAATTATAAAAATTGTGAAAAACATATTACAAAATAACGATTTGATTTTAAAAATAAGAATACAAAAACAAATTTTTAAGAAATTAAAAAAAAATTACAATGAAATATTAAAGTAAATTGAAAACCAAACTGATATATAAAAATTATTTTTTTAACAAAGTTTTTAAGATTAACTTTCACTACTAATTTTACACTACATATAGCAGTAAACTAACATATCGTTCCAATCTTAGGATCTTGACCTCATTTGACTATCATAAGTTGGCAACCAGCAGCATCAGCTCTATCTTGAGCCAAAACCCTTTCTTAATCCGGTTTGCGAATCTCGGATCCGTGGAAGTGAATTACAGCTAAGTCTTTTGTAACTTTAAGCGCAGCGTTCGCCTTCAATCCTTCTTACTGGGTTTCGTCCTATATGTAAACTTCATTGCTCCTTTGGCATCTTCCAATGCGCGTAGCAAAGCTTCCTCTTCCATAACATTGACGTTTTCAACATTTTCGAAATCCGACTCGTCATGCGCTGTGCCACCTCTACCTTACAAAGAGGGTTTGGCATTGGTACTACAATCGCTGTAAACTACTCTCTTCACAGCACTTTTACACCGATTTTTGGGCTAATATCCCTGCCGGCTTTCCTTGCTTGTTGACATCCATAGTGGGTCTTGTTTTTAGGGCATCTCCACCACTGCTGTTTTATATCTACCATAAGGTACCTCATTAGCTATAACAGAAGTAAAAATACACTTTCTTCCTCGAAAAAATGTTCAGTATGAAAGTATTCGAATGAAAACTGTAATTGTTTAACAAGTAATTTTCATAGAAATTCCTTCGAAAATTAATTAATTTTATTCGAATTTTCATATACCATAAAGGAGTCCGAAGTCGTCACTTTTTAAGTTGTTTGAGGATTCTTTAGTTGCATTATCTCTTATAATTGAATCCAACACTGTGAACATAATATACTTTTGGTACATTCAGTATATTGTATATTCTTCAATTTCGGGTCAAGAAGCAATGTGAGTCTCACGCTATCTAATTAAGTTGATAAAAAGTCTTCGCAAATATGCTATAGTGGTCCGTCATCGACGATTCCGACAAGCAAGCAATTTCTTGGAGAGAAAAGAACGTGAGCAAAATTTTAGACCGATATCTCAAAAAGCGGGGGATTAGTTCTCGTAAGTACTGACAGGCAGATAGAGTTCACCAAACTCTAAGGAGTAGTATAAACAAATGAACTCATAGCATTTTTTGATGATAATGCATAGTGCACCTGAAAAATATATATGAACTTAATGGAATATGTAAATATATTTATTTTTTTTTTGTTTTTGTACAATTTTTAATAAGAGAGCAGCGCTCAAACGTAGAAGCAGTGAAAGTTGAGTCAAAGTTCGATTAAATATACCAATATTTTATATAGGTTAGGTTGGGTTAGTCAAGCCAATAAGCCCTGCATAGACTAGTTTTGGTCCTTTACGATACCAAATGGAGTTCGGTACTCTCTTCTAGTCTTGCCGATGCCGAACAAGTGCATAAAAGATGCTCCACTGTATAACCTGGTGCCTCGCTATAGATATTCCCTGCAGACTTCTTGATCTATCAGCGCATTCTGCGTATGTCGCCACCAGACAGCAACCCGTCAGTTTGAGTTTGAGCTCCAATAGAAATTTTGTGTACTTTCCATATGCCGTTCTACACATGACTTTTTCACTTTTGCACCCAGATAGCTCGATCAGTTGCGTTTTTATTTTGTTAACTATGCTTCTGTCCAGATTCATTCTTGGCAATCTCGTCCACTATTTCATTGTCATCGATGTCTTTGTGACCTGTCACCCAAACCACAACCTGGCAACACCTTGATTCCTGCTTGGCTGTCAATCGCAATAGCAAAAACCTCAGCTTCAAATATACTACGTACTTAAAAGGCTGCCTCGTATGACTCTGGACTCTGGGCAATACATCCCCGCACTAACTCCATCCTCCATTTTCATACCATCCGTGTAAATGTTTAGAGTGTTACGCGCAGCTAACATACCTTTACGCCAATCTCATCTAAGTTTGTCACGAAGTTTGTAACACCCGGAAGAAGGCGTTGGAGACCCTATAAAGAATTTATTTACATATATAAATGCTCAGTATGTTGAGCTGAGTCGATTTAGCCATGTCCGTCTGCCTGTATACATTCGAACTAGGCCCTGAGTTTTTAAGATATCGTTTGAAATTTTGCAAACCTCATTTTATTTTCAAGAAGCTGGTCATTTGTCGGAACTGCCGATATCGGACCACTATAACATATAGCTGCCATACAAACTGAACGATCGGAAACAAGTTCTTGTATGGAAAACTTTTGCATTTGACAAGATATATTCACGAAATTTGGTATAGATTATTTTCTAAGGCAACAATGTAACCTCCGGAGAAATTGTTCAGATCGGTTAACTATAGCATATAGCTGCCATATAAACTGAACACATAGTTACTAAAAGAATTGTACCTGTGAAAGGTATATTAGCTTCGGTGCAACCGAAGTTAACGTTCTTACTTGTTCTTAATAAAATGTATATAAAATAATCTTAACAATTTAGGTATCCGTCTATAAATGTGTGTCTCAGCACTAACTAACATAAAGTCAGTGAAAATTTCACATATTTTTTTCTTCTTTAAGAATAATGATACTATTTTTTTGATTATCAGATAATCATTAAGCCATTGACTCTTCAAGCTGCGCTTCAATTTATGACAAATGAAGATTTCAACACCTGCGTTGCGCTTCTGCGCGTTTAAACAGCGCTACCGCTGCCGCGCACCTTTCTCACCAGATGCCTGCAAATAATTACATAAGGCTGCAGCAGGATCAGGTGCATTGACCAGCGTACGAGTATAGGAAAAACCTCTACAAATATACATACATATGTTAGTAAGAATTGGGGAGTGTTGGCGCGTGCTAGAAGAAAGAGGATAGTCACATAATACCTAGTTGCTATTATATTGTTAGTAAGTGAAAATTTAATATATTATTATGAAATCATAGAATTTTCCGTACGCATTTCATGATGAAATGCAGCTGCAAGGAAGTAAATGCTATGTTGATTAATAATAAATACACGAAGGAAAATGTTGACGAAGACGAGTGGTTAACGGAATTGGTAAACAATTTTCCTTCAGCAGGTGAAATGCGCTAATGATCTGCGTGTTGCACGGCGGCGCTGCGTAGTACAAGAAAGAATGTATGGTTAAACAAATATTTACAGCTGCAGAGAACAAGTGGAACATAAAAGAAAAAAAATTATTGAATTTTGTTATTATGAGGAAAACTTGTGCCACAATATACAGTTTAAATTTATATGCCTTCTTTCGCATGTGTGGCATTTCATTTGCAGAACTACAGCCAAATACAGGCATTCTTATCGCCCCTATTAAGCCTAACTAAACTATGACGTCCACTTATATGTAAATCAGTCTGCACTAAGCCATGCAAACTAAGGTTGGGGTATTTGCAAAGACACCCTGTAGGAAATTTTACCACTGTCACACTAGTCGTTAAATTTGTTAAGACTGCCAGCTGGTCGGTATATCTACAAATAAACAAAATCAGCAAGACAAATTATGATGCAGGACAGTGATGAAGCGTAACCAACGCCTTTACTAAATTTTACTGAGAAAGTTTTTATTCCTGTTTAATTATGCTAATTTTTGTGACTTATACCATTTATGTATGTTCGTTTCGCTACTCTCCACGATTTGGCAAATCTGAGACAAACTCCTCACAGTCTACTGGGCATGAGCGATCGCCTAATCTATGTGGCCAACTATGTTTGATGAAGTGAATCGAAGATCCTACCTCTCATACATTATGAGCTGAGAGGTAATTCTCAGATATCAATATCCAATCTTATATTCCAAGCTCTTTTACTAAGCTTTACTTTGAATTTGAAAGTATCTGGCGTAAAATGAAAAAGTCGACTGAATCTGTGCCTCTCTCCTTGGTGGGTTAGTCTCCCTGCAGGGCGTCAGTCCGTGTTCGACTCATACATACAACCGTGGGCACGAAATAGTTGGAAAAATTTCGCCCTTTTCACATTCCACTACAACAAAGCAAGCAAGCGAACAACGCTAACCATTCAAACATGCGAAAAACACATAACCGCAATTATGGTTTTCAATATTATTAATGATAGTCGAAACTCAATAAATGCAAACTAAATGTATGCGAACAACAGCGCCCCGTTCCGTCCAACCGAGCGAGTGTACATTGCAAAAGGGGTCAAGCAGAATTGACCACAGACAACAAACACGCAATACGGTGGCTACGCTTGGTCATGCGGATGACCCTTGCGCGAAACGGACGTCTGTTCGGCTGAATGACTAGACTGATGTGGCATGCAACAAGCATTATTTAACTATGTGCAACAGTGTTATTTGAAGCGCATTTAACTCTATTGAACGTGGTGTTATTCAAAGCAGTAGATACAGGGTGATGGATGAAGTGGAAAAGGCTCAGGTTAAACGGAATTTTTGAAGTGTAACTTAAAACAGACGGAAACCGTTTGGAAGTGTACGTTTTCAAAATAAATGGAAAGCAATGGAACAGAACTCGGACCTATGTACTTGTAGATCTCACCTATAATGTGTATTCAAAATCGTAACTTTTTCACAATCTCATCTCCTTTTCATTGTGATCGATGACTTTGCGACCTTACCTACAATTAACTACCTAAGAAGCAATACTTCAGAAAGTCCAATCTGTGGACTGGGCACCGAACAGCTGTTCCATATCAAGCACTCTATGGTATGTGTCTAGTTGTTTTGAGCCTCAACACTATTGCAGATATTACATTTTAATCAATAGAATTTCTTTAAAGCCCTTCTGACAGCCCTTCTGCATACCTGCCACATCCTGTATGAGAAAATGTTTGATACTTTTGGAGTTTTTTATAGTTTTGAGAAATTAATTTTTAAATAAAAAAAAAAAATTTTGAAAATATTTTTTTTTTTTAATATTTTTTTTTTAGATTTATTATAATTCATTAGAAATATTCACTAAATTATTAATATTCTTTGGAAAATTTTAATTTTTTGAAAGATAAAAAATCTGATTTTTTATTGGTAAATTAAACAAAAAAAAATTTGTTACTTTTGAAATATTCTTGAAACTCCATTTTTCGAATTAAAAAAAAACAAAACATCTAACAATTTTAAAATTATTTTGTAGATATTTTTTGAAAAATTTTAAATTTTTAAAACATTAAAAATTCTGAAATTTTTTTATAAACTAAAAATGAAAATTTTACTACTTTTGGAATAGGGTGGAAAATTAATTTTTTAAATTTAAAATTTATATTTTTTTTCATTTTTTTTTTGGATTTTTTAACTTTATGAAAATTATTTACAAACTTTTTCGTATTTTTTCTTTTTTTTTTTGATACAACCTTTTTGAAAATTTTCTGGAATTGCTTTTTGTAAGTATTTAAACTCTGAAAACCCTTCAGCAACAAAAATTCTAAAAATTTTGAAAATATTTGTTTTTAATTTTTGCCACTTATTTCAACAATTTTTATGAAAATTATTTACTAAATTTTAAGTCTTTGCTATTTTTTGGAAAATTTTTAAAACATTAAAAATTCTGAAATGTTTTTTTGTAAATTTTTAAAATAATTTTTTGGTATGTGTTCAAAATCCATTTTTTAAATTTTCAAATCAAAAATTTCAATTTCAAAAAATCTAAAATTTGAAAATTATTTTTTTTCATTTTGGCTTTAGATTTTTTAACTTTATGAAACTGATTTACTAAATTTTTCGTTTTTTTTTTTATTTTTACCTTTGTGGAAAACTTAATATTCTGAAATTTTTTGTAGGTACTTAAAGCTCTGACGGCCCTGCTGCACATTGGCCACACCCTGTATAACTGTCTACTAAATGTATATATTTTTAGCGTTATCAGTGCTGAAGAATCTTTACGAATATTCAATTCATGCAACATTACAACAACAAAAACAACCAACAACAACAGCAAACGAAACCGTGTTTATAAATAAAGGATAGGGGTAACGATAATGGCAATAACAATTCGATTGCAATGCGATTTGAGGGCAACCATAATGATGTGGCATGTTGCAATGCATTCATGCAACAGAGCGTAAAGTCGCCGGCGTCACACTGCAAAAACAATTTAAGTTAGTCAAAAAATTAAAGCAAAAGGAGATGTCGTGAAGGTGGTAGAATAGCGAGGGGAAGAGTGAAGTGAAGAGGCGGATCTTCCAAGCTCGAAGCATTACCAAAAACCAAAATGATAAATAAGCAAATTGTAACAGTTGAAGCTATTTGCTATATATGTATTACTTTTATCAATTATTTTCGCATTTTTTTTTAACTTGCGGTTAATAACTAATATATTGTCTTTCTATTTCAGGGTTGCATTTTATGTAAATTGCTCTGCACAATTTCAAACGATTTATTGGCTTATTTTGTGGCGTGTCAATTAAGTTTTCAGTGGCGTTTGTGGTTAAATTTTGGTGTTGCCCACTTTTTGAAGCATATTCGAGACGTTAAGAATTTAGGGGTGCTGACAAAGGGTTGTGCAATTATGCTATCACTTAATTTAAAATAATTTGATGTAATTTTTGAGGCAACTTTGGTATTTTACATACAAATATAATATATAGAGAGTGTGACAATGGAAAACATTTGGCAGAAACAGAGCCGAACTGAGAAAACTTAATGACCCAGAAGATCACTAGAAATCATAAAAAAACGTGCCTCTCTACACAACACAGTTAAAAATAAGTGCTGAACCCAGTTGCAACAAACTAATCGGTTTACAAAGTGGTTTAGACTTAAATTTATGCCAGGTCCTTTTCTTTCTCTAACCTAACCGGGTTGACGGAGGAGTGCATTGTTGAGAACTTTCCATCAGCACCAGCTGACTGCCAAAAAAAATTGGAGTAGATCTACTGCTCCAAAAAGCAGCTTCCTTCAGTGTCTTTGCGATTAGCTCTTAAAGGAGGGCAGCGTTATACGCCTTGAGTTTTCTGAGTCTAATTTGACAGTGACGGGATGTCTATATCTTTAGCATCGAGTTATTTTACTATTAGACTGTTTTGGATGGCTGGCCAGATCGGTATTGCAGGAAACTGTTAAGCTGATGATCTTACTAGGATAGGTAGATCTACTGCTCCGATGCGCAGGGCAGTGATATTGTCCTTGAGTTTGTTGACTCTACCTTCAAGCTAGTGAAAGAATGTATGGACTCCTTATCTCTAGCCTCGAGTTATTTTTTTATTAAACTGATTTAGGTGGCTGGCAACAGTGGTATTTCAGGAAACTGTTAGGTTGATGAGCTTGCTAGGACTGGTACTTAAGTCTTAATAACCACGCAATGGCAACGGACTACTGAACTGTTGTTCCTCAGACCAAATCAGAAAGCGATTGTCAACTACCAGAAGCTTTGCTCATGGCCCTGGGTAAATGCTGAGCGGTGTAATCTTCGCTCTCAGCGGGGACTATCTTTCATTCACTAAGACTGAATATTTTACCGGATGCCAACTGCATCAGATGTATGGCAGAAGAAATTTAGAAACATCTCAATCCTTCCTCCTTGAATTATCGCTTTTACTAGATGGAGAAAAAAATACCCCAGACCCCTTTCATTTAGACATACAGGTGAAATAGCCAAAATGGAATGTTATATTAGAAAATTTGTGAAAGATTTTGGGCGGTTTTGCCGATAGCCGAGATCAAACTACAGAAGTTTTTTGTTTGAATTCACAATGGACTGTACATAAATGTGACCCTCGCCATGCTAAAAGATCAACCATCTTACCTATAATTCAGATGACATTAAATAGTCTTAAAAGCGAATCCAGAGGAATAAAGTAAGTAGGAGTGTAGCCCTATCGGGCTCAATTAGCACTTGATGTCCCATAAAGTTCCTAAATTAAAGAGTGTAGATCTCAAGGAGCATGCCATTCCATGGATGTTTCCAAGAACTCGTTAGTTTCACACATGGAGAAAGCCTTGGATTTAAAGATTGGTAATTTAGTTCGGATTATGTAAAAGTCAGAATGGACAAAGGAAAGTATTTTTTCATGCAAAATAAGACAGCTAAACGACTTTTAAGTGTCCTCAGCGTCCGATTGAACATTATGAGATAATTCTTCGAACCTTCATACTGGATTTTTCAGCCGGTGGCCTAATAATCACACTCAAGATAGATGAATTGTGATTAGTTTTAAACATTTTCGAGTCTTGTTCTCATTAAGAATGTTGATGTTAACTTGAAACGTTTCAGAATAACTGATAGGTCATTATGAAGCACTTTTCGAACATAAGGCTAACCAATTAGACTGACTATTTATAACTCGAACGTTAAACGAACATCGGACGATTGTAAACTATGGAGATGTCACGGACTTTTAGGGTTATACCGGAGGATAGAAAACTTTATAGTTTTAAAGTATTAGTTAATTTTTCAGTTAAAAATCAACGTTTGCACTGACTGAACTTGCATTCCCACGACTGTTGGGCCTACGTAGATGGATAAAGTGGACGCAGTGGACGCCCTAAAGAGTATGTTACCGACGAAAACATCAAAAAACTCGACACAATAATTTTCAATGACTGTAAAGTGAAGTTGTTCGAGATAGCAGGCACTCTAAAGATATTAACTGACCGTGTAGATCATATCATTCACAAATTTTTGGGCACGAAAAAGCTCTGAGCAAAGTGTGTGCCGCGCGAGCTCATTTTGGACAAACAAAATGACAAGTTGATGATTCAGAGCAGTGGTTGGAGATGTTTAAGCGTAATAAACACGAGTTTTTTCGTCGATATATGACAATAGACGAAGCATATCTCCATCATTTTATTGCGAAGTCCAATCGACACTAATTCGAGTGGACTACATACGATAAACCCGCTCCAAAGCGTGGAAAAACGCTTCAGTCGGCTGGCAAGGTTATTATGTCTGGGTTTTGTGATGACCATTGGATTTTTAGACATTTCTTCTTGGAAATATAGATATTTACTAATGGGTATACTCTTCGGCTTCGAGGGAATATCTTTTGAATAACTGAGCCTAATTATCTGTTATTCAAGAGATATTTCCTCAAAACAGAAGACTATATATATCTACATATCTAGGACGACGCAAAATTATTTTTTAATTATGGACTTAAAAAAGCATTTTTTTCTTGAAGTTCGGATACCAAAATTTCTTCAATATTTAAATAATTCTGCATATGTACCCTCACATCAAATGCATACCCTTAAGTCCCTTTCGCAAATAACATAAATACCAAATGTCTGTTGTAAAATAGTTTACAACCAATTAACGTGGTCAATGCACCGAAAAGATCAACAGACAAGATGACAAACAACATTAACTGGACTAGTAAAGACAGTCACAAAGAATATATCAAAAGTAATGGTAAGAATTCGATGGGCTACCAGCGATGTCAATACAGTATTTTGTGGTGATAGGGGTGTAAAGGTAAGCAAAGTAAGAAAAAGAAGCGCTAATGGCTAAGGCCGATAATATTAATCAATATAGAGCAGGTGTAAAAATATTCGTATAGACGCGAGCTAACAAAGGTGAGGGAGCTACGCTCAAAGAGCAAAGGGAGTCAGACATACCTAAATGCAAGGGAAAAACTTAAGGAAAAAAATTAAAAATATATAAAGAGCTGTACGGAGGACGCGCACAAGAATGTGGTTCCTCAATACTAAAAACGTTTCTGCGGTCCTGTAACGTTAAGGGTGCGCCTGCGCGTGAGCATTCTAAATCAATCAAGTGAAAATGCATGCAAGACGAAGTAATGTAGTTTTGCAGTTTACTATAAATACCGTTGCTCGGCGCTGGTGGTCGCTAGATCGCATACTAATGCAATTAAAATAACCAAAACTCATATAAAATAGGTAAAGGTACGGCAATATCAATATTTTTCGCGCAGCCTTCGACGACTGCAAAGTCAACTCCACCGCGCTAGAGGGTAAGTACTTGACCAAAGCGGCAGCCGCACTTTTCAAAGTCATCACTATTAACCGCCGCATAAAAATTTAACAAAAATACGTACACATAAATATATATCAATATATAAAAATATACGATTCTAAGGGGTGGAAAACTCAGCTACAGGTGTGCGCATGCGCGGCGTCTTACACACAAGCTGCGCTATTTTTGAGCGCGCGCGTAATTAGGCCGTTACCACGCGGGTCAAGCAAGAGCGCAGCCAGCTACATACATATTTTCACATATATATATTTATATATACACAAAAGCCACTCTGCCTGTGCACACGCAGGTGTTGCGCCGGTGGTGAGGGTGCCCAAGAAAATGCAAAGGAGTAACAAGTGCGCTCATGCGCTATGTGGCAAGTTGCTGTATCAGTTTTTGTAATTGTTGTTATTGGCAGTCAGTCACCTCACTGTTTGAGGCGCTTCACCCTATTCAATTGAATGTGTCTAATCATTGATCGCTGATGTTTTATTCTAATTGATAACTTCTTCCACTTCCTTCATTCTTTTTTGGGAAGTGAAAAACTGGATGTCATCTTTACTGTTGTGTAACCTTAGAATGACTTGTGAAATTGTCGCCATTTCATGTGGTCTAATATAGTCGTTAGCACATTGCTGTGGCAGCTGTCAATTTTATGAGTCAAGAAGACGAACCGCTGTTCGTACTATTTAGCGCGAGTGCTGCGGTTGAAGTCTTATGAAGATGTCTTTGACGACAAATTTGACATATGCGACATATGTGAAATTTTTTCTCAGTTTTTTTTTTATACCAAACTCTAGCCGCGCCTCCAAAGAAGCTATATATGTCATGTTGAAGCTTAAAGAGACCTTAAATGTTGTCAGAGAATCTTGAATATAAGAGATTTTTTGGTGTTTAGTAGTAAGGACTACCCATGGAAACGAACTCTACAAAAATTGCCTTAAAACTCGCTCTGCAAAAATTTTTTTGGGGTGCATAAAGTCTATTATCTAATTGTCTAAACTAAGAACTCATTATTTTGTTGATCATTATTTTCTTGATTAATCTCTCCCTTCATCCCAAAACTTCGTTTAACTCAGTGTTCTCTACTTTTTGCACACAGAAGAGACCTATGTATATCCCGTAGCCTGCTGTGGTCCATATAAAAACCCACCAGCTGCCTTATTTTGTTTTTGAGAAGAGCGATTAGTTAAATTAATTGTTTTGTATCGAACTCTGCCAGAAACAGCATCGCCTGTCGAAGTCCAGGTAGTTGCTGCCTTTGGTGTTTTCTACTGGCCATTTCCTTCATTTCAAGCTCCTTCTATAAACTTTGAGGGTCCACAGCGAAGAACGGATTCATTCCCACCGGATTACTTGTCTCAACTTCTTCAGCCACAAGGTCGGTTAGCATGTTTTCTCTCGCGATTTTTTATCATAAACGTTTCTTAAGCGTGTAGAGAACAGAAGAGGCTCGGTTTTTTATTAGTTGGATAATAATATTAATTTCATATCCTCTTCATTTAGAATTGTATGTCAAGAACCTCTCTGAGAGCCGTTCGATACCAAGCGAGGTTTCAGACAAGGAGACTCCCTATCGAATTAAGAGAGACTAAGCTGGTTAGGTCATGTTGTTCGAATGTATAAAAAAACTCCAGCTCTGGACCCGACGTAGTACCCATCGGGGTGGCGAAGGACTTGGCTACACTTGAAATCCCCAATTGGCGCCAAACAGCGAATCGGAAGAACGACTGGCTTTAGTGATGTGGAAGTGCTTTAAAGGTCTCGTGAAAACATGTTTCTTGAAAAATCTTCAAGTACAGTATGATACATTTTTAGTTGAAATCAGTCGATAAACTTATCATTTAAGTCAGTCAGTCTTTAAGCGCCTTGAATCTCCAATCTGCTGAACCGACTTTCTCTTTCGTTCTTTGTTTTATGCAATCTCTCTCTCTCTCCCTTTCAGTTTATTCATTGGTAGCTTCTGTTCTGAACAGACTGTCATTTTTCAAATGAAGGAAATTATAAAATTATTTTAGACACTCTAATGTATAGTCCCAACGGTCTTGGTAGAGCGTTTCCGTGGTTTCTTTGAAAATGACTGGAAAGGTAGGGACTTTCTTAACCCATATTATTAGAAAAAGCACGAAAGTCTAATATTCTCTACAAATTCTCTACAATATGAAGCTAATACTCTAAAATAATGTTAACTTCATTTGATAATTTGAATCTTACTTTCCTCCTCGAAAATGTTCCAAGACTTCTTTCCCTACAGCAGTTGCTTGGTCACCTTGCAGCCCAACTTGTCTCGATCATATCGAAAATCAAGTGCAATAATAAAGGCGCTGAACCTTAATTATTTCCTTAATCTAATTATGCAACAACTACTTTTCAACAACAACAACAAACCAGCTGATAAAACCTGCCACAACACAGACATTGCATGCCACACATCAATGAGCACCGCCACTGTTGCCACCACAACACCGTTAATGTGTGATGTTCAATGTTCCGCGACCAAAAACAAACACAATTGAATTATAACAATTTGGTTTTAGGTTTTATTTTCTGTTTTTTAATTATTCCTTTTTTTTGCTTCCAGCTGCCGCGGACTTTTGTGCGATTTTATTGGATTTTTTTGTACAGTTTTCCCTTTTTAAAAGCAAATTTTATTACGCCATCAAGCAGGCATTGAAACAATAAAAATATATGTGTAATTGTATATACATATGTGCATATACATATGTATGTATGTATTTGGATGCGTTCGTGTGCGTCATTAGCACCGACTGTCAGTTTGATAGGCACATATGCAGATCTAGCTAGCCATTTAGTGAGGCGCTACATACGTACGTACATATGTGTTAATTTGTGTATAAATATATGTATATGCAAATATTTATATTAGGGTGGTCCAATAAATATGGAGCCTCATCGTACTGTAGCGGTTCTATGGACAGAATAATTGTATCGATCAAAGGATTTAAGAAAGAGTAACGAGATCAATATCGTTCGGTGACTCGATTTTTGTTTTTGGTAAAAGAATTGTGCGTTGTAAGCAAAGAGTATTTAGAAGATTTGATAAAGGGCCATTGGATTGGAGTTTCTACGTCGAATTCTGACCTTTAACGATCGCACATTCACCATGTTCTAGTCGAGACCATGGAAATACCTTGGACGAATCTGCTACAAAGAAAGAGAAAATTGATTTTGTTGTAGCGGTAGAATTCTGCCGAACTGACAGTCCTTGACCGGATAAAAAGTTCGGGTCCGTTCCGGTTACATAGACCCGATTGTCATGAAAACCGCGAACATTTTTCTCTGGGACTCACAAGGTAATATAAAACAAGAGTACTCACCTTATAGCTCATTGACTTCTTACAACATCGAACGACTTCGTTTGGCTATCTAGATCGACTAATTATATTTATTTCGCGAAGAACAAAATTCTCTGCTGCATAATTGATCGTACCAACCTATCCACATTTTCTTCTGATTTGGCTCCGTATGACTTTTGTCTATCGAAAAATTACGCCCATTTGAGTCGCATGTAGTGATTATTGTCTAAAGGTCTCCTGCGTGGACTTCCAACGATCCTGAGAACGATCGGTCAAGTTTATGGAACCGAAAGTAGACCATGTTGAAAAACGAATCGACATAAAATCAAAAAAAAAAAAAATTAGGACCACCCTCTTACATGCTTATATGTACAATATATGTATGTATCCCACCACAATGGGCAATCAGTCAGTCAGTTAGTCAATTGAGTCACTCACTTGATTATGCGTATGCTAAGTTATGTGTGGCGACAAGCGATGCTCTCTACACCCTCAACACCCTTACCCACATGCGCGCCGCTTTTATTGGTTCCATTCGATGATCATTCGAATGCGAAAGCGGAAGAGCTTTGTTAAGGCATCGGCTTGCCACAGCTAGACGTTCAGTTAGCCAGTCTGTCAGCCAGTCAACCAACCCAATTTGCAGAGGCACCTTTCATTCGATCGCGTTCATTCAACCACATATTCACAAAGCAATTTACATAATACATTTACTAAGCAGTGCATTGGTATTAGTGTATGTGTGTGTATGAGTTTCTCACTTGTGGCACCACAAGTTGTGGCTTTGTACTGCGCATACTTAGCGACACCATTAGCGCCGCATTGTTGTTGTAAATGTTACTTTTCGCTTGGTGTTGTTGTTGTTGCTTTTGTTTTTGTTCTTTTCAACTACTATTTTGCATATATTGTTGCGCTATTGTGCCGCACGCCAGCACATCCGGCTTGCTGCCAGCTATTCAATCCAAAGCCAACCAACCGACCAGCAACTGAATTGAACCGCAACGAACCGATGGCCGATCGTGCGACCGATCTTTCGCCAAGCTGCTACTTCACACTTTCTATGGCAGCGGTTGGGCTGCCGCTTACACCCGGCTGTGCTGTGTGTGTGTGTGTGTGTGTGTAGGTGCCTGTTGATTGATTTGGTTAGTTAAAGTATTTGTGTTTACGTTTTTATGACCACAGCGTTGCATTTGGTGTGAAATTTCACACCGAAATGCTTAAATGATTTCGTTGCCCTAGTCTTATTGCCGTTGATTGTTGTTGCTCACTTGCTTAAATGCATGTAGGTATATACAAATATACATATTTACATATGTTATAAAAGATCTTCAGTATGCAAACATATTTATGTTGCAACTTCATGTGAAAAAGGCTTGGCTGTAGATGCATTGAAGGTATGGAGGCTTCAAAATTTAGTAGGCACGCGCTCACAATGAATAAATATTTGAGTACTTAGTACAAAATAGCTTATTTTAAACTGAATGCGAAAAATCGAAAAGAACTTAGAAACATATTTTTTTGGCACACTTTGTGCCTGAGAGAGCTAGAGAAAGAGATGGGGCGAGCAAAGAAGAAATCTCGAATGCGGCAATCTCCACATAAAGTTTGGCCTTAACATATGTATAGTACCACTATCAAGTCATAGATGAACAGTGAAGGGAATACTAGTGTTATCAGGGGCTTAGTTGTTTTTGTAACGGTTACCCGGTCCCCGTTAGAATGGTAAGGATTAGATAAGTTGTAATCGAGGTCATCCAACGATAGGGTCAGGAAACGTGCTGTTTCGACGGAATCGGACCATGGGAAAAGGTGTGTCATATGTGTAGAGTTAGCAAGGCATATAAAAAGATGGTTAGTGTCATACGGGAGCTCGGTGCAAGCTGGACTCATATTGGATATGTCAGGGACTTCGCCCCTCTACAAACATTTTCGTGTCACGGATCCAACTCCCAACGATATGGGAATATACTCGTAATATCGAGGCATATTTTTGCTCCCTCAATTTTTTGTTCAAGGCATCGCCAATTGTCATCGATTGTGCTAAATTCCACATTGTGCTCACGAGTGTTCCTCCGGCGAAACGCATGGAATTGCGCACCATCATGGACGCCGACCCGAATATGGACTAGTATAATTACATACGCCAAAAACTTATTGAAAATATCACTGAAACTCAGCAGCGCCGTCTCCAGCACGTTTTGAAGGAACTAACTAGGAGATCGCCGACCCAGCACTTCCTGATCTCAGAGTGAGCTGACTTTCGCTTTACACGCAGGCAGCTATTGTCGCCACCTACGTTTTAATCAACGGGAAAGTCGATCACGTGTATAACATTAGCTCCGAAACTGAGCCATCGGAAGAAATTTCCAATCTACGAGCTGAAATCGCCACTTTGTCCAAGCAAGAGAGTTTGCTGTTGGGTAAAGACCGTTCCTGGGGTAGACTATATCTTTATCGCTCAAAAAATTCGTTAACCGAAATCCACACAGCCACAGTGTCGACAGCCGTGTACCTTCGCACAGACAGTTGGAACTGGCAGCTCACAATAGGCCAGCTGAGCTAGAATAGTATCAGAGGTTAGCAAATAACCTGGTACTATAAAATTTTTCGTCTTTAAGTTTACGATATATCAGCCAACTATCATTTCTAATTGATTGGAGGCAGACGTTTCTGTCGTTCCAAGGTCAACGAACCTTACTCAAGCATACTCTACCTCAATGAAACTGTTTGCCACAAATGACTCACATGTGTTTAGCTACAGTGAAGTTATCCTGAAATTAAACCTGAACTTACGCTGTGAATTCTTATGGAATATTATTATAGCAGACATCTCACAGGCCGTATCCTCGGACACCATGGTTTAGTTGTTGGTTTGCAAGGGAGACGCCTTGTCGATCGTACCACCCTGCTAAATACATCGTGCCCAATAACACGACGAACGAAGCCAAACATTTCTACATTTTCCGATATCCTTAAAGAGTTTACTGAAATTACCTGTCCGACACCACTTGGGTTCCAACTCCGTGGTTCATCGTATCATCGCGACCGGCCAACCTAAGTACGCCTGACCATGACAACTATTGACGCAAAAGTAGCTGCCACACGATCAGAATGTCATTTTAACTGGTCTTTCGTCGTCCTTCCAGCAACAATTGGGCGAGTTCAGTACGCTTAGTACGCTAGACTGACTGGTCATTTAGGTCATGCGGCGACTATACAGCATTGAACGCCGTGACTGTACCGAACTTGTCTGCAATATTAACAGGTAATATTGTGTGTGATTGACCTTCAAAAAGCCTTTCAACAGGGTCCAATATATCTTGTGATATTTGCAAAACTGCCATTACAACGCCGTTTGGACTATATAAGTTCACTCATATGACGGTTGGCTTAAGAAACGCTCCTCAAGCGTTCCAGCTGCTAGTTAACGAGGTATTTCGAACTTTAGACTTTGCCTTCACATAACATGAAGACATTTGTATTGAATCAACCTTGCTTGACGAGCATAAGGCACATCTTAGTTTAATCCTCAGCCGTTGCAGAGTCTTCATTTTAAACATCAACTTCTCAAAATCAAAGTTTTGAGTTTCCGAGCTTGAATAATTTCTTTCAGTCACGAAAGATGGAATCCGTCCACTTCGTAGCCATATAGAAGCCGCAGACCCCACTTACGACTGTCGCCAAGGACTAGAGTGTTTTTTAAGCGATTATTGTCGATTTTTGCCTAACGCGTTGGAACATCAAGGACCACTTCTTGGCATGATGTCGGGTAACTATTATACATATATACATAGACTATAGCACTCTTCATTGGACCGAAGCAACTAAACGCAATTTCGAAACCAACAAATCTCAGTTAGCAAATTGCACTATGCTAGCTTATCCCCTGCCCAATGCGGAACTATTACGATGGGTAGACTTTGGGTAATACGCAGCTGAGTGTTGTACAGTGTCATGAATGAAAATGAGTATGCATTGAAGTAAAACTAACCGAATGAATATGATTATGAATATTATTATAATTTTTTTTTAAACAATTCTAATTCTTATACGGCTATCGTCTTCTACCTAAATATGTACTTTTGTCATTAATGTAAAGTCATCAAATTCGTTCAGTCACTAGACCAACAAACTGAATATCGACGCAACATGGCCTTTTGGTGTTACTTTTTTGTTTTCCAAAATTTCCACAACAAAACGCCATTTTCTATTTTCGATTAGCGCTTTTGAGCGCCATCTTCTCATTTCCATTATGACTTTTAATGATGTATATCCAGCAAAATGTATACATATACATAAGTATATGTGACGGCATGTCGGTATTTTAATATTAACCAGCAGTTAATCTCAACATAGACTGCTAATCTAAAATTCAACAAACTAACCAACCACAACGACAGCCCGCAGGCAACTACATAGGTGAGCCGGCGTACAGGCAACAACAAATAATGCGAAGAACGCGCCGTCGAGCGCGTTGTTCGAAGAAAAAATATCTAGAAGCAATAACCAACCAGCTGTGGAGGAAACACGAATGACTTTGTTGGGACAAACGTTTTCTTGCTGGCTGGCCAACAACTGCCTTTTGCTGTTGTTGTACGCTGTACGTTGGCTGTTGGTTTGGTCGGACCGATTGTCTTGGTTTTAATCATTTTAGTAGTTATTATTATTTGTTGGCGGCAGTGTTTTTGTTGGTTTTTTGTTTGTTGTTTGATTGCTATTTTTTGTTGTTTACTTCTTTAGCCGCATTGTTGTTGTTGGTCGCTGTTGTTGTTAAGCGAAGCATGACTTCATTAAAAGCGTTATTAATAATTACCCCAGATATAATGGCGCAGATACCCAGTCGAAGATACTGGGCCATTAACTATTTCATATTACAATTCCCTACACATTAACTGTCTCATAGCGATACATACATACACGCACACATACAAGCATATATATGATAGCCTGTCGTGTCGATCATGGCAAAAGTTGATCAAGCCGCGACGGTGTTGCCAGCTTTCAATGACTCTAAGCTAGCGACGCCAAAGCATGTAGTTGTTTGTGTATACTAAAATGTATGTTTTGTCTTGGCGCATAAATATGACTGGTAGAGGAAGTGTTAGAAAGCTGTTAATGGCCGCGGTTGGCAAAAAGAAAGAACACATAAAAATTTAATAAGCCATGTTCTCAGCGTATAACTTATTGATGTGGCGTCACATGTAAGTAGAATTCTTTATCGAGCAGGTAAGCAGTAAATGATGGCAAACGAAGAAAGCAATAGCATGTTGGAATAGGTCTAGAAATGTGTAGAATACAAAGCTTTGGCAATCAACCACAGCTAGGAATCAAGAATTTGTCGCAACTATATGAGAATGCTCTCTCGATTCGACTGGAGATTTATTCAATGATTTACTCAGTGATATAAGAAGACTAAATGACTTCTAAGATATCTTAAGGTTATAAGTTCAAAAACTAAAATTTCCGAATAGTCAAAAAATGCAGTTAAAGCCCGAAATGAGCCCAAATATCATATCGAAATCGAGAAGGTCAGACAGCTTAAACTTTCATAGTCAAAACACGGAATTTCCCAATATTCAGAGAACGAAGTTAAGGATCAAGCTCAAATCTCATCTTATGACCAACGAAAGTGGATATAATTAATAGTAATTAAACATAACGTGTTCATTCCCCAGTAGAGAAGATTAGACCAATGATTAGTTGATTCATAGTTCCGACGGTGAAATGTACATATTCACTGACGGATCAAAAGGTGAAGGAAGAACATAAGCGGGTTTCTATTGAAGTAATCCTGAGACAGAAGATAGCCTCAAGCTAAATGGCTACAATCCAGTCTTTACTACCGAAGTTGTGAGCATAAAAGAGGGTGCTAAGTGGTCTTCTGCGCTAATCAGCAAGTTTACAAAACTTCAAGTGGTCAACCAAGGGGCAATGCGAAGGCTATTCGCAGCGTCTATAAAATGCCTCACTGCTTTAGATATATGCAAGCAAGCAATAATTAGATAATCAGTGGGAAACTAGGCAGGAATCAGCTGGGTACTTAGTCATATAAAAGAGAAGTAAATATAAAGGCCGACGAGTTGGCCCCCTTAGGAGCAGCCAGAAACACAATTTCCCTGACCTAACCTCGACCATTCCGCTCCATCAAGGGTTACTTGCCGCAACGAACTTTCTAGGAATACCTCAAGCCTTAGCAACTACCAACACAGCGCATACTACGAAGGTATTTTACGATAGTGTTAATAATGGATTGACCTGAAAGCTTTACTTTTTGTCAAGAGGGAAATATGTATATACATAGGTTGTAGGGGTTATAACAAGGCGTCTATGCTTAAGACTCCATCTCTTTTAGAAAATTGGAAAAGTGACGACTTTAGAATCGAGACAATAATACTAACGTCAGCAGGGTCTTCTAAAGTGGAGTCCAACTCAACATTAATGTCGTATGATTTTTTTACTAAGCATTCTTTCTTCAATGTGAGCACCGATAAGAGATTACATTCAGGCAGGTTTTTTGTACGGGTTTTCAACCATTGATAAGGGAAGTAAGGTCTGAAGCTGGACTGAAATCCAACTTTACTTGAATAATATTTGGAGACTAGTTTAAGAAATATTTCGTCCAATAATTATAGACTTTCCTTCAAGTATGCGGAACTCAAGTTTATTCTAACTTTAATATTTTTGAAGAAAATTATTATTTATCCATGTTTAGAAATATTCACGGGTCAATTTATATATTTTTAAACCCCTGATATTATCTCTAAAATTCTCTATGAATCATAGGGATATCTTACTCATATTCATGTATTCTTAATGAACAAAATATAGAAAATCGACCAGATATACCAGATCTACCAGCAAACTATATATACGTATACTTCCTTAATGCTTTTTATACATATGCAGATCCCTCTCCCACCCTCATTCTTTTCCTTTCTTCGGCGATCCATGAACGCACTTACACTAACTTAGTTACATTTATTACTCTTCATCATTGTTACTATTTTTCTTTAGCACTCTCTCACGTATGACGATCAAGTCGCTAACATTGCATTTACATACATACACATTTACATATACATACATAATACATTACATAAGCACACACTCACTATTATTCTTATAAGCAGGCATTCTTCAAAGTTGTTATGTTCGTCATTGGTGTATGACTATCTTTGCCATTTGATCAGTTTCAGACGACACTGTGCACAATGTAACTTTTCGGTTAATGCGGAAGACCGCATTTACGATACACACAAACATACAGACACATTTATAGTGTTTAACATAGTTACTTGCACATAGTATGGGAAGTTAAAATACTTCCAAGTTGAAGGTAGAAGTTTGATGATCGAGTTGTTATTGCTTTGCACTTTTAAAAACGAAAGAGGGGAATTGAGAAAATATTATTTATGGATATACTAGAAAATGTAAAGCATAATTGCAAATCTACTATAAATGTGGATGATACAGTTTTTCAGTTAGTATTTTTGGTTATTTTAGTAAATTTCAGTTTTGAAGTGAGAAGTGAGTAAGTCATGATCTCTCAGAAGTCTGAAAAGACTGTTTGTTACCAATCTTATACGCATTTTATATGGTCAGCAAGGGTCAGAAATAATTAATAGGTTTACTTTATTTTACTTAAGCTTATTCCATTAAGTTAAATTTCATATAATTGAAAAATCGTGGAGAATGCCTAGAAATACACAGATTTACTTACTTTCATGCTTATGAAATATACTCCGAAAATTCGGAGTGGTTATAATTTGCAAATTTTCTTATTTTTTCAAATTTTCTCGTATGAAGCGAAATTTGGCGAATTGTAAAGCTTTTGCGCCATACTCCGAAATTTCGGAGTAATGATAGTTTGAAATATTTCATAATTTTCATACTATTTTTAAGCTAGAGAAATAATTAATAGTTTTACTTCAATTTATTTTAGCTTATTCTATTTAATTTAATTTTATATTATTGTATTTCTCATTTTATATTTGTGATTTGAAAACTTAACTTTATTTAACATAATTTAATTTTATTTTATTTATTTTAATTGATTATAGTTTACTTACATATATGTATGTAATACATACATGTGTACATGGACAAGTTGGCATTATAACAACACTATGCCCACGACTGCGGATACGCAACGGAATCACAGCAACGACACACCGCGTGTGAAGCGTTGAAGCGTTACAAACGTAAAGAAGCGCCAAGCCATCGAAACGAAAGACTTAAGCAACGAACGCGCTTTGGTTACGTTTAATTGCACTAAAGCGAACGACGAACCGAACACACACATCACCGAACGCAAGGAAGGTGTTTGAACAAGTGCTATGAGTGTGCATGTGTGCATGGATATTTTATGTTTATTGCTTTTGGAAGTAATTCTAGCTTGTAGTGTAGCTGTAGTACAAATTCTTTAGACTAGTTTTACTTACTTATTAAAGTTTTCATATTTTTATAGTTTGACTGTTATTAAGAAGAAATATTTTATAATCGTTGCGCTTTGTTTGTTTTGTTGTTGTTGTATGTAATGAATTTTATTGTCGCTTGCGCACTTCCGCAAAGCAACTGGCATATACTTAGGTACAATGTACATACAGTATACTCTCGAAAAGTAAATTCTCAGAAAGTAAATAATCGCGGAAAAGTAAATCACCTTTAAGATTACACATGCACCTCGAAAAAGTAAATTTTTTAATTTACTTTTCAGAGAATGTGATAAAAAATTCGAAACGATGCAAGCAGCGTTTTTTACGATGTTGCAAAAACACTTACTCTCTTGTTTATCGCGTCTGTTTAGTAAATAAACTTTGAGATATGTACATATGTAAATGGTCAGAAAATATATTGCAAAAGAAAAAAAACAAAAGAATATTCAAAATTTTTTCTCTTCATAATAAATACATATGTTTTTCATGTAAATCCATATGTTTTATTGAAGCAAATAAATGAATGAATATTTTTAAGTTTAAAAATGCATTTAATATTATAAAAACAGATAATTTATGTATATATTTGGAAAAGTAAATTATTCGAAAAAGTAAATTACCCAAAATACCAATCGATTTACTTTTCGAGAGTATACTGTATGTACATATAAGTTTATAGTTTCCAAAGGCTTGTATGGCGTACGCATGCGCAGTGCTTGCCACCGCACACAATTAGTGATTTTCTGCGCAAAGCATTGAATTTATATTGCGGGAAAGCACGGCATTAAAATTGTTGTAGATTATATGATTTCTTTAAGCTTCATTCACCGGCAGCGTGGCGTGGCGTGTCGATATGTGGAAAAATGTCGTATAAGCGGTAGATGGTAAAACGTAATCAGATAAGATAGGGGCGGTGAAGAAAACAACTGAGTTACGCATGAGCGAGTTAGGTGACGTTGATAAATCAAAAAATCATGGAGTAAAGAAAATGTGTAGAAAGATTCACTCGCTTTCGTGTTTATAAAATGTGCTCCGCAAATTCGGAGTGATTAATGTTTTCCTAACCTTTACAATATTTTTGAATAGTTTAAAAAATAAAAAATTGTATGTTAAAGTGTTTGTAACATACTCCGAAATTTCAGAGTGATTAAAGTTTGTAAATTTTCTTAATTTTTGGAATCTCTGCAATCTTTTCGAATAAATTTAAATTTCGGAGTGATGATAATTTGAAACAATTCTTAATTTTCGCACTATTTTCAAGCGCGAGAATTTCGGAATGCCTAGAACAATTCCCCTTTTAAACTCATGGGATATACCCCATTAGTTTCAGTATGTAAAGATTCCAAATTTTCTGCCTCCTTCCAAGCAAAATACATACATACATACATATGTATGTACTCGAAGGAGCTAAGCATTGTCCACAGAAAAAATCCCCCTAATATTAAATATGTAGAAAATAACTCCTAAGAAAGTTTTAAAAATCAACGCTTTAAGTTATGTAAACGGCTTATGTGATGCAAACGTACTTAAATAGCCCTATTGAGAATAATATATACATATGTATGTATGTATATACAGTCTATCGATGAGATAAATGCCATAAAAATGTCAGAAGTACCTGGCAACAAGTTTTCCTAGCTTTCAAACTTTTCTCCGAAACTTCGGAATAACCATGTTTTTTTCTTTACATTCGGAGTGCTTAAATATTGAGCGCAGAAAAAAATAAAAGCAAAGAAACTGACAGAAATAAATTGTAACAAATTTTTTTGAGCGGTCAAAATACTCCGAAAATTAGGCGAAATAATTTCAGTTAGAGCTATAGTTTTCTTTCGCAAAAACAAATCAAATGACAGAAATAATTTCTAACAAGTTTTCTCCGAAACTACTAACTCCGAAAATTCGGAGAAGCCATTTGAGTGCGGCTTATAGTCTTTCGCAAATGCGCGCTATATTTTATCATTAGCCAGACCTAAAAAAATTTGTTGAGACACCCGAACATGTCCGAATCTTCAAGAGCATGTAACTCCTAAAAATATCAATCTGATTAAATTTGGTAATGTTACATATATTGAAGGAAAAGCCAATGGAATTAACCTTTTTACGAACATATACGCTGGAGTTCTCATGCCAAAAATCAATTACAATGGGGGTTTCTCAGTAATCGAGTTAAACAACCAGATAAGCCCCAAATTCTAGTATAAACTAGGAATTTTATGTCCCAAATTACTTTTTTATGCAATAAATAAAATTTTGGAAACATTCAATTCTTCATTAAATTGCTGCTTCGTTCAAGACTGTGAAGTTAAAAATAATTCCAATTAATTAATATTACATATACAATATTTATTTACTTTATATATTATATACATATGTACATACATACATATATACACTTACTTCCCCCTTTTCGGTTAGTAATTATATATTATTTGTCACACTTCGAGCTTCAAAACCAACTTTAATGAGCATTCGACTTGTAACCGTAAATATTTGTGCCACTTCCCACACTCCTTTCATATAGCCACTTTCATCTCTTTCTTACTCATAGTGTTGCGCTCTTCCCGCCTAACAGCGCTTCCTATAATTTCACATGAAATTGTCGAATACCTGCAACCACTTACTGGCTCTCACCTACTGTGACAGCAATAGCCAATTTTCGTTAATAACTGTTTTCCTGCCTGTATGTGAGGAAAGAAATCTAAAATATTGTACTTTAACCAAATTACAAACCGAAGAAATCGCTGCCAACACCTTTCCGTCAACTCTTCCGTTATTTATTTACAATTTAATGTTGTCACTTGCGTGTGTGGCAAATAATTCTCTTTTAATGAGGGTTGTCACTTTTCTGTTGCTACATTCCAAATTATTAAAAATGAAATAAAAATATTTTCGGTAGACAATTTTTTCACTTAATCATTACACACGCTTGAAAACACTGCTGAATTTAGGATTTAAGTGCTTTAATTATAAGCTTGCTCTGCTCTTAGTAATTTCACACTTTCTTTTCTGCGTAATTTGATTTTAAAATATTGTAAACTCGAATTATTTTGGTGGTCATTTAGTGTCAAATATTTTTTGCTGTTCGTAAGAGTCACCTTCGTTTCGGGTCTATTTTGCTTGCTAAGTTGAAGCTCGGCTCTATTGTCAAAAAATTTACACATGAGAAGACTTTGAAGTTTAATGGTTTGCATCAGACACAGGATAGTGTATGGAAATATTAGTGAAGTGGCATAACTAGTTGATATATATGCTATTATGCCATTTTATTTATACCAGTGTTTGATCGATTGACTTCTTTCCTTATTTGATTTAGACCTCTTTGAATTACACCAATTGCTCGTTTCATTCACTACTCACGAAGTTTAAGTGAATCAAAGGCGGTTTGCCATTTAAGCCGATTCTCGAAAGAACGTCACATGCCGTATTTTGAAACCTTCATGGCTTGAACTGGCTTCATAATAAATTTAATGCTTAATTTGACCGAACAAGATTTAGCAATTTTCATAATGATTCCAACATCCGCTGCTTTTGAACTCAAAAATTCTAGATAGTAATAAGACAAATACTAGCGAATCAATTCACTTGAATCAGTGGATAGTTTCAGTTGAGTCAAAATTAAATTAGAAGTTAGTGTAATTGGAAAGAAGAGGGGGGTCTATTGCCCCATCTCTTCTTTTACATAGGCTTACAGAGAAATTACATTAGGAATACCAGAAACTTGCTAGGCACCATTGAAGCAATATGCTTCTCGACTTGGGTATATGAATTCGAGGGTCGAACGATGGTTATTGTAATAAACGTAAATAGTGATCTTCTAACAAAGTTTAACCCTGCCTTGCATAATTCAGATTTAGGCTACTAATATATTTAACTAGGGCTGTCTTCCTTATAAGACTAAAACAGTGTATTCGAACTGATTATTCTTACGCGAAGAAAACAATCGATAGTATCAAATGATAAACAGTTTTCAAGATTTTTCTAATTGGTGTTAACTACAGAGGGAGAATGGGAGTTGGAATGTCAGAAAATAACAAAGAAACACCAGAAATTGTGCAATCAGGATTATTTGAAATGAAGTAGGTATTTTTCGGAGGCAATATATGTACATATGTATACAAGAAATCAGACCGCCTGTAGATATTTTTGCGAATCGCTTCTACCACTTTTGTCGGGAATCCTGTTTTATAACAAATAGAGGATCTTTCATCATACAAGTATATCGCCTCTCACAGAAAGAGTAACGTTTTTCAACGAAAGAGGGGTACACCCGAAGTTTTAAAGCCGACAGCTGAAAGAGACTGCTTTTAGATAATCTATTTGTACTAGTCGAAACCAGATTCGAACTCAAGGCAAGCGTAATCTAACCACTACAACACATGACCATTTAAGAGTTATTGCACCAAAACAATTTAGAAATCCTATCTCTATTCAAAAATAGTTTTGAAGGTCACTGTCAAATATGCACCAGAGATACATCCACCAGTAACCATGTCACCACGCGATAGCAACTTAACTGTCAAACACTACAAAGAATTTGACATTTTATTATATAATAAAGTGATCAAAGTATCGTCAACATGCAACAAAGTATTTTCAAGGGTGGAGTTGCCAGAAGAAAAAGAAAAAAACAAAAGGAATGGCAACTGTTGCAAGCGGAAGCAATGAAATTGACATATAAGACGTGCCAAAATTATGTGCGCGGATGGATGAAGCCAGCGCAGAAATGAGATATTTAAGCAAACTGTCAAAATATAAACTGTCAACAGTGTCAACTTACAGGCGGAATAAAAAAGGTTACAAAAAATTTGCAAAAAAATATTTCAAGGCAAACGAACTTCGCGAGAAGGGGTGAAGCGCACGAAAAAAATTGTATGCTTCCCGGCGGACGCAACTTAACCAGTTACTGCATACAAGTGACTAAACATGAATTGTTTGTTGTTGGTTGGTGTCTGTTGAAAAATGCCAGAAATTCCTTGGGGAGCAAGACATAATTTAAGGCCATGCCTTTGACAATGCTGTAGCGGTGCCAGCGAGCGAGCGAAAAAAAGTTTTTTTTGTGCTTTGTTGCATGCGCTTGCTATTGTTGTTGCCGGCATTGTTGCAAAGACACGATAAGTTATTGAAAAGTCGTAGAAAACTCACACCCACGCACACACGAACTCATGCGGCATGGCGAAAGGGTTGCAATTCGCTGGCGCAAGCCAAGCGGGTGTGACAATGTCATTGTCAAACGTTAAAGGGAAATTGAAAATTCCGAAATACAGTATCGAGCAGGCTGCCAGCGCGCTGAGCTCTACGGTTGTCTTGGTGTGGGAGTTGGGGGTGATTTAATGTTGAATAAAAAACTTTTAAATTGCCATTTGATCGTTTGTTTAGCGACAATAATCGCTTGGTAAGCGGCAAAGAATAGCAACACAATGAGGCGGCAAGCAGTTGACAGCGTGTAGGAGTGGCGGCTGAGCTCAGCAAGCGTGGTGGCGCGCTTAAAAGGGGTAGGCAGACAATGCAGCGGTGTGACTGCCGTGTTAACGTGTTTATTGACAATGCTGCAGCAAAAGTAGACGCTAATGTGGCAATACAATTTTTTATGTTCGCTATTGTATTTATATTTATGTGTCGCTGACTTTTTTCGGAATTGAAAATTTGTTATTAAAGAATTTTTACCTTGACAAAATGAAGACCGTAAGGTGAATTGGTAGCAAGGGAGAGGGTGAAAAATGTAATAAGGCTATAAATATTCGAACAGCTCAATATTGATACGCACATGTCTACATATTTGTACGTTTTACTTTTTACATTTTTTTACACATGACAATTGACATTGTTTCGTTGACAGTTGTATGACAGCAAATTTATGCTTATTCGACATATTGGAAGCGTTCAAAATTTGGTGGAAGGGTTTGACATTGATGTCTTACTTTCTATCACATATTCAGAAATCATATATGTACATATGTACATTTATATAAAGTACAAGCATGTATAAAAATATTAGAAAAACTTTAAAATACATTGGGATAAAACCGAAAATATGTAGAGACATTTTTTTGCCTCTCTATTCGTATAGCGAGTTTTGTACATGTGCACATATTTATACGATATGATATAGTAGTCCGATCTGGAAAATATCTCCATGGATTCCAACGTTACCTTGAATAATAATCCATACCAAATTTCATGAAAATACTTTATCAAATATAAAAGTTTCCCATACAGGAGCTTGAGTTGGTTCGCTCAGTTTGTAAGGCAGCTATATGGTATTGCATCTTGTTAAAGAAATAAGAACGTTTGTAATATTTCATATCAATGTCCCAAAAACTGAGCGACTAGTTCGCGTATATATAGACAAATGGACTTGGCTAAATCGAATCAGCTCATCATTCAGATGATTTATACATATATTTTATAAGATCTCCGACATGTCCTTGTGTGTGTTAAAAACTTCGTGGTCAACTCAATATGTCTATCCTGTTCAAGGCATATAAGATCTCTTCGCCACTTTGGTACTTTTCAGACTTTCGGAAGCGATAGTCTTGTAATCCCTTAGATCCTTATGCCAAATATGAAAGCAGCCATATTAAAGATATTTTTAGAAACGATCAATAAGCACTACACAAACCTGGGGTAGATCGATGTGCTCTCATCCGAGGCTGTTTTGTTCCTTTCATGGCTGGTGTTTCCAAAGTTGCGGATCCCAAACCCAGCGCACAAACCTAGCGATAGATGTTTTACCTTCTCAATTCAGCTCGCCTGCAAACAGATATTTTTTAGCTACCCAGAGGATACTTAGTCTACGACCTGAAGTTGTGAGTTGCTTGAGCCATATGTAAAAGAATCGGAGATGGTGAACCAGATTCCCAAGTTGATAACGATGGAGCGGATATTTCGTTGCCCGACCATGAAGAAGTTCGAATAGCAATTGCCCATCTGAAGAACAAAAAAGCCGCGGGGGTCATTTGATTGGTGGT
Source organism: Bactrocera dorsalis (assembly GCF_023373825.1). Classification (NCBI taxonomy): domain Eukaryota; kingdom Metazoa; phylum Arthropoda; class Insecta; order Diptera; family Tephritidae; genus Bactrocera; species Bactrocera dorsalis. The sequence goes on along the minus strand of NC_064306.1, from coordinate 10,827,468 downwards.
TGAGCTATTCACATACGGCGGCGAAGAACTGACAAGGGCTTATATCATCTGCTTTGTTGAATATGGACGGCTTAAGCTTGCCCGACGATTAGAATTTAACTGTGCTTTGTCCAAGCCACAAAAAAAAATTTGCGCCAACTACCGTGGGATAAGCCACTTCAAAATCGTATGTAAGGTTCTATCAAGCGCACTGTGTGAAAGACTAAAGCCCAGCATCAACAAACTGATTGGACCTCAGTTGGAAAACCAACAACTGACCAGATATTTACCATGCGCCAAAACTTGGAAAGTACCCGTGAAAAGAAAATCAACACGCACCACTCCTTCGTCGATTTCAAAATAGATTTGCACAACAGGAAAAGAAGCTGCCTCTATGCCGCTATGACTGGTATTCCCGCAAAACTAATACGGCTGTATAAAACTGATGTTGAGCAATATCAAAAACTCCGTCAGGATCGACGGTCCGAGCCGGTCGATATCAAACGAGGTTTCAGACAAGGCGACCCTCTATCGACTCTATCTTCTCCTGGAGAAAATAATTCGAACTGCTGAGGTGAAAATAAAAGGAACAATCTTCTATATGTAGAAGTGCACAGCTGCTGGCGTACGCTTGTTTTCTGGCTCTTTGCAACAATTTTTATTTTATTTTCGTTTTCGATTAAGCATACACATAGAATTTTCTTATCCATGAATGTGCGATATATACTTTTATAATCCACTGTTCTAAATCAATTTGCCTTCGGTCCGACGAAAACACACTTAATGCGGCCAAAGTGCCCGAAGGAATGCATCAGAAATTGATGTTAATGCATTTTTAACGATTTAAATGTATTTTTATTGACACCAAGGTGAAGTCAACAACATACATATGTATATATACACATACATATGCGACTACATGTACATATGTATGTGATTACGCATGGATATGCATGCATATGTATGCGTGTATGTTTTCATACGAATTGTAAAAACAAAAGTGTCGCAGGCAAAACAATAAAATAAAGCAAGTCGTTGGCGGAATTTTAAGTGAGTGCGATGCTCGTAAATTCGAAAAGTGGAGTAAAAATCGTAATAATATTTTCAAAGTACATATTTTTTGTTTGTAATATAATGTTTATTAATTGTTCAAAGAATAAATAAATATTCTGACTATTAGAGGCTTTTATCAGTAGAGCGATTTAAAAAAAAAATCGAAGAAATATTTATTACATGGGTGAACTGTGCAAAGTAATTTTTTTTTCTACCGCTGGAATCACTAGTTTGTTTCATTTAATATAGTCCTTTTAGAGGTTCCATCCTTTTAAAATTAAACCAAAGAAACTTCAAATTTAATGGGAAATGTTTATTATCATTCGAAAGAACATTCTTAAGGATTTATTTTTTGAAAATTATCTCTTTCAAATGTTGGCCGCGACTGCCTTTCAAATGATCCATCCATTGAGTCCAAGTTTTGATTACTCGTTCGAACATTTCGACTGATAACTGGCGAATGGCCGCATTGACTTTAGAGTTTACACATCTCCACAGGAAAAAGTCCACCAGCGTGATATCACACAATCTTATTAGCCAATTGATCGCCCAAAACGTAAAATTATCTGCTCATTGGAGTGTCCTCTCAAAAATTTCATTAATTGATGCGATGTGTGGAAAGGGGGGACGTCTTTTTGAAACCAAATGATTCAGTTATGGCTCCAGAACGTCGGATCTTCTTGGAACTTTTCAAGAGCCCATAGGCCGAAGCGATGTCGCTTGGGAAGGTCGAACGGCTTCAATTCTTGCATAAGCTGTCAAAAAGTCTATTGAAAGAAGTAAGGAAGGGCTAAGTTCGGGTGTCACCGAACATTTTATACTCTCGCATGATCTAGTGATAATCGAGATTATCCGATCATTTACATATTTTTTATTTTGCTGTAAAATTAATTAGAATTAAATTATGAGAGATTTACCGATATTTTAGGTGAAAAATTAGGTAAGGTTAGGCACTGAGTTCTTCGTGTTCGATATCAGGGAACTTGAAAAGTTATAGTCCGATCACGACAATTTTTCCACAAGGGATACCTCAGCTCAAATACCGTATTTGTGTAAAGTTTTATTCCGCTATCATCATTGGTTCCTAATATATATATTATACAGAGAAGGCATCAGATGGAATTCAAAATAGCGTTATATTGGAAAAAGGCGTGGTTTAAACCGATTTCGCCCATATTTCGTACATGTCATCAGGGTGGTAAGAAATATTATATTCCGAATTTCATTGAAATCGGTAGAGTAGTTCATGAGATATGGTTTTTGGTCCATAAGTGGGCGACACCACGCGCATTTTCAATTTTTTAAAAAAGCCTGGGTGCAGCTTTTTTCTGCCATTTCTTCCGTAAAATTTAGTGTTTCTAACGTTTTTTGTCAGTCGGTTAACGCACTTTTAGTGATTTTCAACATAACCTTTGTATGGGAGGTGGGCGTGGTTATTATCCGATTTCTTCCATTTTTGAACTGTATATGGAAATGCCTGAAGGAAACGATTCTATAGAGTTTGGTTGACATAGCTATAGTAGTTTCCGAGATATGTACAAAAAACTTAGTAGAGGGCGGGGCCACGCCCACTTTTCCAAAATATTACGTCCTAATCTGCCCCTCCCTTATGCGATCCTTTGTGCCAAATTTCACTTTAATATCTTTATTTATTGCTTAGTTATGACACTTTATAGGTTTTCGGTTTCCGCCATTTTGTGGGTGTGGCAGTGGGCCGATTCCGCCCATCTTCGAACTTAACTTTCTTATTGAGCCAAGAAATACGTATACCAAGTTTCATCATGATATCTCAATTTTTACTCAAGTTACAGCTTTCAACTCTACTCGTCAGCCTGATCACTTTGGTATATACAACCCTATATCTAACTCTTTTAGTTTTAGGACTTACAAACAATCGTTATGTGAACAAAACTATACTACTCTCTTTAGCAACTTTGTTGCGAGAGTATAAAAAGTACCTCTGCTTGGATCACCCAAGTTTGTCTCAGGTTTAGCGATTATATGTAAGCTTAAGACGTCGCTTTTAAAGCGGATCTTACTTGGACAGGCTAGAACGCGTGTCCGTTATGATATCTAAAACTCCTATGTAATTCTTTGCATGACCCTCACAAAGCGACAAAACGCTTTGAGCCTATTACTAATTTGTTCAGGCGGCTAATGCAATTTCGGCTATGTCTCATGGTTCGCCGGAGAAAAGACTGCCGAGAAAGACAACTAGCGTTCGACAAAATTTTTAGCCTAACTGCATGAATGTCTATTGGACTATGTCCAGTAAAAATATCTACGGTTGTGGTAAGACGAACTTGCCTGTAGGCCAAAAGGATCTTGAAGCCACAAAAGAGCGGATCGCCGACCAGCGTCCGCTAAGCACTTGCTAAGTAGATAGGTCGAGAACTCTAAATGCCAATGGAGATCCAACTCGTTCTCGTTCTGATGTGAGCGAGACAAGATTGTTCCCCTCCTTGGCTCATTGGCTTTTCAGTAACCATTCTGTACAACTATTCTGATGGTAAAGTAACTTGGTGCTAAAGCTAATGAGGACAGATAGAGATTTTTGACTGTTGAAAATCTATACACTTGTAATATTTCTTTGATTTTTGTTGCTCTCTATTTAAATATAAAATTTCAAGCGAATTTAAAAAATTCTTTGAAGATTTCCGATATACCATAAACTAATTCGAAAGCATTGATAAAATTCTATATATATGTTTCTTTCATTTCTTTTCTTTATAAACATTCACAAATCCTTTTCTGCTAACCTTAAATAGCTTCATTGAATTCTACATCCATATTACACAAAATTCCTTTGAACTCACCCACAAACGATGCAAATATTGACAAATACCTCACATGTTAATTCAGCATCAAAAACAAATTGCTGCATTTTCTCAAAACATTTAAAGGAATCAAACATCCTTTTCCTCAAAACACAGTAAATAAATCTGTTTGCGGCACCTAACAACTATTGGCCGAATTTTGATTTTTAGAGCAATAAAATAAGACCACAAAGGACCGCACTGCAACAGGTACCACTACGAACAAGGTACACTATTTAGCGAGCATGCAAACGAGCTGCCACTCAAATCACTGGCAAATATTGACATTCACTCGCTATAAAGGACCACAGCCAAACCGATCGGCCTGTAGATCGACTTGTAAATGTGGCTAACCGCCAAAGACAATAACTTCGCTTGTTCTATTTACCCGTATTTATCCGCTTTTTCTTCACATATTTACCTGCGGCTTATGTAATCGTAAATAAGGCGTGTGCCACATCAAAGCGAATTCCAGTGAAATCGCAAAGAGCCTCCAAATCATTTATTTAGGATGTGTTTAACAGTGTGATGGTGATTTCAACTGAAACACCGCACAACTTGCAACAATTGCGGTGCAACAAGTGAACGCATTATCGACTTTTAATTCATATAACCGTTGAGAGCGATAAGAGTTGTTTGGTTTCGTGGGTAAACCCACACATAAATCTCGCATGCAAATAAAAACGATCATAGCACGATAAGGAAGTCTTCTTTACTGAAGATTTAATTGTTTATGCGCTTTAAAAGAAGTTTTATTACTTTGAAATGAACTACCTTAAATTAGAAAACCGAACTGCCGTATGTTAGGCAATACTTATTGAAGAAGACTACAATCGGATCTTTAAAGTATCAGCTTGGTCTTATACGATCGAACAATTTTGACGCTCTTCTAATTTTCAGAGAGAGAGACAACGCAATGGACAGGTTGAAAAAAAGATAATCGACGCAGCTTCACACTTGATTTTTAGCGTTTAAAAAGTTTATTTATTTGAAAAAATATATTTATTTTCTGAGAGGTGTTTACGATTCCCCACGCTACTCTTATCAAGTTAAGTCTGATATCTTGATCAAACTTCAAGCATCCATTTGCTATAAGATTGCTTATCTATTCATTGTTTATAACCTTAGAATCCGTTGACTTAGTTTAGTTTAGGTTTAGACGTCGTTCCTAATAGTGATCTTACTTCGACAGCTTAGAATGCCGGTCTATTTTGGTACCTAAAACTTCTATATAATTGATCATAAGATCCTTACAAATTGACACAGCACTCAGCTTCAGTCATGTCTCCTGGTTCACCGTAAGTAAGAACACGGAGATGTTTCAACCACAGCCTTGCAGTGGCTGGATAATATAGGAGAAAGTACATGGACTTCTATATAATTCATCATAAGACCCTTACAAAAAGGAGAAAGTTCCTGAATGTTTCCACCTCACACTCCGTCATAAAATTTTCACAACTTACATCCGACCTTAGGATTAGCGCAAGAGTACCTATAGGACAATATCTAGGATGAAATCCTCTGGCCTAATTTAAAGCAAAATCTGAAGTCCTAACTTATGCCTACATTTCAGATATCCGTAAAATTGTTTAAAAACATCTAATCGAAGGTTTCAAAATTGTTAATAAAGTGGGCCGATATTTCCAATGTAACAATGTGACCTGGAAAAGTTAAAAAATGCTACCGTCGAACGGTAAATTTAATGTACACATACCGATAAAATGAGTTAGAACCAGAAATGAGATATAGATTAGACAAGCAGTTTACCTCCCTCAGTATGGCCCACCGGCTTCTTCCTATTCTTATTTATTTTAGGATCTCTCTCTCTCTCTTCCTCAGTTACGACCCAACAATCTCTCAAGGTATCTGCTACTCTTCGTTTCCTATTGGTAATTGCTTCTAGTGAAAAAGACCGACAAATGACTTGCTCATGAATATTGTCACTTATTACATATTCGCTAAGCTTTTGATGATCTTAACCCAATCCTATGAGGTACTCAGATACTGGTGATTAGGGATCTGATATGAGATATGATATGATACTGATCCTCATTGTTGAGGTCGACTTCAAAAAGTTGTAGTTGGAGTTTCAGAAACTCATATGAAACCACGAGGCACCTACGAAACAGCGCTATAGAGTTTTAGAACGACCTAATTCTCAAAGCCTTCCTTGCAATGGAGTTTATAATCAAAAATAAATATTTTTTTATAGCCAGCGATGCCTCTGATTATATCATTTCAAGCCAGGATCTTGTATTTAATTAGTAGAGGCTTTTGATTGATACGATTGGTAGAAGTTTTTGTTGAAGCTCTCGATATTTTAAACTGAAGAAACTGCATATAGATATATAATAAAGACTTTTGAACTACTACAACAACTTACTCGAGGCTTATGAAAACCTAAATTCACCCGAAATGTGGTCAAATTAGCGAAATCTGTATCGAGCTCTGCGACATTATAACCTATGGATCGCTGAATTCCTCAAAAATTGCTAAATTTTGCTTGAAGGCCAAACAAAGTATCTAAGAAAATATTATTTTTAATATCTTTTAAGTTAATCTTAAACTCAATCTTTTTCCATAAACATTCTCAGCGCAATTATTCCGCTGATCGCACTCACTTTAAATAAAACTTATGACGTCTTACAAATGATTTACAGACTGCTACTGCTTGGTTTAAACCGGATATAATAAAATATATTAGCGATTAACTTTTATACACATTCACTTGTATGCCTTAGGCGAGTGATCGCAAATGATCTCAAGTGATCATAGCATTTGATCAACAACAAACTTTATTGCTGACACAGCACATCCGTTGACGAGAGAATGTGTGGAATTTGACATGCATTTGCATGCGCGGTGCGTAGGTGTGTTATTATAATAAATTGTAATTAGAGAGAATTGATGTATGTAGATCACTGCGGATCAGTTGGGGTAATAATTGTGATTTACACTATGCGGTAAAAGTATTTTTATCGGTATAAATTGGTTCAGTTGCAATAAAACTTTACCAGCAATAAATGTATGCGTTGGAATCATTGCGTTGTCAGACTTTGAAGATCTTTAGATTTCTAAAATATAAGTATTATTCCTCTGTAGACGGTTCTAAATACATGAGTATTAAAAATATTGTGGAGAAATATTACTGATTTATAAAGTTGAAGAAATATTGAGTACTAGAATTACATGTACATATTTATGGTTCAGAATAAGGATCGTAAAAAATCACTCAGGGTTTCTGTAACAAAAATTACGATGGTTGACACAAGTACTTATAGGAGTTTATGTTCAGAGACCTGGTTCAGGACCTGCACGGCCAATTTATGGCGACATACATTAAAATCACTTAAGGAGCTGCCTGGGTTTTAACGAGACAGAGATTATCGCTAATCCTCGTCGCCTTGTTGCCTTCCTATAGTGGGTTCTGTCTCGAGGCAACCCTGGTGGGGGTAACCTACTTAGCATAAGCCGTCCATTATCCGCCAATTATGTATTTAAGTGTTTATAATGTTCAGACCAGACAAAATTCACCTATATTTAAAAGTTTCACATTTACTACAGAAATGTTTCACAATCTACATGATTCACTTAGTGATCTTACAACATTGACAATATTGTCCGCAGATAGCGCTGCCGAAAGAAAGCTTCATGGAGCTAAACTTTCGAATAATCTTGTTGATAAAAAGTTGATGGTACTCTCCAAAATAGGATTATAAATTATTTATTAAAATATTATTTCACAAAATTATGTTATCAAGAAAACAAGTTGGATCTTAAAGAAATCGAGTCTTTATAATATTAGGTTTTCAAATATCTCCCTTCCGCTTTTTTGCTCTTTATTCAATGCTTTATAAAAAATGTGACAGTGATCGGATTTAGTTCAAATATGCGCCGTTTCGTTCACTAATTGTTTCCATCTAGACGCCAACTTCATATTACCCCCTCGTAGAAGCCCCTCTCTTTATTTGCGAAGAACTCAGAAAGCCACTTTTCACAAGCCTCTTTTGAGTTCAACTTTACACCAACAAGGGCGTTCGCCATGGACAAGAACAGGTGGTAATCATTTGCTGCTATGTGCGGGCTATATGGTGGATGTGATAAAACCTCCCATCTGAGCTCCCGTAGCTTCTGACGAGTCATCAACGAAGTGTGTGGTCTGGCGTTGTCCTGGGGGAACACTATACACTTCCTGTTGGCCAATTCTGGACGCTTCAGGTCGATCGTCTGCTTCAAGCGGTGCGGTTGTTCGCAGTAGATGGTAGAATTAAGCGTCTGGCCATCATATGACAGCGAAGATGTGCCAGGTTTATTATAATGGAAATATCGCCATCATATTCGACGAAACAAGTCGTTTTCATATTTTAAGGAATTTTTTTAATTTTTTCGAAAATGTTTCACATTAAAGATAAGATATTTATGAAAGCACGATCGACCTTATCATTCTGAAATGGTAAATTGGATGCTTAGCGAACCACGATCACGCCGATATCGTCTTCATATTCAAAAAAAAACTATCTAATACACATACATATATAGAAATTTTCTTAAACTCTAAACTTTCTCAACTTCATTTCTGCATTTGTAATGCCGCAATCTGTATATATTCATCCTCTAAGCCCCCTCTTCTCTCGATCTCCATTTTGAAACTACAAAAATGCATTTAGGCATGTTAAATGTCATTTATCACTTGACAGTTGTTCGGCTGGCGTGCGTTGTTGTGCTGCATTGCACTATCCATGCAACATGCTAAACACTAATTGTTGTTGTTGCAATTGCAGTTGTTGATTTTAGCACAAAGTGTCATTTCGTGGCATACGCGCGCGAGCGTAGGTGTCCGAGAATTTATTACACGCCACAGCGCCGCACAATTCAAATGCCGTTCAAATGCGCTGAGTACTTGCAACAACAAAAAAGTTGTAAATAAAAAAGTTAAAATTAAAGTAAATAAACAGCGCACTATTAGCAATACTTTCTGCCTGAATTTGTCTAAGTAATAAAGTGATTTTTTATAAACCTGCGCGCGTATGAGAAATTAACAGGGAAGCGGCCATAAAGTGATCAGCCGCAGTGACAACTACATCACTAACACCAACGAGTAGGTGACAGATCGCAACGCATCACTTCAACGCTGATTGGCGTGCGCGCGACAACATGCGCCGCCTGCAACAACTCGCTGCCGACAGACGCGCGCAGCGTCTGCTGGATTATTTACTGGTAGCTGACGCGCGCGATCAACGCACGCCTCCGCCCATCACAGCGCATCAGCGTCAACCGCGCGCTCAACACAAGCTAAACTGATCGCGCGCAACAACAACATGAGCTGCAGCAGCAACAACTTCATAAATCGCATACATGAACTCACCGCCTAACGCGGCGCAACGCTTGGCAGCGCGCTGCACATCACTTCATCTTTTGATTATTGAAGACATCCTGTGTTTGAATTATTTGCTCAGCGCGCAAAAAATGAAATTGCAAAGCTTTGAATTAAAAATATAAAATCGCAAAAAAAACCAAGCGTTTAGTGATTTCTTCTTTAGTTCGCATATTGTGATTATTTTATTTGCGCTCATGACAGGCGCTGGCTATATAATTTATGACGATGATGTACGATTTGTGGAATGTCGCCGCGTCGCCATTTGGTTTGGCCTGTCTTCAGCGCTTCTAAGTTTTACAACTGATTGTTTATAATTTTAGAACAGCACAGTTAGATATTAATTTATTGTGAACTCAAAGGCATAGCAAAACGCCCACTATCGGTGCGAAAAGTGTACATGCCGATTAGCTGGATTTGATTGTGGATACGGCAGTATGTGTTGTTGAGACCAACGCGGTGCCAGGAAGGAAATATATTTATTTGTGCTACCTTGACGGTTCAAGTTTTAGTTCCTTTTTTACCATTCTGATAACACTGTTTTTGTCTTGTCTCTTTTCTAGCAAAGCGTTACGTCAGGATTATGTACATATAAAAGGTCTTTTCGTATTTTGTCCATAGATGTCGTTGCAGTCGTACCAGTGCTACCAATCACATTTCGTCACCATATAGTGTTAGAAAGGTGATATTTTAAGCATCATTTAACCAAAAAAAAATTTTTTAAATCCGGGAGGTTGAAAAAAATAACAATTTTTGAAGCGCATGGTAACAGAAGACGAAAAGTGGATAAAATACGACAATAATGTGCGAAAAATATCCTGGTCGCAAAGCCACGAAAGGTTATGTTGAGTGTTTGGTGGGATTGGAAAGGAATCATTCACTATGAACTGCTCTAGCCTCGTCGAACGACTTTACATTTCTACATTTTACTATCAACAACTGATGAGATTAAAGCAAGCAGTCGAAAAAAACGGCCAGAACTGATCAACAAAAAGGGCTTCCATTAGGACAAGGCTAGAGTACACACATCTTTGATGACGCGGCAAAAACTGGAAGAGCTTGGCCGAGAAGTTTTTATGTATCCACCATATAGCCCTGACTTACCATCATCGGACTACCATTTGTTTCGGTCAATGCAGAGCTCCATTTATGGAGTAAAGTTGGTTCAAGAGAAGCCTGGAAACCAGAGAGGTTTTACACGCATGGAATAATGTCTCTAGTGAAAAAATAGCAAAAAGTGGTTAAAAAATGGTACATATTTGGTTCATTAAAGTTCATTATAAATAAAAAAAATAAGTTGAAGTTTGATTGAAATACGAAATGACTTTTTCGACTACCCAATATGTATATACTAGCCTCTAGTTTCTTAATGACCTTCCTAAAGACCCAAGTGCTTGTCAGACATCCACGCTACCTAGCGCTACCTACTGGACTATAGTCCACGAAGGAACTGATTATACTCGTACCAACCTCTAATCTTAGCCAACTTAAGTCTCGTACACATTTTCAAAACAAGTTCATAATAAGAACTTTATAAATGAAACTGCGCCACACTCCTTCCATAACTTCAATAGAAACTATCATCGTTCGATCTAATGATTATTTCAACTACAAAAAGCGGATTATACATATGTTTCTAGACATTCCCTAAAAAATAATCCGAATCATATGCAAATGCAATTCGACACGGAAAAGCTTCGTTTTATAAACAAAATAATACAAGAATGAAGAATCTGAAAATGAAATACCTAACCCTAATAGTTTATTTTGTGTTACAGGCTTTCGACTTCCATAAACCTACTAGTTTATCATTTCTGCCAACTGTTGTTTTATCTATATCATTTTTTCTGATATTTGGAATGTTTAGAACTACACATAAGGACAGTTCAACAGTCGTGAGCAATGATGATGTCGATCTTTGACTTATATCATAAGAGGTCTTCATTTGCACAATATGTTCTAACTAGGATACCGATTCGATTTGAAATAAATCCGAAGTCTTTCGTTTTTTTCATTCAATGTGTGAAAATCAAAGGCATGTTCGGTTAAGAAGTTTGCAATAAACGGCAATACTATCTAAATATTTGATGGACTGGAAGTGGTGAATGAGAGTTACGACGTGCTCATATGTTTTATTATCTTTAGCAGCTCAGCTTCAGCTAGTACTTCGTTTTATTGTATATTTTTATATAATTTTCGGTCTCTTGTTTTCTCACAATGTATTATGTCAGGAGTATTCTTCAGATAGAATCAAATTTTCTTTTCCTTCCTAACTGTCCCCTTAAAATAACCTCACTTCACAAAATTGCTAATATGATGGATTTCTTTTGTTTTTAATCATTCACTCACTCCTACTTCTGTAGGCTCCCAACTGAGATATTTGGCATTAAAATCAATCACCCTAGCATTTTAGTAATGAGATTAAATCACTTAGTTGATAATATGAACTTTTACACGGATGAGTCGGAGCCAGAAGCAAAGATTAAAGGCACGGAGCCCGCTAATTGTGCGCTCACAGCTAGTCACGGAGTGTCTGTCCTCACTAGAAATATCTTCAAGGTACTTTATCATCAGACTCGTTTTGGTACCTGGTCACAGCGAAATCACAGGCAACTGCAAAGCCGATGAGCTAGCCATGGGGTGCACCCATGTACCGTTCTCATCAGAATGGGACCGAGTTTGATGTCCTTTTCATATTGCTATCTAGCTAGGTATAATGGAACTCACGTATGCATAGCAGACGCTGGTCGACGACTCACTATTGGGCGACTGCAAGACCTTTTGCTTACATACCCTCAGCAAAGTTCATCTTACCGCAATAGTAGGGGTTCCTACTGGGCATTGTCCAATAAACATTCATACGGTAAAGCCAAAAATCTTGTCGAATGCAAGTTGCATGGAGGATTGTGATTTCTACTCCATTGTTACCGCTGTTTCAAGACTTAAGTTGCAACATTTCGGCAGTCTTACCTTCGGCGAACTAGAAGACATAGCGAAACTGACACTAGCCGTTTCAGTAAAAACGCTTTGTCAATTTGTGAGGGTCTTACGATTTCTTATGTATTTTAGCTACCACAAGCTGTCGAAATGGGATCTCTGTTCGAATGGACCTCATAACATAACCTATTACCTAGAACCTGACTTTAAAAACGAAATTAAGATGAGAAAAGAGAAGTAAAACCTCAAAAATATGGTATGTATTGAAAAAAAAGAAGCAAAACTTAGTTTAGAGATCAACAATATGAAGCGGGAGAATAAGAAGAAACAAAAACTAAACTCATCTATTTAGATAACACGAACCGGAAATGAGATATCGGTCGAAATATTTCCTCTAAATAGCATACTTTTGGACCATGACTTAGGGCTTTGGAGTAATAAAAATAAAATTTAATAACCATCGTTTCAGACGACTCGTGTGGACGCGTAAACTTTCCAAATACAGTTACCGCTATTCAAAATGGCGCGTCCCTTTCACTCTGTACCGTTTTAGCCAAAAATCAAAATTCGAACCACCAGTTTGTAGTTAATACGCTCATTCAAAATTAATTAGAGTGTAAATTTTTAAATGATATGATATCATACGTATAATATATCATCTTTATATGTGTGGTCATATACAAACATACATATACATATGTATATCTCTACCAATAAAGAGTGCCGAATGCTGCCACTGTATTTAATATTCATTTTATGCAAATTGCTTTTAATCTGACTAATAACTAAATTTTCGGTTTTTAGTATTCATGTGTGTATATATTGATATATACATGTATGTTTATAAACATGTATACAGACATTTGTATAAACGCTCATTTTTGGTAAGCTACAAAATGGCGCAAATAAGTTACTAAGCGGCGAGGAAAATACAGTTGAGTGTGTTCATATAAAGGGTGATTTTTTAAGAGATTTATTACTTTTTTTTAAAAAAAAAACGCATAAAATTTGCAAAATCTCATCGGTTCTTTATTTGAAACGTTAGATTGGTTCATGACATTTACTTTTTGAAGATAATTTCATTTAAATGTTGACCGCGGCTGCGTCTTAGGTGGTCCATTCGGAAAGTCCAATTTTGGGCAACTTTTTTTCGAGCTTTTCGGCCGGAATAGCCCGAATTTCTTCGGAAATGTTGTCTTCCAAAGCTGGAATAGTTGCTGGCTTATTTCTGTAGACTTTAGACTTGACGTAGCCCCACAAAAAATAGTCTAAAGGCGTTAAATCGCATGATCTTGGTGGCCAACTTACGGGTCCATTTCTTGAGATGAATTGTTGTCCGAAGTTTTCCCTCAAAATGGCCATAGAATCGCGAGCTGTGTGGCATGTAGCGCCATCTTGTTGAAACCACATGTCAACCAAGTTCAGTTCTTCCATTTTTGGCAACAAAAAGTTTGTTAGCATCGAACGATAGCGATCGCCATTCACCGTAACGTTGCGTCCAACAGCATCTTTGAAAAAATACGGTCCAATGATTCCACCAGCGTACAAACCACACCAAACAGTGCATTTTTCGGGATGCATGGGCAGTTCTTGAACGGCTTCTGGTTGCTCTTCACCCAAATGCGGCAATTTTGCTTATTTACGTAGCCATTCAACCAGAAATGAGCCTCATCGCTGAACAAAATTTGTCGATAAACACATTTCGAACCGAACACTGATTTTGGTAATAAAATTCAATGATTTGCAAGCGTTGCTCGTTAGTAAGTCTATTCATGATGAAATGTCAAAGCATACTGAGCATCTTTCTCTTTGACACCATGTCTGAAATCCCACGTGATCTGTCAAATACTAATGCATGAAAATCCTAACCTCAAAAAAATCACCCGTTATAAGTACTTAAATTTTCTATGTATGTATAACTCTTAATATATATTCATATATACCTACACAATAGAAAAAATCGACGAATCAAAACGTGTTATTACGAGGCAATCATAAGGAGAATGACTCTCTAATTTTCGGTACAGTCAGAGTTAAACAGGCAAAGCCATAATTTTATATGTTTGTATGTATGTAAGCATATGTAAATAAGTACTTTATGATACATATGTAAATTTTCGTTTGACTGGCAGTAAAAATTATAACAAATAGGTGAAGACTCAGGCTACAAACTTCTTAGCAGCTGCCTTCTGCTGTGTATCATATGAAAAATTTAGGTTTTTGTTGTTGTTTTTCATGTCGACACATACACACAATAAATATTTATATTACTTGCTTATTTGTACATCGCGTTATTATTTGTCGAACAGCCATTTCTTAAAATTTCTTTGCTTTAGCTATTATCTCAACCTGTTCGTTGCGTTCGGTGGAAGGCGGGCTACAAACGCTTTAGTCGAGGCTTGTCGTTGTTAGACGAGTTGACTTGATGCGCGTCATCTTTTTTAACCGACATCGATTCGTATTGTATGGATTTATGTATATACATATTTATTTACGCTTATAACTTATATGAGCATGCAGAGATTTACGATACGATGGTGGCTGAATAAATACTTACACTCGCCGCCCGATGGCGTCACTATGTAAGCAAAGCTGTCATGTCTAAAGAACTCGTAGACAACAACTATACAAATTTCAGTTGAGCTGAAAGCCTCGCTTTGTGTTGACCTCGTATGAAAGTGGACCCGTCTTTGAATTTTACAAAAACGAATCGGTCAGTGATTTTATTTTTGTTTTTGGTAGGAAAGTCGCGCAGTGAAGTGAAATATCGCTTTTTTTCCGGTCTTAGCGAAAATTTCAACGGGTTCGCAAGTCACTTTTAGAGTAGCCGCTCGAAAAGACGATAAACTCAGAGAAAAACGAGAGAAAATTTTATGAGTTCGTACCAGACCACGGATTCAAGGTAGATGAAATAGCTGAGTGGTGGGCAAAGAGCTCCACGGATTGCATCCAATATGAAGTATTTGGTATAAGATAGCTCGGTCGGTATAGTCGGTACGCAGAGTGCCGGTTATCTCGAATCGAATAACAAGTACAATCATTTGCCACAGATTAAACGCAATGCGAAGGAGTTTCTGTATCATCTTCCGATTTTCAACGAAACATGGATCTACTGGTACACATCAGAGAAGAAGAAACAATCAAAAACTATGGAATTCACACGGCATAGCTGCTTCGTAAAAGGTGTTGTTCTTGTTGTCGTAGCGGAAGAACTCTAAAATCTGCAATCCGCCGAGTTGGCAATCCTTGGCTGGTGAAAAATCCGGGTCTGTTCCGGTTACGTAGACCCGACTGTCGTGGGAACGGCCATATAAGGTGTCTTATCGGTTGATAAAGTAGTGGCCAGCGTTTTTCTTGGGAATGCACAAGGTCTAATCAGGTCAAGGTTGGAATTTCCACCTCGTTGCCCAATGTCTCTTAAGGCGTAGCATTGCATGCTGTGGAATGTATCCCGTTTCAACCTGCTTAAGTTTGGACATTTGCATAGATAATGTTGCAGCGTCTCATCATCCACCATGCATGATCCGCCTTCAGTCAAGAGCACCGAAGATGACACCTTAAAGGTAGGTGCCTTGTGATAGTAGGAGTCATCATATTAATTAGTTTCCTTTTGTCTAGAAGTAGAAGCTTTTTGGCCTGCGCACCATCAGAGCTCTATGTGGCTAGTTGCACAACCTGAGTTGTTCCTACATTGCTTCAAACAATCCTTGAAAGAATTAAATGGTCTGGTGCAGCTTAGGATAATTATGTTTCAACCTGCCCCCGAGTGGCTTATCACATCTGCCTTTACAATTCCTTCTATTCCCATGTGACTGATATTAACCAAGTCACCTAGTCACGCAGTGTGACTAATTATTACTGCTACGGAGAGCCTTAGTTGCGGATTGGCTATCCACTAGAAGGTTTATGGAGTTGCTGGTTGGAGCACAAGACCACTTGGCACTACTGTTATGTCCACAATTTCGGTCTGGTAGACTGAATTGTAGTCAAGTCATTTAGTTTGAAGCTAACTACTGTGTGTGGATTACTACAGATGACGCCCGCTCCCGTTCTAATTGACTTCCATGAGGAATTGAACCCATTCTTCTCTATTGCAAAACGTTCGGTTCAACTTCCCAAAGAAGTCCTCTCGGTCGTATTGCCAGTTTAGTTCATTTTGAGGTCGGGAATGATACCATTCTCGTAGTGCCGCCGTATCTGGTTCCAAATTTCTTTAGTAAACTAAATATTTATCGGATCGCCCTCGTACATTTATGCTTTTATTTACGCTTTTGATAGCTTATATGTGCTTGTAGTGCTGTAGGTATCAGTGTAATAACATATTTGTTTACTTCATATTAGCATAATTATATTTTTTGCTTCTATTAGCTGTTTGAACTGTTGCTCTTTTTACCTGTGGCAAGTTCAACGGCAAGCTAGACCAGCAATAAAGCAAGCATATAAGCATATAACGATATATATAGAGATAAATAAATGGCTAGACACATATGTATACACATAGTTACACATATTTATACATACATACATACGTATATATAGTACATATACACGCATACATACCTACACTTATATTCAAAAAAATGGCCACACTTCAACGAGCACACACGCATACCGTCACACACACACATACACAATCAGCCAGCTTGAAATAAAGCCAAGTTTAAGGTGAGCACCTTCAGGTCCCATTCGTCGGCGCATACAAGTTCAACGCAACCGTCCAGCGCTTATCTCGCGCTCTATATCTCCACTTCGATGGCGGCAATGCGTCTTTTCACTCGATTCCGAAAAGTTTGACGGCTTGTTAAAGCCAGACAAATAAGCGGCGTACAGCTGTACATATGTAAGTAGCAAAGCCTGTATTTCATTATATACGCATACATATGCACGTGAAAGAGATAAAATTCATTCATTCAGCATAAATTTTCTACGCCAATGCTTTTGCTTATGAATTAACGAAATATTTTTGCTACGCTTTTTCAGTTTTTAATGCTTTTTGCCTAATTAGCGTTATCGTTGCTGAACAAAAAAAGAACTTACATACAAACAAATAAATATTTATAGCGAAATTCCATAAGGGAGCCTGCTGCGATAGTCACGTCAGGTAGCTTACGCACCCACGCCTTCAGCCGGTAAACTTCTAGTACAGAAGATAACCCTAAAGTTGTGTGCCACGCTTTAATTTTAGTTTCCAATTGCTTTTTATTTGTTGAAATTACTGTTGTTGTATGATAGTTTAGCGCATAAATTAAATTTTATTGTTAGTTAGTTTCTTTAAAAGAAGACAGTTGCTTTCGCATAACACGCGTAGAGAATCGCTTTAATATGCCAAGATATGCTTACAGTTCAGGTTCAATGCCTAATTAACGCAGTTAATTAAATTAGCTGTGGTTTATTTTTTTGAAAATATTTTTTTGAATACTCTATTTTTTTTTTATCCCATACTACTTGTGAAAACTGTACATTTTTTGATTAAGAAATTAACATAATTTTAATATTTTAAATTTTTTTTGTAATAAACTTTTTTTTTAAACCCATACTTTCTATGAACACTGTAACTTTAACATTAATTCGAAATTTTCCATTTTCAGTTATGAGAACTATTAATTATAGAACTATAAGAATAATAGCTAATACTCACACAAGTGCTACATATTGTAGGGGGGCTCTGTAAAAACCTTGAAGTCCTTTAGTCTTAACATTCGCTCAAATAACGCCCAAGTAAACATGTGTGGATGATGCTGCAATATTTTTTCGTCTAGGCTGCCCAAACCCCATTTTTTGAGAAAGTAAATAAATGATCGCGTTATAAAAATTGAATTCCTTTATATCTTCCTTTATATATCTGTAATATATCCAACTGTCGCGAGATTCTCATTTTTGACATTTTTCTAAAAGCATACCCCCCTCCGAATTCTAGACAATCGGGCTCGACCATCTACTGAGAGGCAGCACTATCCAATGGCACATTGACGGTTTGAAAACAGCGGAAGGCATTGGAGCAGGCATTGCGGGACCGCATAGCAAACTATCCATACCAATGGGACCAAATGTCTTCACTATAAGTTAGTGTGCAGAAATCATTCTCCATCGCAACTATCGCAGCCAGCGTACGACAGTGAAACGGCACTAAAAATGATCTCAGTTTATGAAGTCAAATCACGAATAGTGGAAAATTGTATTGGAAGGCTGAACCGCCTATCAGTTTGCAACCGTGTACATCTGATCTGGGGACCGGGGCATAAAGGGGTAGCTGGCAATGAGCTAGACGACAAACTAGCCCGCTCTACACCGGATTCCAGGATGATGGGACGAGTACCATGCATTAAAACCATAAAGGAGTAGCTCCGCACAAAGGAGAGAGTAGAGAGAGAGCGGCACTGGCAGCACACAATAGGAATGCGCCACGCCAAGCTACTACTAGGAGGTTACAAACTTACAAGGTTTAGAGATATGATTAACCTCCCCCGAGACAAATTCCGTCTCCTTGTCGCGCTTTATAGAAGGCACTGCAGGCTCAGAAAGCACTTGTTCAACTTGGGCATAGCTTCTTACGCAAACTGACGGTTTTGCAACATGGAGCAGAAAAATCCAGAGCACCTGATTCTAGATTGTCCAGCATTTTCTCAAGACCTTGGATCAATCGTGGACAAGGATCACTTCAGTCGCGCTAGCAAACTCCTGGAATTATTCAGCGCTGAATCTTTGTGACATAGGAGGGGGCACAATAGACCATAGGTCACATTGCAAAACCTCAATTATTTTCTATCTTCTATCTATCTAGTGAACAACGCAGAAAACAATCTAAATAAGATCAATATATGTATACGTTGATAGCCAGGCAGCAATTAAGGCAATAATCTCACATCCCATTACGTTAGAGCATAACCTTAGAAGCAATAGCTTACAGACGAATCATGGTGAAATGGAATGCCTTAAAGACATGCAGGATCAAAGCATACAAAATAAAGCTTGTGCACGAAGGCGTTCGACCTTCTCAAGCAACATCGCTTCGCTCTATGGGCTCTTGAAAAGTTCCTATCCGAACTAAATTTTTCAGGGATCAGGCCCATTTCTGGCTCAATGGGTAAGTAAACAAGCAAAATTGCCACATTTAGGACGAAGAGCAACCTGAAGAAATTCAAGAGCTGCCATTTTATCCAGAAAAAGAAAAAAGATATGGTGTGGTATGTTGGCCTTTGGAATCATCGGTCCATATTTCTTCAAAAATAATGTCGGTGAAAACGTAACCGTCAATGATCCCGTTATCGCGACATGATAACCGACTATTTAACGCCTGAAATTGAAGCTCGTGATCTCGGCTTACATTCAAGATCGTGTGATATCACGTCGTAAAATTTTTCCTGTTGGGATATGTAAAGTCTAAGGTCTATGCGGACAAAACTGCTTCAATTCGGGCCTTGAAGCAAAACATCACACGGATGAACCTTCTAAGAAGTAGTCTCGGCCAACATTTGAAAGATATAGTCTTCAAAAAAAGAAAAATGCCAAATAATGGTCTTTCGAATGATATTTCCATTAAATTTGAAGTTTTTTGTTTTTCTTTAAAAAAAATAGGGAACTGGATCACCCATCATTAACCTAGGAGAATTGATGATAATGGATTTTCATATATGGCAAGGTTCATATTTATGATTTTTACAGATTTTTGAGATGCCATTTCAATCATGGTTGCATATTTCCAGCGTTTCTTGTCCAATTTCCTTAAAGTAAGTAATATTCATATAAAAATGGCAACAAATTCATAAAATAACTTTAATCTTCTCAAACCAAAAATATTTTCATACAAATTAATCTCAACGTCACAACTCACACCAGGCACCACCAATCGCGAAAAAGTAACCTAGCAACATGTTGCTGACCAAAAGTAATCAAACAATTATGCATTGACGCAGTTCGGCTGTGTTGGGGGTGCGCCTACCCAACAAAGTAAACAAAATATTGCACAAATAATTAATTTTTCATTACAATCGGTTGTCAAAAGTAGCCCTTTCTGAGAGTCAAAAGTGAGGCGAACACCAGAAAATAAAAGAAAAATTATGCTTTGCGTGTTATTTTTACAATTCAGGCTTTTTTTTCTACTTAAACACGTTGTTGTTGCTGGGTATACTTTTGAAACAGTTGGCTAAGAAATGAAACAAAACGTTAAAAATTATAAAGAATCAGCGGCAGACGGTGACTGTCGGTTGGACCTGCACCTCCTTCCGACAACTCTTGCAGCTTGCCGAGCATTCAGCGCCATTTTTGTTGTTGTTCTTTGCTGAAGTTTTTCTTGCTTGTACTCTTTTATTACTTTGCAGTTAAGCATTTCACCCCTGTCGTCCGCTTGTTTACTTTCCACGTTTTGTTGCATTGACTTGTTTAATTTCTTTTAATTTTTTGCACGCGCCTGTAATTTTTTCTTTCTATTAATGTTGTTATTGTTATTTTTTCTTTATTGCCATGAATTGAGGAAATATTTGTATGGAAACAATAATAAACAGTGGGTGGTAAGAGTCTTAAAAGTGGTAGAAATGTGTTTGTTGTTGCTATCGAACAACGATTTTTCTTTAAGATTTTTTTTTGGTGTTTTTGTTGTTGTAATAATCTTTTGTGTGTGTACGCAGCCCACTCCGGGCACCAGCTGGCGGCATATTAATGGCAACCCTTTCGTCACTTTTGATGCTTTCCTCCTTTTTTTCAAGAAAAAGTGAGTTTCGATATTAAAGGGTGGTCCATAATCTCGTTGGGTTAAAAAATCTACGAAAACAGTTTTAGAATTTTTTTATGAAAAGAAAGTTAATGCTTTCATCAAAGTTTATTAAAAAAAAAAATATAATAATGAATTTCATATATAAAGGGTGCTTGATTTTTTTTAGAAAATTTGCTTAAAAAGTTTTGAAAACTTTTTTACCTTATGCGAAAAAAAATTTTAATATTGTTATATAATTTTTTGAAAATTTCTCTTAGAAAATTAAAAAAAAAATTAATAATAACTTAAAAAATAATATTTTAATTTTTTTTTGAAAAATTTTCGAAAACTGAAAAAAAGTTTTTTTAATTTTTTAACAATTTTTTTTATTCATTCTTAGTGCATTTTTAACGATAAACTACATACCCGCCCTCAATTTCTGGTAAAATCTGCGGAAAAGATCACCTTATAGTTCCACTAGCTGTTAGAAGACAGCTAAAATAAAAAAAAAAAGCTCTAGAAAAACTCAGTTTGTATACCGAACGTCACAAAACAGATTGTCGAACCGGAGGTCTGAACACATGAAAAACTAACATAGAGGTCGAAAGCTCAGCTCCGGACTGAACTGTATAGCATAGCACGTCATACATCAAAGAGCCTTAAAGTGAAACTCTTTTAGTTCTGAGAGTTCTAGACCGAACCGATGCCTTCCTAGAATAATTTTAAACAAATAAGAGCAGTTCCGACATCGTAGACAACTTTCTATTACAATATTGCGATTCTACAGGTTTTGAACTTATATGCCCTAAGTCGCACTTATAATATTTAGTACTAAAGCTATTACTAGCTTGCTTATACGAGGTATGACAATTGAGTAATGAGACTGATTCCATAAAAACCGTATATTTGAAAATTATGCTACAATTCTACCATCCGCTTGGGCAGCTATACAGCGATTCCAGCGCGTTTTCCATGCTGCGTAACATTTCTGGAACGCTTCGACTGGGATGTCCGCGAGTACCCTCGTCACGGCCGCCTGGATGTCCGTAATCGACTCAAAATGGGTTCCTTGGAACAAAAAATAAAAAAAATCACAGGGTGACATGTCGAGCGAATAAGGCGGCGGCTGTGGTGTGGCACGGCGCGTTGTCGTAATAAAGGATCCAGTCACGATCGATGTCTGGGCGCACCCTTTGACTCGTTTTCACAATCTTTCGAGTACTTGGCAATAGTAGACTTGATTCACAGTTTTCCCCGGTGGAACGAATTCTTTGTGGACGATTCCACGGCTATCAAAAAAGGCAATAATCATCGTTTTCACCTTCGACTTGCTTATGCGAGCTTTTTTCGGGCGGGGGGCGCGCGGAGACAACCATTGTGAGCTTTGGCGTTTGGTTTCCGGGTCGTATTGGAAAAACCAGCTATAACTCGATCAAGCAGCGAGTCGAATCGTTTTCCACTTGTTCCAAGAGTCTTCTGCGACGGTATTTCGATGCAATTTGCTCGTTCTTCTATTTTCGTGGAAGGCTATAAACTTACTCAACTTTACGCAGCAGGCGAACTAAACAAGCTAGAACGATGGTACATATATCAATGGAGAGAGGGAGGGTCCGGAAAAAGAGAAAAGGAATTTCAAGGTTTACTACAAGCGCGGCAATGAAATTAGTCTCATTACTTAATTGTCAAACCTCGTATATTCACTTTTTAACTACATTAAATCTATATTTCCAGAATCTGAGCCTCCTTGTTGCTCTCTGCACTATTTTACACTTTTAGTCATTTACAATTTTTTTTCCTCTTAGCAAAATGGTTTTTATTATTTCTTACTGACGTCAAATATTGAAAATTATAAAAATACCCCCTCACTTCAGCCATTCCAGCGCGTCTCGGCGCCTAGTTGTATACCACATATTACAGCAAACTACTTAATCGCCTTCGATACGCCGTAAAACGGAAACGGAAGCGAGTGCAATAGCGGGCGCGGCAAGGAAATCAGTGGATAAAAAGAAAATAATACAGGCAAATAACGAAAAAAATCAAGTCAAGCTAGATATAGATGTCTGCTAGCCTTATTGGTGGCGGCGCGGCATAAATTAAGCCCGGCAGCTTGGGTTTGTTTATATTTATGTATTATTATATATATTTGTGTGTACATATTTTTACCCCAAACGCTTACCAATTCGAGTTAATATCTATGAAGTAAAAAATTCAAAAGCACAATAAATTTGTATCCTTTTGGCAGTCAAACTTATTGCTCACCATTTGGTAGCAAAACTCTAGAGAAACACCCAAAAAAAATTAAAAAAAAAATTCAAAGAAACGCGGCGCACCGCGAAAAATCGAAAACCTGCCATAAAACACTAAAAATCACCGTCTGCTGCTGTACTTAAATGTGTCTTAAACCGCGCACCACTCCACCACGCTAGCGTCTGCTGTTATATTTTAACCATAGCTCGCCTACTCGTTAACCCTTTCTGCCGCAACTGTTGCCTTTCAAAAAATCACTTCTTCCACCAATTTTCCGCAGTCGATTTTTTCTGCGGCATTCTCTTGTGATTTCTTTGCCGCCAGTTGCTTTGACTGCAACGCGTACTTTTTCTATATTTTTTTGCATTTGTTGCCTTTAACTTGTTATTATTTTCTTTGAGATTTTTTCGCTCCGCAGCTTATCGAAATTCATTTGCCTGTTCGCTTGCCACTTCCTCACTTGCTCGCGTGCCAGCAGCGCCTGATTATAAATTAATTTTAATATTGAATCCTTTTATAGACTCGACAGCGTGTTGGCTTGTGTTGTCTGCCTTACGGCTATAATTTTCTTTTTTTTTCACAACTTTTGTTCGAAAAAATATGTGGTAAAATTGATAAGTTTTGTAAGGATAGCTATACTTCTGGGATTGTTTTAAGGAAAAGAAAAATAGACAGGAATAACTTTGGTTATGTTGAAAGTTTGATATTCAACTGAATATCTTATTTTAAATATTCGGAGACCCATCAGAAGATCAACTCTATTGGAGGTGAATAAGGTGTGAAAATGAAATCATTAAAGTCACTGGAATTAGAAGACATTAACAATTATTGAACATTTCGGGAAACCGGCGGCGGCACCGCTGTCGCAAATGGGAGACATCCGTGTGCAAAAAGCGTATACAGTGAAATATCTACGGCTTATCCTGGACAGAAAGCTTTCATTTCGAAGAGAATGCAAAAAAGCCATCAATTGCCTAATACTGCTGTTGAGGAGCTATTGGCAAAAGATGGGGTTTCTTACCGAAAGTGGTCCTCTGGCTTTTTCGACCCCGCATTCAATCCCATTATATATTATAGAGTATTTATGTATTGAAGAGCTCTGGAAAAGTCCACACTTGCAAAGAATCTCGATAGCGTTGAATAGGCGGCGCTCATCAGCTAGTGTGATGCTCTAATGTCCACTTCAACCATGGCACTTAATACATAGAGCCCGTAGACATCGTCGGAAAGATGTATGGCTGCGAAATTTGTTATCAGACTTTGACAATTAGAATTAAGATTTTCAAAGAACACGATCTGAAAACTAACCTTTCACGACACTTTGACATCACTTGGATCACTTGGATCCAAAAACCGAATCTGTCGTCTCCTTCTCTACCCATATCATGATGAGGGAGTTATGTGTGATGAGAGAAGCCGTTGGAGAAAAGTTGCAGTGATCTTTATGCTTGCTGTTGGTTGGGTTGGGTTGGGTGCCTTCCAAGCCGATATTGCAATCATTAAGGTAGCAGTAGATCTGCAGCTCCGAAATGCAGCCGTCTTTAATTAAATTTGAGTGGACTTTCAAGATATCAAGATATAAGATCAGTCACCCAGCTACCAAATCTTTACTCTTTCCTTCCCACTTAGAGAACACTACGAAACCGTCGTGGGAATTTTTAGTATTAAAAAGTCACACACGAAAATTTAGGTGTTTTCAAGACTATATACAACATTAGGGAACTTATAATACGTCTAGGCCAACAATATTAGTAAGACCCCGTACTTTAAGTTTTCATATAATTTTAGTCAAATTATATTGACACAATAGCCGTATCTTTAAAATGCTTTGAGTATAAAGAAAAAACAAATATTTGTTAGAGGCCACAAATAAAAATAATTTAAGATAAGATAATTTCCCAACTATAAAAATTTGAATTTTAATTTCTTCACTTAAATGCACCTTGCACTTCAATTTCACTCTTCTAATCTCGCTTCCCAGAATTGGCTCAATTAAATAGTGTTTCTCCAAACGTTTAAGCAAATATTGCTTGTGTAAATATGTATGCTTTATCTTTTTTTAATTTTTTTCTTAAAATTTTTTTCTTCACATTATTTTATTGCCATCATTCGTCTGCCACTCGTTCACGCCACGCAGCATTTGAGACACATTTCTTTGTTCATCAAGCGCGCGTATACATATATATTTTGTGCTTGTGTGTGTGTGAGTTTGCGTAAGCGACAATAAAAGGAAGTTAGACAAACATACGCAACCACATCCGGTGCATTTCTGTTACAATTTCTTGCCTTTGTATGCTGAAAGTTTTATTTTTACTTTACCTACTTCTTATTTGGACTCAGTGAGTATGCGACTATTGTTGTGGTTTGCCTATTTGTTGTGGTTGCCTATTTGCCCACCGAGTTCCGCCTCGGTTTCTGTGTAAGTTATAAAAACACTAAAGTATAACAATTAGAGACAAAATTGTTCCACTAGTCAACACATTTTCCATTCTATTTAATTGAATTTTTATGGATTTCTTTTCAAACTCTCAAATTTTAATTGTTGTTTCCCTGAAACAGTCAAATGACTGTCAATGTCATTTCCTTGAGTGATAAAGTTCACTGGTTGAGTTTCTACAAACCTTAATACCCGGAATTTAATATAGTAAAGTGGTTTAATAAGTATTATCGAGTAGTGGAACAGTTGGGTTCAGAAAAACTGGTCTGGATAATAATGAGTTCCTCTAAGACAATCACCTTACTTTCTTAGGCCAGCCCCTTTCGTTTGACTTTGACTAAAAAGAGCAGCCTTTATTCAGCTATGCCTGAATTTGGTATCCCCTCAAACCTAATACGGTTGTGTAAATTGACTTTAAGGAGTACCAAAAGCTCCGTCTGCGAACCTTTCGATACTAAACGAGGTTTCAGACAAGGCAACTCCCTATCCGTGACTTTTTCCATCTACTTCTGGAGAAAATAATTGGAGATGTAGAGTTGAAAAGAGAAAGTATGATCTTCTTGGTAAGATCTGATAGAGAAGGACCGCTGCTAAAGTTATAAATTGAGCATGTCTGTGGCTCTACAGAAGAACCACAAGTAAAAAGTATCTATAGTAAAAAAGAAATACTATATTCGGGTTAACCAGTGACTTGAAATTGCATAACATAGGTATTTTCCAAAATTTTTCATTCCTTTCCTTTCAATATCATTGTAGCATCGATCTCACTCTCGATCACACAAAACCTTGAGGTATTCCTTATTTCTGGTATTCCTATCCTATTATGGAGATTAAAAGTTTCGAGAACAAAAGCTGTAACTTTATGTTTTCAGGTTATTTTCTTTTCGATACCTTATTCAGCTTCTATTCTTGTTAGTTGAATTAATACTGGAAGCCAATAGGAGTGGAAAACTGGATGTATAATTCCGTTTTATGTTATCATACCTTATTCAGCTGCCATAATCCTAAGCTGAATACGTTCCTCAGAACTTCAAAACTTATTAGAAAGCCCTGTTTATCATTCAATGCCTTATTCAGCTATCATTTTCTTAAGCTGAATAAGTACTGAAAGACAAAGAGCTGCTAACCTTTGCCTTATTGACTTATTTAACTCTAATTTCTTAAGCTGAACAAACGAATAAGGCTAAAAGCTGCTGAGCTTTATGCGCTGTCGAACTCTAGCTTTCTCTATATTATTCAGCTACTTTTAGAACATCAATATCTATTGAGAAAACTCTCTTTATCCCTCATTGTATTACTTATCTATTATTATTTTACGCTGAATAAGCGCTGAATTTGGACAGCAGTAAATAAATTAAAGCTTAACTTTGCTTTGACTTTTAGTATCATATTCAGCTACTATTTTCGTAAGCTGAATACGTGCCCAAATTGAAAAGAACTGCAAAATCTGGATTGAAGTTCCACAAATGTCTTCAATTCTCTATTCAGCTACAAATTTCTTAAGCTGAATATGTGTTGTGAGCTAATAATTTGCTTGTGGTTCCAGCTTTACATCTGAGTTTAGCACAAACCAAACTAATTTTATTCTTCTAATTAAAATCGGAAGTTCATGCTCCATTTTCAACGCAATTACTTTTAACGGCTTCCATTTATAATATGAACCTTTTGTATTTGTTGCGTCTACGATTATGTAAACTTCCGTAAAAACCAAGACAAAGGCTGCTGAACTCAGGCTCACTGTGGTAAACCTTTCTCAAAGCTACTTATATGTATGTATGTATATGTGTTTACTGTTTAGTATGCTTGTATGTGTATATGTGCGTCCATGCAATTGTTTTTATTGTTACGCACAATGCACTGTTGTTAGTGACACTTCTCAACAGGTTTTACTGTAAATTTTGGTTGGTTTTATGATTAAATTAGACAACGGCTGCGCAACCACTACGCTGAGATGGCAACAACAAAAAGACAAGGTAGCAGCGACTAACTAAGTACAAGCGCAGTGCATGTGAAATATAAAATAATTTCCAAAAAAGCAACAACAAAACAATGTAATAAACAGTTGTAACCGCTACTTAAGGCGATTGGGTAAGTATGCGGCCACCAAATTGTGAGTGTATGTGTGTGTGTATCTATGTGTATTTATAGTGCCCAACTTTAAGTAAATTGTAGTTGCGTCTTCTTAAGCCAAAGCCAGCAGCTGCGTGTACACATGTATGTACTTCTGCTTAGCCGCAAAGCTGTGGGAAATTTTCACTTAAGCGTAGAAATGCCAGCTTACAGCGCATTGGTGAGGGTTGCCGGGCGCTTGTTGGTTCAGAAATTTTACGAACGCATTGTTTTTCAATTGAGTTTTAATTTATTTATTTGTTTTTGTTTTTATTTTTGTTGTTGCTGCAAATTTTTCTCTTACCTCGATTTGCTTTATAATCAAAGACATTGTGAAAGTGGCGACAGAGTAGTAATTTTAATTTAACTACTACTTAAAGACAGTCAGACATACATTCATACCCGTATACACATGCATGCATAGACAATTATATATATCTATATACTGTTAAACTGCTTTACGCGATTACTTCCTTTAATCACACACACACATATGTATATACATACAAACTAATAATTGTTATTTGTTCAATTTCAGTTTGGTTTTCATTTGATATATGTATGTATGTGTGCTTAAGTGCATTTTCCCGCAGCTTCTCGTGTCTTCTACGCACGCAATTTCAATTTTTGCCCCACGTAATCAAAAAAAAAATATCTCAGAGTTGTCGAAATGTCATTACTGTCATTAACTACCACCAATGCTTTAGTGTTGTTGTTGTAAGTTTTTATTTATGTTGTTTTTGTAATTTTTATTAATGTTGTTGTTGTAGTTTTCAAACACATTGTTTTTGCAATTTTTTAACGTTGTTGTTCTAAATTTTAATTGTGCTGTTGTCGATTTTATATTAACGTTGTTGTTGTTGTTGTAGTTTTTAAAAACATTGTTTTGGTAATTTTTTTAACGTTGTTGTTATTGTAGGATTGGAATTTTTGTTGTTGATTTTATATTAGCGTTGTTGTTGTTCTAGATTTTAATTATGTTTTTGTAAATTTTAGACTTAAGTTGCTGTTGTAAATTTTAGACTTAAGTTGTTGTTACATTTTTTTAAGTTTATGTTGTTGTTATATTACTTTGTGCTCGTTTATTGCCGCTATGTGTGTCGCAAAACCGTCTCTTATTATGTAACTTACATAATAACTCACATTTTTAAGAGTGCGTGTGAATATGCTTTCAGCGCATCTTTAAGAAATCTTCAGAGCAAACATTTTTATCTCCTAATAAACATGTACATGATAAAGCAGTATCTCTGGTTTGGTCCTGCTTCAGTTCTTTGCCATTGAACCGCATTAGTAGGGAACATTGGATACACTCATTTATACATACATATGTATAAAGAACTTTAAATGTTGCAACTTCAGCGCCATCAATTAATACAATAACACCAACTTCAAATTCTAACTTATTTTACAAAACGGAAGCTGCGTATAATTCAACACCCACCAACCCTGGCGGAAAAAATTAAAAAAAATTCACATACGGGTAATCGACGTAGAGGTAGGTCTTTAAATAACCTTATTTAGCAGATCACGCGTGAATCGTGTCAAGCTATCATGTGAAGCCGCTATGGGCTTTTGAAAAGTTCCAAGAAAATTCGACGTTTCCGGGCCAAATTTTGGTCAGCGATGAGGTACATTTCTGACTCAAGCAAAATTGACGGATTTGGGACGAATAGAAACTTGAAAATATTCAAAAGCTTCAATTTTATCGAGAAAAAAAACATTGGTTTGATATGGTTTGTGGGCCGGTGGAATTATCGATCCATATTTCTTCAAAAATGATACCTGTGAGAACGTAACCGTCATTGGCGACCGTTATCATGCCATGGTTACCGACTATTTGATGTCTGAAAGTGGAGCTCGTGATCTTGGCTACATTTTTCTCCAACAAGACGACGCCTCTTTCTACAAATCACATCAATTAATGGATTTAATGAGAGAACACTTTGGTGAGCAGATGATTTTATCTTTTGGGTCGGTCGATTGGCCACCAAGAACGTGTGATATCACACCATTCCACTTTTGCTTGTGGGGAAATGTATAGTCTAAAGCTTATGCGGGCAATCCCGCGTCGATTCAGAACTTGGAGCAAAACGTCACGCATGTCATTCGCCAGTTTCCACTCGAAATGCTTGAACGAGTCATCGAAAATTAGACTCAACGGATGGACTATCTGAGACGTAGCCGCGGCCAACATTAAAAGATATAAACTTCAAAAAATAAATACCAAAGAATTTTTTTTTGATTGATAATACACATTGCCCAATAAGTTTGAAGTTTCCGTGTTTTTTTCGTTTAAAAAATAGGGAACCTCGAAGTTGATCGCCCTTTGCTTTAAAATGTTCCAACTTGAAAATTTGTTCAAAATTCCCCTACAAAAATATTGTTTGATTTAGATGCGTTGACTGTGGCTAGGTTATAAGTACTTTTCCGATTTTCTTTCTTAATAATCCGATTCAAATAGAGCAAAGAATGCTTAGAAATGTTCAGTATTCAATATTGCGTCGAATCTTTTCTTCAAAGCACAATTAAAAAATATATCTATGGAGTTCCCCAAATTGTTAATATACTCGTATATCTGGTATGGTTTGGAAAATTGTTCAAAATTGTGTTCGAAAAGTTGATACTTTACGAATTCATCGACTCTCGGTATCTGATAAAGTTTTTTTGATCCTTGTTACAATTTCAACTGTCTTGAGAATATTTAGTAATTCATTCTAATACGATTTTTTAAATTTTTTTCTAGTTGAAAATTACTCATGACCTTTTATTTGGTCTATACTATATATTGTGTACTCAAATATTTATATGGCATTTGATCCTTGTTTCGTCTCAGTTCGTTTCGCAAAAATCTTAAAATTTTTGAAGATATTTATGTTTAAAATTATGCTATAAATTTCGCTTTAGAGAGTTTGTTTCCATTTTTGGTCTATATTTTCCACATTCAGTTAAGTCGAATATGAGTATAGTTCGAAGCGTTTGTTTTGTACTTATCAATGTGTAATCCGTTTAGGAACGGCTTTCATATTTCTTTCACTTTCATATGAGATCATAAGTCTTCTTTAAAGTTGCTTTTGTCAAGCGGCGACTACAATTTTCATACTTAACGAATACCTCGTACATATATGTGATTTTGAGAGCAAATTTCATTCAGGCTTCAGAACTACATTAAGGCTGCTCCCTTGCCGATATAATATTAAACTCCATGAAAATTTGATAGAATGAAGTCTTAACTCTCAAAACGAACTATTTATCGACGTAATGTTAAATATCTTTAAGTTGAAATAGTAGAATTCACTAATCCCTGCATGAAATAATATCATATATGTACGTAGCAGAGAATTTCCCACCGGGTAAGTGATTTTCCACACACATCGATTGACTTGCAGTAGTTTGTGTTAAAGTCCGCATTAATGCACATTAGCGGTTAGCTTCGCACTCCGAAGTAAGTACGTAAGCGGCGATAAAAGATTCCACGCGGTTAATTGAATTTTGTCTTTTCCTTTCAATAAAAATGAAAAGGAAACGGAAATTTCTATAAATTTATGGGCACTTAATTTAATTTTTTCATTTTCAATTACAAACGAGATGAACTCATAAGTTCTGTGGACTCGATTGTTGTGTTCAATTTGTAAGTAATTCTGACGTCTAATGCTTAGAGAAGACAAATAAATTAGTTCGTAAATTTGTCGCTGAAATTGGGTCAAACGAATTTTGAAGGCAAAATTATGCATTGAAGAATAATATCAAGATAATTAAGACCTTATACTACTGTGGGCAAAAAGTAATAAGACTTGTCAATTTAAATTTCGCCCAATTCGTTCAAAGATAGTTACCCGGATTTCAACTTTTCTCGTCATCCTGATCCTATCTATCTCGCTTAGTTTTAAGAGATATATACAACCGTTAATATGTTGTTATTCTTCCGAATTTATTATGTAAGTTTTTAAAGCAGTTTCAATTAATCCTCGACTTTTAATATACTCTCTCTAACTTAACTTTCTACATTTTTTTTAGCAATGTATCTCTACATCCCTAGCACCCCAACTGAAGTGTCTATTATAACTTATATTTATTAAAAATTGCATGTCATCAATTTGACATATGCTGTCAGTTGGAAATTAACATTTTTTTCAGCACAGCGCGCCGATATGCGCTCGTGTAGACGAAGTTTCCGGCTGTGCGCTATACCACAGAAAGAATTGTGCCCATAGATGTGCTGCCGGGCAAGCCTTGTATACTATATACTTATATGTACATATGTTTATGCAAATTTTTATATTCATATGCTTTTTTTATGTGTAAAACATGCACACATTTTTTTCCAAATTTTCACCCTCATACATTGACTTCTGGCCCAGCATTGAAATATTGTTAATTCTCTTCGCTTCGTCTATTTCTCCCCTAACATGCTTGCGCTCAAACAAGTCAATCAATCAACAGTCACACGATTCCTAGGCATTCAGTGTAACAATCAAATCAATCATAAAAAATTAGCCAAATTTTTTTTATTAAGTAACTGCATAAAAAATATAGAATAATGTCATATATTAGGTGTAGATAATATATGGATATAAAGTACAGCAAATACAAATAGTTCAGATAGATTTTTTGGAACGCTTGTCTAAGAAGTTTAGAGGTTAAGCCTGATTCGAAAGTCTGCTTGATTTTATGAAAAGCTTTCAGATTTTCAGAACTAGGCTAATCGCACACTTATCGCATTTGGCCTCGATAACCCCTATATATGTACATATCTTTGGTAGAGGCCTACACATTTCCTGATTAAAGCTTTTTTGTGATTCCTCATTTGTCTTTAATATGGTTAAGTATACTTTGACTTAATCACTAACCAATTCCGCTACTGACTCACTCAGAGAATCTGGATTTCTAAAGGAATACGTGTCTGAACACGCGGAAATCCGTAGACACTATGACCTTATACCGGATCACTTGGAACATGGAGTCTACAAACCGAACGCTGGCAGGTCTTTGTCTTCCAATATACTAGCAAGGGAGTGGTGCATTAGAAGAAACCATTGGAGGAGAGGGGCAGTGAGCTTCTTTATGGATGTGTCAAAGTTTGGGGAAAGTTTGGTGAAGGGATTTACAGTCAGAAGCTCTCTATAAACTCCAACTTCAGACTTCATGACTATTGCAATGTTTTCCAAGCCGAGGTTACAGCCAGTAATATACCCATTTACTGATCCGGAGAGCAGCCTCCTCCATTCAGGTAGCAGAGCGGCGATACTAGCCTTAAACTCATTAACAGTGTGTTCGGGTTGATAGTATCGAGTACCTTTGTGATAACACTGGTATGGGTAGCAGCCCGCAGCGGAATCGCAGACAATTGTAAAGCTGATGAGATAGCAAGGAGAGGCACCCCAGAACAGATAACAGTAGAATAGGACCGGGTCGATGCACCCGTTGGCTTACTACTATATAGCTGGACTTCGCGGAAGCTTGGACAGCGCTAAGCCACCATCGGTACATGCGTTATCGCAAAATCCTTTTAGTCCAACATCGATCGCAAGAGATCTAGTCATCTCTTAGCCCTCAGTAAGGCTAGCATCTCCTTAGTTGCGGAGGTTTTAACAGTCCATTGCCCTATTGGCGTCCATGCTGTAAGGCTGGGAATCTTACCAGACGCCATCTTCAGAAGCTGTATGGAAGAAGGCGAAGTAGAAACAACTCTATACTTCCTTCTTGACCGTCCCGCGCTTGGGAGGTCCAGGCTTAAACACTTGAGAGCACATACCTTCAGACATCCTATCGAAGTGGCGGGAATGGAAATTAAACGACGGTGCGAATTTGTATTGGCTACTAAGCGTTTTGCTTTATAAGTTCGAACACAGGGGTTCATCTTTTCTATAGCTTCACAAAGGTCTACATATTGCAGTTCACGTGCGATCTTTCTAGATTAGCCATCTAACCTAAGTTAACATCTCGGGTGGCTGGAATTGATATAAGCTACCTCAGTTACTGGAGTCTTTCGGCGCTTTGTCGATAGGAGACGACCTTTCTCTTTCATACCTAGGCGTTCTGGGCATAACAACGGAAAGGCATCTCTAGCCGGTTCGTTCTGATTACATAGATCCGGCCGTCATGGGAACGGAGATCTCTTTCATTATGCCTGAAGGTATAAGTTTTCTAAAAATATAGTTCTCTTCTCTCTAGTATATTTAAATTCTAATACTAGTTACATATACGCTTTATAACTAGTATTTATATTCACAATACTAAATAATTAATTCACCACACATGATCATAAATAAACCCACCTTCATTTGCCTGCCAAACGAAAAGCCTACACATGGGAGATATTAATCTCCTTCAAGTTACGTACAAGCCACCCTATTGATTACACACTCTGCACTTATTCACGAACATACACGCGAAACCTTTAATTAGTACTCACTTTTTAGGTCATTCGTCGTAATGCATTTGGTATATTTATATTTAAATACTATTTTATATGCGTTTTCGTTAAATAACCACACGAAATTAATTGGAATTCGTGACTAAATGGAGTTAACAGTTAACAGTCAACGGTGAAATGTCATATGTCAGTCAGCCGGTCAAAGTGGCAGTTAGTCAAATACATATCTACACAAGGTAAGTCAAATGGTAATAATATGAATGTATTCTTTTACGTGGCACATATACGGTATTCCCCCCTAGTTACTTTTAACCATCACAAACGAACAATAATTCATCAAATTTCAATAAAATGTCATGGAATATTTCTTATGACATTTGTCAAAAATTTGGTGTGGTAAGTAAGCAGCTTAGTGTTTGGAAATATTGGAAAGGAGAATGAAAGCATAATATACCAAGTTTTGTGGTTTAAATCTAGAACTTCATACACCCTGCTAAACAGAGTGATAACTGAATAAAACACTGAGTGCCGTTGCTAAACTTCCCTATTAGATCTTTAGTCCTTTTGTCATTCAACTATTTTTAAGAAGAAAACACAGAAACTTCAATTCTAATGGGGAATGTTTATTACCATTAGAAAGTACACTATTTGGCATTTATTTTTTTGGATCTTCTTTGAACTTTCCAAGAGCCCATAGTGCGAAGCGATATCGCTTGGGAAGGTCGAGCGGCTTCAGTCAGTTCGAGTTGGTGCGAACGTCGCCGAATTGACTCTCCGTAGTCTTCGTGTAGTACACTCTCATCTACGGCTGTTATATTTTCTTCACTGCCTGCTGGACATGATCCATTCGGTCGTACATTGTCCAATAATGAATGCTGAGTCTCAAGACGGGTGATGGTGTTGCGAATAGTACGAAATTTTGACCATAAGTTTCTTTACAGATCGTGAATTTTCCCAATAAAGTTGAAAGTTATTCCATGAAGAAATGCCAGAAAATACTGAACAAAAATAATATGACTGCTTGACACGACTCACGCGTTATCTGTCAAAAAAAAAGACTATGAAAAAAGTACTTCTACTTGGCTTACTCGTTATATACTGGAGTTAGTCTCCACACATAAAATGTATATAATTGTCGTCAAAAAAGTATAAATAAGATTCTTCATGTATTCCAGATGATTAAAATACATTATGGAATGATTTTGTTATACTTATTTTACATACTTTCGTTTTAATTAAGACACTAATTGTTGAAACGAGTCAGTTATTGTCTGCCTTAATTAAGTTTATATGTATTAAGACATGTTAATCTTATGGGGATGTTTTCATCTCCACTGATTTTAAATTATTTTTTATACTTTTTTAATAATATAACAACAATAAGCGAAGACGGGATGAAAATAAGACAAATCAAAAGATAAAATAAAAATTGAATGGCAATCGTCTTCTCATTACTTTAAATTATATATGGAGGACTTAGGCTACATAGAGGTAGAGCTAAGGTTTCGCAAATCTTATGAAAAAGCGAAAGCCTCAGAACCAAAAAACTGAAACTATAGTATGAAAAAGAGTGAGGAGACAGCTTCTATGGCAATTCAAAATTTCTTTCAGTACCTCGGTGCTACCATTACCAACTATACCGACTGTAGCATACTGGAACAGATCTTCACATGACTCAGGTAACAAAATGAAAGCCAATTAAAATTAAATGTACAAATAAAATTTAATAAACTGAAAAAAATTAAGTGCCAAAAATAAAAGGCTCAGTATAATAAACATAGTAGATATACATACGCATGTGTGTACATACATACATACATATATCACTGAAGTCATACCAATTTCAGCGAAGTAAGAGAGGCGAATTTTATAAGGCCGCCAACAGTTGTGAAGTAAAATATGAATTAACAGTGTATGACGTGAAGTTAGTAAAATTAACGTAAAGTTTTATTACAGACATTATTACTGACCGCCATATTGCAGTCATATTAGCCGACGTGTGAGAAAGTATGCTTATTAACGCTTAAATGAAAGAAATTTGTATTAATAACTTCCAAGAAAATAATTTAAGCAGAGTATAAATTAATGTATAAATAATACGAAACAAAGTACGCAGCAACAAAAATATACCCTACAACAAATAAAAGGTATTCAACAACAAATACAAATACTCAACTGCTAATATACAATATATTTAGATATACTCAGTCATAAAAAATTACCTCTAACATCTAACTCTCTAACTATATATCTAATTATCTAACAGCAAAAAATTACCCAATGACGAAAAATACCCTTCAACAAATACAAAATACCCTTAAAAAAAAAAAATTCCTGACAACAAAGTACCAACTACTCGACAATCAATACAAAATGTTTAATAAAAAATACGGAAAACTCTACCTACAAGTATGAATTACAAAGAAAAACACAAATCAAAACTAAGAATATAAAATACCATAGAAGACGTATTAAATACCCAACACCAAATTCAAAATACCTCATGACAAAAAAATATCCTTTAACAAAAATAAAATACCCTTTGACAAATACAAATTTTTCAACTTAAAGTACCATAACGAATATGAAATACCCATCAAGAAATATAATATATCCAACACAAAATAGGGAATGTATTACAATATATTATTATTAAATATCCAACGCCATACACAAAATATCTCAGGACAAAAAATACCTCTTAACAAATATAAAGTGCCTGAGGACACAAATGCAAATTTTTCAACTAGTATAAAATACCCCAAAATAAATAAGAAATATCCCACAAGAAATCTTAAATATCCAACACAAAATACAGAATATCTTGCAATATACATATATATTTCTTTGTCAGTAGAAGAAGCATTAAATAACCAACACTAAATATAAAATACCTCACGACAACAAATTACCCTTTAACAAATACAAATTTTCCTACTCAAAGTACAAAATACCCCATAATAAATATGAAATACCCTACAAGAAATATTTAATATCCAACACAAAATACAAAAGATCTTACAATTTAGATTATTGATGCATAAGAACTTGTTAAGGGGGTATTCTAGTCTAGAAATTTGAAAAAATCTAAAAAATTTTTTTTTTCATATTTCGATAGTTTTGATATTCAAAAATATCTCCCTAAAAGGATTTTTCAAAACTCAAATTATTTTCAAAGTTATAGCCATTTTAGTGAGCGAATATCGTATAACGCAAAATTTTAATCGCGTTTTACTCGAAACTACTATTTTCAACACTTCTGACATGATTTCTCAAGTTCTAATGAACCGATTAACTTGAAATTTGGTGTGGACCTTCTTTATATATCTCTCTATGGTTGGAACTAGGATTATTAAAAAATTTTGATTTTTACTATTTTTAAAAATTTGTGACCTTTGCCAAAAAAACGGGCAAAAAATTCAAACAGTCGCCATTTACTGAAATTTTTCTTTTTTTTACGATCACCCAAAGTGTTGGAATCGTGTCAGGAAGGGCGCAGCCTTATTTTCAACCCCCACCACGCCACCACGCCGCAATTAATCAAATTATCCCAAAATTTTTTTTTTTTATTTTTTTTTTTTGTATTATTAAAATATCAATAAATATCTGATAAAAAATTGGATGGTAAAAATGTTCTTAGTTTTTTTTTATTGGACTTTAAAAAAGTCTCGTTAAATAGCATTTCTAGACTAGAATACCCCCCTAAATACACTCCCGGACTTCTGGCGTTCCACCATCATTGTGGGTGGGTTCCTGATAGAACACTATTTCTCTCCTATTGGTTAAAACTGACCGAAACTGGCTTGCTTCCGTTGGAGGGTCCAACTGTTGCCAGTAGAGATTCAAATCAATAGTTTGGATGTAGCGGTCCAGCTTATAGCAGATGATTACTATTTGACAATCCCACCAAACCTGTTAGCTGCTATTGGCTAAAGTTGCCCGCTTCTTGGCGATTGCCTCCATCAGGCGGTTTCAATAGTTGACAGGAGTTTTTTAGTACGAAGTCTTATTTTTGTAACTAGCGGCTTAGCCATCAAACCAAGTTAAACTGAAATGGTTTTATTAACCAGGAGGTAAAAGATTTCTGACGTGGCTTTCCTCTCATTCGGAGGCTCACGTCTTCAACCTGTTAATAAGGTGAATACCTAGGGCTTATCTGTAATAGAAAATTGTCATGGAAACCAAAAATTGAATGAGTAAGGAAGGCATAGGTTACCTTATACTGCTGCAGAGGAGCTAAAGGGAAAAGGTGGACCCTCTCACCGAAGTGGTGTATTTTTCGAAACCGTAGTCTAATCCAATTCTCTCCTCTTTCAATGGTATTCCTGAAAACTTGGACAAACACGTCGCAGAAGCTACTCGTGTCGGATTTTCTCTCTTCATAAACCGACGAGAGATATTTAGATGAGGTGAAGTCGCTGGAGAAGAGTCGCAGTGACATTTTTCATATATGGATCGAAGTTAAGGAGAAACATTGTAGTAGCTTCTGAGTTTTCTAGAAGAAGCTTCCCGTAAATTCTAGCTTTAGACTACGAGACCAGCGTAGTATTTTCCAGGCAGAAGTGGCTGCTATTAAGGTGGCAGTAGATGTAATTCTATGAAATGCATCCTTTTTCACGTAAGTGAGAATTCATCCAACAGCAGAGCGGGGATACCAGCGGTGTACTCGCTGACTGAGCGCTAAAATTTTGTCAAACGCTGTACCTGGTTATAGGGGAATCGCCGACAACTGCAAAGGCGACAAGCTAACCAGAAGGGGTAACCTTGTGTCGCTTACATTAAAATGGGACCAAGTGGGGTCTCAATAGGAATTCATGTGGTAAGGATAAGAATCTAGACGAAAACCAATTCTCAAAGTTGTGTAGACGAGGTCGATTTGAAAGTAGCTAGACACTTCCTCCTCCATTATCCAGCCTTTGCCAGACTAATGATGAAACAAGTCGGCAGTTTTACCTTTGGCGAACTAGGAAAGATAGTCGAAACTGGCGCTAGCCTTCTCAAAAAAGTTGTGATAGGCTCAAGGGCTTTGTCGATTTGTACGGGTCTAATGATCTATTATATATGGTAAGAGTTTTAGGTAACGCAACGGACCGGTATTCTACGCTGTGCGAATGAGATCCCTGTTAGAATCAACCTCGTAACCTAACTTTTTTAGCATATCTATTAATTTCCTACCAGGTTTGTTCTATTATAGCTTTTTACTGAGGCAAGCCTAGTATTATGCAAATCAAGCGCTATGCATTGGCATAAAATTCTAATAAATATTTAGCTTAGTCAGTCGATTATTTGGAAAACGTATTACCAAACACGAAACGGCTAACTACAATACTATATAGGTAGATATGTGTATATATACATATATTTATCTGAATGCGCGATATTTTCTATACAAGCACATATGTATATAGGTATACTATATATTTTCATGTGTGCCTCAATAATTATGTCATTTGCATTTACCGTTAACACCAGCTAAAGGTGGATTTGCATTTTTTACACGCCAACTGGCCAACTATTGACATGACAAACAAACATACGAGTTAAATACTATATGGATATAAAGGTGGAATAATAAACGCTGTGTACTTTCATACATATATACATAAATACATTTGTACATGCAAACAAATAGCAATTTTTCGAAAATGAAGTGTGTTTCTATAAACACCAGTCGCTGACCGATGACTTTTATTGGTTGCTACAACAAATGTTGGGCTGGCATTCGTGCTGCCTTTTCATAGTTGTTGGTACATGTGTGGTGCGTATATACTGCTTCATTTAACTACCGTTATACAAATCTATAAGCTTATATGGTTAATTGAATACTTCGTGCGGGCCTATCATTCACCAATATTAGTATAGTTACCGATATATGTATTTGTACATATTTATGTGTATGTATATATGTATGTATATCTACGTTTGTATCTATGTAAGGAGGCACATATGGACGGAAGTGCCTTTCATTCT
This sequence comes from Bactrocera dorsalis, assembly GCF_023373825.1. Classification (NCBI taxonomy): domain Eukaryota; kingdom Metazoa; phylum Arthropoda; class Insecta; order Diptera; family Tephritidae; genus Bactrocera; species Bactrocera dorsalis. Next base: position 10,787,484 of record NC_064306.1, on the reverse strand, counting down.
AGCTCATATCAATAGCTTTTTCATATGTAAATTCATTTATTTGTTGGCTTATATACATATGTATGAATGTCTATATATAAAGATATATATATACCAATATGTACATAAGTGCTCATGTGTATATTATATGTAGGTCGTATATGTATAAGGAAAATGCTTGATTATTGGTTTCTTTCATTCGTTTTGGTCATTTGTATTTTTTTAGTACTTTCTTGTTGTTGTTTTTCATACGTTATTTTCTGTGTATTTTGTTATTGTTTTTGTGTGTTTTTTTTGACAGCTGAGTTTAATAGATTGGTTTTTCGAATTCATTAGCATTTTATTACCACGCCATTAACGCTTTTGGTGCCACAAAATTACAAAAAAGCAACAACAAAAAACAAAAACCACCAACAACAATATACTAACAAATATAACCAATAGTTGTAGTTAGCGGCTTGTTGGGGGTGTTACACAGCTATACAGGTATTAAGCGTTCAAATACGCTTACATATATACATACATATGTACAAATACAAGCATAAACATACATACACTTCATATCTACATACATATATGCTTCCACCGCAGGTGAGCTCTAGCATGTGGCTTAAATATGTTTGTATTTGTTTACATATATAGTTAAGGTAAAGAAGGTCAACTAGCTGTTGGCCACTAAGTTGGACTAACGGTGGTTGGTCAATATATACTTGTTGTTGTAACACCACTCGCCATCAATCGATTGTTACTCACACCCTTTGACGTGTCTGCTATTTGGCAGCATATTTATTGTATTTGATTATATCGACTCGCTTGGCGGTCCCAAAGCGTTCGGCCGAAGCGACTGGGGCGTACCGATGACTTTTGTGGTTTTTACAATTCTATTTTTGGTGTTCGCTTTTGGCAGTCGTAAATGACGGTATCACATACGAGCAGGTTAATTTATGCGCGTGCTATTGCATATTCAATACGCAGATATGTAGGTGACTACATATGTATGTATATATACATATATGCATATTGTATATATTTACAAATATATTTGTGTGTAAAATACCTATAAACTTATACAGAACAATTGTTCGAGGAATCATACCTGCTCAGGCATATACGTAATGTATGTATGGCAAAAAATACATTATATACATACATATGTATGTATACTCATATATCTAAAATATTAATAAAAAAAACCCCAAATTAATTTATTCACGTCCCAAATGCGTGCGGAATTGTTTCTAATAATTTCTGTTGTTTGGTTCGATATTCTTATTTTTTATTCAGCTATTTGGGTTTCATTCTAACCTTATAAAATTTCATTTTTGGGTGTGTGAAACTTATTTCCAAGAATGTGCCATGTAGAATATTTGCATATATATAGGATATGTTATTATTTTTAATGAATTTAAGAAACAAATTTTATGATTTCATGAATAAGTCACTACTTTTCTACAATAAAAATATATTTAGTTAAAACAGATGAAAAATTATTATTAAAAAAATTAACGACACATTATAAAATATTTTATAATTCAAAAATTTTAATGTCAGTAGTTCATCAGAGTTAGACTTATACTTAAAGTACTTTATTGACAAAGCTGCTTTCTCGGCTGAAGTCTTAATAATGTACACAATACAGGAAAGAGCCAACAAGTCAGTTCTCAAGAATCTTTCTACATATATACCATACAATTTAAATTCGAAAAAATATATCTTCTGACCCAACCTTTTTAACTGAATATTCCTCATTATTTAACTACAATTTTTCTAACTATTCTCAATTTAAACAAGAAAAAACCTTAACTATGTGTTCAGTTTGTATGGAAGCTATATGCTCTAGTAATCCCATCTGAACAATTTCCTCTGATATAACATTGTTGCCTTAGATAATAATCTGTACCAAATTTCGTGAATATATCTTGTCAAATGGAAAGTTTCCCATACAAGAACTTGATTCCGATTGTTCAGTTTATATGGCGGCTATATGTTATAGTGGTCCGATATCGGCAGTTCCGACAAATGAGTAGCCTCTTGAAGAGAAAATGACATTTGCAAAATTTAACAACGATATCTTAGAAACTGAGGGACTAGTTCGTATATATACAGACAGACGGGCATGGCTAAACCAACGCAGCTCAACATACTGATCATTTATATATATATTTTATAGGATCTCCGATCTTCCTTCTGGGTGGTACAAACTTCGTGACAAACTTAATATACCCTGTTAAGGGTATAAAAATACCTCAAAGGACGCAGTTTCAAATATTTTTTACGCTGTGGGTCAACCTATGCTATGGACTGCAATAATTTTTTATCGATTCCAGCCTAGTAAGATATAGAAAGCTTAGGACTTTCTCTATGTTGACAAAATCCACAGCATATCGATTTCAGCTTGGTATATAGGCTTCTCATATTCCAAGCATCGCACAATCTGAGGATGGAACATAGATTTTTTCAACTTTTGACAAGAAACACAACAATGGAAATCCCTAACAGCCTATAACCATACTAACTGACAATTATGTATCTAACCCAACTCATATTCCTCTACTTAAAGAGCTCATTTTAATAACCCGGAAAAAGCATGAATTGTCATTTCCTTATCCCTTTGGCATTTTCTTAACTATTCGTAACGAATATTCTCGGTTGTATTACAATGGAAAAACGGTTGAGAACCTTTATCGAACTCCAAAAGAAATCACAGCGTATTTGTCGAAACATCTAGTCTACAATATGGACATTTTTCAGGCAAAAAATTACTAGAAGGTTCTATCAATCGCTTTGAAGATTTATAAAAAAGACGAGAAAAATTGATTTCCACCAATCCAACTGACAAAGATCCAAACGGCCACAAAGAAAAGTAGGAATTTATTCAACTGTCGCAGAAACATCAAGCAATGGATATCTCTTTAAAGAGATCATGAAAGAACACTGCCAAATGGATATCATATAGTAATTAACAATAATGAAATTAGTTTAACATAACACAGTACCGTTATATCTTTTCAATTTACAAGTGGTGGTCTCATAAAGTCTCCATCTATCATAAAAAAGCATGTTTCACATTGCTCACTTTGTGTTAAAAACCCACCCCCAACTGGCTAAATTTAGATCTATGAACTCTTCAACTAACCTAAAATTCGTTATACGTAAGATTTTGGGAAAGACCTGTGAGAAACTTGACGACACACACACGGTTTGTCCGGAAAGAATAGGACTGACTTTCTTCTGCCGCGACTGTACTTGGAGCATGAGCACCGACTGCATTCAGTTAAGGGCGTTCCTAGCTAACGAACGAGCGACTGGTCAGTAGTCTCCGAGCACCTGAAGAGTCAGAAAAAACATCTTCGCGCGATGTGTTTCTGTGATTGATGTAAGCCGAAAATGCTGCGTTCATTAGAGCTGAGATATACAATTAAATTCTGTGTGAAACCCGGAAAATCTGCGAGAGAGACGTTTGATATGATCGAGAAGGTTTACCCAGACGTTGCTTTACCAAGAAGGGTTGCGTTTCGGTAGCACCAGGCCATTTTGAAGGGCCGGGAAGAGGTCGCTGATAAAGACCGTACTGGGAGACCTGCGACTTCGACAAACACCGACAATGTGACACGTGTGCGCAAAGTTGTGTACTCAGATCTTATATTTATAAAAATCTGTGGTTTATGATATTGTGACGAAACACTTAACAAACGCAAGATGTGCGCGAATATTGTTCCAAAAGTGCTCACTGATGACCAGAAATTGCAGAAGAATTGGCGAATACTCGGACAACTCTGTTGTTATTTTTACACACGTGAAAATTCGAATTTTCTAAGTATTGTACTTAAATACATATACACACTACTATTTACCTTGCAACATTTTCCTTAAATAATTTATGCAATTTCGAATAACTTAAGTCATTTCCAGCCATTTTCAGCCTATTTTCGCCATAAATACTCGTACATTTCCTTTGGGGTCTAATAATGTTTTATTAGTAAATGCCTTTTGGTATTAGTTATAGGCTATAAAATGCATAAATTAAACAAACACGCACGCATATACACAAACAGGCTACCTATATACTACACTTAAAGGAAAATGATGTACAAATATATAGGCATAAATATACGAATACTCTTGGTTTTCGTAGTTTATAGTACACTAATTCGTATTAACCAGCAGTTAATATACGTATAAATGTACTTACATATATATATGTATTATATATACATACATCACTATCCCAACACTAAGTATTCACCTAACATTTGTCAACTTCACCCTAACCTGCAAACGAATTTCCCACCATTTTCTTTTGAACTGCCACACATTACGGCATTGTTGCCACAATTTTACGGGTCAATACTACTAGCGGCTGGTCAATGGTTTGACTAACTGACCGGCGTAATGCTAATAATGTAATAAATATTCAAATTAACAGCTTGAAAGAAACGTCAACTCATTTTCATATACGAATACATGAAACACAGTACACGAAAAATGTGTGTGGACATAGGTGGTTCACCCTCTTAACTTCGGATATTTGACGAATAATTAATTTTTTCGTAAATACGAGCGACTATGTATAGTTACCAGTTTTAGTGATATTTACGAGGTCTGTCCGATAAATAACCGACCTAACCATGATGCACGCGACTTTTCAAATTTTTTTTTTTTTATTTTTCTACATAGTTTCCTTGTAACTCCACGCACTTCTCCCAGCGATGCTCCCATCTCTGCAACCCTTCCAAATAGTACTTGGCGTCTTTGTCTGCAAAATACGAGTTCACGAAAGAGATTGCCTCCTCATTTGACGAAAATCTCTGGCCGCCGAGCGCAGTTTTAAGCTGAGGAAACAAAAAAAAGTCGCTTGGTGCTAGATCCGGTGAATAAGGTGGATAGTCAAGCAGTTCGAACCGCAATTCGTGGATTTTCGCCATGGCGACTGTTGAGGGTTGAGATGGTGCGTTGTCTTGGTGGAACAAGACTTTCTTTTTTTTGCAAATGTGGCCGATTTTTCGAAATTTCTTCCTTTAGCTTGTCCAATAATGATGCGTAGTATGCTCCTGTTATAGTTTTTCCTTTTTCAAGATAGTCGATAAAAATAATTCCATGGCTGTCCCAAAAAACACTCGCCATCACTTTCCCAGCCGAATACACAGCTTTAGGTTTTTTTGGGGCTGGTTCCCCCTTTTCAATCCACTGTTTAGATTGCTTTTTTGTTTCGGGCGTATAATGATGAATCCAAGTTTCGTCTACAGTTATCAATCGGCGCCAAAACTTGGTCTTATTGCCTCTAAACTGAGCCAACATAGCGCTGGAAATGTTCATGCGCGCACGTTTGTGGTCTAGCGTAAGCAAACGCGGCACCCAACGCGCGGACAGCTTTCTCATGCTCAAATCTTGGTTTAATATGTGACAAACAGTTTCTTTTGACATCTTCATAATCTCAGCTATTTCCCTAACTTTAATCCGGCGGTCGTCTAGTACCAATTGATGAACTTTAGCGATGTTATCTTTAGTGGTTACAGTTTTTGGACGCCCCGGACGTTCATCATCTTACAAGCTCCTGCGACCACGTTTAAATTAATCTGCCCAAAATATTACGGAGGTAAAATATGGTGCAGAGTCACCAAACACGGAGTCCAACTCATCTTTGATATGTTAAGGCGCCTTTCAAAAATAAAAATTTAATTACAGCTCGATATTCAATTTTTTTCCATTTTGTGGAAATCACCGAAATAGACTCACAAAAACGACTGTCAACAGATAATTGCGCAAGATAAATTTCTGAAATTTTGGCGAGTAGCTATTATAATATGCACAATTTGAAGTAGAAACTTTTTTTTCTTTTGTGCCGCTAGCTACAGGTTGGGGACGGTTATTTACCGGACAGCCCTCGTATTAACGATGTATTACGGGTGTCTTTCTGGTATGTTAGTGTTTTCGAAACTTTTTTAATCGAAGATAAGGGAATCGTGAAGAAAATCGTTTATGTAGCAAGGCATATAGTTTGGTATTAGACGGAAAAATTTTATGAAGAAAAATGTTATGTATTCTGCTATATTATAGGAATTAGACCATCTGTTCTACCTAGGCACTATAGGGACATATGGAGGTATACGTGCACTAAAGCAAATTTCAGAAACCCATAGAGAGTGCATGTTTTCTCTTTGGAAAAAATTAAGGGTTAGCTTTACAATATATATTTAGAGCAAAAATTCAAGGTCCTTGCGCTGTCGAAACCAAAAATCAGCTGAATGAATCAGGAAAACTCTTAACATACCTTTGAAGAACCAAAACCTTTTTCTGTACCAACTTTAAGACAAACAATTAATAATTGGTTATATACTGATAACTGAGTATAATAATATATGTAGAAGGTCTGGAACAAATTTGCAGTAGTCTATTCTATTGGTCGACATGTATTTCTCTGCTGGATCAGATATTAGCTTGTTCAGTGGTTATCTGACAGACCAGATAATCACCTGAAGGTTCGTCGTCTATGATTGAATGTCGAATCTGGTTCGAAAAATACCATATAAATTCTTGTATCAGTTCAATACTACACAAACAAAGTTTTCTTATGGGAGATCAAGTAACGAAGTGCTGACAGTTTCCATAAGGAAAGAAAGTAACAACGTAGGCTTTCTGCGCTTTTTGTCTCAATTTATCTCAATTATACTTCATGAGGTTGTTGGTTATGTATTCCAAAGAAACTTTTCGAGCTTTGCTGAGATGAATGTAAGTACTTTTTTACCCTATTCATAGCTAGCATATACTATCTAAGAAAAGACCGCTGATGTTTCTGTCTTACTTATACGAACCGTGGGTGCGGTGTGTTACTATCGCCCATGCAGAAATATTTACTTGTTATGACGGTTAATGCCACGCCGCTACTGTAGAGGGAAACGCTACGTACATACAAAGCCTGCCTGCACTCAATTATGATGAGGACTGTCAAAGAAGGACACCACGAGAAAAAGAGGGAAGAGATACCTCTATTCGACAAAAGTAAAAGAGAGGCAGAAAGACGTAAATATGAAAAGCTTGAGATACTCGTACTGTCTAGCAGAAGTTCGACCCGAAAAATGATCAGAAGTTAAGGCAGCAAACATCTTTTGAAATGGCAGGAAAGGAAACCTGGTAACAACGATGGACGAAGAAGAACTCGCTTCAAAAATATACCGCGACAACATTTTCGTCCCGCCACTCGACCAAGAAAAGGTGAAAACAGCTCTAAGGCGGCTTAGGGATAACAAAACTCCAGGGGTTGATAGATTACCAGCTGAACTGTTTGTAGCCGGCGGCGGGGTCTGGAAAGATGCATGTTCCAGCTGCTAGGCATTATTTGGTCGGATGAACACATGTTTAATGATTGAAATATTTGTGTACTCTACCTTATACACAAGAAGAGAGATCCCGCAGTCTGCGCTAACTATCACGGCATCAGTTTTCTTAATATCGCGTATAAGGCTCTTTCGCAGTATGGCGCGAAAGACTTGAGCCCATTATAAATAAATTGATTTCACCTTATTAAAGCGGCTTTAGACCTGGCCAAGCCACCATTGGTCAGATTTTCACAATACGAAAAATCCAAGCTCTTGACAAGGGGATCAACACCCAACACCTTTTTGCTTTCGACAGCACTGATCGGAGCTGCCTATTCGACGCCATGTCTAAATTCGATACCGCTGCGAAACACATACGGTTATGCAGAATTCCGTTGATTAATTTCCCCTCTTCGAGTACCTTTAGCCAATTATCGTTAAGTAGAGACGCGTAAAAACTTAACCTTTAATCTTAAATTGATAATCATCATTCGATTTGATAAAAAAACTAACCTCAAAATAATACTAGCCTTACTCACGTGTCACCCTTCCGGCTCAGCACAACCCTTCACGCATTTATTAAGCAATTTTCTACTAATTTCCTACATCAATTTTACACATAAATAGTTGGCAATAGAGAATAAAATACTTGAACACTCAAATGCGAACATAAGCTTCGAACGAAGGGCCTGATATGTCCACATATGGCCACCCACAAACAACGGCTAATGCAGTTTATCACTTACAAATCACACAAAGCCGTGGCAATACTTTGTATAAAGGGTCATCGTTGGCCCATACACACCTTAACGATATAATATATATGGGTGTGTGTGCTTGTACAACTTGATGGCTTTCCCTTAACCCCATTTAACACTTTCATTGACCACATTAACCGGCGCTAAAGAGGGATGTTATCACCTTTCAATAACAGTAACGGACGCACACCTACATAAAGACACGCTGACAAGAACACACACACATATTCAGGCATAAACATACACGCATAATGCTGGTGAATGCTTGTACTGTTACTTCTCGGTAAAAAGTACAAGTATGTATGTATGTAAATCGCAAAAAAATGCGTGCTTTACTTCCTAGATTCGCAATCGTTTTCAAAAATGCGAGAAAAAGTGCGTGAAAGTACCGTTTTTTGCTTTCTTTTGTAACATAGCCAACGCAGACACTTCAAGTCAGCACGCATGCCAGCGAGCAAAAGGGTTTTGTCCTGCCAGCCCACACACAACCAGTCACACATATATGCGCTCATAACGCCTTCGTCCAACATGAGTGTGTAGAAGGAGCGAACGCTAAGCGAAAGGCTAACCTTGGTAATATGAAGGTGTTCTGTTGGCAGGGAAGCGTCAACCCTTAAGTCCATAGGTGATGGATAAAAAGTGGAATTACGCAAATTCGATGTGGATATATACACTTTTTTCTCGATTAGAAGGTGTTTATGAAAGCAACACTTTTTCAATGGAATATACTCATGTATAAGCCAAGTGAAATTCAATAAGAGGTCAGGAGCAAGGAGGATATGGTCAGTACTTTATAAAAACATACAATATCTTCGAGGTATGGGTACTTTTAGTAACATAGACCCCAAGTGTATGCTATAGATAGCAGAAGAGGGATGCCATAATATGCTTGGTTGAGAGTAGGGATGGAAAGTAGTTCTGAACGAAGGAGAAGCCACTGAACTAGACTTATTTGGTCTTTAGTGAGTATTAGTCAAGCATTAAACGACTGAGAGCTCGCCTTTCCCATATATATTTATCCAATATTTAGTCAGCAATTACCCTTATACGTACTTAGATTTTGGAGATGAGATCTCAATGAAAAGCTCTACCAGTGCATTATGTCTCTTTATCCCTCAATTTTTTTTTTCGAATCCAATAGTACACGAAGGTTGAATGTGAGTTTGAACAACTGAAAATATTCAGGTGTGTAAAACATTAAATTGAAACCCGTTAGAACATTAAAATAGTTCAAAATAGTGATTTTTTTTTTAAGAATGAAGGTACAACCCCAAAAAGGAGTTAGTTAAGGTTCCATAACTCCCAACTCGCAACTTTGAATGCCTCTACTGTTCTCTGATCTACAAATTTTTTAATATTACGATTAAGAACTTTCGTAAGTGATGTACAAGGACCGCTCCCTTAAACTTTTCAAGGCTTATTACTAAATAATCACCCATTTAGGCTAATGCGTTTTGTTTTCAATATCAAAATAAACCCATCTGCTAGACTCAGGCGATTCCAACCGCCTCACGAAAGTATACCGGTGATCGCTTTTCCGTTTGCTCTTCGCCTTCTGAAGTTTTTCCGATGTGGTCATAACGTCATCGTTTCCTCTTTACGTACCATGATGCTTCTAATGCACAATCTTCCTTATACTTCTTTGAATTTCATATCTAATTTCCCCATCTTTTCTGACGTCGCTTCCAAGTCTTACGAACTCTAAAAAACCTCGAAGCTATGACGGTCCACATCATAGTTGAAGCTTCACTCTTCCTCAATGAACCGAATTCTAAGTACCTTAATCAAGAGAGTGGTATTTTCTTGAAACTCAGATCTAGTTTCCCCATATTTTCTAATGCATTCTAAAACTACGAAGCTATGACGGTCCACATAAAGGTTAAAAGTAATGACCAGAGTTTTTAGGTATTAATTTTAATTTTCGTTAGACCGAATGATTACGGTATTTATTGCAAAATAGTGGTGCTTATTAGACCAAAGACACTTTCTCATCGGTATACACCCAAACCTGTACGGTTATAGGTAGTCAAACCAAGCCTTTATGGGACTGACAGAGCAAGAAGACTGCAGAAAATGTTTAAAGCAAGACACCAGAGAAACAATGGAGCATCTGTTGTGTACTTGTCCCGCATTGACAAGACTACGGTGTAAGCACCTAAGATCCGCACGGCACGTCAGAAAGTAGCGATAGTGAGGCTACAAAGTATGTTAAAATTCTCGTCAAGAGCGCAGACATCCTAAGGATTGACTACTCCTCATAGACCTAGTAATTGAACTCCATCTGTTATCGCAACGGACCAAAACTGATCTATTCGTGGCTGATTGGCCTGCCAGATTGGCTTAACCTAACCTAAAAAAAGACTTTTTCGGTACAAGAAGGGTTTCAATAAAGATCAAGTAAAAGCCAAATATCGGTCGACGAAGTAAGGCTTCAATGGGTAAGAAAAATAAATGTTCTATATAGTACTTTCCAGAGGTTTTATCTAGTTGGGATAATGGTTCCGGGATTGGATAACGGTATATCGGCGATTATACCTCTGTAACAGGTTTCATAATATATATTTTGAAGATTCCGGGTCAGTTGTTGCTTTGCTAATTTTTGCATACGCACAATTAGTAAACATAGGATCGAGATTATGATCGGTATCGAGATCCCGTTAATCTGCTGCACTTTATAACTTGCTTACGATTATTTTTTTAACAGGTGTTTGTAGCTCGCATACAGTGAGAATATCAATTCGTTATGCGTGGGCGGTGTTAAAGTACCGTTATACGTGGGGCAAGCAAGCAGTCAGCACGTCGCAACGCCAATGTTGCAGTTGCAATTATTGTTGCTTTGTTACGCGCAGCAATCGCTATACTTGCACTGGTCTGCTCTTTATTTGTCGCTCTTATTATTGTTGTTGTAATTATTTTTATAACACTTGTTGGCTGCTTTTATTGTTTTCATTATTATTTGTGGCACATGTGCGTATATATATTTATATACTAATGTATGTATGTGTGGAAGAAAATCCGCAACATTGCGCTGTCATGCTGCCACACCGCAGCAACAATAACAACAAGAAGCAATAACGACTTGCCCTTGCCACCATGCCACTTCAAAAACTACAACTAACAAAAACGTGCAACTTTTTGCAAAAACCAACAACAACAACAAGTGTGCTACACAAGTTATTACATGCAATTCGACACACACGTACACACTTACATACATATGTATGTATTAATATGTAAATGCCGTTACAATAGTCGCATATGTTGCTTGTACTATTAATTTTACACCGAAGCCACACACACATGCGCTTGTTGCTTGCTGATTTTCGCCAGCGTAAATTTAGTAGGTAATAATGAGCATGTTGCCGCACACGAAAACTTCTATTCGGCTTCCTTTTTTGTCTTACCTATTTTATTACAATTTTTTTTTTGTTTTTTTTTATGAATTTATCTATGCACATCTTGCTTTTCGGCACTTTTCATGCATACCTGTAACATACTAAGATGCAAAACTGTAAATCAGGGTGGTTCTTATATGATCCGAAAATATTTTCAATTTAGATTTTATAAAACTCAACTCTTATGCCGAGTTGAATCGAACATACAGCAGCTATGAACCTGAGTGGAAGATGGCAATGCCTATCTCTCCGACCTTTCTCACTTCCTTGCTGCACCGAACTTAACTCGACTCCACTAATTCCACAGCGATCAAATTTACAAACAAGGCGAAGGAGTACAGACTTGACCTTAATATTGCAGTCGATGGCGTCAAGGTTCCGACTGTCCATAATAAAATTTTAGATGTGACTCTTGACGATCTGTGCTCCTTCACTACTCATACGACTACTCAAAATTATCAAGTCGCTAGCCGGCAGCACATTGGGAAAGAAACAAATTGTTGCCAACTTAACATACAAGGCATTCGGCCGGCCGGTACTTAACTACGCCGCACCAATATGGTCGCCTGGATGCAGTGAAACCCTGACGAGAAAACTCTAGACTTGTCAGTATACTGCACTCCGGACTGGGACAGGATGCCTCTTGATGTCTCCTGTGGAACACTTGCATATTGAGACCAGTTGAGGAGCATACTGAACTCCTCTCCAAGCCATTCCTGCCGGGGTACTTTTGCAGAAATCAACCCTGCAGTCACCTGCTTGGACCGGAACCGCCTTCCAGAGCATCAAGAGGTTATTCCTGAACTACGTCGACGACATAAGACAATACACCGACAAGACTTCAGACACAACTAACATCAAACATGCACTGACCTCTATTCACAGTGGAGCCATTAACAACTTCACCGACTCCCTCTCAGTAAATGGCATACTCGGAGTCAAACCCCCTACCAATTGCAGGCACCGAGATGCAAATTCCACGAGAAACCAGAGTGACCCTTGCGCCGCTTCGTTCTGGATACTCTAGCCGGTTAAACTCCTACTTATCCAGAATAGACCCTGGCATATCTAACATATGTCCTGCGTGCAATGAGTCTCCGCATGACATTAGCGACCTCTTTGTAGGCCCCACTAATCCCCCCGTACCCCTTTATTTGCACTTCCAAAGTAGGTACTAATGTAGATATAGATATTGCCCTCAAAATTGGTTAATTTTGACTTAAGCACCACCCTAACACTCATATGCATATTACTCTCAACACAGAATTGTTTGTGTAAAACAATAGCAACTACTCAAACGACTCGTGTACGCGCGCTACTTCTTCGACAACGTCTAGTTTTGCATGCAAATCTGCCAAGAATTTTCGCAAAATTTTTCGCTGACAATTAAATATTATTTTCTGCCACAAAAGTTCGAAAATTATTATGTTGTTTGGCGGTGCCTGTTGCACACGGCATCCGCATGTTGCAACACAACACTATCAGACAACATAAATTTTAGAAATTGTTATTCTTGCAACCGGATCTTGTGAGAACCACTAACGGCGTTAGTTGAGATGTGTATGTAAGTAGCGGATTTTCATTGTAAAGGAGTCTGGGAATGAAAATACTTGAAATCGACTAAAGCTACATATGACTGTATATGCATACATATATGTCTGAACTTGTGTTTCTTGAAATGGATATTTTGATGCAGTTATGATTATACCGACACAAGATAACGCTCCCGCTGAAGATATATGAGTAACAGCATCTCTCCCAGCATTAAAATTCGCGCTGTCTCAAAATCTGGAGTACTAGTGAAGAGCGTATGAAGGTTTTCTCAAAGTCATATTATATTAATGTGGGTAAGCATACTAAAGGGTGATTTTTTAAGAGCTTGATAACTTTTTTAAAAAAAAAAACGCATAAAATTTGCAAAATCTCATCGGTTCTTTATTTGAAACGTTAGATTGGTTCATGACATTTACTTTTTGAAGATAATTTCATTTAAATGTTGACCGCGGCTGCGTCTTAGGTGGTCCATTCGGAAAGTCCAATTTTGGGCAACTTTTTCGAGCATTTCGGCCGGAATAGCCCGAATTTCTTCGGAAATGTTGTCTTCCAAAGCTGGAATAGTTGCTGGCTTATTTCTGTAGACTTTAGACTTGACGTAGCCCCACAAAAAATAGTCTAAAGGCGTTAAATCGCATGATCTTGGTGGCCAACTTACGGGTCCATTTCTTGAGATGAATTGTTGTCCGAAGTTTTCCCTCAAAATGGCCATAGAATCGCGAGCTGTGTGGCATGTAGCGCCATCTTGTTGAAACCACATGTCAACCAAGTTCAGTTCTTCCATTTTTGGCAACAAAAAGTTTGTTAGCATCGAACGATAGCGATCGCCATTCACCGTAACGTTGCGTCCAACAGCATCTTTGAAAAAATACGGTCCAATGATTCCACCAGCGTACAAACCACACCAAACAGTGCATTTTTCGGGATGCATGGGCAGTTCTTGAACGGCTTCTGGTTGCTCTTCACCCCAAATGCGGCAATTTTGCTTATTTACGTAGCCATTCAACCAGAAATGAGCCTCATCGCTGAACAAAATTTGTCGATAAAAAAGCGCGAAACACATTTCGAACCGAACACTGATTTTGGTAATAAAATTCAATGATTTGCAAGCGTTGCTCGTTAGTAAGTCTATTCATGATGAAATGTCAAAGCATACTGAGCATCTTTCTCTTTGACACCATGTCTGAAATCCCACGTGATCTGTCAAATACTAATGCATGAAAATCCTAACCTCAAAAAAATCACCCGTTACAATTTATCTGTACGAAGCCTTTGCAGCTCTTAATATCACGGAGTATGCTCTTGTTAGAGCAAAAAAGGCTTCGACCAAACAAAAAATAATAATTTCCCATTAAAACTTGTGCTTCAAAGTTAATTAAACTCTAACAACTACCTACTAATCGTCCTACCAAATTGAACCTTCTAAATTCAGCTAAGTACTTTATAACACTCTTCGACTTTCCGACTATATTTCTTGCATTCGAAAAGTGACTTAGTACTTGCAGAACCCATAAAAGTATTTTACCACCCAACACGAAAATATTTGTATGATTAGGTGTCATTTATCCCCAAATATGAAAAATCTTGACTCAAGTCGGCGTTTAGATATAGCATCAACTGAAAAGTGAAAACAATTACTGCTGCTCGTCGATATGTGTTCTTATAAATTAGAAAATTTGTCTTAAGCAATAATCTCACATCACACTGCATCAGAGAATGTGCTTAGAAGCAGGGTGGCAGTAGATACAGTAGCTGCCAGAAAATGACTGCTGAGTTCCAGGCCACAAAAGCGTACGGGGAAACGATATACATAGTTGATGGGATCACTAAAAGTGTCATCCACTTGGCTACCGACCAAGTTCAGTATATACGCATGTCGCTAAAAACTATACACAATGAAATTTTCGAATGGACTGACAGACGGTAGAGGGTGAGATGGAATGCCTTAGGGGTATATAGGATCGCCAAAATAATGTGCAAGGAAGTGGAATGGAAACATGCAAGCTTTCTACTCACACGATCTCAAAAAGATTTCAGGTCGATTGCTAACCTACTCATAAGTCAAAACTTAATGCGAGCCATGTAGAAATTATTGATGATGTCGATGACGAAAGATAGACGCCGGAACACTTCATCTACTTATGTCCGGCTTTAGTATCTAAAAAACTTCGCAATTCAAAAGATTAGAAGAAGTATCAGGATTAGACATGAATCTCTATTGAATTTCGCAAAATGCGTTGACGTCCTGCACAACATAATAACGAACCTCTCTCTGACACTACGATGGATTTGTAGGTCTATGTATGGCCTGAAAGTAAGCCAGTGTAACCTAACCTAACTTAAATTAACCTTATGCTGCTCAACTGGAAATCGCCAAGAAAAAGGAAATGTAGTGAAACGAAAAGTATGGTTCGAGTGGTTCAGAATTTTCGCAAGATTTCATTTTTCCTGACATTTGCTAGTATGACGTCAGCAAAACTTAAGTTCTGCCAATTTTACATAGAACAGACTTACCACTGATGGAATTTGATTTGCATTGAATTAGACGTTGGCTGAAATTGAATATAAATTACCACAGCCGGCTTATGAACTCAAATCAGTAGATCTATAGCATCCAAATAAGCCGAGTGTTGTCTATATAAGCCCTTTTCGAGAGCGCCAATCATATCCACCCTTCTTGCACTGTTGAAGGCGTTTCGGACATCTAAAGTCGCCAGCAACACTATTTTTTTATATTTATACCATCTGCGCTGTACGGCTTCTACACTTTCAATTACGTATTTTAGAGCTCCTAGAGTTGATCTGCCAGGTCCAAGGCAGTGTTGTCTATGGGAAAGTCCTCCAGCTTCGTTGATAAACGCTTCGAGTCTGGGGTTAAGTAGCCTATCATGATTAGCACCAGCTTTTTCCAAGAAATAGTCCAGCTTCGAGGTAGGCCCTGAACATGTTCAATAGTACTGCCGGTCGCTCTGCAGCGACTATTTTCATGATTTCTGCTGTGATCCCCTCCGCGCTGGGAAATTTGTTTGCAAGTGCCTAATTGCAGCTCTTTAAGGTTAAACTGAGGGATTTAAGGAAATCTTAGAGTTTGTACAATTGACCTCTTTTTCAGAGGAAATATTCATACGTGTATATTTCCGTCTTGGAAGAGTTTATTTTTTTTGTAAACGTTTCGATAAAAAAACTAGTTCTCTCTATAAACAAACTAAATAAAATTTTATAAACCTCTTTTTGCTATAGATCTAAAAAAAATAAGTTTGCTTACTTTGGTGTCTACGTTAAGGCAAAAAATATAAAATTTTATGTGGAAACTATTTTATGAAGTGCTGCGCCCAAAAAGCTATTAAATATTTTACTCTCCATTTCCATTTTTAATGAAGTTCAAGAATTTCACAATATCTTAATACAAACAATGTATATAAATCGCCTGCCTTAACTGATATATTTTCTCCAGGACGCTGAAAGATCGTCGCCATAAAAACCCATTTATTGGACGCGTACGTGTGCCAAAAAGATCAGCGATAAATTATCCAAACACTTATCGTTATATATCGAAATAAAATCTGTACTTGATTTCAAAATAAATGTATGGAAAAAAACGCAAGCAAATACACAAAGAGACAATCAACAAAGTTAAAAGGAAATAAGTATTCAATGCGACGCGCATTAAATAGCTTTTTTCGGCTTATTTCGTAAAATTTCAATAATAAAACGAATTTCATACGAGTAGGCACAACAGACAGCGTGCGGCATACAGTGTAACAAGAGTAGATATAACATTTCATTTCGTGGCTTTGTGAAACGCGTGAACGCTTAATAAAGCAAACGACCAACGAGCGCCTACTTCCAACTGCTAACTTCTTTGAAAAGATGCGATCTACACGTGGCCAGCGACGAAGATGAGAACGGCATGATCATGAAGCTGAAGATGGCAGTGCATTTGGCGGATGATGAGCCAGTTGATGGCGCGGGAGAGCGCTGAGGCATTGCAAACGCGACAGCTAGGCAGTCAGCGCGCTGAAGTGAAGATCACATAACATAACTCATATTGTCGAGAATAAGCTGCGGCGCTGCTGACTCGGCGTTACGGCACGATACGGAGGCGATCTACATTCATTATCTTTCCCTTTTGACTCGACAATGCTGGCAATGAGTAACACAAAGGCTAATATGTGTATAAGTTTTTTTATATAAACTTAATAAAAATTATTACACCTTTATGGGCGATCACGTACGGACGTGACAAACGCACCGAACACGCATTCAATAAATTCTCGCAACAAATGGTTGGCGTACACACAGCCAACACATACATGCAAACATATAGAGCGCGGCGCGTTGGCGCAGTATGGCAGCAAGGCGTTGACATGACGGCAAGAAAGTGGAAGTGAAAAAGAGTGACGGCTGTGCGCGCACGCATAGTTTAAGATGCGGCTATAAGATTCAAGCGCGCACGAACGCCAACTATTGGCAAGATGGCTGGGCGAATGCAGCTAGTCGCAGTAGTTAGCGCGCTGATTTTTACTAAACTTTGTTGTGCTAATTGGTGTAGGACGCTGTTACAACCGAGCGGGCGCACACATTGTAGCGCTAACTGATCACACGGCGATCTAGGCCTAGCGCGCAGCATTGCAACTTTATTAACTTTTCTCATGGCTTATGGGAAGCGCTCGTTAACTTGCGCGCGGCTGATTGATATTTGCAGATAAAAGCGAAGGGCTGCAGCATACAAAGTAATATATGGATTGCCTCTAAGAAAAGAATAAAAATATTAATAATAAGAAGCGGCAAAACAACTGTCAACATGTCAAGTCCACAAAGGGTTGCGAAGTTCGCTAGTTACTTAGTGTTAAGCGCAACCGCAGCGCGCTCTGTGTATTATGCTGCCGACCCTCAAAACGCGCTTTGTAACGCAAAGAATAGCTAAATAGTTGGTAAAATGAGATCACTTAGCTTTAGACAGTGTCTCGAGTACACTTTTCTTATTTTACTTTTTTTTATTTTCATGCGCTTTTATGTGCTGTGAAAAGATTAGTTTGCAAATACGCGGCCAGCGTTGCCACAATAACACTTATGAGGGTATAAAAGTGAAAAGAGAAAAGGGAAAAATCACATAATTCAAAGGTAGGCGCACACTTTTAGCAAATCCCATATCAATAACAATTGGCAAATTGCCAATAATGTCGCCGTCAAATCGGCGATCAATAACAAATCCGCACAGCGTAAAGCAATTTTCGCACACTGCGTCGTTTCTTCACTAATTTTTTACTACTCTACTTTTTGCCTTGTGAAATTTGAGGCGCTCAAGGTTATAACGGCAACACACGCGCATGCGCCGCAGCAGACAACACACAGACGCGCGCACTACCCCAAGCAAGCGCAGGGTGTAAGATAGTGGCAGGAAAGGTAAGGCGTCTATGCGTGCGCGAGGGTTGCTTTGTCTCTAACGTTGCACACTTTTCTTTGCCTTTGCGCGTTACTCAGCTTACAGTTTGAACCTTCGCATATTTCTTGCAGCAGTCAATTTGCATATCAATACTCTTGCTTATTGTTGTTGCATGAGTTGCATCGATACTGTTTTTCAAGGTGCAGAAGATTTAATTTCAATTTCCTTTTACTTGCGCTCCAGATGTCGACGATCAAACTCATTTGCATGCATTTCGCATACAAACACACACAAGCGCGCTATAAAATCTCAACTTGATCGGTTCACATAATTAAATATGCAACATTTTCGTGCATCTTGCGCCTGTTTGCGGCATATAACCTCAATAATTTATACACACTTTTGCTTAGCACTAATGTTAATCAATCGCTTCTCTGGCTGGCAGCCAGCAAAATATTGATTGATCTAAATTTTGCTTTGTTGTCCGTATCATTTAATGCGATCAGCGCTCAAGATCAGCTGCCGTGGCCTGATCTTACCTTACCTTACCTTAATCTGCACAATAGCTCAACTTTCGTCAGCGGTTTTTCATATGCTAATGCTGTGGCACTCTTCCTTTGCTTTCACGCTGGAAAATTTGCATATCCTTGGGAGTATTTCGTTGACCGATCTCTAATTGTATTAAGTTTGATATATTGCTGACAGCCTCATTATTGTTGTAGACCCTTGAAAGTAATGTTTGGGCACAAAGTATACCTGAAATGTTCTAAGTACTAACCTGGAAGCATATTTCTTTCACACCCGATGTTTTTTTATTATTTCTGAAAGTTTAGTGATGAACAATGAACTTGAAAATCGACAGCAAACCGAAACACTGAAGTTCCGCAGAATACTTTCATAAAAACTAACGGTTGATAATAAAGTTCCATTCCTATAGCGGTAAAATCTACGTAAACGAAAAGGACTAGGATTTCTATTCGATCAAGAGGATGGAGTCATGTATAGAGTCCACGCAAGTGAGGAAAGTCCTCTGAGCAGCATTCACTGGGAAGTGGCCAGAAAGGATTTTTTGCTTATGGTTCACAGCTCACGACTTCCGGTCTTAACCCAAATATCCCATAGACCCAAAAAAGATCCTTTTTGAAGGCGTGGAAGGCGAGAATCCCGGCGAAGGTTTTGCACTGAGTTTGAGACGTGCCACTTAAAAAACATCCCCAACAAAAAAGAAGAAAACAGCTTCGGAAGAGGGACATCTTTTTTTGATGACGACCTTTGCAAACGTGTTAAGGCTTACATTTTAAGGGCATGCACCAGGATTGTCTGATCGCTTAATTGGAAAGGTACCACTGAACAGCTGGTTGATGTCCTCGTTAGAGTAAAGGCTGACGTCACCGCCGTCCAAGAAGTGCGATGGACGGGACAAGGACTGAGATGAGTAAGTCCTTGTGCCATTTACTACAGTAGCCATAGTCGGTGTGGGATTCGGTGTGGGATTCATGGTGGGAGAAAAACTCCGTCGCCGAGTCCTGGCATTCACCCCGGTGGATGAACGTCTAGCCACAATCCGCATCAAAGCGAAGTTCTTTAACATATCACTGATTTTCGCCAACGTCCCAAAAGAAGAAAATGATGATGTGACCAAATATATCTTCTAAGAGCATTTGGTGCGCACCTGTGAGAGTTACCTCGACACGATATCAAAATCTTGCTTGGCGACTTTATCGTCAGGATGTGCAAAGAAGGTATCTTTGGCACTACGGTCGGTAAATTCAGCCTCCACGGTGAAACATCCCCAAATGGGTTGAGGCTGATCGACTTCGTCGGGGCCCGAAATGTAGTTATCTGTAATATAGAAAAATTCATCAAGCTATCTTGTTGACTCCGGATCGAAAACCCACCAACCAGATCGATCATGTTGTGATAGACGAAAGACACATCTTCAGTGTTTTAGATGTGCGTACCTAAGGTCCTAACATCGTCTCGGACCACTATCTTGTTGCAGCCAAGACTCGCACCCGCCCCTGTGCAGCAAAAAACGCACGTCAATTAACACAAGGAAGGTCCGACGTCGAGAACTTGCAATCACAACATACAGTTGAACGACTTTCTACTCGACTTGCACTCCTCCTCTCTGAGAGCACTCATTGGCAAGTCGATATAAGGGAACTGTGGGACGATATTTTAAGCTCCTTACGTGCAGCTGCAAACGAAACTATTGGTTTTCGGAAAATGCAAAAGAATAGCTGGTACGATCAGAAGTGCTGTGTCACAGTGGAGAGTAAACACATTGCTTACTTCGTAACGTTACATCAAACACAACACGTGCGGAATGGAAAAAATAGTATTGTGTACTGTCTATAAGACTGTATGATCCATGGCCTGAGCACAGCTAAATCATCTACAAAATAACCATCGTAAAATCTAGTTTTTATTGTTGAGCTTATACACAATTTTGGTACCACAACAACTTTTAAGCCAAATGGAATTAATCAGTGATCTGATACAAAAATCAGTATCTTCAATGCTAATTAAAAACATAAATCAAAAATCGGGCAATTATTTGAACTTTTTCTGCTGTCATGGACATTCTCTCTACAACTTCAACTTAACTTTTCCTATTCTCATCGATTTGCATCTCCTTTTTCGTCATAAAACACATACGAATGCACTGTCCTTGTCAGCTAACGACCTATATATGTATATATGTATTTGAGTGCTTGCTTTGCCAAACTCAAAAATTTTAATGTCACAATGAAAAATGATGTTTGCAAACGTAAATTCTTGTTGCGCAGCAAACCATTTGAAACAGTCATTTGAAACGAGCAGTTATCCGTTCGACAAACAAACTGACACATATGCAGTCAAATCACACATGAGGCGCACACATACGAGTTTCAAGATTGCAGTAATCCTTTTTTCAGGTTACGTTTATATATTTGTACGTATGTATATAACCAACACACTCACATCATTAATTTGCATTAATTCCAAATCAAGAAATCTAGTTTTTTTCTTTTACTCGTCAACCAACAACCACAAATGTAATGAAGAAAAGCAATTCTCTATAAAGATTTGTGAAAAAAGGATTGTTATGGCAAGGAAAGGATTTGGAAAAGATATTTATATGTGAGTGGCAAGATTGAATAGCAAAAAAAAACAAGTTTAATGACGTTTTTGAGTTTGACATTTACATCTGTACTAAACAAGAGCGGCAGTGTGTTGAGAACTATTTTGTATAAAAATCCCAAGTAAATGGATATTTGTGGTGAATTCGTGTAAACATGAATGATTAAAAAGAAAAGTGTTCCCTTAAGCAGCGCCCATTCGGTTTAACGCATCATTTAGTACGTTGCGAGCCACAAGTGAGAGTTGAGGGTTGCCAAATTGCAAATATTTAGGGTTTAGTAATATTAATGATAATGCTGTAGGAAGCCTCAGGCGCCTAATAGTTGAACTCCATATTGATAAAATCCTCTAATTTATTTTCAAACTGTGTTACCAGCCAGATATGTGGAAGATCTCCCGAAGTCTGGTTGTTTTTGAGTACAAATCAGACTTTCATACTAGAATATAGTACCCACCGATGTGGATAAGAAGCTTGTTGTTTGAGCAGTTGTTGCGACAGAAAAGTCGAATAAGAGTGTGTGTCCGTTCCGGCTACCTAGGCTCAACTTTCGTGGACATACTCGTAACACTGTAAGCGATTATGGGTGATCAGATAACCAAACCAGTCCTTAGAAAAATTTTAATCTTTTAGATTCTATAAATAATTTGATCTTAAAAAGTAACTTTTGGAGTGAAGAAGACCAACTAACTTTGCAGAACCATAAATCTCCGCAGAGGCTTTCTCTCGAAAACTCGTAACACTGACTCATTAGACATTGTCATCGCTCAAGCCTCTACACCATAAGGCAGGACGTGGATAATGAGTAACTTAAACAATTTGGTGTTTGTTCGTCGAGAGAGGACTTTACTTCTCAATTGCCTACTTAGTCCGAAGTAGCACTTGTTGTCAAGAGTTATTCTGCGTTGGATTTCAAGATTGCCGTTGTTGAATTGATTTAGATGGTATGGAAATACCAATTTAATGTCACTCCGAAAGCTTGTTCTTTTCTTCACCGCAAACAAATATTTATAAAGTCTTCACTTTTCTAAAACAATGGCAACCCTAACCTTTTTCTTTTCGCAACAACTCTTCGTCACCACTTACCCTGTCAATGACAGGTACGCCACATAACAATTTTTTAAACTAAAAACCTAATTTAATCGATTTTTAATGTGTTGTCGAAAAATGTTGCTCACATGCAAAAGTACGAAAGGATTTTCCAAATTGCATAAGTGTACATAAAGTGCTTGGTACACGTAAAAAGGCGACTGCGTGAAAAAATTTGCAGTTTGTTGGCGGCTAAGGAAAATTAATGATCGCGCTGACAAGTGAAGTGGCAATTGAGCACATATCCTTACGCATACGAGTATGTAGTAGTCCAGGAATGCTGGAAATATTTTACTCATATGTCTACTGAAAAGAAAGTAGGGTCGTTGAATGTGATTTATTGACAATTTTGCGTATTACTGCTAACTTACATTGATGCAAACACTCTTACCTGAATTTAGTTTCAAATTATTTGAATGTTTTTAGACTTTTTTTTACTCCTTAATATCTTTCACAAAAAAAATTTACTTCCATATAGTGAAAGAAAGCAACTAAAATCTAAGCAGAGCCTTTCAATATCGCCTATGAATGGATCTTAGAGACATTGGGAATCTTGGTTAATATTTCAATATAAAGCACTTAACCATTGGATTGACATCAAAAAGAGTGGCAGAATACAATGAATCGAAACTGAAATGATCTTGAGAATCTTGGTTGATATTTCAATTCCAGTGATACTCCAAAAGCGAGGTGCTTTAGGATTGGTATCAAAAAGAGCGACAGAATAGAATGTAGCCTCTTCAACACATTTATCGATCGCAAGCAAGAATAATGGTACAATTAAAGTTGTGTAACTTTTCTCACTTTCAATCGAGAACATGAACCGCTCCATTTTCATTGATTTTGAGACAAGCCCGTATACTTTTCGTCGAATTTCTGGATAGGCGATTTATAGATTTACAATCCGCCATAACGTACCGTCAGACCTCACCCTGCAATCGAACTTTCGAACACACACAAAAACAAAGACATTTCTCGGCGATCTTATTCTTTCAGGCTTTCTTTTTTCCCCTGAAACTCAAATATTGTCTCAATCTCGATTCTTCTCCTTTATTGGCGTAGACACCGCTTATACGGTTATAGCCAGAGTCGATTGAGGCCAGAAAATGGCATAAATTTGGTACTATAAACTTTATTGACGGTAGGAATTTTTAATATTCTTTACCTTTCTAAATAATTTTCAAGCCGAGCACAGACTAACTACACAATGTTGAGAATTGAATGTGATCCGACTAAACTGGGAATATTTTTAACTCTTAACTTCTTTAATGGATTTTTAGTGACCGGCAAGTACTTCGCCTAATCCTATTTAAGGGTGAACCATAAAGTTATATCCTCTGATAGCATAAGCTTTCAAGAGAAAATCACTAGTTGTTAGAATAGGCACAAACCCTTTCTGCAGTTTTAGATCATTTTAATCATTTTAGAGAATGGTACATAACACGTCACTTGAAATGGACACGAGCAGATAGATGGCGCTTCTAGAAAAATATAGCATCAAGGATTAGTTTGCAAAGTTTAGACGTGGTGAAATGAGCACCGAATATGGTGAACGCAGTATACGGTCAAAAAAGTTGACAGAATTATATTGTTTGACCGTAAAGTGTAGTTGTTCGAGATATCAGGCATTCTAAAGAGATCAACTGAACGTGTTCAACATATCATTCACGAATATTTGAGTATGAGAAAAATCTGTGCAAAATGCTCACTTTTGATCACAAACTTCGAAGTAAACCCGAAATTTTGCACCAAAATGGATGAAAAATGGCTTCATCATTTAACATCGAAGTCTAATTGACAGTCATCCGATTGGACAGCACACGATGAAACTGTAAAGCGTTAACTGGTGGGGTTATGGCGTCGATATTTTGGAATGCGCATGGAATAGCTTTTATTGACTACTTTGAAAAAGTAAGAACCTTCAGTAGCAACTATTACATAACGTTAGTGTACCGCTCGATAGAATACTGAATACTAGAAGTACTGTTTCAATAAGACAATGCATCGAGTCACAAGTCTATGAAAACGATGGCAAAAGTCCGTGAAAATGGCTTTAGTGTTCACCGTATTACCCAGATCTGGCCCCCAGCGCCAATTTCCTGTTCTCTTGAGACCTGAGAGGAATGAAGAATGCTCACTGGAAAGAAATTTTTGTCGAATGCAAAGAACAAGTGGTACTAAAACAAGTAAGAAGACTGAGTTCGGGTGCATTCGCACATTTTTTACTCTTGCAACGCCAGGGAAATACCTTAAGATGTAAAACGTCAACCAGAAGATCAGAATCTAAGCAGTTTTATGCATACATATACTCTATATAACTTATACACTGACCGACATATTCAGCATGAGGTTTGTGAGAAAAAAGAAAATCAGTATACGTAGTATATGGGAGGTGGGATAGTATTGACCCGATTTTATCTATTAACTATTATCAAGCTACATAAAAATAATGTTCCCTGAGCTTCATTAAAATATCACTCATACTATAATATATAACATGGAGTAAAGTCAGCCGGATGTGCGACAATTTTGTTATTAGTTATATGGGGGCCAAATCAAGTTTTCGACCAAATTATCTCTCAAAGCACAACGATATACTGTTATGTGTAAAACATATTCTGTAATTTTTATTGCAATATAAATTAACTCAAATATTGGCCGATATACTCAGCATAAAGTCACCTGAGAGCTCGAAAATCTTTATATTATGTATATGGGAGCTTAGGCAAGTATTGACCCGCTTCAATTCATTTTTGACGCACTGAATTATTAGAATCAGGAAAGAATTTTCCCTGAATTTCAATTGTATATCTCACACGTTGATCGATATTTTTGATCAAAAGTCAAATATAGCTACTGGAGTCCATATATTCGGGTCCTAGGGGCTTGAACAGTTTTACTTGGCGTTGGACAATTTTTGGTCAAAAGGTGGCAATGTAAAATAATTATTAGTGCAAAGTTTTAGCCCGGTATATTAATTACTTCCTCTTGATTGTGTACTGGAAAGTCCAAAAATCAAATGAAATTTAAAATTGTGTTATATGGGAAGTAGACGTGGTTGTTTTCCGATTTTGCCCATTTTTACAATGTGATATACGTAAATGATAAGAATGCAACGTACTAGATTTAGTCGAAATCGGTATGTCGGGTTCCGATATATTGGGTTGTCGAAAAAGTCTTTTCGTATTTTCTCAATAGATGTCGTTGCAGTCGTATATCTCCGATATCGTACAACTATAGCATAAAGCTGTCATACAAACTGAACGATCAAACACAAGTTCTTATATGGAAAACTTTTTTATATCATGAAATTTCGCATAGATTATTAGGTCAAACATGGCTACAATCTCCGGACATATTTTCAAGATCGGAGCACTATAGCATGTAGCAGTCATTTGAACTAAACGATACGAAGCAAGATAAAGGCTTTTTATAACCCTCTGAGTGACCAACAGAACTCCCGGTAGTCTGATTCAATTTTACGAGACGGTACTTAGTCAGTACACCTGTAACTCTGTTTCCAATAGCATGAAAAGGTGTCAAAACCATTCGTATACATTATGATAATATTAAAAATATTCTTGCTCTCATAAGAAGCAGCTGATTTCTTTTCTTTCAAAGAAATAAAATTCTCGCAGCATTGTTTGCCGAGAACCAATCGCTCGCTGATGCACTCGAAACACCAAAAACAAAATTTGCATTTGTTAAAAGTTAAATACTGTTGCAAGTATGTATTTATATGCGTAACAGCATAAGGAGTGTGGGAAAATGTGGCAGCCACAAATTGCACCTTCTCTCTAACATGCCACATTCAAGCCAAAGGATGTGTAGAATACTGCGCTGAGAAACCGAAAAATCATTAAATCATTTTCATGCTTAAACTATTTTCGTGTTGTTGCGCTTGCAAAGCAAACATAAAATTGAAGAAAAAGAATAAATGAATTATGCAAATTAAACGGAAATCAAATACAATTCAATACATTCATGTGTCATGAGATCAGCGCTGCGTTTACCGCTGGCTTCCACGCGTTCTCCCAACCTAGAGGCTCTGCAACTATGCGCGTCTTCGATTGCATTTGCATAATGCTCAGCTGTAAAATACTTAGACGCTTGACTGCTTCCTTCACTTACCAACACACACGAGCACAGGCTCCTTCGTATATATGTATATATATACATGCATATATATGTATATATGTATATATTTGTATCTCTCTGCACTGCCTCGCATCATTTTCTAATTTATGCAGGCGCGCTTGCCTTTACCTCACACTTCACCTTGCTATCGTGGCTGCCACGACGACTTTATATAGCAGCGCTGCTCTGTTTGGTGTCGTTGTCCTTGAAGTGCGTGAATTTTTAATTTACCGTATAAAAATATGCTAAGTATCAATTTCATATTCCGCTCTGCATTATATTGTTATTTTATTAAATAGAAAATTATTTTGAAATTTTATTATGCAATATGCATTGGCATGTTTGCCATAATCCACAGCATTTTCTCAGCGTAAAAATTAAAAGAAAATGCACAAAGATTTTCTATACACAAAATGTGGACTGACTCCAGAGCCTTTATCAAAAGTTTATCAGTATTAAGAAAATTATTGCATTCATACCCGCTTTCTAAATCTCTCTCTGCCGCATTCCATGCAACATGAACTCTCTCTCCGCGGACTACAATCAATGTATTGAATCATGAGAACTGAAAAAGAGAACAAAGATAATGTGAGCGCATTATATTCTATGAAAGGGTCGATCGAAGTCAAAATTAAGTAGCATTAACTATCGACAAACGTGTGGCTTGGAACATCTTAGATACAATATAAAAATATGTTTATCAATAAGAAGGATCTAATTATGTCAAAAAAGTTACTTAGACGCTCCGATTCTTCTTCTTCTTTATTGGAGTAGTCGGAAAAGAGCTTGTTGTCGGAAAACTGCCAATATAATGTTAAACAACACTCTCTAAGAGTATTGTTCGAGTATAAGAAGATCGATAAAAACGAAGTACATGTATGGAAAGCTTTTCCATTTGACGAAGTCTTCCCGAAATTTGGCAAAAAATTAATGTTCAAAACAAGGCTACAATTTTTGAACAAATTTTTTAGATTAGCTGTCATTCAGATTGACCGATCGCTATCAAGGACCTTCATGAAAGATATTTTTTCTTTAGCAACGGTGGTTCGATGTGAAAGCTAAAAAGAAATAGCGAAACGTTAATCGTTGAAAGCAAATCCTTGGCCGGTAACGTTTTCAGATGGCGAAGATATAAAGACGCGCTTTTCTAGAGAATTATTGGATGAATTTCAACTGAGTTTGCTGCTTTGAAAACCAAAGAAATTGAAAATCCTATTGACTGTTTGATAGATAGATTCAAAGGCCTTTGCGAAATTGATCGCTGGCAGTTGCAAAGACAAAAACAAAAGTCAAAAGACAACAAGTTATCGAATACTGCATTGGAAACGTTGTAGATCTGTGAAATAAACCTACATATATAAGACAAAGTTTTTTTCGCATTTTCTGTACACTGCTTGTGAGGAATGTGAGCTCTGAACGCGTATTTTCGACACTTCGACGCATCAAAACGTAGCTGAAAACGAACATCCTTCAAGATGGATTGATCGGCCTGGCGTTGCGACATACGCTTCACGACATTAAAGTCCCTACAGCAGAAGTTCTCGAAAGATTCTCAATACTTAGCCCACATCGTTTTGTTTTATGCAATTTTTTTGGGTTGCGGAATAGCAAAATTATTATAAATCTTCAAAGAAATGTGATTAAAGGTACATAAGGCTTCAAATTCTCTCAAATTCAGCAAAATTATTTTTGGGTTTTACTTCTTGCAACCAAGGATATATACACCTAAATACATATGTACATATGTATGTAAATATGTCGAGATAACTTCTTGATGTACATATGTGCAGCTACACATCTCGCTCCAATTACGTCTGATTGTATGTATGTGTATATTTCTACAAGAACAACAATAAAATACATTTAAGTGTCGACTTGACGAATTTAATGCATTAAAATCTCCTTTATTAAATAAAAATAAATTTTAAATAAAAATCCATTTAAAGCCATAAATATACAAATGAGCGCATGCATGCATATACAGATGTACTATATGTATGTGTATGCGTGCCAAATAAAATTGTAATAAAATACGCAAATGAATGACAAGAATGACAATGTGACATGTGATACGAACATGACAGATATGGACGCAATTGCGATGCGCAAAATACTATAATAAGTCACTGCATAACTGCAAAGGCACATATATGAATATATGTATGTATATAACTAGGTGTGTAAGTTTGTATGTTTGTAATAACCAATGACTGGACATCGGCATGGCGAAGCGTATGACTGGGCGGTGAACGAAGTGGGCCGTACGCATATGCGCGCATACATATAACGGGTGATTTTTTTGAGGTTAGGATTTTCATGCATTAGTATTTGACAGATCACGTGGGATTTCAGACATGGTGTCAAAGAGAAAGATGCTCAGTATTCTTTGACATTTCATCATGAATAGACTTACTAACGAGCAACGCTTGCAAATCATTGAATTTTATTACCAAAATCAGTGTTCGGTTCGAAATGTGTTTCGCGCGCGTGTTTTGTTCAGCGATGAGGCTCATTTCTGGTTGAATGGCTACGTAAATAAGCAAAAATTGCCGCATTTGGGGTGAAGAGCAACCAGAAGCCGTTCAAGAACTGCCCATGCATCCCGAAAAATGCACTGTTTGGTGTGTTGTTTGTACGCTGGTGGAATCATTGGACCGTATTTTTTTCAAAGATGCTGTTTGGACGCAACGTTACGGTGAATGGCGATCGCTATCGTTCGATGCTAACAAACTTTTTCTTGCCAAAAATGGAAGAACTGAACTTGGTTGACATGTGTTTCAACAAGATGGCGCTACATGCCACACAGCTCGCGATTCTATGGCCATTTTGAGGGAAAACTTCGGACAACAATTCATCTCAAGAAATGGACCCGTAAGTTGGCCACCAAGATCATGCGATTTAACGCCTTTAGACTATTTTTTGTGGGGCTACGTCAAGTCTAAAGTCTACAGAAATAAGCCAGCAACTATTCCAGCTTTGGAAGACAACATTTCCGAAGAAATTCGGGCTATTCCGGCCGAAATGCTCGAAAAAGTTGCCCAAAATTGGACTTTCCGAATGGACCACCTAAGACGCAGCCGCGGTCAACATTTAAATGAAATTATCTTCAAAAAGTAAATGTCATGAACCAATCTAACGTTTCAAATAAAGAACCGATGAGATTTTGCAAATTTTATGCGTTTTTTTTTTTAAAAAAGTTATCAAGCTCTTAAAAAATCACCCTTTATATGTATATGCATGATTTCATATAAACATACGTACATATATGTTCGTGTCTATATAAGCAGCGAGCCACAGCAGGCAGTTAATTCGATGCGTTGCGATAAATTTGCGCAACACCTTTACAGATATTCTCGCTCGTGTATCAAGATTTATTTCTGGCACACACATGCATACATATATTGAATATGTACGCCTGCAGCTACAGTTACAACAGCAGCGCGTTGATGCGCACAAATCATCAGCAGAGCTTTGAAGATCTAAAAAAAGATGAACAACAATTGAAGGTGATCGCATAAAACAACAAAAATGTGTAGAGAAGGGAGAAAAAAATGCATTAAAGTTAATATATAATAATCACAGCTATACGCGCATGTGTGTGTGTGTGTGCGCAATTTATTAAGATAATGTAGCAATAAATGCGAGCAAAGTCTCGAAATGAGGCCATTTAATAGCTCAGCGCACAAAAATAAAAACATTCGTCATTGGATAGCCGCGCATTTGTGTAAATAGATATTAAAATTTATACAAAAAACAGTGTGTGTATTAAAGCAAATAATATTTTTTATCGCTTTGAAAACTTTATCTACAACAATATGCAATAGATACTGGCTGCCAAGAAGCTACCATTGTGCCACACAAAGGCTTTTACTACACGCTCTATCTAACCAACACAAACCCGTTGAAGTTAAGCTACATATCCGCCTTACAACAAGCCTACAATGATAGCAACAACAATGCACAACAACAAAAATTGTGCTATACCCTCTATAGATGGCTAACAGATTCGAGACGAATGCGCAGTTAGCGATTGAAATGATACAAGAGATATTAGATACGCGTCACATACAAACGGTTAACATGATCAAACAACAACAACAACAAGAAGCAGTTATAATAAAAGCTACACGCCAATGTAGTCAAAGTCCGTTTGCGGTTGCGCCAACTCAGCCGCTTCTGGTTGCAACTTAGAGAGCTATATGGATACATACCTGCAAAAGTTGCTATGCCGCTTGTGTTGTTGTTGTGATACATTGGCCGCGATAGCGCATTGCCCATTTTGGATCAGCAACAAGATCAGTTTTGGATTACCCCAAAAAGGCGAAATTTTTTATTGTAGGCTAAGCATAATTTTTGTTGTTGTTGTAACGGGTGATTTTTTGAGGTTAGGATTTTCATGCATTAGTATTTGACAGATCACGTGGGATTTCAGACATGGTGTCAAAGAGAAAGATGCTCAGTAGCTTTGACATTTCATCATGAATAGACTTACTAACGAGCAACGCTTGCAAATCATTGAATTTTTATTACCAAAATCAGTGTTCGGTCGAAATGTGTTTCGCGCGCGTGTTTTGTTCGCGATGAGGCTCATTTCTGGTTGAATGACTACGTAAATAAGCAAAATTGCCGCATTTGGGGTGAAGAGCAACCAGAAGCCGTTCAAGAACTGCCCATGCATCCCGAAAAATGCACTGTTTGGGTGTGGTTTGTACGCTGGTGGAATCATTGGACCGTATTTTTTCAAAGATGCTGTTGGACGCAACGTTACGGTGAATGGCGATCGCTATCGTTCGATGCTAACAAACATTTTGTTGCCAAAATGGAAGAAACTGAAACTTGGTTGACATGTGGTTTCAACAAGATGGCGCTACATGCCACACAGCTCGCGATTCTATGGCCATTTTGAGGGAAAACTTCGGACAACAATTCATCTCAAGAAATGGACCCGTAAGTTGGCCACCAAGATCATGCGATTTAACGCCTTTAGACTATTTTTTGTGGGGCTACGTCAAGTCTAAAGTCTACAGAAATAAGCCAGCAACTATTCCAGCTTGGGAAGACAAACCATTTCCGAAGAAATTCGGGCTATTCCGGCCGAAATGCTCGAAAAAGTTGCACCCAAAATTGGACTTTCCGAATGGACCACCTAAGACGCAGCCGCGGTCAAACATTTAAATGAAATTATCTTCAAAAAGTAAATGTCATGAACCAATCTAACGTTTTCAAATAAAGAACCGATGAGATTTTGCAAATTTTATGCGTTTTTTTTTTTTAAAAAGTTATCAAGCTCTTAAAAAATCACCCTTTAGTTTAGTGTTGCTGAGACGTGTAGTATGCGGGAGACTGCTAAACTGCCATGCAACTTCGACGTGCACTTCGACATGCACTCAGTTTTTTGCGGTAGCTATTGAAAAAAGCTTCGTGCAATAACTTTTCGTATTGAGGAATATAACGGTTTGACAACAACTTTTCATACTCAGAGATATAACGGTTAAGCGCCGTGTTTCTGAAGTACTTGACTCCAAACTGGCTGTTAGGTTGCTTTCAACTCACCTTTTCAATTTGAATACCAAAACTCTCATTTGAACAAAATTGGACCCTAAGCGTCTTAAGTGATGAGCGAAGATTTTCGAGTTATCGCAGACGAAGCACAATACATTTCTAAAAAATATCACTTAAGCTTTCAGTGAGTTTACAATTTCAGTTCTGAAGAAACTGAGTTTTTTGCAGTTGTCACAAACCATTGCTTTCATATATACATAGGCCCCGATGAGACTTCTATATAAATAGCTCATTTAGGCTTGACTAGACAGAGTTTAGTTCATGAAACATTGGGGATGTTCGAGCAAGCAAATAACTGCGGCAATATTGCAACCTGATGTTTTTTTTGCAGGATGCTCAGCTGATACTTATGCATATATTTTGCAAATATTTTGCGCGGCATGCAAGTAAATTGAACAAGTGGAGTTAAAAAGTTTCTAAAATGAATTTTTTAATAAATTTAACAGTTGATAGCATGGTGGAGAGATGAGAGTGCTTTACTTTTGAAATACAAACAAAAAAAGGAAAGAAAGTTTTGCGCGTAAAAAGAAATGGCTGTTGACTGAAATTTTAAAAAAGAGGACGATAGTGAAATCGCAAATTTTTTCAAGACAATTCCATTTTATCCTCCGGACATATATTTGTCACATTTTCGGATGTCTCGTGAAACATTTGCGGTAAGTTTTCTGATTTAAATAATCTAAATAAAACACATATATATGTATATACTTCGTAGGAATTAAAGAGCGCCTTGGAGCCTTTTTGGATAACGTCACGAGGGGAATATTCAATGGATCAGGCCTTGCATATTACCCTGTGGAAGCTTAGTAACAGCAGAGTCACTTATCGTGAATTATCAGATAAAATTTGATGTTTCAAAAGGGACTGCCCACAAAATTTTTCCTTAAAACGATCAATGCAATTTGTCAGTTGAAGCATGAAATATGTTGGCATCAATTTCCCAACAGCAAACAATAATGGAGCGTTTCCAAGCGAGCCGGCCGAATGCATTTCCTTTCGTAGTCGGCTGTTTGGAGGGGACACATTTTAAAATAAACACACCGAAGAAGGATGCAATTAGCTACTATGACCGAAAGGGGAACTATTCCATTATTATGCAGGTATGTACATATGGTGATGGTTAAGCTAGAACTATTTTAAAAACATAAAACATTTGCAATGTTTAGGGCATATGCGACAGCACATTTCGTTTCTTGGATGTTTTTATCGGCTACCCAGGGAGCTGCCATGACGCCAACGTATGGAAAAATAGTCCGATATACAAAGGAATTACGTGTGGAGAGATACAACTTGCAAAAGATGCTATAATTTTAGCTGACTCAGCTTATCCTCTTTCAAAATATTTGATCGCGCCTTATAGAGATAATGGACATCTGTTGAGAGAGGAGAAACAATTAATTATTATTTAAGTTCAACTCGGGTATTCATAGAACAAGCTTTTGGGATTTTGAGGGGAAAATTCAAAATTTTTAAATAATATTGATATTCAAAATATGGAAGAGGTATCAAAAGTAGTATTAGCTTGTGTAATTTTGCATAATTTAATAATGCGGAACAATTTTAATGATTCTGAAATCAATTATCCATTGGAAAAATTTCGAAATATTTAATGAAAAACGATGCTGAAATGCATGAAAACATAAATGATACTAACGAAGGTATTATCAAAAGAAATAATTTAAAAATGTTGTTTGTTTCTTAAATTTTTTTATTTTTTAAATAAAAATGTTAGTAAATAAATATATGTACATGTGATATTTTATTTCATTTCAACTACTTCAAGTACAGGTCACAACAGTAATAAAAAATTATAATTAGAGATCAGGTTTACATTAAATTGTTTTTTTTTTTTTTTATTTTAGGTTAACTTTCTAAAGTTTCCCGCAGCTTCATCATTACGTTTATTTTTTCTTTTTCAAATTCAATTTTTCTTTTTCAAATTGTAAGCACTTCTTCATGACGTGCTTGTTCTTTTAGAGCCTCATTCCTTAAAAATTCCAATGCTTCATTGGCGGCAGTTTTTTGGACGCTTTCCGTCGTTCGTTTACGAGTTGACCCTCGTAAGAGTCGTCAGTCTTTTCATCCCCACTCCATTCACATACTTCGGCGCTATCCACTATGAAGCCTTGAAGGTTTTTGGCTGGCGGTTGTATGGAATGCCGCCTACCGTACACCTCGTCGAACTCTTCAAAGAACTCCCAGCTTGTTGCCTCTCTCCCAGTCTGGCCCATTTCGTTTCTTAGGCGTTTGTATGTCGCAAATAAATTTAAAAACTTTCTCTGCATAAGGTCCTTTGATTGCGGAACATCCTTATTGACCAAGCTCATTTTGTTGACCACTTTTGCCCATAATACCGACTTTTTGCGTTTCCCCGCAGAAAATTCGTGCTCCATTTCGAGCCGGCATCTCACGAGGAGCTTGGTAAAATTGTGGACATAGCTTCGGGCTGGAAATGATGTTTAAAATAAAAAATAATATAATATTATTCATTAGTACACATAATTAATAAAAATAATTAGTTATAAACAAAAATAAAGAGTGATTTCGCTTACCTCATTTCCTCCATCACGAATTTTGTTGATGCCGATTTTGTCACTTTTGCGCGCAAGAAATGTCAATATTTGAGTTGTTCGAACGCTTGACATTTGCAAAAGTTGCCATATTTTTGCGTCGAATATGATGCTTTGCAATATTGCCGCAGTGATTGAGACTCGAACATCCCCATTGACCGCGTTATTGTTATTGTAACGGCAAAAAACATTTTCAAAATTATATTGAACCCCTTCGAACCATATAGACCCGACGGTCGTGTGAACGGAAATATCAACTTTGGTATCAAATGATTCGACTGACCGAGAATTTGGAAGTCGAGTTAATTTCGCGCGCAAATTCACAGCAAAATGTTTCAACTCGAAAGTAAAATATTATTTTGAGAGTCAAAGGGAAATTTTTTAGTCAGGTCAACGACTGCTGGTAAGACGACCTTATCAATTATTATATCAGAAAAGTTACCTTTCTTAGTGACCTAGTAAAGTTAATGCATTTGCAAAACAGTATACTTACTCTGGACACGATTTTTCTTGCAAATATACTTTCAAGTTTCATTAACTAAATTGGGAAAAAATAGTAAAACTTTTTAATTTAAACTTCGCGAGGAAACCCATTAGTCGAAATAAATTTTTCTAGGTTGGTATGACTTTCAATGACATCTGCGCCAAGTGTCACATCAAAATAGTCATTAGTGTATAGTATATGCTTGGACGGTATGCTGATGGCGAATTGGGGTCTCCTTTTCCCTTACTGATTAGCACCAGCCGTTGCTTCTCCAGGGTTCAGGAAATATTCAGGTTTCAAAGCAGGCGTGTTCAGTAGTACTTCTGGGCGCTCTGCAGCGATTATTTTGAGGACTTCTACTGGGATCCTGTCCGGGGGGGGGGGGCCAGGGATTTGTTGGCTTTGAGATTGCCAGAGGCTTTTTTACTTGCAGCTCTTCAAGGTTAAGGTGGGGGATTTGCGCAGATCTTAGAGTGTGTTCTGGATCACTAGCCCTGTTTTCGCGTGTGGGGAATAGTGCATTCACGATGTGAACCATTTTGCCAGTGGTTAAGTCAGGTGGCTTTGCTCGAGCACCGACTTTCTTCATCACTTTTTTATACCCGAGTCCCAGGGGTTTCTGTATATATCCTTGCGTAATTCCTCCCATTTTTTTCTGTTTACTGTCATCGATAGCGTGCTTCAGCTCCTTTATTGCTGATTTGTATTGCTCGGCTTCCTGGGGTGCGGTTCCGCTGCGCTTGGTTCTCGTGTAGGATCTGCGAAGGCAGGAGGCATGTGCGTCTGAGTTGGACGATATTTTCAGTCACCAGTAAACTGCTGCTTAACGTTTGCTGTGGGAAGCCTTGGGCCATTAGTGTTTGACTGGTTTTTTGGTTACATTAAGCATTGTGTGCTCGACTGATTTTCTTGTTCTAAGGGATGGGTTACTAGATCGATTCTGGTCGTCTATTGCCGGGATTAATTTATTTTTAAATAAAAATAGAACAAATATAAGTAACATGTATTTTGAATGAATGTATATGTATATGAACTGATAACAAATTAAAATGAATTACATAAATTAATGCAAGAAAAAATGTAATGTAATTAATTAAATTTCATTAAATTAACCAAAATAAAATGCCGTAATAAAAAAAATTATAATATTATATAATAAAAAACACTATATCAAATTATTTGAATTAAAGTTAGTTAAATTATATAGTATTATTGTATATTATAAAATTAATGAAATGGAATATATAATAAAAAATTTAAAAATTTAAGTGAATTAAATTATGCTAATTAAAGTACATGAAATTAAATTAAATGAATTAAAATTTTGAAAATAAAAATTAAATTACATTAATCAAATAAAAATTAATTATTTAAATAAAAAATTTAAAAAAAGTAATTACGATGATAATGAAAAAAATAAATTAAATAACTTAAAGTTTGCTAAAATAAATTAGTTAAAATAATTTGTATATGAAGACAAATTATAAAAACAAATAATAATTAATAAAGAATGAAAAACTAAATTAAATGAAATTCAAAAAGAACATTTAAATTTTATAGTAAAACAAAATAAAATAAAAAACATATGAAAAAATAAATAATACAAATTTGGATGTAATTAATTTTATTAAAAATAAAAAAATTAGCATTAAAATATAAACATTAAAGGGCATGGAAATAAATATATAAAAAATTAATTAAATTAAAATTAATTAAACTTAAGTAAGCCAATTAAATTAAATTATAAAAAATTTCAACAGTAATTAAATTCACATACAAAATTAAAAAATATTGTAATGTTAAATTTTAAGTTATAAACATTAAATTAATTAAAATAAATTGAATATAATAATAATAAACAAAACTTAAAATAAATTAAAGTATAAAAGACTAAATTTAATTAAAACTAACTAAATAACATAAAAATCAATTATGAACTAAATCAATACAAAAAAATTTAAAAAAATAATAATAATTAAATAAAAGATTAAACTAAATTGATTAATTTAAATTAAATAAATAATATTAAAATATAACGTTAAAGTAATTTAAAATAAAATATGTATAAATAAAAACAAAAAATACTAAATTAAATTAAAATTAATTAAAAAAAATCCAACTAAACTAAAACATATAGATAAAGAATAAAAAAATTGTTATGTTAAAATTTTAATTACTAATTATAAGTACATACGCAAATAATCGCATTGTCTTTCGACCCGTAGAATAAATTGTATGTCATGATCTTGAAATATTGCACAAAAATATGCATAATTATAGCAACGAATTGTGAGTTGATATTTTTTCACATTAACTACTTTACACACACGCGCGTTTTAAAGACAATATTCGTAGAAAAAAGATATTTAAAAAAAGTTTAAACTCAACGAAAAATCGCCAGCCGAACAAATTTTAAGACTTCATTGTTTGCAAATAAAATTCAAAGTCGAAGCCGAAAAAAGTTCGCACGCGAAGTCTTTAATGTGAACTTAGATACAAATAAATACAGATCTATGTAGATATGTATGAGAGCTTTTGTATTCATACTATATACTCACTAACTAACTAATAAATACAAATACAATACATACGGATATTTATATGGTGGAAACCCCATTAACCTCAATTACTAGATTATGCCACTGCAAAAGAGTAATAATAAAAGAAACTAATAATAATAAATTTGTATATACAAGCGCTTATTTCGCAATACAGAAAAACAATGGCGACATGGAAAAAATCACCACTGTCAATTAGTATAACGTTAAGCTATGAGCGATTGCCAAACCTACGAAGTGGGACGAATTTAAATGAAGTGAAACGAAATGAAAAACTTAAGGAAAAAATGCAAAAATAATTAAATGGTGATTAACAGAAAGCTAACCCAAGCGAAGTAGGGAAACCGATCTCATCATAGACGCAACTTCGTTATCAAAAAGGATCACTTTTACTATTATATAAAGTAAAATGAAATAGAACCATTCAAGATGAAGAGGTGAAATACAAATTAATGGCAGGCTTTGAGCCGAAAGCTATTTCAATAATCGAAACGAAGATCCAGGTAAACGATTGGATTTAATATCGATAAAGTGAAAGAACTTAAATTTATATTCCGCATCGAACCAATTTCCAATTCATACATATTCCCAAAACTATTCGTGACATATTTAAGCTGGTAAAATAACAACAACTACGAGATGGTTTACTTAACAATAAGTCGGTGGTTTAAGTCTCCGTCTCGGAAAATGTTAAGACGAAATATTTTTTATAACAAAAATGAAGTCCTGTTCCAAAAAGTTTACTCCTCAAGCTCCAACTCAAGCATGGTGAGAGCTCAGAAACCAATACAATAGTTTAATAGAATAAAGTTTGCAAAATTTTGTGTTAAATAAGTATTACATAACTTAAAAGATATAATTGATTTAAAATTTTTTATAACAAAATCCAACGTTCAGTCCCGAATATAGAACTCT
Organism: Bactrocera dorsalis; assembly: GCF_023373825.1. NCBI lineage: Eukaryota > Metazoa > Arthropoda > Insecta > Diptera > Tephritidae > Bactrocera > Bactrocera dorsalis. The sequence goes on along the minus strand of NC_064306.1, from coordinate 10,748,657 downwards.
TCAGACCTCGTTCTTTCTGCGGAGAGAACTCAAACAGCACTATTATGGTTTAAGACATAAAATGTCGAAGTATTTGTATAAGTATTTCACAACTCTCTAAAGACTCGAAACCTAAACGATTGTCTCTACTGCTAGACTTGATTAATTTTGATAATAACGGGTGATTTTGAGGTTAGGATTTTCATGCATTAGTATTTGACAGATCACGTGGGATTTCAGACATGGTGTCAAAGAGAAAGATGCTCAGTATGCTTTGACATTTCATCATGAATAGACTTACTAACGAGCAACGCTTGCAAATCATTGAATTTTATTACCAAAATCAGTGTTCGGTTCGAAATGTGTTTCGCGCTTTACGTCCGATTTATGGTCTACAATTAATGCGATTGTGACCAAGTTTCGCACTCAGTTTACTTTATTGGACATTAAACCAACCACACGAATGCGTACAGTGCGTACAGAAGAGAATATTGCGTCTGTTTCTGAGAGTGTGGCTGAAGACCGTGAAATGTCGATTCGTCGCCGTTCGCAGCAATTGGGTTTGTGTTATTCGACCACATGGAATATTTTACACCAAGATCTTGTGTAAAACCGTATAAAATACAGCTCGTGCAAGAACTGAAGCCGAACGATCTGCCACAACGTCCGAATTTTCAGTGAATGGGCCCTAGAAAAGTTGGCAGAAAATCCGCTTTTTTATCGACAAATTTTGTTCAGCGATGAGGCTCATTTCTGGTTGAATGGCTACGTAAATAAGCAAAATTGCCGCATTTGGGGTGAAGAGCAACCAGAAGCCGTTCAAGAACTGCCCATGCATCCCGAAAAATGCACTGTTTGGTGTGGTTTGTACGCTGGTGGAATCATTGGACCGTCATTTTTCAAAGATGCTGTTGGACGCAACGTTACGGTGAATGGCGATCGCTATCGTTCGATGCTAACAAACTTTTTGTTGCCAAAAATGGAAGAACTGAACTTGGTTGACATGTGGTTTCACAAGATGGCGCTACATGCCACACAGCTCGCGATTCTATGGCCATTTTGAGGGAAAACTTCGGACAACAATTCATCTCAAGAAATGGACCCGTAAGTGGCCACCAAGATCATGCGATTTAAACGCCTTTTAGACTATTTTTGTGGGGCTACGTCAAGTCTAAAGTCTACAGAAATAAGCCAGCAACTATTCCAGCTTTGGAAGACAACATTTCCGAAGAAATTCGGGCTATTCGGCCGAAATGCTCGAAAAGTTGCCCAAAATTGGTCTTCCGAATGGACCACCTAAGACGCAGCGCGGTCAACATTTAAATGAAATTATCTTCAAAAAGTAAATGTCATGAACCAATCTAACGTTTCAAATAAAGAAACCGATGAGATTTTGCAAATTTTATGCGTTTGTTTTTTTTTTTTAAAGTTATCAAGCTCTTAAAAAATCACCCTTTAATTAATACTAGTCGATTAAATCTACAGTTAAATTAGAATAGACTAGAATTTGTGAATACGAGTACTACCATATATAACTAAGTCTCTATGATTGTCTCTAGTACTGTTAAAACCATGAAAGAAAATGAGATAAACTATACAATGGAGAAGGATGAATAATAATAGATTTTTCTAGCTGGTTCACGAACGTTCCAACAACAGTTGGGGTATAAAGCAAAGATACTTCCAACATCAGTTATTTTATTTACTATATAGCATTCTTTATGAATAAGCAAACTCTTCTCACCTCAGTTCCAGATATACATATTGATGATTTCTGGAACCCAAAACGACTTTAACATCTTTGCAGTGCGGCTGGCCTAAAAAAGGAAGATCACAAAATCAGCGACGTAGCAGACTTTTTGAAAAGAAAGCTTTAATGGTGATCCCTTATAGCGGAATTCTCTCACGAATTCAATGAGATGACAATTTTGCTCGTTCCTTTCGTTAGATGGAGAAATGTGAATTTTACCCCCTTATTAATGGGATCTTGGAGTACAAATAGTAACGTTCTAAATTGCTTTGAACTCTTTCATGATAACTGCATCGCAGAGAGTATACTGTCGAACATTTTCCAGCATTGCTTCTTTGGGTCCTACATTTTTTTATGATTGAAAAGGTCTGGGAATGATTTCTAATATTTAGAAAATAATTCCAGATGCAGGGCTGAATAGAGAAGGTACAATCTTCTACAAGAGTGTACAATTGCTGGCGTACGCCGATAACATAGATATCATTGGCCATAATAACGGCGCGGTTCGTTCGGCTTTCTCCAGGTTGGGCAAAGAAGCGACAAAAGGGTTTGGTAGTGAATGAAAGCAAGACGAAATTTCTCCTGTCATCGCATTCGAGACTCCCACGTCACTGTTGCGCCAGTAATAACATCGAAGTCGTAGATAGTTTCATCTAGCTTGGAACCAGTATTAACATCAACAACTACGTCAGCCTCAAAATCAATGCAGAACAATTAAGAAGTAAAGTTCTCCCTCGAACGAGCAAAGGCCAAATTCTACAAGTCACTCATCATCCCCGTCCTGCTTTACGGTGCAGAGGCAACTTGACAACATTTGATGAGTTGACGTTATGAGTTTTCGAGAGAAAGGTTCGGCGGAAGATTTATAGTATAGTCCTTTGCGCATTGGCAACGGCGACTACCGGAGTCAATGGAACGAAGAGCTGTACAAGATATACGACGCCATTGACATAGTTCAGCGAATCAAGAGGCAGCGGCTGCGCCGGCTAGGTCATGTCGTCCGAATGGAAGAGAACACTCCAGCTTTGAAGGTTTTCGATTCAGTACTCGTCGATGGAAGCAGAGGAAAAGAAAAACTTCCACTCCGTTTGAAAGAGCAACTAGTAGAGGACCTAGCTACAAGTGAAAAAGAAGAACGACTGACGCGCTGTTGTAAACTCGGCTATAACCGCGGTAAGCGTTGTCTGCGCCAATAAAGAATAAGAAGAGGATATTAGTAACAACATGAGGTCTGTTCTTTTTCTAGTTCTTATTCCTTCTTCATTATACCCTTCCCTTAGTGTTTGTAAAAAGCTTTCTCGCTTTTTCTTTTCACAATCCATAACTACTTCTATTAAACTTCAAATTCTCGTCGCACAGATTTAACCTCAAAATTTACTTCATTCAGCTTGAACAATAAAAGTCAATGGCATTTTTACACGTTCCCAAAACCTATAACTGCCCTTCTGTATCACGATTAATCGAATATTATTATACCAAATCAAAGCCCTGCTTTTCACAAAGGCTGATGGAGGTCAGCAACGCAACAACAATTGCAATCAAGGCAACCCAGCCAGCAGCAATGCATGGTTGGATTTTTTCGTATGAAAAATTCATACAAAAGCTGCAAAGACAATGGAAGTTTAAAGAAGCAGGGAAGCAAACGCACACACAGATATGGATATGTACATCTACACATATACACATATGTATGTATGTACATATATATATATGCATATGTATTGACATGCTTGTAATACACTGATAAACGAACTCACCTGCTGTTTACATGCATATATGAGCTGACTTTGTTGCTGCTTCGGGGGGTATTTAAGCTGGGTATTTGCAAAAAAAAACTAGGTCACATTGCTGGACAAATATTTATTTGCCATTAAATAGCTATTTGATTAGATGTAAGCGAGTGCAGGAACGAAACGTATGCAAGAATTGAAACGTAGGGAAAATGCGTTGCATGCAACGGAAACTTTGGCGACACAAACACACACATAAAAGCATATGTGCGTATATACACACATACAAATCTATATTTCTTTAATAGCATATTTTTAGTTGCTTGTGAAAATGTTGAAATCACGCACTTCACTAATAACACACATGCACCAGTGTCACATAGATACAAACACAGCCAAACATAGATAAAAACGGAAAATATCTCAGCAACAATTCGAAAAAAAGTTAAGTAAAATAAAATACCCATTAAAGTGTGGGAAATTTTTGCGCAATATTCAAAGGTTTGTAGGGCGGTGGGTACTGTAATAACAGCTTGCCGCTGTGTTCTTAACTACTTAACTACATGGATGCAGGCATCTAAGACCACTCGTTAAACTATCTATGAGTTACAATGCTTTGTCGAGCGCCGTTGTCATGCAAGCGTATGTTAAGCGTTTAGTTACTTCGAGCCAGCAATGGTTATGGTCTATTAAGCAGCGTTGATTTTGTTTTCAGCTTGGCTTGAGAACCGTCTACAGGTCGATTTGATTGTTATTTTACTCTAATCGCGTTTGCTGAGTTAAAACTGACGGTAGAACTTTTGCGTTATACAAAGACGTTCTTATGCTAGTTAAAAGTGAGAGCCGGCCAGCTACTTAAACGCATATTTTGAGGCAGTTTATTTCAATATATAGTTTTAAGGCACTATATTGATAATAATTGGCATATTGAAATCAAACTTCACACAAAACATAAAAGATATTGTACCAAGCTATGCAAAAATTATTTATGGATTCAGTTCAAGAGTGTAGTTTATATGGACCAGTCAAAGTCAATCTAAATCTTGAATGTAAATAGTACTTTTTTCATAAAATATTAGGATAAAACAATCGAAAAGCTTAAAATCGGCTGCAACGAAGCTAAAGTACCTTTCACAGGTGCATTTCTAATAGCATGAATAGATTTACAAGATTTTATATAGATATTGATCAGTCAGTTTGTATGGCAACAATATGCTATAGTGGTCCGATCTAAACAATTTCTTCAGTAATTGCGTATTTGCTTTAGACAATAATCCATGCCAAATTTCGTGGATATCTCGTTAAATAAAGAAGTTTCCTATACCAGCAATTGATTCCGACTGTTCAGTTTGTATGGCAGCTATATGCTGCAGTGATCCGATCTCAACCATTTCTTCGTATATTGCATCACTGCTTTAGCTAATGAATTTTGCCAAATCTTGTAAAGATATCTCGTCAAGTGAAAAAGTTTTCCTTACAAGGATTTGAGTTTGATCGGTTAGTTTGTATGGCAACTATATGCTGCAGTCCGATTTGAACAATTTCTTCTATAACTTTATTTTTTCTTTAGAAAATAACTCACGCCAAATTTCGTGAAGATATCTCGTCAAATGAAAACGTTTTCCATACAAGAATTTGAGTTTCATCGATCAGTTTGTATGGCAGCTATATGCTGCAGTGATCCGATCTCAACCATTTCTTCGTATATTGCATCACTGCTTTAGCTAATAATTCGTGTCAAATTTCGTGAAGATATCTCGTCAAATAAAAAGGTTTTCCATACAAGGACTTTAGTTTCATCGATCAGAGTTTGTATGGCAGCTATATGCTGCAGTGATCCGATCTCAACCATTTCTTCGTATATTGCATCACTGCTTTAGCTAATAATTCGTGTCAAATTTCGTGAAGATATCTCGTCAAATAAAAAGGTTTTCCATACAAGGATTTGAGTTCTATGGATCAATTTGTATGGCAGCTATATGTTATAATGATCCGATATCGGCAATTCCAACAAATGAGCAGCTCCTTGGGAAGAAAAGAACGTGTGCAAAATTGCAAAACGAGATCTCAACAATTGAGGGGCTAGTTCCTTATCGACTCTGTTCATAATATTGATCATTTATGTATTCACAAATTTTTTTATAGGGTCTCCAACGTTTTCTTAAGGATTTTACAAACTTTGCGATATCTAATATATAATTATGTTATTTTGTTTGCAGTTGTTACTTGTTCCTATTTTCTAGTAATTTTTTAAATGTTGCCTTAATCTTCCGTGGTAAAAAATTGCTCTATGAAAAATATTTGTTTCCAACGAAATACGGTATTTTCGAAGAATGAAATCGCTGTTTCGAAGAATGAATCGCTGTTCTGTGAACGACGTAACTGTTTTTCACACATCTATTTTCTGAATTCAGTTTAAAGGTTACCTTCGGTGTGTACTTCGTGAATCATTGGACGTGACAACCTCTGACCGAAACCCTTATATATCACTGTATTATTCGACTTTTTCTTACGCACCACACCTTACCTGTTAACAACCCAGTAACTACCCATATTTTGCAAGGTGAAATAAGTACATTTGTGTATATGTATATGTGTATGTATCACAGATAATGAATAGCTGAAAAAATAAAACATTTGGCATTAATTTAAAACTAGTTTTCATAATAGCAAAAAACAATTCCCAATAGTAATGAAATCTCCCACTTTAACTGCCTTTAAAATTTTCATATACACATTTACATATTATACAAAAATATGTGGAATTATTATGTGAACACCATGCACACCCCAGCGCTGTTGTTGACATTCGCCCATTGACGATATTGATGAGGCTCATAAAGCGACAAGCAGCCCAACAAAGCGACAATAGTGCCACCACCAACTCTATCCAGGCAGAGATGCGCACAGACAAAGCGCCCAACCCGGTCCAAACTAATTGCCATTACACCGCCAACTATGTATGCGCGCCTACAGTCTTTTCGATGCACTTGAAATCTCGCCACAGAGTCCTGCTCGTTGAAACAACCCCGTCCACCGGGCCGAGTGCAGTCAACAACAGCCTAAGAGTAGCGGTAGGTTGCAAGGATTTCGCTATAAATGTTCCCTGAAAGGTGTGCTATAATATATGAGTCGTACCATATAAATATGAATGTGTGTATATGTGTTTGTTTGTGTCTCAGCAACAATTTTCGCTGGCATATGGAGTGGCCATAAATCCTGTGCAATGTATTCGACAAGTTGGGAAAAAAGTACTCACAACTCCAATCTCGTATTGCTACCGTTACAGTTACTCTTACTCACTCACTCACCTATACGAGTGAATGCGTTTTTGTTATTGTATTAATGTTATTGCTACTGACACTGCTGCTGATGATGATCTACGGCAAATTTATGCAAATATCTCGAATTCGATAAATTCTACTTATGTTTGGTTGGGAGGTTTTGTTGTTATTACTTTTTTTTGCGTGTAAATAATAAATGGGTGATTAAATAAAAGGAATAGGCATTTTAGTGTGGGTAATTCTCTTCGCATTACCGTCATGCCTTTGAAAGCTGGAAAGTAATTGAAATTATTGATTGGAGGATAAACTATTAGAGAGGAAAAGAAAATCTGCAATGAAAGGATTCTTTTCGGACCCAGTATTTTCAGTATTCCACATTTTCAACGAAATAGGGTTCAGTGCTCTTTTTCAAAAGAGTTTGTGACCTTGTAATGTCAATATCGGCTTTATGTAAATTCAAAATAAAAAACATATTTTAAAAGACCATGCGCGTTATTCTTATAAATTTCGAAAACTAACCTCACATTTTAAATGTCAATTTTGGTATAATCCAACATTTCGAAACCCGAAGACATTTAATTGTTTACATTTTACCGTCTTTTTATTGAATTTCGAAACTTAAGGCTACATTTTGAAATTTTAATCTCTGTGTCTTCAAAAATTTCGAAAGCTAACTGTATTAGCTTAAACATCATCTTCAAAAATTTTCAAACCAAATGACGTATTAAAAAATTCCAATTTTCGTATCTTCAATTCTTCATTTGGAAAGCTAGCTTCAAAAGGAAACGGCATATCTGATCCCGTTATCACAATAAATTTCGAAATCTAACGGTATTTCATTATTTCTGTTCTACTGAATTTTCATTCAATTTCGAAACTTAACGGCATATTTTGAAATTTCAATCTTGTCGTTTTCGAAATCTAACGGCGTATTTTGAAATTTCAATCTTGACAGCTTTTAAAATTTCTAAAGCTGACGGCGTTTTTTAACAGTCATCCTTAAAATCGATTGAATTTCGAAACTTTGACGCAAATTTTTAAATATCGGTATTATGGAAAATTTCGAAATCTCAAGGCATATTTTTAAATTCCAAACCCGGTGTTGTAAAAATTTTTTAACTAAGGGTATATATTTTTTTCATGTTTACCTTTATTGTAAACCTTGACTTATAGGACCAAGCGTTAATAAGAGATTTTTAGTGCTCTTTCTCCTTTCTCCCACAGTAATTTGTTAAGTCAACCAGTACTCCTTCCTCACTTTCAAACTTTTTCTTTTGGTCGATTAGTTCAATGCAGCTATTCTGATTGCTGACTACAGTACATAAGCCGGTAAAGAGCCTATAATTTTCAAGTATTCGATTGAAGACCCTCTAATTTTCCCTCACTCTTGTGAAACCTGAAGTGCTTTGAAAGTAATTGAACCTAAATCGTGTTCTCACAGAGATAATTTTAGAATAAATCTTATTAAGTTCATAAGAGTGCTCGTGGTCTTTCAATCAAGCCCTTTTTGGCTCCTTGCGGTCTCTTATTTTGAATGTTTTTTGAATTTTGTGGAAGAATCTGGGAACTGTAATAGGATAATAAAATAGTACTATCATCCATCGCTGACTTCGATTGAATTGAAGGGAAATAGCGGCAGATGAGGAAGCTGAAGCATGAAATTAGGTTACAGTTTAGGATTACATATAGTTTCGGGTCCAAAAACTATTGAATACTTTGCATTTCTGGGGAATTTTATTCATGGCTAATTGTTGCAATCCAGAAGTCGTCCAAGCAAAGGACGTACTAAGAAAGATCGATTTTAGGACCCTTTATGTTCCATCATCTGAATATAGGTCCTCCTTTCCATACCACTTTGTAGTCTATACAAAAGTCAAGGTCATTTCTGAATACATAACTGTCAACTGGAGTTTTGAGATAGCAAAGCAACCAATGGAACCAAAGAATTAACTCATATCCTCTCTTTCTCTTAATATAAAGGATTTTTTGAGATTCCCAAAAACAAAATAGCCGGTTTTCTACCTGCACACCGGTGCAGGGACCCAAGAATCCAACTACAAAGCTAACTCAATTAAAAAACCACTTAAAGGAAACACTGCAGAAAACGAAAGTGAAAGACTGCAGCAGCGTCACACAGCAGGGGTGAACCCCGAAAGTTTTGGATTCTCCAAATAAATTGCAACCACACGGAAGAAGTGCAAAGGTGAATGCACCCCTCAACAGTTGTAAGACACAGCTAAGCATTCTTACAATGCGACGATTTTCGCAAATGCACTCAAAACACACGATTAGCAACAAAAGCAACAAGGATAAACGATATAAACAGTAGCTGTGGCGTAAAGGATCAGCAAGGATCATAACCGCTGCATTAAGAAGCCGTCAAAACACAGGAAGTAGTGCAAAGAATATGAGCAGAAAACAAAAGGCGAAAAACTGTGCCGAAGTGTTAGAGGCCAACGCTATTTGGTATTACAGGGGAATATTACAACAACAAAGATACAATAACAACAAGCATATGCGAAAAAGTCGCAACAACAAAAGCAGCAACACTCAACTATAGGGTGCCTGGAGTGCTTACATGAAAGTGACAATGACAGCCCAGGATTTTTGCGTTACCTTGTTGTTGTATTGGCAATTATTGCGGCGGCTGCTGTTGTTGCTGTCATTGTAATAATTACATTTGCCACAACAACAAGCCAGTCAAGGCCTGTTGCGATTACATGGGGTTATTTTTGCACGCGCTAGTTCGCGACTGTGTGTGTTTGCATGTAATCGTGTGTGTGTGTGTGTGTGTGTGTGTGTGTGTGCCAATAAATGTCCTTGTATCCTTGTAAAATGATATATACACGCCACAGAATGCAGTTTATTTACATTGTTTCGCAATTTAATGATAATTGCGAATTGGCACAATGCAAATATACACACATACATACATATGTATATCCGATATATGCAAATGATTTTTCGCCAAATTGCGCTGAACATGAAGTACTCTGTATATATATAGGTATATCTCTAAGAGGGGGTTAATATTTAATTATGCACACACATACATACATCAGTTAACGTTAATTTGCGCATTAAAGCGCTTAAGCTTTGATACGGCTTGTTTTGCGCTTAGTGGCAGTAAAGTATGTATGTTATGTAATTTTTGCCCACTTGTGTATGTACATGTGTTTCTATTAATACACTTGTTACTTATGGTAGCTTATGTAATCGGTTGCAAACAAGTTAAAAACACTTGTCATTTGGTTTGCTAGAGTATCAGTTTTAGGCTAGAAGTCCTTCAGTTTTTGTGATATCGAGCTGAAATTTTGTACACGCCCTTTTCAACCCTAAGAGCTGATAACTTGTTGAAACTGCCAATGTCGGATCAATATAACATATATCTGCCATACAAACTGAACGTTAAAGAGCAAGTCCTTGTATGGAAGACTTTTTTATTTGAGAAGATATCTTCCCAAAATTTAACACAAATCATTATCTGTGGGAGTAATGAAATATTCAAAGAAATCGTTGAGATCGAGTCACTATATCATATTGCTGCCATACAAGCTGAACGTTAAAGATCAAGTCCTTGTATGGAAAACTTTTTTATTTGAAAAGATATCTTCACAAAATTTGGCACGAATTCATGCTTGAAACAACTGTACAATTTCCGAAGAAATTGTTCGGATCGGCTCGCTATAATTTATAGCTGTCATACAAACTGCCGATCACAATCAATTTCTTGTAAGGAAGAGCATTATAGCTTTAATACATCCAGATAGATATACAAGTATGTACACATAATTATCATCGACGATATAGATTGACTTTGAGGATTTCACTCTACAAGCGACAAGCGGGGTTATCCTCCGATTTCGTCCATTTTCACACTGTTGGTAGAAATTCTTATAAGATTCGTACTCAGCAAATCTGGTTGTTGTAACTTAAGTGGTTTAGGAGATATGTACATTAAACTTGTTAGAGCGCGTGGCCACGCCCACTTTTTAAAACAATTTTGTCTACAGGTGCCTCTTGCTACTGGGTTCCTGTGTACTAAATTACACTTTAATATCTTAATTTAGCGAACTCGAAATTCTTCTTGTACTAAGGAACCAGCAGACCAAGTTTCATCTAGATATCTCATTTTTTACTCAAGTTACAGCTTGCACGGACGAAAGGATGGACAGACAGACATTCAACCGGGTTTCAACTTTTCTCGTCAACCTGATCATTTATATACATATACATAATGCTGTATCTATCTCGTTTAGTTTTAGGTGATACGTACAACCGTTAGTTGACCAAAACTGTAATACTCTGTAGCAACTGGTTGCAAGATATAAAAATTATTTCAAATTTTGCATTTCTAAGCAAATTGTGTGTGCCGAAACGTTGCGAATGTTGGAAAAGGCTTACTATGATTCAGTAAAATGTTAAAAAAGTGAAGAATATGGTCTTTGAAAATCGTCAGGCAATTGTTAGAGAGATAGTAAGAGAGCTTAACATCTTTCGCTAATCTGTTCGTATAAATTTGGTGGATATTTTGGATATGAAACGCATTCTTGGCCGACTTCTCCTGATAAGGCTGAATTTTTTTCAAAAAGAGTTCCCTCTTGACGTGTTTGAATTTGCGAATTACGACCCCACATTCATGGAGAGTATTACGTAAAGAAGTCAACAAGCATCGGAATGGAGGCAAAAAATGAGCAGCAACCAAAAAACTCATGCCCAAGCCGTTCAAAAATCAAGGTGACGCTCATTGGTTTTTTCGATATTCGTGATTTGGTGCATCGTGAACTTGTTCGGGAGGGACAGGCGGTCAATAAGGAGTTCTATTTGGCCACAATGAGGTTCTTGCGTCAAAACATACGTCGAAAGCGGACGGATTATGGAGAACACTTCATGAATTTTACACGCTGAAAAAGCACCATCGCATCGACCACGTTTGGGACCGAATTTAAAGTCAAAAACGCAATGAGTACTATCGATCAACCACCGTATTCACCAGATTTGGCTCCGTGTGATTATTTATTGTTCCCCACCAGAAATTGCTGCTCTATGTAACCCGTTTTTAATCGATTAAAGAGATAAAACATAATTCGCTGAAGGAGCTGGAGACCATCGCAAAAAGTTCTTATAAAAGTGTTGACATAAGTGTATTAAATCTGGTGAGGACTACTTTGAAGGCGGCGAAATAAATATTGATGGATAAATTTTTTGGTTTTATTTACAGTTTCGAGGTACTATTTTGTCACAATATATGGTATGTACATAAAAATATTTAGACGCACAACTCTGTATTTTGCTTTCTATTCACACATCTTATACGCTTTTTTTTTAAGAAAAAGAGGAAGAAATAAAAAAAATTCAGCAGCCTGCACAATTCAACAAACGTAATTAATTTTTATAATTCGTCATTATTCAAGTTTTTACCTGATATGCATATACATACATACATACATATGTATAAGTATATACTATACAATATATCAACAACAGTAACCACCTTGGCAATCAGACACCTTTACCCATTCAAAGCATTACCAAAACACATAACGCCATGGACGATCGATTAACGCAGAATATGTGCACGTAATGGACCTTGGTGCCAAGCACCCTTTGGTAATCTATATTTGTATATACATATGGACATGCATACAAATCTATACTCATACAAGTATTTTGTATACTTTTGCACACATACACCCATGCATATATGCATATGAATGATTACTGTTACTTTATACCCCTTCGTACCGTACTTTCAACTCTCTTCGCGCAAAGTCAACGAAACACATACGCCGAAAGAAATATTACTTTTACGTAGCGTCTACAGGCGCTGCAAGCCACGAGCAAGCAGCGAGTGTCCTTGTACACAAACAAATGTACATATTTTGCATTGACTACTTATAAAGATATATGTATATACAAACATACATACATATAATATGTAAGCATGTACTTCTTATATTCATTATCCTTTTTTGCATAGCTTTCAACAGCGTCACCTTGCGTAGTGTGAGTCCACGCCGTCAGTAGCGCCTACCGAACTGCCTTCACTGACTTACACACGCACACACACATACAACATGTATATAATAAAGTCTATTAACACCACCCCACTGTTGTGTGCTTTCTTGCCAACGCCTCTTCGTTCTTTAGCCACTCAACACATCTGCGTCTTCGCTTGCGGCGTCGTGCACTTGGACTCGGCCCGTTTCGTAATGTGTCGTGGTGTAGGGGTTGTCTTGCAGCGGCAAAATTTTAATTCAAATTGTAATAATAATAACAATAATGCAGCAGAAAAGAATGTTGGAGGAAATAAGAAAAGCTACAACAACAATTGTTGCTGGCACATAGTAATCATCGGCGGCGTCGATCGACTGGCTGCTTGGCACCTTTCGCTGTGGCACGTAAGGACATGCAGCTGCCTATAGGTGGTAATAATTGTACACACACACGAACGACTTTACAAATCTACATATTGCTTAGGGTGCTGCGCATGTTGTTGTTGTTGTTCTGCTTTGGCTGGCAGTTTCGATTTCATTTGAATTCTCGTCCGAGTTTTGCATGGCACAGCGCAGCGTCTTGGCGTTTCTTGGCATGCCTGCGTTGCTGTATGAAAATTGAAAATACAGTCGACTAATTTATGCAAAATATACAGCGGCTAAATGTGGTGTAACAGCAATTGTCAGAATCGGCGTGCAATGTGTTTGCTTTCATAATTCTATTTTACTTTTTTACTGTGCAACGCTGAGCTTCAATGGCTGTATTGGTATGTGCTTAGTAAAAAACAATTTGTTGGCAATGCAATAAAAATATTATGGCATTTTTGAGTGTCTAGTGCATTACAAAAACAATAAAATTATAAATCAAAAAAATAGTATTTGCAGAAATCAACTGGAAAAGCCATTCAGACTGTTGTAAGGGATCGATTCAATAAAGTTTTGTTAACAGCAAGCTTCATTGACTTGAATTTGTATTTGCTATGAAAGTAAAAAACAAAAAATAAAAATAAATTGCAAATAAATTCAAAATTCAACAATAATTTTATATAAAAGTTATCAACGCCCTTATGTCGGTATGAGTATGTATATAAATAATAAAAAAATGTTGACAATTGGACTCTCAAACTTCATTATTTCTGAACACACCTCGTACAACGAGAATTTTAGCCTGGAGACCAAGCTCAAAATAAGATTGTACATGCTAACAGACCTATTTTGGTATCATAAGACTAAGAGAAAGAAGCAGAAGTTCAACCAAGAAAAATTACACGCAATAAAAACCTTTCATCATATCCGTCCTATTACAGAACGTAGAAACATGGACGATGATGACCCGAGAGGAGAAAGCACTTGGAGGATTCGAAAAAAATGTTATTCACATTGTCTTTGAAGCCGTCCACTTTGGGGAAAGGGTGATCCATTTCAGGTTCCCGACTTAAAAAAAAAAATCAGAAATTTCAAATTTAATTAGAAACTTTTATTACCATTCGAAAGAACATTCTTTGGAATTTATTTTTTGGTTATCTCTTTCAAATGTGGGCCGCGCCTACGTCTCAGATGGTCCATCTGTTGAGTCTAATTTTCAATGGATCCTTCGAGCATTTCGACTAGTAACTGGCGAATGACAAGCGTGATGTTTTGCTTCAAGGCCTGATTCGATATTATCTGCTCAGCGAAGTGTTCTCTGAATAAAGCCATTAATTGATGGGATGTGTGGGAAGTGACGCCGTCTGTTGGAACCAAATGTCGTCGAGATCACGAACTTCAATTTCAGGCATCAAATAGTTGGTTATCAAAGTGTGATAGCAGTCACCGTTGACGGGTTAAGTTCTCAAAGGCATCATTTTTAAAAAAATTCGGTTCGATGATTCCATCAGCCCACAAATCGCTGTTTTCCTGAATGAAATGACTGCTCTTGAATCTCTCCAGGTTGCTCTTCATCCCAAATGCGGCACTTTTACTTATTTACATACCCATTGCGCCATGAATCAGTCTTATTGCTGAAAAAAAATTTGGCTCGAAAACGTCGGATCTTCTTGGAACTTTTCAAGACCTCATAGAGCGAAGCGAAGTCGCTTGGGAAGGTCGACCGGCTTCAGTTCTTGCACAGGTTGTGTTTTGTACGCTCTCAATTTAAGTCCTTGACTACGCCAAGTCGTTCCATACGTCAGTCCGCGTTACTGCGAACGGTGTCGAATCGACTCTCCACAGTCCTCGTGTGTACTCCCAGCTACGACTGCTATATTTTCTTCACTGCATGCTGGACGTGGTCTATTAGTTAAGATAACTCCCTTGCAAATGATATGCTTAGGCTTTCCTATTCTTGATTTTGGTTAGATGTAATATTTGGAAGGAGCTTCCAATTGTAATGATTATAATTATTTTACGTTTCGCATGCTTATGAGTAGTCAGAAAATGTGTGCATTTAAGCTGTGCTCGTTTTTTGGCAGAAGTCCTTTCATTATTTTTCAGAAGTTTTTCTATAATCAATCGAAGTAAGAATATAGTTTAACAAATTCTGCATACTTGCAAGTTATTTTCAATTTGTGAATTTGAAGTGCAATTCCCAAAAATTCTTCAAAATATTTCAAAGCCCATACTAATTATTTCGTTGAGTCATATTTTTTCTATCTCAGCGACACTGCACGTAACTTTTAGAAAGGTAATTCGTAACCATCAAACCCTTGCCTAAACCTAATCTAGTATTGCCTCCATGAAACACCACTCACAGTAAGACCGGCCCGCAGGTGGCATTTTGACGCATTCGAAAATCGCCTGCAAGGTACAGAAAGAGTTGAAATATGCCCGAAATCATGCACTTTCACCAATCACAGGTTGCAAACAATAAGTGCAACGAAATTTCACACATTTCCGCAGCGCCGGCGCCCATTTGCATGCAATTAACGCTGCCTGCTGTTTGTTACTGTTGCCGCCGCCGCTTTGACAGTGATGAGTGGCATTATGGAGTGCTACTTTCGGATATTTCCTGCTATTGATGCCATTTCGACTATTGTTCAACATATTTTCGGACACAAACAATTGCACAGCATGCGGCTTTACTTCACGCACTCAAACGGTGTGACAGCGGAGGAGGAAAATAGCGTTTCAAGAGTAAAGAGTGTTGAGCAAATTAGCTAAGAAGCTGCGCACAGAGACTCATAAGCACTTGTATACATTTATGTGTGCATTTTATTGTTATTTGCTAACATATCTTATCTAGTAGAAAAATACACACACAAAGTTGAACGCTTGCGGTGCACAAATACAGCTCGAACGCGAGCACACCTGCCTGTGTGCGGGCGAGTCATCGCACTCCAAGCGGTCGACACCCAGCAATTGCGCAAAGACTTATACGTACATAACAAAAAATAAAATAATAATAACAACTAACATATACAGACATTATTACTTAATATGTTGGAAGTATTTAAGGTTGTTGGTATGTACATACATATATACAATACATAAGTACAAGTATAGGCATAAGTAGTTTTGCTTAGAAATAGTATTCATATATGGTATTTATAGTTAGATATTAGTAACTGTGCTAAATTTAGCGTAACTCGTATATCTTATGTTTATTTGAATACATTTGATAGGTGACTGTTTGAGCTAAATTCTTTGAATTCAAATCTATCATATTTTTTTGATGTTTATTAGCGCGATAATATAAATACATATATGATAAGCGACGTTACTACTGTTATAAACACACGTAAAAAATTTTGAAAATTCACCTAGAAAATATTTTTCTTGATAAGCAATGGAATTGTACTTAATTGAGACTTAATTAAGATTTTCATTATAAAAATATGTTTTACAATAGGCTCATATACATACATAAGTATGCGAATTCATACAAAAGGAGCTATGTACATGTATTAAGAGGCAAAAACCAATATTCTAGTCATTTTCCCTGTATCGCTAATATCTCGACAGTACTGAGACGATATTAATTTGTGGAAATCATTTATGTTAAATTTATTTATGTCATCTATTGGGAATATCAAAAAAAAGAGTGTTTGTGTACACATATGTATATAAATCGAACGATTATTTGTCTATTTGTGAATATTCTACGTGAATCCGGAAAATGGTTTCGGAGAAATGAGCGTTTTTTAGTAGTATGATTTATTTTCTCATATTTTTGGAATAATCTATTTTGTCAAAAACTTAATTTGCAGCGAAAAGCTAAAGTTTCTTAAGACTCTTAATATCTCTCTAAAATACTTTTAATTTCAGTTATACTTTTCATATATAACACTTTTACTATTTTAAATAGTTACAAACAAAAACAATGCTCAATCTTGAACATTAAACTAAAATAGTGTGATTTATTGTTTATGCATATTTTATAAACAAACAATATGATTAATTTTAAATATATTAATAGCTATTTGAAAATTTGAAAATTATCTGAAAAATCAATCAACTATACATACTAAATTGTTTGAAATTTTCAAATATTCAACTTTCATCTTTGATATTCACAAAAAAATTCAATTTACACTCATACAAAATACTGTGCATAAAATACATTTATTCCGAATTTACTCTCCTATAATATATACTCCTATTATACATTTTCTGTAAAATCCAATAAAACACCAACACACTCGTGTATAATATACTTATAATAATCCACTCTACTCCATTGATCAACCGAGGCAATTGTCACTTAATCATTTACCTGCCTATCAAGCCACAAACACATAAACACTAACTGACCAAACGACCGACCACATGCGGTGGGCTGTCGTATACAGCGCAGCCAGCGTCGCATATACGCATACAGCACACTGTTGGTAGCAACATACGAACACACATGCAGGCACACGGTAGCAATGGCCGTGTGTGTGCTCACGGCAGGCAATGGTGCGCCAATCGAATGGGGCGGGGCTTAAATCGGTTTTCGTTCGCTCGTTCGTTCGTTATACATTTTGTCACACCAACATACGCACACATACACATACAAGCACATACATTTACGCACATGCGATAAATTCATACATAAGTATGTACATGCGTCCACCTGTTTATGCATGCTCTAACGTGTGTGCGTTTGTTGTGTGGGCTTTGACGGCCACTCATTTGCCGTCGGCTACTTTGAAAAGTTTTTCATTTTTTTATATTTTAACATTTTTTTCGTTTTTTACTTGTTATTGAGTGGCACGGTTCCTTGTTCGAATTATCGAAATACAAATCGAGCTGACAGCGCACTCATAGTGAACATGAGTGTGAGTGTTATTGAGTGGTTTTTCAGGGAAATGTATGAGAAATGAGTCAGTGAGTTATAAAAGGAACTGGAATTGTTTTCTTTAATGCATAAGTAAATTTACTTATGTACATATGTACATAGGTGGGTATGGGTATACGTATGTAAAATTGTTGCTCTATAAATTAAAATTAATTGTTTGTCATAATATCTACATATGTACATACATACATATATCGTTAGTAAAATGTATTTTATTTAGTTAAAATTAATTAAAATTAAATTATAATGAAATCAGTGTGTTTAGTATGAAATTAGTAAATTTGTGAATAATTTTAATATAAAATAGTGCTACTTTCAAAAATATAAAAGCTTCAAAATTTCTGTTTAAAATTACGGAAATTTAAATTCCAAATTCACTTTTCATTAATAGTAGTCCCTGTTAGTATAAACAAGCTGCTAAATCCCCTACATGCTTATTTCCCCACATGTCCTGTTACGTTTCGTAATTCCGTTCATATCAATTTACGGCTGCTACAGCTAAATTCGAATTTCGAAATTCGTATATCCGTTAACATAGATGGCTGGCGCATTGTAACAGAAAAGTAAATGCAAAGTACGAGTAACATACTCTTTACAGTAATCGAACTTTGCGTTTTCCATTGGCAGGGGTTAAATTGTGTTTGCTGTTAAAAGAATGTTATGTTAAAACATTTTAACATAGGAGTTGTTACAAAAACGAATTCTTTCTTTACAGCAAAGTTTTTTAGATTGCAAGCATTTTTACAGTTTTTTGCTGCTTTATGTGATGTATGATGATAATTAAGTTAAGAAAAAGTTAGTAAAATTGATAATTTCTAGCAGTCATACATTTTTTTATAAAAAATATTTGATAAAATTAAATTTTCAATTTATTTTACTTCCCACACTACATAGTAAACCCTTGATTTTCGAATCCTACCATTTAGGATTTTTCAATTAAAATAAATTAAAATTGCCAAGATAGTGTAGCCCGAACCTTTACCCACTTTATTTGAATGAAGGTTAGAGCAATACAGCTGTCAACGTGGAACAGTAACAGTAAAGAGCAAAAATAAAGCAATTTACCAAGCTATTGTAATATTTATACATACAAGTAAATATGTCCATGCAAATACTTGCTTTACAAACAGTTTTATGAATATATTTAAAAAAATGTAAGAAAAAATCACGTTAGCTGTCCAAGCAAGCACGAAAAGAAGCTACGATGACAGTGACGACGACATTGCCAAAGACCACCCAATCGTTTCAAACGCTTCAAAGCACCAATCGTAAAAGTTTTTTAAATGCTTTTCCAATTTGTCGGCGCTAGCATGTGTGGCATATGAGGTTGTAAATACGGCTGTTGTTGTTGTAACAGTTGTTGGCAGGTATTGTCAACAGAGCTGCAAATATATACATACATATGTACATAGTACATTTATGTATATATGTATGTAAATACACTTGGTAGGGCGTATGAATATACATATGTATGTAGGTATACAGACATATTGATGTACAGGTGTACATACATCAATATGTATACACAAATATGGATGTATGTATGTATATAAAAAACATTAGTAATTTTTATTACTTTAGCTGCCTTTCATTATTTCCTTTCGCTTGTCATATTCACTTTGTATAGTGTATAACAAAAACCAATCAAATTCACTTGTTCCAACTCTTATATCATGTGTACGTCCTCTCCAATACTGCCCACATGCTTTCTTTATTTGCTCCTTCCAGTCCTCGACACTTTGCGCCTTTAAACAATTCTTCAACTGTCTTTCCAAACTAAACTCAATATATGCATGTATGTATGTCTAAGTAGTGACGAATACATACATATGTTTGTAAATACAACCGAAGCGTCAGCAGCTTGACATAAGCTACCCACCCATTCCACCCACCAATCTTACACACATACCACCGACTGTTTTCCACTTTTTCTTATCGCAGTACATTTCTGTTGTTGTTTTATGCCTTTGTTGTTATTACATTTCTTTTTTTTTGTTATCTATGTTTTTGTTTTTCGTTTTTTTTTTGTTTTTGCACATACGCTCATCTTATGGCGAATGTTCCTATGATGTCTATGGTGCCACTAATGGTAGAGCAACTCTCATACTCAACAGATTCCAACGCTAGTTCATTTCTCTTTCTCTCGGCCTTTTGATTTATTTTGTATTTGTTGTGCATATTCGTTTTGTATTTTTATATTTTTTGCTTTACTGCAGCTCTTCGTGTACCAGAAATGAGCTTTAACCCGTACATACCTACGCATACAGTACCTCTCCTTACGCTAACTGTAATCTGTTTCATAGTAACTATTTACTTCTGTACCCAGCAGCCAATGTAGCCTGCTTGCATGAGTTAGTTGTTGACTTTTGCAAGCATAGGCGTAGTTAAATTATATTTAAATAAAAAGCAGCGTTAACATTCTTTTTTTAATTCAAGATTTATTTTACTTATGGACAACAATTTTGGAATTTTTTTTATTTAATTGTACATCTCGAATGTGGATGACAAATCGCGCGTATATTTTCAATATAAAAAGCTTTCTCTTTGAAATTTCTCAGTCATTTTATGGAAAAAAAAATTATTTATTGCTAATTATTTTTTACAAAAGTCAGTAGTTATTAAATAATATGGCTAAGTCAGTATTTTAAACATTTTGAATTAATGAAAATTTAAAATTCCCCATGTAAATGCATTTCCCTACGTTTATTATTGCAGTTGTTGACCACAATCAGCAGCATAATAATTGCTGTGTTTAATTGCAATGTCGAGACGTATGCACAACCTCAGAGCACTATCATCCATCGATTGTCAATCAAGCGTTCAATTCACATAGGTAGAACAGTAAAAGAATGAGAGCCCATTTTCAACACATATACTTACATATAATAATACTTTTTTTGAGTGCTTGGTAAAAATGTATTCTATTAAAAGAAATTTGTCTTTAACATTTTTAATTGGTATTATTTTGTTGGTGGAAAGCTGCAGTAAAAACATTTCCCTCACTGTCAACTTCAGGGGTACGCAAGCAACAACGATAATAAATTGAGTAAATGTTAAGCGAAAGAGAAGCAGCATTCGGCACTCAGCAGTCAATTGCAAAAAACTGGAGAATGTATAAAAAAAGGAATCTAAGATATATGTACATAAGCTGAGTAGGTGTAGGTGCATGTTGGAGCAAAGCTATCAGCAGTTGTTGTATTTGTATGCAGCCTTCATTTCTCGGTCTTGCTTGTTTTGACTATGCGATTCCACTATCAAAATCCTTTTTAGCGCTTTCTTTACATTTTCGCATTACGTTTTCCTTTCACATTACATTCTGTTTACTTTTGTGCAACAGAGAAAAATTACATTTTTCTCACCGTGAACCGCAATGCGTGCAAATGCATGTATGTACATATGTGCATGTGTTACTGCTTGTTGGCTTCTCAGCAGACACGAATGAGTTTGTTATGAGATTTGTTGTACTTTTTGCGTATATTAATGCCGTTGGTGTGTTATTGTTGTTAGGTGTCTGTTAGGTGCATTCGGCTTTGCTTGTACGTATGCTGTTAAATGTAGTATGATTTGTCGATGCGCTCGAATTTTACTGCTTTTTCCCGATGCTGACGGAGCTGTTTGCACGAGCATCATCTGTAAATGGCGAATCAATCAAAGCCAATCAAATCGATGAATTGCCGGGCTGTGAGTGAGTGAAGTGATTGGTTTAGCTGGTAGTGTGCCTATTTTTTTGTTAGGCGGCTGATGATTGGCAGTAATGATATTATATTATTTGAGTAGGTGCGAAATGGAGCGTATGCGTATATGTAATTTTGCATGTTACTATTTTTAAAGTATGTGGTTATTAAAATCTATTGACTAAATATAATAAAATATTTTCTTCGGTTAATAACTTTTTTTTATAAATTTCAATATTAAATCAACGTTAACCTTAAAAAAATTTATAAATGGAAAAATCGCCATGATCATAAATAAAATTTGGCATAACTGTCAATAATAAATATTATATATGTATTTTTAATGAATACATATGTATATGTATGTAAGTACAAGCAGAGTAGCAGATAATATGAAGAATATTGAAGCTTAACGCATTAAATTAATTAAATTCATACGGAAAAAGGGAAAATATATCAATTATAAGTAAAAATAAAACTTAAATAAGAAATTTGCTACATCCTCATTGTTCATCATAGATTGAATCGAAATATGTTTATATGAAATATATTTCTTAACTTCGTCAAGTAATTTCAAATTATTCAGGTAAGACATATTTTATATGTATCTTTTCATATCCCCTAATATTCTTATATAACCAGCGGTATATATTATACATACATACATACATTTCTATGTAGATACATATGTATGTATGTATGTGCTTCTAAATATGTACATATGTACATACATACATACATACACGCCAACAAAAAACTCAAATCTTCTCATACTATCCCAGGAGTCTCGTCCATATCCATCATCGATGTACAATCAAATAAACCGAACGCCCAGCCAACCAAACTCAATCTACACAATGCTCAATAACTACAACAACTACTGTAGCACATAAAAATAAAATAAAAACTGTAAAAAATTGAGCAGAGTGACAAAAGCGAATAAAAGTAATCAGCAGCCTGCCGCTCAGGGCAGCCAAGAAAGATGTGCGGCCCCAAAACTACAATAACAATAACATATATGTACATATGTATGTATAACATACGCGACAACGGTGATGGCGCTCCACCTCAAGCACACAAACACACACATGCAGCTACGTACGAGAGAAAAGAGAGTGGTTGGTTGTAAATAACAAAAAACAAAAAATCGGAAAACGTAAAGAGTGTGAGGTCTTGTGGAGCATTATGAACGAAGCCTGAAGGACAGTAGTCGAAAAAGACGACAGAATAAATGGGAAAGAAATCTTAATCGTATTGAATACTAGTTGATGCACGAAGCAATAACAACAGCGGCAACGACAATGCTCCAACAAGACTAACAACAATCGTATGTAAGAAGCAGCGTCGCGCCGGTGCGAGAAAAAATCGGATTTGTGCTCGTCACACACATACACATTCAGATACATGCACATACACACATACTTACAAAAGCCAGTACGCCCTAGAGTGGTGTATCACCCAGCCCCCCAAAGGAGGCGAAAAAAGTTAAAGAAAAGAAAAAGCAGCAATAAAAAATGCGACGATGAAATGATTTCAATTGAATTGTGAGACACACGCGACAGAATGAAATAGCAAACGAAGCCAAGAACCGAAGTCAAAGCAACCAAGCAAGTAGACAGCCAGCCGTACATGCAGTCAACCGGGCAGGCAGTCAAGCAGCAGCAGCAGGCGATAACGAACGGGCGAACCCAAACGAACCCCAATCACAACAACAGCAACTATGTTATAACAAAGAGCATACATAGCTATAAAGAAAAAAATAAAGTATAAAATAAAAACAAAAGCAACAGCAACAGAGTATATGGCAGCAATAACAAAAGCAAGAAATAATGGGCCGAGAGAGAGAAATAAAAACAAATTGAAGTGAATGAATGAATTTCAATACATTGGCGGCAGCTGTAATGGCAGTGACGACGACTTCGACGCAACCCACTCGCATGACCGAAGGCAGCGCATAAGCTCACCCATACAATATACTGGCATGTGCATGGAATTGAGAGACTCAACGCTCTTGAAAAATAATCAAACGCGCTCAAGTGATCCAAAGCAAATAAAAGTAAGCAGAGAAAAAATCAAAAAAATAAAAGGCGATAAAAAACCAGTAAAGAAAACAGTGCCGAAGCCATCGAAGACCCAACACACAAATACAATGTGTAATCAGAAAAACCGAAGAGCGAGTTGAGTTTGCGTTTGGAGAGAGTCAATGCGCATGAGAGCAATTGAAATAAGAAAAAGTAAATAAAAGTTGTACCAAATACGAAGGCTAAAATTTCCTTAAAAAATCCACTATGACCGCTCACAAATCGAAATCGAAGAAAAATTAAGAAGAAAAAACATTTGAATGAGTGGTTGGAAAAACGAACACACTATCGTCGAGAGTATGAAGGAGAGCGCACACATGAATTTTCATCAAAACGAGGCAGGTGGGGGTTGCAATAGAAAGTAATACTTACTTGCTTGTTGCCCAAAACAAAAACAAAAAATCAACAGCGTAGCGCAATGACAAATTCAATGCAGTTAAAAGAAATCAAAAGCAAACAATGCCAACAACAACCCATAACAGTCAGTCAGCCACACAGTGAGCGCAACAGCAGCGCAGCAGCACACATACCCACTTATAAGCAGTCAAACGAAGGAATAAAGCAGCAAACCTGCTGCCAGTGTTGCTCGACGTCAACTGTGACGTCGGCAGCGGTTGTAGCCGTGGCATAGGTCAACGTCGCAGCCACTGGCACAGAATTGAGTGGATAGTTGGTGCTGAGAGTGCGTTTATTAGGCAGCAAATGAGTGTGTTCCGGTTTGAGAGCGCATTTTTGCTATGATTTTTCTACCTTTTCCAAATGGTTTTTGAGCAGCATAGTATGTTTGAAGGATGGCTAGTTGTTGCTGCTGATTGGATTTGAGCATTTTATGCAAGGTGGCTTAAGGACTTTTTCGTAACACGCAGGTTAAGTTAGATGGTGTTTTAGGAGGAGCATACTTTGGTAGAGAAGGGAAAACCTTATTTATATTTTTGCGTTTTAAAAACAAACATATTTCTTATATACGAAAAATGTTATGAAAATAAATAATCATGTGAAGAAATATATGCAGTTCCTTTTAAAAATTGGAAAATGTTTAAACGATTTCTTAAATATGGAACTCTAATTAGCCAACAAAAAGTTGAAGAATGACTTACTATATAATCATCCCACTTGTCAATTAAGGTTATATAGTGTTATATGAAATTGTTTGGAGAATGCGGTTGAGTTAATATCCAGTTATGTCTGAATGCCTTGAGAACGATATGCGTATGGACAATATTTATGTATGTCTAACAATTACAGTCCGCTCGCAAACTCACTCTTAAACAAGTATAGCCCTAACAATTAAAAGTTCAATAATTCCCTTCGCTCTTCTCAAAAGACAGAAAGAAACAGATCTTTAGCAACTAACTCCCACTGTATATTAACATATCGTATGAATAAGCTTATTTTGGACTGAAAGAACTTTGCAATTTTTGTAATTAATTTATATGACGATAAATAAGTTTTGTAAATATACATATTTGTGTTCTAAAAATAAAATATTCAAAACATATCAAGGACTTAAAATTATCCACAAAGCTAGCTTGTTAGATTATAATCGCTTTTTTTAAATATATTTTATTAAACAAGCCTACATAAAATAATGTTTGCATTACATAATAAAAGTAAATAATAAAATATTTCGTCTAACAAACTCTTAGTAAAACAAATATACAAAAATTTAATCACTGGTTAATCTTTAAACTATTTAAAAATATTTTTTCAGTTATGTTATACAATTTTTTAGACTATTGTGGGTAAAACCGAAGCTATTTGTCATATATGTATATACATATGTATGTATCATATGTATGTATATTCATAAGCATTTAAAATTTATTGAAAAATTGAGGGTTGTGGTTACAGTTCAAACCGCAAACGAATTGCGCTTTTAATAAATAAGAAATATTTAATATAGAAATGTAAGTAATGAAAAAAACATTGATTTAAAAATTATTTGTAGTAAATAATAGTAATATAAACAAGTTATATTGTAGTAAACACTACAATATCTTAGTTTTTTGAGAAACTTTTATTAAGGAAATTTATTTACGTGGCAAAGACCTCGTAAATAAAATATTGCAATTATTTATGTATTAGTATTACTACCTGTCGTTTTAAGCTGCAGTTATTATTAATATTTTTTTCAATAAAAAATAATTTTTTAATTAGTTAGTCTTTTTTTTATAATTTTAATTGGTAAAGAATTAACTGAACTGCCATACACATTAAGCAATTTTTCATCAAATATATTTTTATGAAACTTTAAAATTGATAAAAAAAAAATAAACTGAGCCGCAATTAATATTAATAAAATTTTTTAATAATTTTTATTTGTTAAAAGTTTTCTGAGCTACAATAATTATTATTAAATTATTAAAATTATTAAGACAACATAAAATTTATTTTTTAAATTAGTTTGTATTGTTTTTTTTAACTTTAATATAAATTAAAAAATAGTCTGAGCCGCAATTAACATTACTAAATTTTTGTCAATAAAAATAATAATTCCTTTTATCAAAAATATATTTTTTTAAAGACTCTGTTGTTTTTTATCTTAAAAAAATCCTTAAAAATTATCTGTGTCTTAACTAATCATTTTTTTATAGTTACTGTTTTAATAATATTTAATACATTTAATTTAAAATTACGTATTAATTTTCTACCCTCAGCCTTTCACCTGTGCACAAGCGCAACAAAAACTAATATGCCAGCTATTTACTTAAATGTACACATAAATATGTACATATGTACAAGCATTTAATAAATAAGATAATCCTACCACTCATTATTTCTGCGACCTGCACCGACTCTCATAAAATTCCAGCTACATACATTGAAAACCCTTCATTAACTAGTCACTCCATTTCTTTAACAACTTTCAAAGGCATTAATTTCTTTTCTTTTGAGCGTAATCATAAATCGAGCCAACAAACACCGGCACTCACAACAAATGAGCCGAAATAAGCCGATGCGAGCGCCATACTTCCGCAGTTGCTGCAGTCAGCGTTGACGCGCGCTGCGCTGCCGCTATTACCGACTGCGCGCAAAGAGTAAGCATTTACTACAGTAATCAAACCGAACACATGGAAATGTGGATGAGCAACACAACCAAAAAAAAAATAAATATTGAAGAATAATATAAAAATATACATACACACAGCGAATGGGTAAAGTAAATCAAAGACAGAAAATTAAAATAAAATAAAAAAACAACAATTAAGAAAATAAAAACGACAACGTATGGGTAAAAAGCAATAACAATAAATGAGCCAAACTGAGGAAGAGCTACAGCAGCGTTGCGCTGTTGTTGTAATGCTGGTGATGGTGGGCGCTGTGCGAATGAACCGATGGAACAACCGATGATGGAAACGATGAAACGATTGGCAACGCCAAACCGAATAGCAATAACAACTAATACTGCCAGCGCCGTCAGCCACCAGCCACTAGCCACCAGCAGCAAGCAGCGCTACATACTTGGTGTAGCATTCGAAGAATCGAGCAGAAGAACAAACAGCGATAACAACAAACACACACAGCAGTGTTAAACAGCGCGCGCAACAAGAGCACCACTACATCGACGACTTTCGAACGAATGTTGGCCAATACTCCACTGCATACATGCAGTCGCCATCACCACACCGCGCCGCCAACACATACACACACACACATGCATACATATGTGCCTAGCGTTTATAACACACTGCTAGTTGTCTTGTGTGCGGTCGACGTCGCTGCTGTTAGCGCTGTCGCTTGGGCCATACACACGGGAGGGTTGTGCGCGCTTCGTTAATGTTCGATTTGTTCAGTCATCAGCCGAATTCGTGACAGGCAACATCTTATTAGATTATAGTTGCGCTGTCTGCGTGTGTGTCTGTCTGTCTGTCTTGCTTGTTTGTTATTATTATTATAGCCTAGTGTAGTACTACGCCGCTGGCCTGGTCGGACAGCGACAACGATCGATAGCAAATTGATCAATGAAAAAATAAATCGCAAAAAATTAACGGGCTTTATTGGCAGTACGATATACGGTTAAAGGAGTTCATTAATTAATTAATGCATAAATAACTGTCAAGCAAAAAACAAAAAAAAACAAATCGGTGACAACAACAAACAAAAGCACGACGCGTTGCCTGACGGTAGTGTAACAAAAATTAAATATTTTTAGCAACAATTTCGTATGAACGCAAAAATGTTACATAAACAACAACACATGTTTGCATGTCAGCAACAACAACAACAATTATGCTAAATTGTGGGCGTGTATAAATATGCATATCTAGTAAACACTGTTTATATACAGGTGTGTGCTTGTGTAAATATGTGAGTGTTGGTAAATAAAACAAAGCATTGCAACAAAGTAGCAACAAAAACAACTGGTTATTAATAAAAAATGTTTTTTTTATATTTTTTCATGATTTTGCGTCGGTAAAATTTTGTTGTGCGGTTTTCACAAATATTGGAACAAATTTGTTTTAAATAATTTTCGTGTGCTTACAACAAATACGCAGCGCGCACAAATACATATATAAATATTTTTTAATAAAAAGTGAAGCCGTGTCAAATATTAAACGCAATAACTTTATGACAATTAATATTTGTGAGAGTTAATAAATACTGACACTATAAACAAAGTGTTTTGAGAAAATTATGAAAATTTGTTGGATTTTGTGTGCAAAGATCACATGTTTGGAACTGCACGCTGCTGTAATTATTACCTTTTTTTTATAATTTAACAACTTAATATTTCTAATAAGAAGTTTGCTTCAGAATTGTGCGTTATTAATTATTGGCGCTATAAACGAAGTGATTTGAGAATAAAATGAAGAACTTTTTGAATTTATTTGCACAAAAATCATATTTTTGAAACTGTGGAACATTGTTAAAAATATACAACTTTTTTTTATTAATTTACAATTTTTATTACCTAAAATATATAGTGGAAATTTACGCAATGCGGAACTAAGCACTTGTTATGAAGCTAAAGAAAGCTAAAAATTATGTTTATACTGAATTAATTGAAACTTAAATTAGTTAAACAATAAGAAGCATGTAAATGAGACGTTTGTTTTACTTAATCACTATGAGAAAAATATGCATAAATATACATAAATCATAATACTACTACTTTTTGAAGAGAGTTTAAAACTAAACTAATCCGTAAACTTTTTCCAATCAATATTTTTTTCAAGCAGTTGAGCACAAACTAAACAGTAAACTGTTTTCCAATCAATGTTTTTCTAAATAGTTAAGCATATTTGTTTGAAAATCGTGCGTGATATGATAATAACGGCATTTTTTTTTTTAATTTAAATCAAGAAAAAATAGTATTTTTTGTAAATTGTTGAGTTTGTTTGAAAATCGTGCGTGATATGAAAATAAAGGCATTATTTTAATCTTAAGTAAAGAAAAATTTAAATAAATTTTAAATTTTTACAAAACGTTAAGTTAAATAAAAATATTTTTTTTTTAATTAATGCGGTTTTCAATAAAAAATATAACATGATTTTTAGCGTAGAATTTTATTTTATTTATGAAAAATTATGACTTCGGTAGTTGATGCCGAGAAAAAAAGTAATGTGAAATTAGCGACGGCAAAACACACAAGTGAACTGCGAAATAAATAAAAAAAAAGCTGTGGTAGGACAAATAAAAATAACAAAAATACGTACTTCGGGCACTTCTGGGATACTTTGTTTTTTAATAAAAAAAAACGTAAATTTATTCTTTGATATAAACATTTTTTAACAAATTTTTGAAAAAAAGTGAAAGAAAATATAAATAAAATACTAGAATGTGCCAATATATGTAACAAAAAAAGTTTTGAAAAGCTTTGAAAAAACTAAAAACTGGAACTTTACTAAAAATATTGGTTTTCAATTTAAAAAATTTAGGTTTTTGTGTTTGCTCAGTTGTTTAAAAAGATGTTATGTTTAAAAGCTTGCCAAAATTTGTTTATGATTTTCTGAAAGTATATTATAAGGCACGAGAAATGAAGTAAACTACAAGATATGCCTTTGTTGCTTCAAGAAAATCAAATTTAATCTTGAAACCGTTAACAGCAAACACAATACTTAATACTTCACTAAAGGAATAAGTCAAAAACGATTACTGCAATTAAGCGCCTATTAAGGAATTAAGACAAAAAACCTTTCTTGATGAGGCGATTACTGAAAATGTTCATAAAACGTAGCAGTTTAAAAAACATACCAAAGAAGCGCAAAACAATTGGTTAATGAAGTGAATTTTTATCCAAAATAATTTTATTTTTTTATGTACTAAAAAAAGGAGTGAAGTTAGAGACACAAATAAGGAAAGTAAAAGAATTTTTTTTTTAATTGTTAGTGAATGTGTGGAAAAGGACAAAAATATTTTAAATATGTAAAAACGAGTACTAAAATCAATTATTAATGTTATATAATTTATATAATAAACAGAAACTGTGGAAAACTCAATACAAAGCTTTACTTTCCTTTTTTTTCTATGTGCAACAGTGTATTAAAAATATCCAGTGCCCATTTTCCAGCAAAAATTTAACGAATTTACAATTCTCTTTCAGTAACAAATCGGAAAATTCAAAATTTCGCAATATAAATGGCTAAAATCAGACAAATATTAAAGTTTGTAGTGAGACGACATACGAAGAAAAAAATTTGAACCGGTAGCAAAATTGAAAAAAAAAGTCAATGAAAGTGCATTAAATTGGTGGAAAAATAAAAAAACAAAAATCAAAAACCACAGCATACAAATGTTAACGGTAAAGTGAAAAAGTGCAAAAGGCAGCAGTGGTTAAAAGCTGCTTAAAAACACCATAAAAAAGCTGAAAGCATAAAATCATACAACATTTCAACGCAAGAAACAACAAACACGGCAACGCCAGCTAATCAAACAAGAACAACGCGTGCCAAAACGCCAGCAACAACGGCAACAACAACGACAACAGCGTGTGTTGCCGGTGCCAGGGCGGATGTTGCAGCTGCTGCTGGTGCTGGTACACCCACAACAACACCACCACTAACAACAACAACAGCACATACAACAAATGCAATTATACCACCAACAACAGCGGCCACAACAACAAATAATACAACACTAGTTAATACAACTACATGCTTAACGGCGCCCAGTAAGCATATTAACAACAATAACAAACACATAACACAAATTAATAAGTTTATAAGCAGTGATAATACGCATAATCAAAACAACAACAATAACAAACTGCAGTCGTCAGAATTATTATTAGCAGCTAGCAGCCACCGAATGCAGCCACAAGTGCCGCAAGCCGCTGGGACAGCCGATATGGATTTGACGGCTGTTCAATCGATGGATTGGTTTTTCAAAAAGGAGCAATTTTATCTATTGGCACAATTTTTACAACAGGTGAGTGCTAAAAGCAAATTTTTTGGAGATTATATATTAGGGGGCATGTGCAGCGGGTATATTAAAAGTATGTATAAATTGTATACATATTAGGTATATATGGGTTTAAATATAACGCGGAGTAGAAATATATTTTTAGGATTTTTTGTTACAAAAAAAGTCAAACGGTATCAATAACCACGATAGAGGCAATAACAAATTTTCTTCCTTGCATTTTTGGCTTTAAATTCGATCACAATCGTGGCTCGATGCGATGGTGGATTAGTATCGTGTAATATACATGAATTGTTCTTCCACAATTTCGGCCGTTTTTTAACGGATTTTCTCACACAAACGCCTCAATAAGGCCAAATAGAACTCCTTATTGACTTTGTGTTCCTTCAGAACACAATCATGATGCACTAAAACACGAATTAGAAACAAAAAAATGAGCATTGTCTTCATTGTAGAGCGGCCTTGGCGTGTTTTTTTGATTTTGGCTCATTTTTTCCCTCCATGCCGATGCTTGTTGACTTCTTTACATGTCAAACTCATAAACTCATTTCTCATCATCTTTTATAGTGCTTTCCATGAATGTGGAATCGAAATTCGCACGATCAAGCAAGGCCAAAGAGACTTTTTAAGTAACTCGTTTTGAAAAAAAATCAGGTTTATCGGGACGAGTTGAGCCAGAATAGCCCTCCTACATATTGTTATAATATATATTTTTTTTATTTCCGGCATTTATTTTTAAATTTAACAAAACTTATTTTTAATATAATTTAATATATAATTAAAAAAAGTGAAAGAAAAATATATAGTATATTTTCGAAATAAAATTTCCTTTTCAAAACTTATTTTGCAAAGTGTTTTGTAAACTAATTCATTAGAAAATTACTTTTGTACGAACAATTAAGTCGCCGGTTATTATTTTCCTCTACCGAAAACTTTCTCGGACCGATTTTATAAAGCGTTTTTAAAATGCTAGTTGTTTTCGAAAATATATTATTAAATTCTTACCTTATTTCAAGGTACTTAAAGACTTTTTCTGAAATAATATTCACCAAATACTGTTATTTTCCGCAAATTTTTTCGTAGATAGAAGAAAGATTTTTGAAACGCCGACTACATATATTCGAAAAAAAAATCGATTTAGTATATATTTTTCTAGTTTTTACACTTATTTTCAAAGTTAGTTATATGAAATTTATCATATAAATTTGCATGAAATTACCGCGTGTACTAATTTCTAATTAAAAATTTATCAAATCTGATTATTTTTCTTTTTAGAAACAAAAATTTATCAAATCTGTTTATCTTTCTTGTTTTAGAAAGTTTCGAATATTTTTCGAAAAAAAAATTCGAATATATTTTCGAAAAAAATTTCGAATGTGTTTTTGAAAAAAATTGCACATATATTTTTCCAGTTCTTCCACTTATTTTTTAAGTTAATTATACAATTTTTTCGTAGCTAAAGGCTTTACACAGATTTTTAAAACGCCGATAATTTTCGAAAATTCTTTTTTCGATTTATTATATATTTTCCAGTTCTTCCATTTATTTTCAAAGTAAATTATAAAAAATGTATCGTATAAAGTTATATAAAAATACCGTGTTGAATACTATTTTGAAACAAAAATCTATCAAATCTGGTTATTTTTAATTTTCAAAAAAGTGAAAAGTTTCGAGGCAGAGCATTTTTGAAAATTATTCGTTATAGAATGACTTGCGCATGGCAACTTAAACTTGATTTGCATTAAAAATCATTTCATTTACAAAATTCAAAATTCCTTAGCAATGTTTCAGGAGTACATGAGGAAACAACTGAAGCACATTCGTTAATATATTAAAGAAAAATACATTTTTTTACCATTTAGGTACTTTTTCTTTAATATACGAAGGTACTACAGATTTTTCCATAGCATTTTAGAAAAACGGGGGCAAATCACAAATTTTATTTTGTTGTTGTAGTCTTAAAATAACACACAATTTTAATATTTTTCCAACTCTAGATCAAAAGTTTTTCTTTCAAAACCCTTGTCTTGAAATTAGTTTTGCATTTAAGCGAAATTTTATTCGCTTTTTCATTCCATTCCATTTACTTTTCGCAACTATTGCTGTCGTATGCAAATCGTGCACTTGAGTTTTGTGATTTTGGTTGCATCAGAACAACAGCGTGGCAGTGTTGTAACTCATAATCTCACAGCAAATTTTTCAATAATAAAATTCAATATAATTACAACCGCCTGGCAAATGATGATTGATTGCCTTATTGAGTATTTAAGCGCTGCAAATGTGTAGAAAAAGCACCAGTTGGAAAAAATACCGTTATATCATCGCAACAAACGTTAGCTTAACAATAAACTAATATGCAATCAATCGACAATTGGCAATAGAAAAATGCAAATTCATAGCAAACCAACGCCATGCATTTGTATGTGTTTGTTTGTATGCGTAAGTGGCGAAAAAAAAATTTTCTTGCTTAAATAAAAACCACACAATTTGTTGCCCGCTTGCCGCCACTGCAACTGTCTAGCAGCCGCCTTGCGCTGCTGTGCCGCAATTAGCGTTTGCCGCACACGCACACACACACACATACAAGCGTATTGTGACTTCAATGCAATTTCTCAATTCATTTTCCAATGTAATTACTCAATTCAGCGACTTATAGACGCGACCGGTTGGCTGACGGCGACGCGTAAGCTTTTCACTTTGAACGCCGCATAATTATTTACAGTAAATTTTTGTGATTTCGTCACAGGACAGCAATATTAGCGGCGAAAGTAAGTTTGTTTGTGAAAAAAAAGCAAGAGAAGAAATGTTAAAAAGTTGCAGAAAAAATGGTGTTGCAAGCGTCTAGACAAACCTGGCTGGCTTAGCGCAACGGCTCATGCATACGTACATATATGCTGTATAGCCAGCATATAGATATTATTGACTTAAATACGTCTGCCTATATGGTTGACACTTTTCATTTACAAATTTACAATAATACTTGCTTGTTGCAATAAACGGGGCATTTTTGCACGTTGAAAAACCGCAACAGACAATTTGGCCGTGCGCCAATCGGAAAATACAAGAAACAAATGCAACCCTCGCTCGCTGCAAAATGCAAACATAAATGCATTTCTATTTGCACAAAGTGCCACAAACATACACACGAACATACAGCATGCGCCGCTGCCACTTGTGTCTGGCTGCTCCAGCCGGCCGTTTTGTGTGTGCAACTATTTTTAAGAGCCCTTCATTAGAATTCTTACTTGAAACGATCGCATAAATTTCAAATTTTGAAGTTAATTACGTTGCAAATATTGATTTTGAAGTTGCAAATGAAAGATTTTCCGTGGCAAGTGGTGGCTAGATTGCTTGTGCGGTGGCAGTGTTGTTGGCGTCATGGTGCATGCCAGCGCAGATGAGTTATATTTGTGGTAATTTTATAATTTTGTGACATTGGAAGCCGTTGTGGCGCTGTGTGGCGAAGTGTGCGATTTCGCGGAAAGACGCCGGAGATTGGAGCATTCCAAAGCAGAAATAGATTTTTTCAATGTTTTATTTGAGTTAAGTTGTTGGCGTAAAAATGGAAAACGAATACTTTTTGAAGTTTCGTTGTACTTTAAGCTGCAAAAAAATTAAGCATTAACTTAAGTTAATTTTTTTTAAATTCGAAAATCAATTTTTTTTAATTTCGAAAAATTTAAAAAGGTTACAAAAAATTAAAACTTAGTTTAAATTATTTTTTAATTTAGAAATTTTAAACTTTTTAACTTCGAATAAGAATTTTTTAATTTCGAAAATTTTAATTTTTTTTATTTCGAAAATTTAAAAAGGTAGCAAAAAAATTAAAACTTAGTTTAAATTATTTTTCAATTTAGAAATTTTAAATTTTTTAATTTCGAAAATTAATTTTTTTAATTTCGAAAAATTAAAAAAAGTTACAAAAATTTAAAAACTAGTTTAAATTATTTTTTAATTTAGAAATTTTGGATTTTTTAACTTCGAATAAGAATTTTTTTAATTTCGAAAATTTTAATTTTTAAAATTTAACGTTTAATTTTATTGTTTTTGTAATTTCTTTAATATAGAAAAAAATAGTAAAATATTTTTTACTAAATTTCATGTGTTATCGAAATTAAAATTTGCTACTAAGAACATTACCGGTTCAAACCTTTCAATTACTTTGGGTAATGAAACTCAAATATTCACTAACCTAACCGCAAACTTTATATGTTTTAAACTTTATGTGCTCTAAATTCATGTAGAGTTTTCAAATTAGGAAATCGTTTGCTTATATAAAATTACAGTGTGGATGCAATTCAATTACTTTCAGTAATGCATTTCAAATATTCATTAACATGAAAGCAAACTTTATATAGATATTATATTTGAAAATTAATTTGCTCTCAATTCATAAAAAGCTTTCAAATTAGAAAAACGAGTGCTAATTACGACATTACGATTAAATTACTTTAAGTAATGCACGCCAAATACTCATAGTTATTAAAGCAAAGAGATAGTATTTCTTCTGTAAATTCATTTAGAAATTTAAAAAGTCGAAAATCTGATTGTAATATAGCTTGCATTACTAGCCCAAATACATTTAATTACTTGCAGTAATGGTACTCGAATATTTACATATAATTATTAAAGCAAAATTCATAACATACATATATTTGAAAATTTATTTTCTATAGATTCGTTTGGAGTTTTCGTATTAGAAAATCGTTTGCTAAATTTGTTTGTTAAATAACTGGTATTAAGTCTTTCAATTACTTTTAGTAATGCAACTCAAATATTCATAGTGACTAAATCAAATTTTATATTTTTGAAAATTTATTTACTCAGACTGCATGTAACTTGAGTAGCAAATCGAGTGATATTTAGAATCTAATTAACATTACTTGTCTCAACCAATAAATTACGGTTAGTAATGCTCAAATATTTTTAATTAACTAACCAAATTTTATATAGCTGAAAATGCATATTTTAAAAAATAACTGTAAGGTAATTTATACGTTTTATGCACAGAGTACAACCCAATCTGGTATAAAATTAGTCAAAATTTAATTTCAAAACATTTTTGAAAAATATTTTTATATTTTCTTACTTTTTCAAAATTTTTTCGAAAAATATTTTTAAATTTCCTTACTTTTTTAGAATTTATTTTTTAATTCTTTAATTTTTTCCAATGTCCAATTAATTCCAAATGTCTAAGCAATAATTCATAGAATAACTTTTTCATAAAAAATATGTGTGACTGTGTGTGTCTTCATGTCTATATTCGCTGCCGTTGCTTGCAATCTCTGTCGCAGCTTCGATATTTGCTTGTTGTTCAATTCGATCGTGTCATTAATAAATAATCAAATTCTCGTTAAGTAACAAGAAAAATAATAACAACAATCGCTGGCTACAAGCATTAAGCGCATAATAAACCGTAACACAAGCGATTTTGCTGATTTCGAATTTTTCGCATTGAAAGCTCTGCAACAAAGAGATACATATGCAAGCATACAAACGTAATTGAGATCTCATAGATCGTAACAAGATTCGAATCGAAGTTTATCTGAAGTAATATACATAGATATGTATACATATGTATATCTACAATGCATACATACTTACATATGAACCGATGAAGCTAAGATATTGACGCTTAACCCATAAGCACATAGTCGAACGCCGATAATCTGCTCAAGCGCTGAGTTGACGACAACTTTCATATGCACCTACATACATGGATATATGTATGTACATATGTATATGGACGCCTGTGTAAATATTTATGCATAATCTATGTATAATTGTATAAGTGGCAGCATTTTGAAAACTTAATTTCTTCTTATTGAACACTTCCACGAAGTTAACAAAATTTTTCAACTTGTTGTTTTTGTTGTTGATATTATGATTATTGAATGATTTCCGAGGAAGTGATCAGTGAACTACAGTTGATCGCTGATCAACACGCAAACTGATTTACTAGAAAATGAAGCGCTCATCACACAACAGCAACAACAACAACTTTGTTGTAGTAGGTAGGGAAAGCGGAGTTCGTTATAAAGGGAAGCCTTATAATGCAGGAAAGAACAAATAAAGTTAGTGATGTGGTAGAGCGATTTCGAAATGAGACGGAGGTAAAAAACAGAGTGTGTATAGATGGAGTGGTGTGGGTGAAGTAGGAATAAGCAGAAACAGAGTTTATTGGAAGATAATTAAATCAGTGATATTTTATGCGGAGCTTATTGGTATTTTTGATATTGAATGATTATTTGTGTTGATAAGCTTCAGGTAATTATTCGATATGCTCAATAGTACAGTTATTTACGTTAATTTGATTAGAAATATGACAAAATTTTTCAAAAATCTCAATGACTTTATTATAAGCGTTAGTTGCGTAGGAAAAAAATTTATTTAAATAAATGTTGAAAAATCATGAGTTAAAAAAATTAAAAAAACAAAAATTAAAAAATATATAAATTATTATAAAAATGAAATATTTTATAAATACTGAAAACTAAAAAAAAAATATATTAAAAATATAAAAAAAAAATATTAAAAACATACTACAAATTACTGGCGTTTTAACAAATTTCGTCTTCAGAAATAATATTTATCACCTCCTCTGTGCATCTTTAATTCTAATTCATTTGCTGTCTGCATTTGAGCAATTTTCAATGATGTGCAACAACAATTTTGTTGCCAACAGCCGCTTAAAAATACATTTGCAATCAATTTCGTGGCACACATGACATTTAAAAGCATTTTTATCAATTCTTTTTTTATATAAATGTATTAAATTTTTTTATCGAAACGCGAAGGGCCAGCGAAAAGCACCCGCTGGACGCTGTGGCTGCCTTGACAGCAGCTAGTTGCAGCTTACAGCGCGCATTGATTGCACATTTGCGCAAATATTTTCTTTAGATTGAATTTCATGCAAGCATGACAGCGAAAATTGCCGACGGCAAATTGCAAGCGCAACCGTGGCTGCAGTAAGCCAAGTGGCAGCGGCAGCTAGAGAGTTGTTAATACAAAGCAACAACAATTTGACTGACGGATATTTTATTATATATTTGTGCATATGTAGTTGTTGTATTTCTTGTTTTTGTATTTTTGTGTATTTGTAGTTGTTGCATACTTGTTTTTTTGCGCTGGCAAGTATTTCTAGGAATTCATAGAGTTTGCAGCAGCCGCGGCACTGCGGCCGGCAGTTGCTCCTTCAATGCCAAAAACATCAACAGCAGTTCAACCGGCTGGCTGGCTGTTTGTTGCCACTTGGTCACGCTGTTGCTGCAACATTAGCGCACACTAAACGCTATGCGTGCAACTAAATATCAATATATACATATGTACATACAAGTATAAACACATAGCATCGTGTGTGCATTAGTTTTGCTCACTTTTATTTTCTTGGTGCGCGGTTTTTTTTGGAATATTTGGTGGCATGCAACAATTTGCAATTTTTTTTTTTTAAATTTTTTGTTGCCGCATTTGTACGCTATCACTAGCGCGTAGGTGTTGATGCGCTATTTTCGAAAATAATTGGAAATTGCACACAAAAATTTGTTTTACAATGAGTATATACATACATACATACATACTTATATTTACGCATACAAGTGACTGTTTGTGGGCACAAGCGCTCAGCTGGAGCTGCTTTTGTTCAGATTGTTGTTCATTTGTTTTTTTTCGAATTTCTCCAATTCGTTTGCCATTTTTATTGCAAATTTCTTATGCTCAATATAGTATATTTTATTATTTACCCAATAAATGCACTCAGATGCCTGTAATTATCGCGGAAGTCTCGCTACAAAGTATGTAGGCAGTAAATATTGCAAAAAATATCTGCATATATGTATGTACATACATATATATACATATGTACATATGTATATAAAGACATATTTTCATCTACACAAATATTTTACTAAACAAACGCGCTCAATTCTCGCCATGTAACTCAATTTTTGAGTGCAAGTGTGTATTATGATAACTTTTCTTAAATATTAATACAAGAAATGTATTATAATCCTCTCTTTGGTGATTTTGAGGCAATCTGAAAAATTTGTTTGGGTTCTGGATCGTTTCTTAATATCAACGTCCACATTTTTATACACATTTGTTTATCATAAACTTTTGAAAACTACCCTTACTTTGCATATTTAATTATTTCTAAAGAAAAATTCTTGAATAGCGTGAATTTGGCCTCAAATATATGTATTTCAAATATATTTTTGATAAAATTCTAGTTTTAAAAAGCCTTTGTTAGCTTTATTTATGCATATCACGCCCCTATACTAGCTGTTATGTAGTTCAGCCAACCTTCAGTTAATATTTCCAACCATAAATAAGCTTTGGCATATATTATCTGACCTTAAATACACATTTTATAACGGTATTTGAGCTTTGAAATATTTAAATTAACCTTGGATGTAATATTTTTTAAACATATTATTTAAATATTGAAGGTATTGAAGGTATTTATATATTATTTTCGACTTCAAAAACAATTTTTACCAACTTTTTTCCTAAGTGAGCTAAAAAAAATTGAATAAAACTTTTTTGGAAAGTTGAAAAATCATGCGTTTTATTAAATAAAAAGATTTTAAAATTTTATTTTTCCCTTAATTTTGAAAAGTACATTTTCGAAAATAAAATTTTAAAAATTTTGAATATAAAAAATATTTGAATTTTTCTTTGGAAAGTAAAGCAAAATTTTGCGTTGTGTTAAATAAAAAAAATTGTAAAATTTATTTTTGTTTTTAATTTTGAAAATTATATGTACATATGTATCTATGTATATACAAGAAAACCTGCCTAGAAAAACTCTTCGCCAGACAACTTCTTCCCCATATCATTTATCATCCAATTTCAATGCTCCACAGAGCCAACAAGTATTTAGTTGCATTAACGCTGACCAGCCACTTTATCATCGCCCATTTGTAATGGCCACCGCAACAGCGATACCAATAATTTACTAGAAAAAAATTAAAAAAACATTACTCTACAACAATAATAGTATATATTAAAGCGTGACACAACGCCCGCTGCAGACGCCGCCAAGAGGCGCAACAGCGCCACTGCAAAGTTGCGTACACCTACATATGTATGTAGATTAGAGTGTGTATAGGAATAAAATAAGAAGAAAAAAATTCGCAAAGAAAATAACTGCAGGGAAGCAAAGACGACACCGGCATGGCTTAATGCCTTCCGATCAGCCAATACCGTCATTAACGCACTCAAGCAGTGGAACCAAACTGCCACCAGTTGGTGGCAGCAACAGCGAAAACAACAGCAAAAACAACGCGCAGTCTTGTAAAAACCATAGCACGTCAAAGTCAGCGCGAAAGACAAAAACAACAACAACAACAAATGTAAATAGAACAACAACAATCACTGGTAACTGTTTAAGACCTCGCGAAATTAAAGCGTCTGGCAAAAAGCGCGACTGTAGTAGCAAAACAGCAACACTAACAACAATAATGGCAGTTAAAATATGACTGGCTTGTGGAAAAAATGTGAAACTGTAACAAGCCAAATGGTAGCAGTGACTGTGGCAATAGAAATAATGGTAGCAGACCGCTAATAGCGTACATGACAGCGCTTCCACGTATCTGCGTGTGTATGTGTAGGTGCATGTGTATGTATGGAGTCACCATTGTTGTTGCCACTATTGTGGCGGGCGTTTTTGTGGCTGCGTTGCTGCGGTTGCTACCTGGGAGGTGTGCCATAATTCAGCTTCTTCGCGTTTTTTTTTTCTGAAGATAAAGAGCGTGCTTGCCTCTAACGCGGCGCTGTTGTTGCTGCCGTTGCTGCTGGTGTTGTAAGGAAAACATTGACTTTGCACGCTTGGCCAGCTGATTTAAGTAGGATTTTCCTGTAAAGTTTTTTCTTTTAATTTTGCACCAAAAATTGGCAAATTTAAATAACAAAAACAAAAAAAAAATTTTAAAACAAATTCTTATTTAAAAAAATTTTAATCCAAAAAAAATTAAAAAAAAGGAATCTTAAAAAATGTACACAAATTATTATTTCAAACAAATTTAATTACAAAAAAAATTATTTTAAAAAAGGTATAAAAAACTAACTATAAAGAAATCCTAAAGCAATATAAAAATCATTTAAAAAAAATGTTGGTTGAAAATTTTTTTGCAAAAAATATTAAAAAAAAATCTTGTCAAAAAATTGTACACAATTCGTTATTCAAAAAAAATCTGATTACAAAAATATATTAAAAATTTGTTTTAAAAAACATTATTACAAAACAATATTAAAGAAAAATCATATAAAAAAAATATTTTAACTCAAAAAATTATATTTTTTTTTAAAAAAATATTTAAAAATTGTAATTAAATACGATTTCGTATCTTCGAAACATTTTTTATTCAGAATTTTTTTTTTTTTTATTAAAAAAATATTTCAAAAATTCACTAAAAACCGTATTTCAATACGATTGCGTATCTTTGTGTTTAAATACAATTTATGTATTTTAATTAATTTTTTAAATATTTGTTTACATAAAAGCAGAATTTTCTGAATAAAAATATTTTATTGAAAGTTTTTCTTACAATTTTTTAATTATTTTTCATATTTAATTTTCTGTTTTTGCCAATCAATAATACAAATTATAATTTGCTTACTATTATTTAACTAAAGTTATATTTTTTCCATAGCGTAATGATTTTTCCCGCTTACTCATGATATTAA
Source organism: Bactrocera dorsalis (assembly GCF_023373825.1). Classification (NCBI taxonomy): domain Eukaryota; kingdom Metazoa; phylum Arthropoda; class Insecta; order Diptera; family Tephritidae; genus Bactrocera; species Bactrocera dorsalis. The sequence continues at coordinate 10,706,861 of NC_064306.1, read as the reverse complement.
ACTCAATCTAAATACATACACAACCACCCACATGCTTTGCCATTTAAAATACTCATCAGCAGAAAATGAAAATATTCGCCTAAACAACAAATACACACACACACATAGACAGACATTAAAAATATTAATAACCATAAAACTGAAATGAATTTCTACTGAATCAGTCATCGAAGCCATCGAAATTGATCGCCCTCAGCGCACAGATCATGAACTCGAAATATTTTCACTCAACTGACTTGGCATTTATTATTATTATTTTATTATTAACAGCGCATGTATGTGTGCATGTATATGTGTGTGTTTGTGTTGTTATTAATTTTCGAAAACAAAATTCACAGAACGGATGTGCATGGGTAGTAGTTAGCGGCGGCCGCAAGTGCACACACATACACACGAGTGCGTACGAGTGAGCTGCCGAGTGTGGACAATTTTTGATTAAAAACGCTTGGAAATTTGCTCTGCGCTGATATTAATGCATATATATTTTTAATACGCTTTCATTGATGCGGGAAGCTGTTATTAAAGCAACAAATTTTGATGAGGATGTTGATTTGATGCTGATGAACGCGCGCCCCCACAGAAAAAGCTACAATGCACACACACACACATATAAATACATAGAAACAGTCAAAGCATACATATAACAAAACAAAAAATTAAGTAACAAAATATTTGCTCAGCAGCATTGTGGCGCGCTGCAATACAAATAATATGCATAACAGCTGTCGAACAAGTGTAGATAAATATATGTACATATATATGTTTGTATGTATGTAGACATGTAACTGCAGCAGCATATTAAGCATATTATTGTCACCCGCAATTGAAAATTCATAAGCTACTAACAGTTAGCTCCAAAAAGCATATACATATGTATATATGTATATGTACGTATGTATGTATATGTGTGTTTGATACATATGTGTATGTGCGACTACTGCTCGCCAGCCTGCTATAGTTAGAATGCTGCACGCTCACATTAGACCACCATAATGACAACTGTATAAATTTTTATGGTTTTTAATTTCCGTGCTGACAAATTAATTTAATAATAGAGCGCAACACACAAAAACAACAACAACAGGCTTACAACAAAAACAGCAACAACGCTAATAATTGGAATAACAATAAGCACAGCAACAACAAAACAATAATAATTATTACAATAGCAACAACAAATGCAACAAAATAAACAACAACAACAACAATAGTGATAATTAGAATAACAACAACAAGAACAACAACAACTTAATGTCCAACAAACACAATAATGCATAAATAAATATGGAAAAATGTGTTTAAACACCGACCCTCACCAACAACAACAACAGCAATAACATTTAATGATCAAGCAATCGAACGCTCGATCGCTCCAGCGCTAATAAAAGCACACATGTGGGTGCCTGCTATACGGCGCGCCGCGCCATTGCCGGCTGCTACAATGTCTATGCCATGCGTTGTTGTTGTTGCTGCAATTGAACATTGAAATTTGTCCATTTGTTAGCTTATATAGTTTTTCTCGCTAACCGTTTGCCACAATATTTTAATTATTTCGATTATTGACGGGTTTGAATTTTAATTAGCGCTCTAGTTTCGAGCCGGCAGGCAACTACATACTTGTAGCTACAACGCTACACCCACTCAAACACACACTGATATGGTTTGTATGTGTGTTCATACAGCGCGCTTAGCAGCCGCAAGTATTTGTTGCTCGCAATATTTTCTTTACAAATGTTATTTATTTATCTTTTTTGTTGTTTTTTCTTTCATTGCTTTTGTTGTTGGCGCTTTTACTGCAGCTACATAGCCTTTAACAAGTGTAGCTACAAATGCGTTGCTTGTTAGCATGTCTAGACACTTGCTGCTGCTTACTATTGCTTAGCTTTTATTTGTCTAATTTGTTTTTGTTGTAATATTATTTGGCTGTAAATAACGTTGTTGTGGCCAGCGATTTGTTTCCAATTCATAAATAAGATACGTAATGTTGTTTTGTACATTTTTATTGCTGTTGTTGCATTTTTAATTCGCAGAAATTATTCATAATTTGTTAAAGCGCGTTTTTGCGGCGCTTCTTGCACATGCGAGCAAAAAATGTATAAATAAGGCGAAGGAGTATTAAAAATAAATACGAAATGTGGTGCATGCTAGAGGAGAGGTTTATTAATAATTAATAAAAGTTTTAATAGTGTTGAAAATGCCTAAACAAATTGCACAAAATTTTAAAATAATTGGCATAATATATTTTTGTTTTTATTATTATTTTTTTAATGTGGACCCAGTAAACGGCTGAGCAAACTTAACACGCGCACGTAAAGTACAATAGCTGATTAAACAATTTTTTCAAATTTTATTGATAAAAAATACTAAATAATTAATTTGAAGCTGATTTTTAATTAATTAATAATTTTTGAGTTTTTTTTTCATATGTGATTTATTAATTTTAACATTAATTTTTATTAAGTTTTTTTAATTAATTATTATTAAAATTAATCTAAATTAGTTACAAAAATTTTTAAACTGTATTATCAGTTATACTATATATAAAAGTTAATTTTAACATTAATTTTTTTAATTTTTAATTAATTTAATTATTTTAAAAATTAATTTAATTATTTTTAAAATTAATTTTAATAAGTCACAAAAAAATTTAAAGTTAATATAATGCAAAAGTTATTTTATTAAAAATCAAAAATTTAAAGCGAAAAATTGTTGAAATTATGTATTTTTTTTTTAATTATTCTTCATAAAAAATTTTAAAATTTAAGAAATTTTGTGAGTTGCAATTTTTTAACTTAGTAACTTGTAAAACGTTAAAATTTAATTGAATAACTTTTAAATTAAAATTAATTGCAATTAATTTTGTTAATTAATTTAATTAAAATTAATTACATAATTTTAAGTATTTAATTATCATAATTATTTTGTTAATTTTTTGTTCTAATACTAATTATTTTCAATTAATTTTTGTTAACTAATTTAATTATAATTAATTATTTCTTATATCATTTTAATTATAATTATTATTTTCTTAATTTCCAAAAAAAAAATATTAAAATTACACTAAAAAATATAATTTATGTTGCTGGTAATTAGTATGAATTTTGTAAATTATTATTTTTTAATATTTAATTTTTTTTAATTAAATTTTTTTTTTCAATTAAGTAAATAAAAAATATACATATATAAATACTTTATTTTTTTTATAAACTATGTATAATAATATTTTTTTTTTAATTATATTTCATGCAATATATGTATGTATGTATATAAAAATCAAACCAAAGTGTAGTCCCTCTCAATCTCAAACCGCTTGTTTGATTCCACGCTCCTTATAAATGCATTTATACATACATATGTACGTACACATAGGAACATATTTCTATATTTGATTCCCAGAAAATCAACAATTGGTTATAAATAAATGATAATATTTTTGGTATTTTTTGGATATTCCAAATTAATATGTTTTGCGATAAGCGATACAACTCATTGTTGTTGCATTTTTTCATTTCTTCACAAAACGCTATGTAAAAAAGCGTTTCGTCGATAGCATTATTGCAGTAACGTTCTTATCGGTCTAACCACAGATTGGTTAAATGTTTGAAAATACATATTTTTTAGATAAGCGTACAAAAATATTTCAAAATAGTATTCTACGGGTTTCTAAGAAAAGTGAGTGACGCTTTGAGGCCACGCATGGGCATAAACGAACGCCAGAAACCGCTATGCGGCATAGCAACAATCTAATATATTATTTTCAACTACATATACTACATATATATAATACTTAAATGTACACATATCGGTGCATATGTGCATCTACATACATATATATTTATAACTTCAAATCTTTCTTATGCTTACCGACACTCCTTCACTCAAATGAGCGGCAATTTTTCATTGAAAGGCTACTCATTATCCTTAAATGCGCTGGCAAGCATAAAAAGATACGAAAGAAATAAATAAAAAAAAAACAGTATTTCAAAAAAGTATGTGTAAAAACAAATCTGCCAATAATGATGATTTCTTTTTAATGTGCTGCTTGCCAGTGAAAATAAAAGTAAGACGAAACAAATGTATCAATCAAACTGCCGAGGAAGCTCTTACGACTGCCTATAACCTTGAGGCCAGTTTGACAGGACTTCTTGTACTTTGCGCATTTATTTCTTTTTCAAAATTTTTATCTCTTGAATTCGCACATTTTTATCGATCACTTAGGCAGTGCGCCTTGTGCTAGAGCGCCATATAGCAAGATCTACAATTTTATATTTATGCTTAGCAAGCCACAGAGTTTATAGCTTGAGCTGGACAGCGCTCATCATCATCAGCGCGAGGCAATAAAACGAATGCTAAAACAGAAACAAGAGCTAGTGAGCAATAAAATAAAATAAAAGTAGTGCAACAGTAAAAGTGCATGAGGCAGCGCTAAAACAAGCACGAAATATACGACAACAACAAAAATAACAACTCAAAGCACACACACGGCAGCCAGGCGATATGTCTTTGCCGCCGCCGCTGCTGTGGCTGCTGCTGATCACCTGTTTATATATGTATATTGACAGCACATGCGAAAACGCAACAGCAGCAACAACAGCAACAACAGCATTACTGCTGTATGCGCTTGATATATGTATGTATGTATGTATAGTTGATCTCGCATATCCTCTCCACACGTACCGCGTGACCATGAACGAAAAGGGGGTGTGTACAAAATGATATTTTATTCAATATCCTACACACGCAGAGTGATTTGTCCTTTTCACAATCAAAAAGGTGCATTTTTTCCACTACAATAACAACAAAAAACATAGATGTTTATATATGTATATAATATAAGCAACACAACAACAAACAAATGAGTGCAGAGCTGCGTGAATGGCTGGCGGACGGGCAGTTTAACTGCTTGTTTGTTGTTGTTGCTATTTTACGCACGAAATGTGAAAAATCTGTAGGAAATACGATTGATGAGCTATGGCAGTTAAATGCCATTTGAGGAGCGTGAACTAAAGCCAGCAAAGCAGAAGGTGAGTGCGCTGGGACGCCAAGGCATACTTATATACATATTTATGTTTGTATATGTATATATGTACATATGTATATACATATGTTTGCAGTGACTATTGCAGCCTGTGTGAAGTCAGCAGTCAGCTAAGCAGTCGGTCAGCCGGCAAGGCTGTCATACAAGCCACTCAGGCTGCAGGAATATACATATGTATATTCACATATATGCCTGGACTTTTTTCTGTTGATTTGCATTGAGTAAACCTAAAATTAAAAACTCATAAGATATCGACTGATATATTGAGCAGCACAAATTACCAACAGCAGCAGCAACAACAACAAGACCAAGCAAGAATTATATGTATATACATATATATGTACATATGTATGTACACACACAGTTATAGTTATATAAAGTTATTTAGCGTGTACGGCACGAAATGCGCGGCTTACACAATTAAATCAAAGTGGCCAAAAGGTAAAAGAGTTTCGTAGATCACCACTGACCGCTTGGCGCATATACATACAAATATGTATAGAGAAGAGGTTGCCAGCCTGCAGAGTTTTACAACAACTTTTAAATAAAAAGCTAACTCTACCGTTTATGCGCCTCACACACATACAAATATACATACAACAACTATCAATTGCATATGTATGCATGTATGTATGTATATACGGAGCACAATCACACTATAGCTCGCAGCTACATGGAAATAAAATGGCAATTAGCCGTTATTAAGTTATAGGCAAATGACCAATTGTTTGGTAATTTTTTATCACTTTTCAACACAACAAAAGACAGATCGCACAGCGTTTAGCGCAAAATACACATACAACATACATACAAACATATCTCCGTGAGCGATTAGCTGTCTATTAAATAGTATTTTGTTGGAAAGTAAAAGATTGCATTTAGCGGTAATTAGTGAGCATAGGAAAGTAAGTGAAAAATGTAGACGTAAACTATTGTTGTTATTAAGTTTGTTTTTGGTGGAGATAAATGTTGCTGAAAGAAAGGTAAAGGCTTTGGTTGCTTATTGTGGAAGAAATACACATAAAACATTTAAAATTTTTTGTTAATGGAATAATCATATAATCATAAGAATAAAAAAAAATATGTAAAATTATATAAAAAAAAACATAATAACTTTATTATACTAGCAAACGTAATACTTACTAAATAGAAATAAAAAAGATAAAGAAATATTTTTAAAACATAAAAACAACAACAAAAAATATTACAGTAAAAATAAAAATATTGGACGAAAAAAGATTTTAAAAAATACCAAACATTTATATTATACAAAAACAACAAAAAATAGTATAATAATATTTAAAATAAAAAAAAATGGAAAAATTAACAATTCTGCAATTGAAAAATATTTTGCAATTTTTAAAAAATTTTCCAAACATTTTGAATTATACAAAAACAACCGAAATAATGCATTGGAAATTTAATAAGAATTATAAATTATGATCGAAAATATTGAAAAATCGGACAAAATGTTGTATTATACCAAAATGGCAAACGAAAATGTACGAAATTTTTAATAATACCTTTAAAAATAACCAAATATATACCAAAACAATTGTTATATATTGCAATATCAGATTTTTCTGGCGAAAATAAAGCAGAACTCGTACATATGTTTTTTATAAATATATAGGACCTTTAATAGTAACCAAATAGGTCCCAAAATAACTATTATATATCATAATATGAATTTTTTCTCTCGTATCTATATTTTTTTCATAAATATATACATATGTACATAGGACATTACATTACATTTAGAAAAATATAATTCTTATTTCTATAAAAACTTTTCAAGGCGCACAAATTTGTATTTAAGCTCTTTTAAAAATTTAGAAACTGTATTGTAACCCTTCACAGAATATTAATTTCACTTGATACAACACCATCTTCTTCTATGTATGTGTGTCAAAAACAGGGGCGTTAAATGCTTATCTAAACAAATACTTTAGTATATGTGACATTTTGACGCGCCAATTAACCTTAGCACATATATGTACATATGCACTTATTTATGTACACAAACTCTATGCGCCGCATGCCACCAACTGCGCGCTTGCCACCACCATCTAATCCTGTCTGACCAAAGCATCATTTCGATACCGAAGCAAAGTTTTGATGAGTTGTTTGTTTGCGCTTTTTACTGCTGGCCCAACTGCCAAGGGATACTAATTTTTTGCCGTCATGAACACTAACTTTAAACAGAGACAAATTTTAATGCAGGGTTAAAGTATACGAAATTTTATCTTATATTGGCACATATGGCTGACAGCGCTTGCACATAAGTAAACGCCATTTTGAAAAGTCGCTTTAAATTCGGAAATTTAAAAAAAGATCGAAAAGTTTGACAGTAGGTACTACAAAAACGCTACCATCTTCAATACAAATTGGCAGCAGCGCTACAAATTTTAGTGCTTCTACATATGCCAGTACATACAACATGCATGTGGGTATGTGCGTGCGCCTGCATGCAAAGGCCAGCATTGGTGGTGGCTATCTGTGCAGTGCTGCTGCTCTATTTCACACGTTAAGCGCCACCCCACTTCGGCAATGTCCGCTAGTTTGCACTGCTGCTCAATCGAATTCTATTGCCATTGCGCTCTCGGTCGTCACTTGCTCACAGCTGCTCGGAATGCATGTACGTAAGTATGTACTCGTATGTGCTTTGCTGCTGCTATTGGCATTTTGCCTTTGATTTGCCTTCGATAGGGTAACTATTATCGCGCTAAACCGGTTCAAATTCGATAGCTGCAAATGAGTGCAGAGTTCGTATGCATGCGTAAATGAGTGTGTGTGTGATATATGATTTATGTTGTGTGCTCGTCTATAGCTAGGTGTGTACGTGTGTTACAATGCGCAATTTGATTAACACATAGATTTGATTATATTCTGCTCTCAGTATTTAAATATTGTCTATCTGCATTTGCTTTTGCCGCGACAATTCCGCTTCAATGCATTTGAGGCGAAAATTGGCGTTTTTTATGCGAAACCGTGTGCGCAGTTGCGGGTCGCTGTTAGTTTTAGGGTTGGCATTCTCAAATGTTTTCGAATTTTTTATTAAAATTTACTTTAAATTTTTTGTATCTCGCCCTTTTGAGTCATCAATTATTTTTTGTTTAGCAAAATGCGCATTTAAATGGATGCTTTGCACAGTCAAGCCTCTATGGCTTTAAAGGTGGCTGACAACTCTGTTTATGCGGGGTACTAGGCAAAACTTAATGTTAGCGGTAGAAATGCAGGAAAAGTAGGTACTATTTGCTTATAGTAAGTGTTATGGAGTTCTGACTGTAAATTTTGAACCGCACTATTTTTTAGGTTTTTATCGTGTCACCACCATGCAAATCTTGTGTGTTTTTCTATAATTATTTTTTTTTTTTTAACAAACTATAAAAAAATTTAAATATTTTTTCGCTGCATATAGAGTATTTTTTAGCTTTTTTTTTAATTCTCACGTTAGATAACTGTTGAAAATTTATTTGCCACATTATTAAGTGCTTTATTTGTCTTTCGATTTAAATTTTGGGCACAGAAAGTTTTGTTGTTCACTTTTTTATGCGTTTTTATGGTCGTCTAAAGGTTTCTCATGCGCTATGTTCCTTTTTTTTGGTATTCCATTTTGTAATATTTTTTCTTTGTAATATTGGAAATTCAAAAATATAAACTAATGTATACATATAGTACATATGTATATAAAAATTTATAATAAATTAAGTAAAAAAATAATAATTTTAAAAATAAAAAAAAATAAAAAAATACTAATAATAATAAAAAATTAAAAAAAATACAATAATACTAATTATAAGTAGTAGTAATGAGGAAATAAAAGTCAAAACATACCATTCTTTATCAATCATATTATTCCAAGAATTTGTATCTACGGTTTAGTATAAATATTGTATGTGCATTTCTGCATTTTGGCACTTCTGCACTTGCGTTAAAGATTACCAAAAAAGCAACAAAAAGCAACTAAAAGAAAGAACAACAACAACTTAAAAGCGCAACCCAAAATTGCTTATATTTCATTTCCGCATTCTTATGGCGATAATTAATAATTGTATGTGCTCTTGGCTTATATGAATTCAATGTAATTGTTATTGCAGAATTGAAATCGAAAAATGTTGCCACTTAGTTAACTTTTGCACAGTCACTTGCTTTTTTCTGCAATAGCACGAAATCAAAAGTAAATTAATGTACAGAAAATGAAATTGCAAAACAAAAATATAACAAAATCGCTAACAAAAAAAACTGTGCTACGAAAACTTACTTGGAAAACCAAAAAAAAATGTATCCGTTACACATTACGAAACGTCTGTAACTGGGCTAAGCGCTCAGCTTTGTGGACTTGACCTAATTACCATTTCCACTTAGTTTGCAGAAAAATCATAATCAAAATTTGTTGCTTATTGTTTAAAACATATTCGATGGTCAAGCTAATTTCATTGTTGTTGTGCATATTATTGTTATTATTTGTTGCTGTTGCGCTAGCTGCTGTTTTTGTTGCACTTATTTGTGTTGCTTTCAGTTAATGAGTACATAAACTTGTCCCAAATTAGCTGGTGTGCTGATTTTTTCAAGCGATTTTTGCGAACTCGATTTGTTTATGTTTGTTTTTTTTTTGCTTTATTTTTTTGAGTATTTGAAGTTTCAAGTCATTACGCTGCAATTTTAGCCAATTATGCAATTGCTTATGTAGCGGCAAGCAGGCAAATAATGAATGGGGATTTTTTGTACATACATATGTACGTATGTACATCCACATACAAATATTTTGAAAAAAAAAATTCGAAAAATATAAATATATAATTTTACATATTTTGAAATTAAAGAAAACTTTTTTTTTTATTTTTTCGACTTTGTTAGTATTTTTTTGTTTCTGAATAGATAGATGAATACATATATATAAATCTTTGGAAAACATATTTTCGAATAAAAAATTTATAACATTACATTTTTAGAAATTTAAAGCAAAAACATGTATCTTTTTAGCTTAATTATTATTATTTTTTTATTACTTAAATTAAATTAATTAATTTAAATTAATTTAAATACTTAAAAAAATTAATTTAATTTAATAATTAAAAAAAAATGTTATTTAAATTTAATTAATTTTTTTTAGTTTTGAAACCTACTTTCTGATTTTGTACTAATAAACTTCATTTCAAAATATTTATGTATGTGTATAGGTCATATGTATGTATATATGCAAATGTATGTATGTATGTGTTTCTTTTTTTTTTATTTCAACTCATACACTACACATTCACTCTTATTTGCGGCTGCTGTCAGCTGTCCATTCACCTTTTCTTGTATTGAAATCAAGCTTCAATTAAAGATTCAATACATGTATTGTTTGTATCTCAAAACTGTCTCCGGATAAAAGGCGACACTTTCCCACAGATGCAGAACTTTTGTGATGACACCGGGGGCACACATACATATGTACAAAAATATGTACATATACCATATAGTTATGTGTTTGTGTGAATGGGCCAGCTTGTCATTAGCATAGCGACCCTTTGGCTATAGAAAACAACAAACACACACACACATGCAGCGAGCAAAAAATAATTAATAAACAGCCTTTGTGCCGATGTCCTTGCAACTAATCAATTTTAACCCTTTCTTTGCATAAATGATTATAGAAAAGTTCGTATGTATGTATGTGTGGTTTCATATGCAAAAGTATAAGTAAACGTATGTGTGTGTGTGTGGTGTGAGTATTTGTTGTGCACTACAGTAAATTCGAACAATTGTGCTTTTGTCGATTTCAAAATTGTCTAATGACAACAACAACAATAACAACGCAGACGCGCATGCAGCGCATTAGTGCGATTGTTGTTTTTGTTGCCTTTATAGATTAATTTGATGCGCATATACTTATGTAAGTCATACGGCAACGACGTCGTTGCCGCCATTTGGCACTTTCGTGTCGCTTTTTGGTTGTTTGTGTGCGCGTTATTATGTGACGCGCTTTTTTCTTGACCATAGCACACATAAATGCGAAGATGTATGCGTGTGCAATAATTGTTTAGTGTTGGCAGTTATTTTTTGCTGTTCTTTATGGCCAACAATAACAAAACAGTAAATTGAGCAAATCTCTATATTAATCGAAAGGAAGAAAAAACAACAGAAATTGTGTATCGGATCAAAGCGCGTCCAGTTCGAAAATAATATTCAATTGCTGGCGCAGATTACCATATACTATGTGTGGTAAGATTTTATATTGTAAAGGGGTTGCTGCCTTATCGCGCGCATGTCCTTGCTGCCGCATCAATACAGGACAGGCAAGCGATTCAATACGCATTTCGGTGATATTTGCGCCTGCTAAATAACTATTCTGTTTGTATGTATGTATTTATGTGTGCACTACTGATAATTTATCTGATATATGCAAATGAGCTGCCTGCCTATCGCTCTGCGCCTGCTGAGAAAATAGCATTAATTCCGTTCGGTTTTTTTTTACGAAGACCTTTTCCCGCTTGTATGGTAATATTTCAAATTTTTATAGCAAATGACATCTGCATGGCACTTTTTTTTGAAATTGTAAGGGAAATTATGTATTGCATATTGTTTGCTGGCAGGAAATACAGATTTATTGTGATTTTTTTTCAGATAAAGTAGGCTGTTCTGCCAGTTTTTTTATATGTATGTATATTTTGGTTTGGAAGAGGAGAGATATTTTTTTAAGTAAATTGAAATCCAATAAGAAATTCCCTAAATTGTTTTTTTGATTTTATAATGGTAAAAAAATTAAATAAAAATAAAAGTTTTTGAAAAAAATACAAAATAAAATATAAAATAAAAAACTTGTAAAATTAAAAGTATTTGAAAAATATAATAATCCAATTAGAAATTGTTTTTTGATATTATGATGGCAAAAAAATTAAAAAAGTTAAAAAAAAATACAAAAAAAAATATATGATAAAAAAATTCTAAAATTAAAAGTATTTAAAAAAATATAATACTCCAATTAAAATTTTTTTGAAATGTTTTTTTTTTTTATTTTAAAGTGATAAAAAATAAGCAAAAATAAAAGTATTTGAAAAATACAAAAAAAAAAAATAATTAAAAAAATTAATTAATTAATTAATTAAAATACAAAAACTATATATGTATATTGGAAAAAATTACTTATTTATAATATATTATAATTAAATAAGTATAAATATAATAAGAAAAAATTATTTTTTAAATAATTTTATTTTTTTAACCTAACCTCGCGTACCAAAAAAAACCTTTATTGCTATAGTATGTTTTCAAATAAATCTTTTTTTTAAACTTGGCAGATATAAATAATGTTATTTTATTAATTTTAATTTTTTAAAATTAATTTTAATTTTTTTAAATTAATTTTAATATTTTTATTAATTTTAATTTTTTTAATTAAACTATTTTTTATTAATTTTAACTATTTTTTTTTTATAAATTTTAATTTTTAAGTAATACTTTTTGCTCAATAAACTTTTTTTCTATATTAAATAGAAATAATTGTATAAACATTTTTAATTATTAAAGTTTTTTAAAATAATTGTTAAGAAAAAAATTTTTTAAATAATTTTTTAATAGAAAAAATGTTTTTAAATTTAGAAAATGTTAACATTTTCGAATAAAAAAAAATTTTCCAAATACAAAAATAAATTTTGAATCATTTTCAAATAGAAAAAACTCCATACATTCCAAAAATATCAACCCTGTCGCAACACAAAGGCAGCACTAAAATACCTATAAGCATACTAACACCCCATAAAACTACTTCAACGCCCTAATCTGCCAGTTTTGCGCGCTGAATTATTAAAACTGTCTGCGATATGACTATTTTTAAAAACAACAACAACAATTAAAATGGGGAAAATATTGCAAAACGCTGCAGCTTCTAAGCGAAAATTTTACGAGTTATGCGTCTATACAGAATTTGTCATATTCATGGCTGATTATTGAAGCAATGATCACAGCAACAACAACAACAGCAACTGCAAGCAAATAAAATTTAAATGAAAACTATATAGACATAAAGAACAGCAGCCAAAGTATAGCACATAGATATAGGCGGCGCAGACAAACTTTCCCGCCACTCAAGCGATTTGTAGCGGTACATATTGTGAATAGACAGTTGGACTTGCAGCCAGCCAGCAAATAAAGCAAATCCATAATGTGTCGCAGTTGAATGCAATGAATGCTACTCGATATTTGTCACATCGAACTGAAGTAGAAAGGCATACAAGTATATATGTGTGTGTGCTTGCAGCCAGCCACTGTGAAGGAGATCACCCGCTTGAGCCTGCGCGTCGAACGCATTGCTTTGCGGCTCATTGCAATGCAACAGACGTAAAAAAATGATGAGCGACAATAATGTCGTTGACGATCAACATCAGCGTCATCATCATCAACACGAAGGCGTTCGTCAGCGTAGCGATTTAGCGATTTACTATAAAACAAGCAGCACGATCAGCCAGCACTTATAGAGCGCAACCGAAACTGTCATGTGAAATATGAAATGAAATATAAAATCGAAGACATTCGTTTATGCGACAGATGCATAAAACTTGGCATATGAAAATAAGAAACATTGTGAGAAAAAAAACAAAATTTTCGAAAATTTATTATTGAGATTTTCATATGTATTAACAACCGTGTCGGCGGCAACACGTTCAGCACACATGATATCCATGCCACTGTATGCCGCAGATATCCAGACAACATAAACTTCATGGGAAGACGCTTAGACAGTTGATTTGTTGCGGCTAATTTTAATTGAAAGGGTCTGCGCTGTATTGCAGACTTGCAGACGTTGCACGATCAGTGATCGAGCGGCGTAATTTCACTCTTAGACAGTCATGGAAGCAACGCAATTGCTATAGTGCTGGTATAAGCAAGCTTTAAGCCACATAAATTGTATAAAAAATAGTTGCATATTGGCACGATCATTTATTTTTCATTAAAATTTTTAAAACAACTTGCAAATCTAGCTTATATAAAGCACAAATACTATGTTATCTTACAAAAAAAATTTTCATGTGCCGCTTAAAAATTTCATTTAAGCACTTTAAAAACCGTTCAACGCCACCGATCTTCAAATACCACATCTTCAAATACCCTAATCAACGAGTTTACTTATAGCAACTGCTGCTGTGGAAGCATACATACTTGAGTGTCAATAACGGCGTACATCCCCCACTTGAAACTGAAGAACTTGTCATTTCTCAATATGTTCATTTGTACGAAATGAATGACATGATCAGTTGTGAATAGCTAATGATGTTGTTGAATGATGGCAGCACTTGAGACAAACAAAAAGCAAAACAAACGAAGGCACTAAAACAAGCAATTGAGTGATTTTTTACAATATGCTATGCCTATTTTCCAGTTTTGCTCAACACGCAAAGATTATTAGCAATTGATCACTGATCGTTGCTAACAAAGTGCTTCGGCAACTAATACGAAAATATGTATGGCTACGCATAATTGTGTGTAGAACATGCATGTGGGTTGTAAATTAGCTTCAAGTGGCACAAAGCGCGCACGGGGAACAAAGAATTTAATAGAAAAAGTATATATATTTAACAAAAGCTAAAAAAAATCTAAGAAAAAATACAAAAAAATATTTGTATTGGAACAAAACTGTTCACAAAAGACGCTTTAATCCGCCGCAGCCATTCAATAAAGTTAATAATTCATTTGCTAAAGCATTTAAAAAGAAATCAAGCGTGAAACGTGCCAAAAAAAGAAATTAAACGAACAAAGTAGTGGTGATCGTATGTGAGTTAGCACGATCTTGTTCGAACTTGCTGATCATAATTGACAAATATATTAACTGTTTTCGTTATGACAGATTTTGCAAAGTGGTTAAACGCATAAGCAACTAGTATATGTATGTCAAACGAAGGACAAGAAACGCATAGAATTAGCAAATCAAGTATTTTAACAAGTTTAACGACGATCTTCAATGCTTTTAATGGCATAAATTTATTGTTGCTTTATTGATAAATTGTTCAACGATAAAGTAGACCATAATTTTAGCGAGCAACGCGGTAACAAACTTTTGCTTTTGCCAAAAAATACGCTGTCTCTGGCTTGCATATAAAGTGATCCTTATTAGAGCAAAATTGTGCAACTCCTGCTTTTAGCGCATAAAGTAATGAAATCGCTGCTGGATTTTGCATTTCTAATATGTATATGGCAGTTTAACTTCCTACAATGGTTAAAGTATCACTTTAAAACTGATATTGAGCATAATTTGTACGCTCCTCAGCGATCTTGTTAAAGCAAATGGTCTAATTTCATCTGAAATCGCTCTGAATTCAACTTTAAAATACTTTAACTACTAAAGCGTGGGTAGTGTGTTACCAAAACATTGATTGCGTGTGCTTCCGATAGCATACTGAACATATTTTGACCGATCTTCAGCGATCTTGCCACAACAAATAGTATGTTATTATATAAAATAGTTTTGAATTCTATTTTAAAATAATTTAACTACTAAAGTATGCATGGTGTGTTACTAAAAAATTATTTCGTGTGCTTCTGACAGCATACTGAATATATTTTGACCGATCCTCAGCGATCGCGCTACAAAAAGTAGTCTAATTTTATGTGAAATCGCTCTGAATTCAACTTTAAAATACTTTAACTACTAAACTATTGGTGGTGTGTTACAAAAACATTTATTGCATGCACTTCCAACAGATTACCGAACATATTTTGACCGATCCTCGGCGATCTTGCCACAAAAATAGTATATTATTATATAAAATCGTTTTGAATTATACTTCAAAAGACTGTATCGACAAATGTGTGGGTGTTGTGTTACCAAAAAATTGATCGCGCATAAAATATGAGTCAAAAATACAACAACTAGAAATTTAATTATTTTATTTAATCTATATATTTGTATTTTTATTCAAAACAATTTATTGCATTTGATAGCAATTTTGCATAAGCATTTTTGACATTTCGAAACACTTGTCCCCAAAATAACAATACTAGGGAACAAATACAAACACACACAATGACAGCAAAACTATGGGAACTTCCACAACAATAATGCCGAAAGCAAATGAGTAGCTGCTTTAAAGACACACGCAAACAATGAGCCCCACAGTTGTATCGGCCGTAGCAGATATATTTCACTTTTATTTCATTCTTAATTCAGTTTTTTTCTTTATAACCTGTGTTGGGGATCGTTCGATCGTTTGATCGTGAGGTAGCGCACTATTGCCGGCTGATCGACAGCCGCATTTTAGTAGCCCGCGCGAGCAGCCGAGACATGCAAACACATATGCAAAGCAGAAATGAAGAAGTGGTAGAAGCGAAAGCAGAAAAAAATACGAAAAAGTATATATAAGAAATACTGATCGTGTTAAATTTAACGATCTGTCATTTCGATTTATTGTATTGCTTAAATGTGTACTATACTATATTTATAGGTAGTGCTTACACCAGATATATACACGTGTAGCTGCCTAGCTATATGCATGTCGTATTTATTTATTTGTACACTGAAGTGTGTATATTTTGTGAGAATGTTTTGCTTGTCAGCTATATTTAAGCTATATTTAGTACGTACGCGTTGCTGTAAAACAAATGAAGGGGCAAGGCTGAAAAAAATCGAACTGTATCGGTGGCGGCTAGTTTGAAGCTTTGGCGTTGTCGTACGTCAGCTGCATATTAAATTAAATGGCATTAAAAAGCGATCGCACCGGGAGCGACACACAGATATACTTACATATGTATAAGGCAAGGCAGAGGCGCTGGGGGTATGCGGGTGTTGGGTGAGTTGACTTCGTGACGTGGTGGGAAGTTAGTGTGTCCAAGAGTCCCCCGTTACAATAGCTGGCTATGTATACAGAGCAGCAAGCGATCGCATTAAATTCAAGTGTCTATGAGGTATATTTGTAGTACATAACTATCGGTAGCTGACAGGGCATTGATAAAAATATCACACGCGCTACTTTTGACTTTATTTATTTAATTTATTTTTTATTTCTTGCTGTGGTATAAAGTTGGTTGACGCTGTTGCAGAGCACCTTGAAGGTTGTTGGCGCATGGGAATGTAGGTTGTGGGCGCAAGTGGCAGCTCAGCTGTTAGGTGTTGGTGGTGGAGGGTGGGGTTTGAGCGGTGCAATTGTAGGCGCGCGCATTTAAACGCCGAACGCGTGCAAAGCGATATGTTTTGCTATTGTTTTAGTGGTTGTTGCATTGTTTGTATTACATTTTTTTTTTTGATTTTTTTTTTTTTGAAACTTTTATGCGTATGTTTTTATGTATTTTTATCTTTATTTTTTTTTTGTTATTTTCTTATTTCTAATTTTTTTTATGTATAATTTTTTATGTTTTATATTTTTTTTAGAAATTTTTTAAATTTATTTTTTATGTATTTAGTAATTATTATTTTTATTTATAAAAATTTTGTTGTTTTTTTTTAGTACATTTTTAATTTTTGCTTTTTTTTACTTTTTATTCATTTTTTATTATTACCTTTTTTATTAATTTTTTTGTGTACATAATATTATTTAAGTTTTTATTGTGTTTTTTATGTACATATATTTTTTATATATTTTTTAGTTTTAAAATTTTCTAATATATTTATGTATGTAATTTATTTATTTTTAAATTTTTTATAATTTTATTCATAAAAAAAATTAATAAAATAAAAAAGTTAATAAACAAAAAAATAATTAAATTAATAAATTTAGAAAATAAAAGCAATATTCAAAAAAATATTTTTTTAACATTATTATTTTTTTTTATTTTTTTTAATATATGTACAATATTTTATGTATTTGTCGTAAGTTTTCTGTGTACAGATTTACATATATTAATCTTTAATTTTTAATTTCTGATTATTTTTAATATTAATAGTTTAAACTCTTTTATAAAAAAATAAAATAATGCACAAAACGTACTAAAAATAGTTTTGAAAAATAAATAAATAATAAAATAAATAATAAATAAATTTTTTCTAAATTTTTTAACTTAATTTCTTTTTTTTCTATTTATTTTCTATTTATTTTTTTTCTATTTATAAATATTATTTGTTTTTATTTTATTTTATTTTTTTAACTTTTTTTTATTATTTATTTTTTTTTGTTCGCATTCTTTACTTTTTGAAGTTGCGTGTGAATCAGTCACTCTCTAACTGTTCCCATGGCTACGCACATGTGTCAATCTTGTAAAAACAAGCGCATAGCCGCTATTTAATCACATATATTTGTACTCGTATATATGCAAGTATGTGCTTATAAAAATATAAAAGCGAAATTAAAATGCATAAAAATAGCTGAAAATATCGCGTATGCAGGCGACAATGACAAGGCAACAACAACAATGTGGCCGAATCGATAAGAAACTTGCGGTTGCACAAAGCTGCAGAAGTGCATACATACATACATGATTATATACCACAAATTTATACATACATACATACGTATATGCACACACATGCCCGCCAGCCGCCCATTACCCGCCGTCTGCTAACGAAAAATGTCATAAAAATTGCCTTTATGCCGCGCTGCTGTAATTTGTTTTTGTAATACTCCCCCTATTCCCCCACAATATTCTTAATTTCATTTTATGTTTTATTCTTGTTGAATTTTTTTGGTTTTACTTTATTTCACTGTTTTACATTTCCAACTTTATTGTTTGCATTTTTTATTAATACTGTTGTTGTTTTAAAAATAAACAAATGCGGCTAATAATTTTTCAACAAGCCACGAAGAAATAAAGGAACCTACATATATGCAGGCATACCTACATGAATACATATATTTATATTTATATATACATGTATGTACAAATGTACATATATGCAAGTATGCGCTATAAAATCACCAAAAGCGTTCGCCTGCCGCGCCGCTATGACATTGTTGTCGATATATTGTTGTTGTATGTGTACAAATCTACTTTGTAGTTGTATTTAGTATTTTACGATCGTATAAAAAAATATGTATGTAGCTGTGCCGAATGTGTGCGCCAGCGTTGGTGGGCAGAGATTAAGGCAGCAGGCGTGTGCGGCGGGCTGAGTAGCAAAGGTAGCAATGGGTTTTCTGCTTCTACAAAATTTCAATTTCTCTTTCTTCAAGGCATGTGTGTGTAGGTTAAGGAAGCGCAGTTGCATGGCTGATTTAAGCCAGCACGAGCATTTGCCCGCCGTTATGAGGGCCAAAAGGGGTGGCCTGTAAAGGTAGCGCTGCTGCATGACATATAACATTAGCGTTTAATAAAACAATCAATTTTGAAAAATAGCTTTTTGATTTAGCTGGATTAGGCCAATCAACAAAAAATATCTTGCATTAGTTTATTTATTTTCTTTCTTGCATTTTCAAATTAAAAAAATTAACTTTTTTCTATTTGATTAAAAATAAATGCAATTTTTTTTAAATAACTTTTTTTTATTTTTTTCATTATTAATATTTTAATTATTATCAAAAAAAAATTAAGAACAGTAAAAAAAATTTTAATTAAAAAGTGTTAATTAATTTTTTTCTTTTTTTAATGTTACCATTTTATTGATTTTTTTTATTCATTTCTCTTCTCTAAAAATATTAATTTTCAGCTTTTGCTAATAAACATTATTAAATCTTATAATACGCCTTTTTTACTGCACAGCTTTATTTTGCTTGGGATTATCGGGATTAACAAGAATATGCTGAATATTTCGATATACACACATATGTACATACTGCGCTTCCTACTTATAAATAACGCAATCATAAAATAAGGCAGATTATACACACAATATTTTCAATAAATTATTATAAAATAAAGCATATATTATAAAATTAATGAATAAAGTGAAATTGGCAGACTATGTGAGCAAATAATTTAACAAGAAATTCTCATAAAAATGAATAATTTCTTAGTCAATATAAATTTTTCCAACCCAAAGTAAATACCTTGCTCCAATTTGGTTAAAGAAAATTAAAAAAGTAATCGCATTGGCTTGAAGGCCATTCGCAGTGCAAGCCGCGCAAGTACGAACGCAACCCGACCACCCATGGCGATCCAATGGCACATCATGAGCATGCAGCGCTTGTCGCACACGTGTGCTGCACACGCAGAAATACACACATGTCATACTTATACATATGTATATGAATTCATACATATGTATACATTCGCATGAGTTAACTTCTTGACTTCGATCATTTTTTGACTTTAGGGCACATTTAAAAAAATCATTAAGCTTTTGGTGGTTTATGGTCGCTTGCACAGCAGGCTGAAACAAAACCGTATTCAAATGTCGTGATACACATATGAATAATCTATGTACATACATATATACATGACTATATATGTATGTACATGTAGAAATATATCACTTTCATTCATTTTATCGAAAAAATATTTAAATTATTAAGCAAACAACCTTTTCAGTTATCCTTTGTAATAGTTTTTAAAAAATAATTGAAATTGAAAAAATTAAAGATTTGCTTAAATTGGAAAAAAGTGTTAATATTTGTTTGGCAAATACATTTTTATTGAAATGCCATTTTAATTAAATTATTAAATCATTTTTTTAATAAAATATTTTTTTTTAGATTATTCTTTTAATTATTTATTAAATTTTGGTAAATTTTACTCTGAATTATTTTTCAAATATGCACAAAAGTATTAATATATTTTTTCAATATTTTTTTTTTAGCAAAATTAAAAAAATTAAATTAAATTAAAATAATTTTTTGAATAAAATAATTTTTTTTTTTGATTTTTTATTTTTTAATTATTTATAAAATTTTGGTAATTTTTTTCCAAACTGTAATTTTTGATACATGCACAAAAGTATTAAAATATTTTTAGAAAATACATTTTTATTTAAATAAAATATTTATTTTTGGCAAAATTTAAATAAGTTAAAATAATTTTTTTTAGATAAAAAAAAAACAAAAATGCATAAGTTTTGGTATTTTACAAAATTGTAATGTTTTATTTTTAATAATATTTTAAATTATAAATTTTTACACTTCAAAAAAATTTGAAAAGTTAAATTTTAATTAAATTTAGGAGAAATAAAACTTATACATGAACAAAAAAATTAAAAAAAAATAAAATTTTTTAAATTAAAAAAAAAAATAAATTAACTTTTATTTAAATTTAAAAGAAATAAAATTTTTAAAAAACAAAATTTTAACATAAATAAAAAAATATAAATTTTTAAAATTTTTCCTGAAATTATTAAATTTAAATTATATGAAAAAATATTAACTTTTGAAAATTTTCAAATTAATTCAAAAAATTGTTTTTATAAATAAAAAACAATATTTACTATCGAATTTTAAACTAATTAAAAAGTGCATATTTATTAAAGTTTCAAAATATTTTGTTTCTCAAAAAATATTTAAACTATAAAAAAAATTTTTCTTCACAAAAAAGTTCAGAAATTAAAAAAAATCAGGAGCAAGTAATATTTAAAATGTTTTAAATTATATTAAAATATTTTTCAAAAATTTATTGAATTCTACTTTATCTTTATTAATTTTTAGCGTTTTAAAATTCAACCACACTATTACTTTCCTACTACAAAAGAAAAAGTGTAAAATTCATCAAAATACAAATTTCAAACAAAGTTTCTTTTTCCGTCTTACAACTCGTTCCACGGTAAACTACTCAAGTACCACTACAACAACAACATGCTAAAATAATACAAAATCAATCATTGACAATTATCGATAGCCATCAATAATTACCCAAACCCATTGAGCCACTTAACGACTTCAAAACTCACTCACTCACTCCCTCCACATGACTACCGAATTGCTTTATCAGCAAAGATGCTCATTAGCAAACAATGATGCCGCATAAATAGTTTCAGTGTTTCAAAACACAAAATAAAGGATAAGTAGACGAAACACAAGTGGATTTTCAAAGTGGAAAATATGCGCCACTTAAGGGTGTAGCGCCCACCAGAGCGCCGCAAACAGTAGTCAGCTGCTGGAGGATGACTCGACTGAAGTGAGTGTTGTACGGAGTAGCGACAGGAAATCATGCAATTAAAAAGGACGCGTAGAACATAAACTTGCTTGCGAAATGTTGCGCACAACGCCGAAGGGTCGAAGCGTTCGATATATGTATTTAATGGCATAATAGTTTTGTTGTATAGTTGTTATCATAGGCGACCGATCAGCGCTGCTGCGTTGATGTGATAGAAAATTATTAACGAAAATTTTCATAACAAAATTTTTGGGGGAAATTTTCAAAAAGTCTACACACAAAAACATATTACACATGTGTCTGCCTATTGGAAATATGTGCGCAAACTACAAAGTCACCAGCACGTACAAAAGGACTTGTTCGTTGCGTGTACGGGTTGTTGGGGGGAAAGTTTTATAGTTTTACGCAGCAAAAATAAATAAATACCGTTTATTTGTTGCTTGTTGCTTGACAAAGTTCATAAAAGTGGCAGCTCAAAGTGCTGAAAAGTAACTATAACTACAGCGATAAGTGGCAACGTGCTCAAAAACTGACACACGCTCACACACAAGCGCACACAAGCGTGCAATTATTTTGAGGCTGCAAGAAGTTATGAAAGGACATTACAGTCATATATTTAAGTGTCTATTATCAGTGTTTACCAATTATTGCAAAGGTCTCTACACACACACACACATATGCATGCATATGTATGTACATACATATATGGAGATAAACTAATAACAGTTTGTTGTTGTTGTAGCACAACTGCCGCTTCTAATAAAGTTATTTAGCGGCATATTTATGCATGTACATATACAGACCCACATAAATATGTGATATGGGTATATGCATACACGTGCGTGTATGTATTATATATATGTGTATATATGTATGTATGTATATTTATTTATGTTTGTATGTAAAAGCGGCTTTGATAAATGCCTAAATGTGATTTTCATTAGATTCCCTTCCTCTGTATGTGGAGATGACTTCGGCTGTTATGTGTGCGTGCGGCGTGTGTTATGAACGGGGCGACAGAAATGCGTTAATAAGTGTCGTTAATGTTTGTTAGAGATTAAGTAAAAGTAGCAAGCGTTGAAGATGAAAAATAGTTTGAATGGCGCATAGACATTTTCCGTTGTTTGCGGGTGTATTATGTACTATATATGTATGTACATATGTGAATATGTGTGCACTGCTAAGGAAGATGAAATGAAAATGCCTTGCAGACATATGTGACATATCGAGAGGTGTGGGAAATATTTTTTTCCTAGATTTTTTATACATTTTGAAAAAAAAATTAAAAACAAAAATATTTTGAATGTACAAAAACAAAAAAACAAACGAAACAAAATATTCGAAATTCAAATATCAGAATTTTTAAAAATAAAAATTGGAATTATATAAAAAAAATAATAATAAAATGTTAAAAATTCATATCTTCTTTAAAAAAACTACAAAAATATAAAAAGTTATGAAAATATTAAATTCTTATATTTTTTTAAGTTTTCAAAACATTTTTATTTAAGAAAATATAAAAAATAGTAAAAGCTATCTCTAATTTTCTCGACATAATTTAATAGAATACACGATTTTTTACATTTTATACAAACTAACAGAAGAAGAATAAGCGCCGCCCTAACACTTTTTATTGTTTTCGAATCTGTTTTCTTTAAAACAAAAATAATAAATATTCTAAAAATTAATAATAACTGCCACAATATATGTTGTTTTGCTGCCACTAAACCGAAAATTTCATTAAAAAGCAGCAACGAGCATAAGTTTCACATTATATGACTGTTTTGCTAGCATTCTGAAATACTAAAATTTTTCTTTTCCTTAAAATGTATATGAATTTCTTAAAACTCTCTTCAGTTTTGACAAAATGAACCCATTTTCATATAAAGCAACAACAAATACTGCGTTTTCTACAAAAACAATATTCTCTGCTAGTTTTCAATACCATGCTTGCCTACATTTAGGCGCTAAGGCCTATCTATTGCACAGTTTTAACTAACTTAACACATTTAACAGCACAGAAAGTTAAGCCAACAGTTACATATCGCCTAACAGCGCGAAATTTCCATTTCAAGATTCCAACCGCAAAACTCAGCAGTGTCATTAACCCTTTGCGCTGCCACCAAGCATACATGCATACGCATATACAGCAAACTGATGACACTATCACAGCTGCTATGTATGCGTTTAGCAAATCAAGTTCAAAGCACTCGGCGCCTACGCGTGCTCACACACCTAAAAGTATGCTTCTAGTGAAAACATAAAAATATACAGCGAAATTTTGCTGAAAAGCAGCGGTGTCTGATTGCGGTTATTTGCGTGCGTAGCATTGTGCGTACATGTGTGTGTTACTCAGCAGTTGTTGTAGTATTAGCAAGTGAATTTATTTGCTTGCAAGCTTGTTTTTATGTTAATGTGTTGGTGCGCAATTGTCTGCCACATTGGGTGGGCCTTAAAGCAGCTACAAGCATGCATGTATACACGCCCTCTCTCACTCTCCTTCACTCCCGCTCCCGCCTTCAACTAAACAAAACTATGCCAAAAACTTTCAAGGACACATTTTCAAAGCGCACAAAGCAGCGCCCACACACGCACACAATTTTCATATGTAAATTTGCAGTATTTGTTGTTGTTTTTGTTGTAATGTGCGTGCATGCCTTTATTTGCTGTGTACTGCATGTGTGTCAGCTGTTTGCTTGCCGCAAAAATAACATGAAATGATTGTCTGGAGCAAACAAGGAAACACCACACACACACTTACATAACTATACATATTCACAACTACTTACAAATAGATACTTAAAACTCCTTTTTATGTCGCTGCCAGCTGTCGGGCGGCAGCAAATACAGACAGTGTGTGGCGCGTAATTAAAAGCGCCGAAGCTGGCTCGTCAAATCTAGTCTCATTTTCGCAACATTGCTGCAGCGCCAAAAACGATGCTGCACATAAAACATAGAACAACAACAAAACTTGCTAAAACAATTCTTAAACAAGTGGGGAACAATAGCAGCGCTTGAAATGCTGCGGTTAGTACGAAATTTTCATTTTGCCTACTTTTAGGCGCACAACGTATAATTTTAAAGCCAACTTAAAGTAGTTGTGTTAAATTTTTTGACTAACATACGCTTCATAACAGTAAACTATACTGAAAACTTGTAGTTTGGCTTTAAAAATATGTAAAACACTTTAAAGCGCTTATTGTAGCATACGTTCAGGCGCATAAGGTTGTTGACAGCGCTAGCGTCATACTATATACATAGCATATAACTTAAACGAGGGTGAAATGACAAAAAGCGCTGTGCGCGTCTACACTGCTGCTATGGTAAATATATAGGCCAAGGAAGTGCGCAAAAAAGTATGCAACAAAAATGGCAAAAAATCACAAAAGTAGTATAAATAGTTGTTTAAAGACGAGTAAGAACACAAAAAGCCACACTGTGTGCTTTTAGCGCACGCTGATGACTGCGCTGTTGGCGTCCACTTCAAGCATTAGAGCCACAGACAACCGGAGTTGGCGAGCTAGCGCTTGGTGGCGAGGGCGTGTTTTGACATCACTTCCTGTTTAAAAAACATACAGATTTATATATGTGCATATATACATACGACTACAGTTATAGTTGCAAAACAGCTGTAGCTCAAGGACGCCGTAAGCCAACCGCCAGACAAACGGACAAATGCTGCTTGAATGGGCAGACAGACGGGCAGAGCGACAAGTACACGCTTGAAATACATTTGGCCAGCAGCAGGCATTTCACAGGCAGGCAAAAAAACAAAAACAAAATATACACACAGCGCGTCAGGCAAGCTGCACGGCTTAATTGTATATACACTTTTTTTGTTTTTTATTGCGCTTGTTGTTTTTGTATATAAGTAGTAGGCGTTGCCTGCTTGCCTGCCTGCTGCTGTGGTCGGCCGCATGCTTGAGCTACAGCCGGGCCACTGTGAAAGCCAAAGAGACACAGTCAAATGCTTGAACACTTTAAGACCGTGCCGCAAAAGCAAAAGTAACTAAATGTTACCGTTATATACATACAGACATGCTTGTCGGTATGTAACGGCACCTTAGCATACTTTAGCTGGCATTGAAATTGTTAAAACGCTTTCACAACGCTAGACAAATACACAACAGCAAAAACAAGCAGGAAAAACTGATCTGAAAGTGCGACGACTTCGTCTTATTTGCACCCCCCGCGCGCCGCTGGCAACAAAATGCGCAACAAACCGCAGTCAGTTTGAAGAGCAGCAGCAGCTACAGCAGCAACCCTTCTTTGTTTTGTGCTTAATTTAGTTTAAGATAATTTGCAGACGTGCAGGCGCACGAGCACAAGCAAACACACACACACACGGCCATACAGACAGGCAAATACATTTACAAGTGAAACTATACAGTTACTATTGCATGTGTGTGCGTTTGTGCTCGAGGAAAGTTGAATATCCTTAAAGTAACGCTGTGCGTCTGCTGGCATGCGCCTTAAAGTATGCTATGTAGTTTGCTGGCTGTCGCTTTCACTGCCAAAAACCTAAGCAGGCATAATTCTGTGTTGTCTAAGGTTATGGCGCAAATTTCATCAAAAATTAAACGCAGCACGACAAAACCAAAGCAATACACAGACAACATTTTCTTATATACAAGCAGGAGTGGGAGCAGCAACAACGAAATTTAGCATTTAGCAAAACAAACTAGCGAGCAACAAACAATGAAAGCAACTGAGTATATAACCAACTATATATACACAAAAATATTTCATATAACGATTTTGTCGGCATACTTTTAGGCTTTCGTACATATTTACCACTTTTGTATATAGCAATTGAGTATATATGTATAAACAATTAGTATCCACATAGTTTTGTGGTTTTGGATTATGTTAGACAGACGACAGCGCCTATATATATGCATAAACTGGCATCACGTGCGCCTAAATGTAGGCTAAGGCAAAATTTTTAAGCTGCAAAGACGTCTGCGTATAACATTTTGCGCTTTAAGTTAATTGATTTCTGTGTGAGGTACAGGCAAAAATTAAATTAACTTGCTTGGGAACTCTAAAGAGTTGTAAATAAGGCCTTAAAGTGAAAATTTTATTGTTCACTTTGCAATAAGATGCCGTGTTTGCACTTCCTATAAAACAATAGGCCTCATAAAATAGACAGAATAAAATCTTTCGAATTGTGTTAAGTGTTAGAACATAAAGTTTGAAAAAATTCTATCCGCGCCCAAAAGTATGCTATATATTATCTGTTTTATTCAAGATAACATTGGAAAGACTTAAAGTTACTACTTTAACACAAAATTTGAATCTTTATGTATTTTCTAATTTGCTTCTGACGCCTAAAAGTATACCTCGATTTCACCTAAGAAGTGATATGCTTTGATATTTTATCTATTTAATCTTATTAAAATGATTTTAATTAAATAAAGGGTATCATATATTTCTCTGCGCTGTAAAGTATGCTTGAGTTTTTAAATTTTATGAAATCTTAGCTGTACGAAAAAAATAAAAAAAATAATTTTGCCGCGCACAAAAGTATGCTACAACTTTTGATTTTGGTAATCCTTTATCACATTATTATAGAAATACAGCTAAACATAAATATTGTAGACATAATTATAATAAAAATTGTTTACCAAATTGTAATATTCGCTGCGCTGAAAAGTATGCTATATATTATATTTTTATTCCAATTCAAAAATTATAACATTCCTAACGAATTCTTTTACATTTTTATATTTGCAGGTGAGTGCGCAAAACTTCTAAGAAAATTAAGCAGTTCAAGCGCCTAAAAGTGTGCTATACTATAAAGCAATTGTGGCAGAAGGTAACAGAAATCATAAAAACTAGGGAATATATCCACGTACATATATCCACGCGCGTATTAGTTAGTGCTAAATTCCATTTACATTTTAGTTAGGATAACGGTAGATTTTCAAATATTAAAATATTTTTCAAATTAGTTACAATTCGCAACCCTTTCCCCGATATTACCGAAACGTTAATACTTAAATGCTTTTAAGAATCACACAAGTTTCTGACACTTACAAACTACTAAACATGCAGCTACAACAGCAACAACCACCAGCATTGAAATTTATCATTGTCACAGCTGCGCAGCAGTGGGATTTATTGAATAAACGTGTAGCTGAACGCATTAAGATGACATAAAACGCAAAACAAAAACAACAAATGAATAATAAGGCAGAATGAAATTTTAAAATCAAAGTGGCTACATACGAGTACATATGTACATATACTTATATGTGCGAGCATGGAGCCACAGAATAAAAATATTGGAGCAACGGAAATCCAAATTAAAATCGAATGCATTTCCTTTGTAGGAACGCCACAATGAGCAATGATAAAAAATCAGAACAGCAAAGAAATTACAACAAAAGCAATAATAAAAAAGATTACAACAACAATACACACGATCAGCTCGACTAAGTTGAAAGCGGAGCGCGCATGCTTGCGCCTTGCATTAAACACACAACACTGTCACCGCTCTCCGCTCTCCACGCAATGAGCGACAAGCAGCGTCGTCCACATTGACGCGAAGTTAATAATTATCCGCGAGATACATTCGAAGGCGCATACAGCTGGTTGAGCTGGCATTAATAAAGTGCGCTAATGAAAACACGATCGACGCGACAGCAATAAAAAACCGAAGACAAACTTAGCTTTATAATAAAAAAAAAGAAAAGTGAAATAAAAATATGCAAAGTATGCAAAGCAGTCGAAGAGGTTGCCACAAACGGCAAGCTGCAAGCAAATATGTCCCCTAAGGAGTAGACGCGCGCAACGTACGGCAGCGTGGCTTGCAACATTTGCATATTTATACACACACACACATGCATACAAACTATATATATATAAAACATCTGTATACACACATACATACTTAGGTTGGCATTTCCAGCGCTTTCCGCGAAAGGGTATAATTCTTCAAGATTCGAAAAAACATCGAAATTTCTCATATCGAGCGCATCCACATTGTTGATTTACAAGCTTAAGGCTGACGGAAATGCCTACATGCGTGTGTGTGCATGTGCCTACGACAGCTGCGTGCATTTTTTAATGACAATTTCATATTTCAAGTATGTGAAGGGCGCAACGCCGTCGCTGTGGCTGCTGTCGCTGATGATTTTTCAATAAGCAAAGGGCCGCAGCGCATAATTCCGATATTTCCAGCATAACTGCTTGACACGCACAGCGCACAGCCTTTTTTATGCTGCATTGCTTTATGATTTAAAGACATTAATTAGCGCAATGCCAAGCAAGCGCAGCGTTGGGGAAAATTCTACGCGTAAATTCTTTTCTTCTCGTATTTTTTTCACTTTTCCCCATCTTTTTTCATCTTAAGAAGTTTTTTTTTTTGGGAGTACATTAAAAAAGATACATTTATTTGGTTTCTCATCGCTCATTTCGGTTTCCACTTTCCTGTACGTGCGGGTGTTGCACATAAATCAAAATTAAGTTGCATGCAGCATTGAGAAAGTATCGTTTCTACTTGACTTGCTGCAATAAAAACTAATTCCTGGCGTTAATGTGTGCGTAAGCAAGGGTAGCAGCGACTAGCGCTCATTATAATAAAAATGTGTGTGTGAAAATACATGCTTAGATATGTTTATAGCCAGCAAACAATTGATATGTCACATATGAAGCAAGATTTAGAGCGATTATTGGTAATAAATACTAATCGCTTTAGTATGCGACTGCGACTTTTAAAACAAAAAGCACTTAAAAAGGCTTAATATGTGAATTATCTCTGAAATGTATAAAATTTTCTTTTTTGGTATATAACAGCTTCTTGTGCACCAAATTAGCTTGAAAATTTATTTTAATTTAAAAAATACACTTTAGCAGCAGAGCGCAGAGAAATGCATGGCAGTTTTCCTTCAACGGTTCTGAATTTTTGGATTAAAAAATATTTAACACAGATATTTTTTAAAAATATTATTAATAAATAGACTAACTAGCTATTTCAATCGATGAACTAAATTCTGTTCTAAAAATTTTTTAACAGTTTTTTGACAATTTTGTAAGCTAATTTGGAAAAATTTCAAAAAAAAACTATTTTTTAATTTTCAATTTTGTTTGTGATTTGCTTAATATTTTAATTTTTTTACATTTTTGGATAATTTGGACATTATTTTCATAAGAAAAAAAAATAAAATTCATAAAAAATTGTTTTGTTTCCAGTTTTCAATTTTGTTTTTATTTTTTTCACTTTTTTGGATAATTTGGACATTATTTTCATAAGAAAAAAAAATAAAATTCATAAAAAATTAATTTTTTTTTCAGTTTTCAATTTTGTTTTTGACTTCTTTACTATTATAATTTTTTTTAGTATTTTTGATAATACGGATTTATTTAAAAAAAATTATTAAAATATTATTTTAAAGCTTTACAATTATAACTTCAAAAAGCTCACTTTCCTTTGAATTTTCGTAATTAAATTTTTTTTAATCAATTATGTAAATGATTTAAATTATTTTAAGTAATTTTTAATTAAATCTTTTTACTTATTTTTTTAACTTTTTTATTTTGGTGATTTAAAAAAAATTTATTGTGCATTAAAATTTTCCAAATTTATTCAATTTTTTGCGAGTTGAGGACAAACACAATTTAAAAACAATTTTTTTAATTTTTAAATAATTTTTAATTTTAGTCTTAATTTTTAAGTTTCTGTTTTTTGTTCCTTTGATTATTCGTAAAGTTGTAAAAAAATTAATTATTAATATGTTTTAAATTATTTTAAGTAATTTTTAATTTTAGTTTAAATTTTTAATGTTTCTGTTTTCTGATATGGCAGCACAGCTGAAATTTCTGTAAAATTTACTTATATAAATAATTTTATTTATTTATGAATTTTTTCAAAATTACTTTTTACTTTTTAAAACTTTTTTTATAACAAAAATAATTTGTTGTTAATTTTCTGATATGGCAGCACTGCCGAAATTTCGGTAAAATTTACTCAACGATTTTCAGAATATTTTGTAATACCTACTTTTTAACATTTTTTTTATTATCTGAACCTTTACCTAAATCCTTTAAAATTTTCGTAAACATTTTCCCACGTCCCTTTCATGTAGCCAAGCTTTTCCCCCACGAATTGCACGCGCACTTACACGCAAGCGTATTTCACTACAACTTAATGTGTTTAATTAAATGACAGGAAGTCGCTGCGTCTACTCGTAACACAAGCGACGACATACAATTTCAATTTCGTTAGTTACGCGGCCCAAAAACTATAAAAAGTGTAGTCTTACGCATGCAGACCTTACGCTCACTTTTATTTTATTTCTATTTTTGATCAACGGCCCATCAGTGCCACCGTTTGCGGCTACTGTATTGGCACTTGTGCTTTTTGCTGCTTGTTTTTGCTCTTATTGTACGGATTTCCAGTGATTTTTTGATACACTGATTTTATATATCCGCGCATAAACGACAAACGCTTAATACATAGTATGCCCCAGTACCAATATGGTCATGTTTGTGTGCGAGTGTGTGTGTGTGGGTAGCTTGCTTGCTTGCGCCCCAAACCGCGAACCGTCTGACATTAATTTAATTTCGCTTCCGCTCTGCTACAGCTGAAGGCAAATCAAATCAACTCGAACGCCAGCACATATTCCAAAAACAAACAACAAATACCATAAAATAACTAAAAAGCTGAAATAAGCAAACGATTTAACTCGCACGCTTTTTTTTCGCAGCAATCGAATTCAATTAACAGCATTTTAGTAGCCTGAGTTTAATGCGCCGCATATCGCTGGCACATCGCAGTTGCGCAGCCGCGCAGATAAATCATCACTTTTTTAAAGTGTGTGAAGATGCGGCAGCGCACACACAAACACGCGCACATATGTGACGTTAAGACCCCACACGCCAGCCGTGGCCGCATATGCAGCTTACAGTGCCGCAGCTAGTGTACTTTACGCACTAGCAATTGATCACACTGCCACTGACAGTCGCCAGTCAGACAGCCAGCCAGCTAGCTAGCGTTGCAGCGTTTCCCACCAGCCACACTTATGCGCGCTGCCAGCAGCTTCCAGCTTGCCGCTGCTGGCTTAGAGCTCAGCTGAGCCGCTGTCTTAATGAAATCTCATTTCTTCGCGCTTCTGTTTGTAAATTAAACCGGATGTGTGTGGTTGCTTACGAATTGGGAATTGTAGTCGTCTGTAGCGCTTGCTTGTTGTTGCCTGCCTGCCTATATATGTATGTGTATTAGTAGTCATTAGGATGTTTATATTGCGCTAGTAAGATTGTAGGCTTTTTAGCTGTGTGAATTGCTCTACGAATTAATAGTGATATTTGTTGTATTTTATGCGCTTGTAAAGTTGAACGATTGAAAGATTACGTGTTGATTGTAGCTAATATTGCGGATTTGCCGAGCTTTCACGGTTAGGCCTAGCTGGCGCTGGTTAGCGCGCTCAATTTGAACGTCAGCTATTGAGCTTATGTAAATTTTATATTTTTTGGATAGAGAAAAATATTTGAAGCGTGACTGGCACTCTTTTGAGTGCAGAGTTCGAACTCCAGTTGAGAAAATACTTCAAATTTATAGAAAGAAGGATTTTCATCAATCGATCGGTGCGTTTCTGAAACGGAAAAGCTGCTCACTTGAGGTTATAGTTGTTCCAATGCTACTTACAATAATTTTAAGACGATTTTTGTTTATATTTTTTTTATTACGAATTCGATTGCTATGCTTTTTGCAGTGCGACTACCACTCGTTACTTCAAAGTTCAAAACCTAGTTGAAAAAATTTCTAAAAAAAGAATTTTTCCCAACTTTCGAGTATGTTCCTCTCAGCGAAACAACTTCTAATAAAAGCCTACAGTCGTTCTCAGCCTAGATAAAACAATTTTAGACGCTCTATTTTCAGCTATCACCAAGGCACTTGCCAAAAATTGTGGTTTAACTGCTGTTAGGGCTTTGAGCTGTATTTATAGCTACGCTAACCGAACAAAATTAAGTTCTTGTATGGAAAACTTTTTTATTTTACAAGATATCTTTAAGAAATTTGACAAAAATGATTTTCAAGCACAATGCTTTAATCTCTAAATATATTACTTAGATCGGATCATTATAGCATATAGCTACCATATAAGCTGACTGATCCAAATCAGATACTTGTATAGAAAACTTTTTTATTTGACAAGATATGCTCACCCAATTTCACCAAAGTTATTGTCAAGAACAGCATTATAATCTCCTAAGAAAGTTTTCAAATCGAACAACTATAGCATATAGCTGCCAATCCTCATATGAAAACTTTTTAATTTGGCAGGATATCTTCACGAAATTTTGCCAAAGTTATTGTCAAGAACAGCATTATAATCTTCTGAGAAAGTTTTCTTTATCGAACAACTATAGCATATAGCTGTCATACAAACTGTACGATCAAAAGCAAGATATGTACATATTTTTTATACCCTTTTATGCCATAAGAAATACTCCAGTCAAGAATATTATGGCTTCTTTGCAGCGCAATTAAATGTTTTTCTTGTTTTTAATTGCTTTTATGTATTTATATTTCAAATTTTATTTTCTACTTCTATTTTCATTCGTTGGAAGCTAGAGCTTTTCGCCTTGTATTTTCACCAGTTTTTCATCATTATTTTATTCTGAAAATTTTTATTCATCTTACACCATTTTAATCACTTTTTCTTTGCATTTCGCCTGTTTTTACATATTTTTGTATTTTTTGTATCATTTCCTTCCATTTAACTCCCATTTCCCAGCGCCATTTTCTTCCATGAGCAAAAAATACACATTGTAAATATTTCATTAAAATTCTTATCAATATAATAATTCATTGCGGATGCCTCATACCGATGCCATCATTAGCCTGCTACAATAATTTCCCGGAAAAACTTTGCCATCATTACCTTTTACTCACACACACACATACATACATTGCCAAGTAAACATTGGCAATTGCTGCAATCATTTACCTTAACCACACACTTCAGTTGCCACGCAATTTTATCGCTTGCAATTTTATCTCATTCATTGTGCAGTTCAGCAGTTTTATGGTCACCTAGTAGGTAGATACACTCAAGTGGCCTCGTTGCTAGGCTGCCACTGCTAGCTTATCTATTACAATGCAATTTGATTGCCAGCAAAACTACTTCATGCGCGCTCTCATCCTCTTAACCTCCTTCCTTATGGGTCGCCATATAGGTGGCTATGTATATACATACATACAAGTATGTATGTGTGAATGATTGTATAGCGCAATGCCTTTAGCATCTATCAATTTTAGTACTTTAGTTGAGCTTCGTTTGCTCTCCTTGTTGCACTGGGCAGGTACTATAATTTTCTGCTTCTTCCGTGTTGTTGTTGTAAATGTTTGTATATACTATACATAAATGAATATTACTTTTTCCGCAATTTTTATTTTATTTTTGTTTTTGCTTTATTTGGCCTCATCGATTTTGTTGGTTTACTCCCATTCTCTTGGCTTCTGCATCTACTTTATACGTTATTGCTCCATTTCTTCGTTTGTGTTCAATGGTATGTGTGTATGCGGCGTACGTGTGTGTACGTGCAAAAGGGAGGAGCCAACTGGAAACCAACCAATATTTTATTGAATTTATTTTCATATTTTTCGCATACATACATACGTATTCATGTGCATGTAGATGCGTAGTGCAGGCTCGCCACCTCAGGTGGGTTTACTGAGTGTTTTGTGCAGATATAGTAGTAGATTTGTGGGTTCTTCGGAAGATTTGTGGTTGGGAAGATTGTGAATTCAAATGAATTTATATATTTGAGTTATTTTTAGTTTATAAATAGAAAAACTATGAAGTTTTTGGAGACATTTTTGCTAGTTAAGAAGGCAAAAAATTATGTTGTAAGTTGCGTAAAATGTTTTGTTTGTTTTTTTTTGCTAGTTTATGAAAACTTTTGAATTTCTATGATAGTAATAATCACAAAACTTGCTAAATACACATTTTTAGATATAGAAAACACAAAAATTAGTTACTAGATAGTCTTAATATATGCACAAATGAAATAAAAATAATAATTAAAATACTTCTAAAAATCTTTTAAGCTAAAATTTATAAAATCCAATCATAATTTTGGTCATTTAATGCAGCGAAAAGCATTAAAAAGGCATTTGATTGATTCTCAATAATAATAATTGAAAAAAAAAAATTTACAAAAAGTTATGTGAGATGAAATTTCATAACTTCCCGTTATAATTTTGGTCATTTAACACAGCAAAAAAACCGATTTTAATCCACAAATTAAAGAATTTCTTGAAAAATTTCTTGGAAATTATTCCATAAATTAAAAGAACCTTTTTGAACTATTTCTCACATATAAAATCTTTTATAAAAAAATGTTTGCGTTTCCATTCAAAATAATTTCAAAATATATTTCTATAAATTCTGTGAAATATAATTTCTTCTTTCTTTATCTGCAACTGCATTTTTAAGACACCCCTCAAACACATCACACAAAAGCCGCTTGCCATACCACTTGATTACTGATGGTAATCACCTCCAAAACATTTGTAGTATATCTTATTTCCCACAAAAATACAAAAATTGTGTTGCCCCACAACCACACTTGTTATCATCATTAACGCCTCCGGCAGCTCATCAACTAGCCAGCGAGCAATGTTGTACAACCGATAGTTATTCTTATAACATTTCTATAACACCGCGCCATACCCAACATTTCCGTTACAACAAAAAAAAAATAACAACAACAACATGCGCATCATTATCTAATGCCAATGCATACACCAACCTGCAGCATGCCACACCAGCGCAGCACGGCAGTCACACCTCAACATACACTTAACGGTATGCTGCAGTGTGGGTGGCATACCTAACCACTTTTTGTTGCGCCTCTTTGATGGCTGCCATTTAATTTCTTATCACTGTATGAACTATTGCTGCTAATACACACATAAATACACATTTATGTAGTTGTGTATATTTTGAGTTATATAATATGTATATGCGCCCTAGCTACAATCTGTAACAGCTCATCCTCGGCGCAGGAGCAGCTTTTCAAGCTACATACATACATATGTATATATTTACTTCCATACATTTTGTGCTTAGTATTTTTCTTTTCACATTTTTTATATCTTACTCCTATTTTTATATAGCAAAAGCAATTTTTCGGGGTCTTATTTACTGTTTATTTATTTATTTTGTTGTTTTTGCTATCTGTTTTTGTTTTCATTTTTTGCTCCTGAGCTTTGCTGTGGCATATTAATGCAATTCATTTCAGAGTATGCCACTCTCTTGCAAGTGTTTCATGTATATACATACATACTTACATATATAGACGCATATATGTACATACATACATAAAAACTCAATTTCGATTTTACTAGCAAAGCGATTCAATGCTGCGGCTAAGCGAATGCTATAAATACATATTTACTAAATTTTTATGTGCATAAAATAAGAAAAAAAACATGCTCGCTTATAGCTTGCTGTATCCTACTCGATTTCGCCGCGACCATACCAATTTATTGCTATTGCTAGCAATTTTTTCTGCTTTTCATTTCTTTTCTTAATATTTTTTTGCACGCCGCCATATCCTACTTTATCCTTGAATTGCGTCCGCTGGTATAGCTACAACATTGTGCGCGCACACACACATATACATTTATATAATACAGTCCAAGCGTTATATACAAAGTAAATGTAATCAAGCACCAGCAGCAGCAGCACTAACAAACAAAATCGTCAGCCGTCGCTATAAAAACGAAAATGTTGCGCCAACGTTTATAAGCACATACACATTTTTATATTTTATAGGTATGTGCATATGTATGTATGTTTGTAAGAAAAAATAAAAATTGTAGGGAGCAGCAAATTTTTCTTTTCGCACTCCAGCCATTCTATCAAGCGCGGCTGGCTGGCTTGGCCACCACACTGCCACGCCGCGTCAAACAGTTCAGTGTCATCCCCAACATGAACGCTGCGGGATAGACGCTTAATGTTTGAAAGGACATTGTCCTCACACCATACCACCGCGCAGGCAACACATGAAAACTCCGAGCGTCGTGCATCCAGCCAGTCACCCAGCCGCTCACTCACTCACGCTTTTGTTGCTCCTATTTCACGCCTTCCTTGGCGCTTTTCCCCCCACACACAACTGTTACACTGACTGAAGGTTGAGGTTGTGGCGCAATTTTTCGCAATTTTTCTTGCCTTTCCTCAGCGCCCATTTTATTTTATTTGTTTCAATGTAGTTTTCCTTTCTTTTGTTACTTATACATATTATTTTTATTTTTCATTGTGCAAACATTTCAACGCTTCAAACTTTAGTAATGCTTAGGCTTTAGCTATTTCGTTGAACTGGTGGTCAAATGTAAGGACCCAGATTAAATAATTGAATTGAATTCATACATACGTTTGTATGTACTATATATCAAATTTTTCCATTTTTCGTTTAGAAATAATTTTTTTTTTTTTTCATTTTTTATTTTTTCAAATTTCAAAACTTATGTACATCTGTTTTTTGGAATTTTTTTTATTTTTTTTCAAAAATACATTTCTTAATTCAATATTTTTGAAATATAAATTTACTAACTCACAAAATTGTTATTACTTTATTTATACATGTATTTTGTAATTAAAAAAAAAATATTTTCGAAAATTTTCAAAATTTAATTCTGTCGAATTGAACAGAAAGGTTTTTTTATTTACAATTTTTTTGTATAAATTTATAATTTAGTATGTAAATGTATTAATATATTTTCAAACAATAAATATTTATTTTTGAATTCCTATTATTAAATTTTTTTTTCCATATTCAAGCGTTATGTTTCTTTTTGAGAAATAAGTTTCTTATTCTTTAGATTTTTTGAATTTTTTATACATATACACAAAATAAAATTTAGTATTTTTATTTTTCAAATATTAATTTTTTTTATTAAAACTTTTCAAAATTAAATATTTTGTAATTTTTTATGTTTTCAAAATTTTTTTTTAGAATTTTCAAAATATTTTTTATATTCTCGCAAATTATTTTAAAACCTTTTGGTTACATTAATTACATTTTAAAGATTTTTTAATAAATCCAAAAAAATTTTGGTATTAATTTAATTTTTTTTTTTTGGTTTTTAATTAAAATTTTACAAAATTAAATATTTTTGAATTTCTTATATTTTGAAAAATTCAATTTTCAATTTTTTTTTAATCTTTAAAAACGAATTTTTTATATTTTCGTAATGTATGCTTTTGTATTCTTAATAAGTACTATACTTTCTAATACCAATTTTAATTTTTTATATTTTTGTAATATTTTATTTTGCATTCTTAATACTATACTTTCGAACACCAATGTTCTTTTCTATAAATTTTTCGTACGAAAATATTTAGTAAGCCAACAGATCTCGTCAATGTGCAGCTTCTTCAAAAATCTCACTCACCGTTATACACCACCCGCTTGAGCATTTAATATGGAGCCTCCCGAACTCACAGCATAAACTTAACAGCCTCCATACCCACACACCCTGTCAGCACCTAGCGTTTAACTACACTTTTTCCTAGCTCCACCAGCATTTTTGTTGCTTTTTTCGTACTGCCCTTTTCACTAAAGAATTTTCATTCCAGTTATCCACACGCATACATATGTACATTACTGCCAATATATATGCAATATATGAACTCAATCACATGCTCATATGTTTCCAGCGCCCATCTTTGTAGTTATTTATGTATGTACTTACAAACAAATATACATATATAACGGCATGCATATATGCGGTCCATGGTATTACTCTTTTCCACATTCATTGCGCTCGTTTACTACATACTTGACGTTACGCTCACTCGATAGCTCGGTCGAACGGTCGGATGGTTGGTTAGCTGGCATCGTTATCGACCAATGATATTGGAAATATGTCAGTTGCGCAAAGCATCCATCGGTTTGGCTCCGACTCTTCGACGACGTCAACTACTACATACCGAGGCAATGGTAACGGTACCAGCAACACTATGGACTACCCTAAAATTGACTGGGTGTGTGTGTATGTATGTAGGTGCAGTAGCTAGCGTCTTACGTCGCCCAGTTCCTGCATGGCATCGAACTTTGATCGGGGCTGGACTGTTTCATTGCACCACAATTCCACTGCAAAATCTCTGTGTCTGTGTGCGTGTGTTTATGCATTTGCTAGCTGGCGCTACATATATTTTCAGCGTGTCTGTAGTGTGGGTTTCGTTTGGCGTAACTATTTTATATCGAAATTGAAATTGGTACGTCCTTATGTTGGGTGGGGGATGCTGTTGCCTAAAGCCAAAAAAATGCTTGTACATACACATACAATATATAAATGCGTGCATGTGTGTGCGTGTTGCCGCTTCGCATTTGAGGTGAGTTAAAGTGGCGTTATCGATGGGCTGCAAATGTCGATGTGCGGAATTCGAAGCGAGAGCTTTGCTTGCTCCCATGTAGGGACACACAGATACATATAAACATGCCGTTATTTGTTGTTTTTGCTGTTTGCCGTTATTCGCTTGTCGTTTGTCGTCGTTACGGCAATGCCAATGTACATATTTATTGGAAAAGGGATTAAGGACATGCTTTTTTTTGGTGTTTGGCATTGTTGCTGCTCCTTTTGCCATTACTTTTCGCTTGGTTGCTTGCGTGCATATATGTGTGTGTGTGCGGTCTGCTGATTTATGGGAATTTTCGATTGGATGTTGAAGTTTTCGCAAAAGGATGTGGGCGTAGGTATGTGTGAAGCCATATAAGTGCCTTTATATATAAAGTTTAGCATTTCGTTGGACCGATTGGCTTAAGCACGCAATAAGATTATGTATTAATGCACATAAATATACTTTTTACTTATGTGGTGGAAGTGTGGATATGGGATTCACGCACGCACGAGCAGGTTTAATAATTTATATACGCTTCTAAAGGCAAAATATAGGGTACTGGGCAGGGTGTGTGTCAATCTAATAGCAACAAAATTCAAGTATTTTCATTTATTTAAGATAATATGACATTCCAATAACTTTGCTTGTTTAGTACGCCACTCGAAAAAGTTAAACAGCTCTTGTGCTCTGCATATTTTTACTAGAAAGTTGTCTAACTATTATTAAAAAATTTATTTTTTTGTGAAAAATTTAAAAAATTAATATTAATAATTAAAATTTTTTTAAAGAAAATTTAAAAAAAGTATAAAATATTTTTTTTTTTAAGAAAAATTTAAGTTTTTAATATTTTTTTTACTTATAAAACTTTTTGTTTCATTTGTTTAATTTTTTTTTTTTTTGCATTGTAAATACATAATTTTATACATACATACTTATGTACATACATATGTATATTGTATTTGATTAATTGCCAAAGCCAACCAATTAATTTTTAGCTTTTTGCAAATTTTCTTGCTTGCCTTATGCAAATTTAAAATTCCACAACAGTTAACAACGTTTGTGCTATTTTCCTATACACACACCTACATACATATGTATGTACATACCATATATACATACATACATACGTACCTACAAATACTTGGGTTTCCCAGTAAAACCGCAAATTAAGTAGCCTGATTTAAAGGTTGATTGCACTATTTTCCCGACAAAATTTCCCACACAACTTAATATATTTTTAGTTTCCCTGCGTTAAAAAAAAAAAAAAAAACAAAAAAGAAAATACAAAAACTGCAATGAATTTTGCTTACTAAACAAAGGAAACAGTGCACGCGAGATTAACGGCATGTGGTGAGCGAATTTGAGCGTATGTTAATGAGTGGCTTTATTTGAATTGTTCAAGCTCTCACAAGAGTAATGCGCTCTTGCATTCAACACAAGTTGTGGTGAATTTTGTTGCAATGTCATTCGGGAATTTATTGACCTTTGCAGGCACTGTCATCTGCTAGATAACGATTCATTCCAGATAATTTATTAAAATTATTTAAATGGCAGCGATTAAAAAGAAAAGTAATGAGTAACAAAAAATTAAGGAGGAAAATACAATAAGGTATTTATCATATAAATAAAAACTTTCGGAGAAGAGAGTAGTTGGCAATTAAATTATTATTTTTTGAAGTTAAAATTATGTATTTAAAATTAAAAAAAAAAATAAAAAATAGAAGAACTTTCATAGTTTTAAATTTTTGTGATTTTGAAGACTCTTAAATAGAACTAAATTATCTTTTCAGTGCTCATCCGGTATGTTATTCTCATGACTCTTGCTCTAAAGACACAAATATATGATTTTTATTGATAATATAAGATTGCTTATATAAACAAATTTCTTAAAAGATTTTCCAAAGTTATATTTTTTATTTGTTTTATAATCACAAAACTAAAAAACAAAATAAAAAATTAAAAAAAGTCAAATTTCTTATATTTCAAAAAATTCGGAAATTTGAAATGATAAAATATTTATTAGTTGAACAAAGCAAAGCTCATTTAAATAGTCTCTAACATTTAAAAATCACCTCCTTGGATCTCACTTTTCGCCAATCGAAGAAGAAAATGCGCTTTGAGCTCACTTCCCCAGGGCAGATATTTCATATTGGTCTCATTTAGCAGACTATTTCACATTAGACCTTCCCATCAGTAATCCCAAAGTTATATCTTTATCAGTTCGAAGAAGCTTAAGAGTTGGACTTCAGATATCTCAGTACCAGAAGCTTTTAAAGAACCGATACTATTTTATAGCTATATTATAATCAAAACTTTTTGCAAAACTTCGCATATTTTCTGATCCA
This sequence comes from Bactrocera dorsalis, assembly GCF_023373825.1. Lineage (NCBI taxonomy): Eukaryota > Metazoa > Arthropoda > Insecta > Diptera > Tephritidae > Bactrocera > Bactrocera dorsalis. The sequence goes on along the minus strand of NC_064306.1, from coordinate 10,665,195 downwards.
AAATATTCAAAAATTCTCGAAAATAGTTTTATCTCATAATTCCTAATTTCAAAACCATAAAAACTAAGCAAAAGCAAAAAAAGTAGCAACTCATTTTACAATACTACTAAATTTCAAAAAAGGCAGTAATACTCTCGGAGCCTTAAAAGTACAAATAAAACCAAATTTTTGCGTTTTCTCTGAGCGCTAGTGCAGCAGAGCGCCGTCATTTGTGCCCCAACTTGCATTCTCGTGCAACTTGCAGCGCGAAGCCAACCTTTGTAGGGAGCCAAAAAAATAACACATAAATAATACCGTTACATGCATTGCCAACACAGTTGGGAAGTGTGAGAGCGAAAGAGATGAGTTGAAGCGTAACCTATATGCATATATATTTCGCAATGTACGAGAGCGAGATAAATGAGGGTCATAAGCAGAAACAAAAAGCAATAAATATTACAAAAAATACGGCAGAAAGAGAAAGAGAGCGCACACACAGCGAGAAAAACTACAATAAAGGCACACTACCAACACATACGTCAACGCTCTTCCACAGTGCCACAAAAAAAAAACAAAAAAGAAAATCACAAACCAACAACAATTTGACGCGCAGCAGTCAATACAGCAATACAAGTGGCCATAAAAATCACATATTTTTTTCCATATTCGACGCTGTTCAATACAACGGAGCAACTGCCGAGAGCACCGGCGCTAGCGCGCTCAAAGCGTACAGCAGAGCGTCACGAAAGAGCACAAGCAGCTCAGTTACTCAGACGCGCTGCTCCGTTGGAGCTGACTCCAAATGCATGCTTCCCAAGAGCAGACAGACAGCTTACTGAGATACGCGCTTACGGTCTGAGATAGCGGCAACAGCGAGCGCCTCAACGAAATGGCCGTATGGTAGTTGAAGAAGGTGGTGACTAAGTGCCGCTACGCGAGCAAGCAGCTGGCACATTTCAACCGCTTATACACTGTTGCTCAGTGCGGCAGTAATAGTGCGGCTGATGGTGGTGGTGCTGGTGGTGCTACACTCAAATCGAATATCTGTGTGTGTGCGCTTGTATTGGTGACTTCGTCGAACGATGACAACAAATACAAAGCAATAACAAAAACAATAATGCTAGCGCATATGTACAAGTATAGATAGATTTTTAACAAACCTGATTGGATGTTATTGACTGCGGTGCTAACGACATTTTTTGTTGTACTTGCTGTTGTTGTTATTGCCAATTACATTATTATTGTTGTTGTTGTTGTTGCTTGGCGAGCACATACTCTATAGGTAGGTACTGTGCGCTCTGCGCGCAACATCAATGATTCGGTAGTTGAGCTGAGTTCGCTGGCTAGCCGACTAGCTGGTGAGGCGTGTTGTATGTACATATGTATGTGTGTATGCATATAAAAGCTGGTGAATATATTGAATATGTAGTTAAGTGTAGATTTGTCGATATATGCAGGAACACATAAATATATTTGCCAGTTTTTGTTGTAAATATTATATTGTTGTAATTTTTCTTGCTCGCTTATCGCTGCCATTTTATATAGCAATCGCGTGTATATAATAAAATTATGGTAAAATAGCGTACGAATTGAATGTCGCTTGATTGTGACGCTGATGCGATACGCTTGGTCAGGCAGGTGGGTTTGGGTACATCAATACATGTATGATATAAGTACATACATATATGGTATGGTGGAATTTTTATGCATTTTTTTGAATTTTGATGACAAAAAAGTTATTAGTTTTTGAGATAGCAATCTTGATTTTTATGATTGTTTATAATTGTATAAGTTGTTATATTTATTACTTTATTGTATAATATTTTAAGACAGTTTCTAATATCTCAAGTCTTAAAAATCGATGTTAAATTAATTAAGTGATCATTTTAAGCCAGCCTTAATGAGCAAAAAAAAAAAACAAAATACAAAAATTAGAAATCCAAGTTAAATATTATAATTTTTAAAATTTCAAATATCTAACAATTGAAAAGAAAATTAAGAAATAATTACTGATACTTAATCCATTGAAATATTTTTTTTTTTCTAATTTATATATCAACAATTTTTATATATCTATATCTTATTAATTTTTTTTATCATTTTAAGCCAGTTGATCCTTAAAGAAGAGCTAAAATCTTAAAAATCTTATTAGAAATCAGTCTAAAAAATATTAAAATTTCAATTATCACAAAAACAAATAAAAAAAATATTAATAGCAATAACACAAAGTCCATGACAAACTACCTAATATTACTCTGCGCACTTTCAACACTCAAACCAATTTAAAATCAAGCTATTAACACTTGGTGACCTTAGATATGTTAAGGCAATGGGCATGTGGGGCATATGCTTAGGTATGAATATACACATTTGGATACAAAATACGCTATTATATATAAGCTATTATTATTTTAGCAAAGTACATGTGTATGTATGTTTGCAACCAATTTCAAGCGCTTGTACCCAACGAAGGTCACTAGTTCATAAAATGACTGCGCATAGCTTTTGGCAATTAACTTTTACGTATAAAGCATATTGCCTAAATTTTATTTTGCTATAAAAAATTGTATTAGCACAATTTGAGAATAAATATATATATTTTTTAATTTTAATTTTTTTTAAATACTTTTCACAAGCTTTGTTTTTCATACATATGTATAAAAAAATTATTAAGTGAAAAAGTAAAGCGCATATGAGCTTTTATTAATACTTTTATTACTCGATAAAATAATGATGCCATAAAAGATAGTAGTAAAAATAAAAATAAAATATAAAGGCTTCATAAAATTATGAAATTTTTGTTAGCTACAGATGTAAGCAAAATGCTTGTACTTAGAACTAAAAAAATTAATTCAAATTTAAGATTCGAATATTGTAAAATGAAGTAAAAAAATATTGGCTTGCAAAAATCGAGCAAATATTAAATAAACATACGTTTATAATTTAAGCTAAGATCAAATCCAAGCGCTTAAGCTTGTTGAAAATATATATATAGTAGCGCCACTTTCAGCACAATTCATTAAGCACGCCCACATTTTGCCAAAAATTTTCATTTGCTTCGAATAAAAGCCAGTCAGATATGAGATAAACCTTTGGATACCAAGCGGATGCATAAAGTTATATATGTATATGTAATAAAGTTATATATGTATATGTGCATATGCACACACTCTTATACACACATACGAATATGTAAATCTAGTATAAAATCTTTCTACACAAATACGGAAGCTATTTCAAATGAAAAAGACTGTAAAATCCTTCCTATATAAATAAGTTTATAGAAAACTACCATGTATATAAAGAAATTGTTCAAATATGAATCGCTTTTACTGACAGAGAAAGCGCTAAAATAGTAACAACATAAAAATTGATTTCCCGTTCGCTGCTGTGAGTAAAAAATAGTCACATTGAAGCTGTGCTTGACGCACCCTAGCTGTGGCTGCCTTGAAGTATGCTACGATTTGCTGTTGCACTATACGCCAACCGTGCTACACAACAACAATAATATTAGCGCACACAGCCCAACAGCTAAATGTTGTTGTAGCCGCCACTGTGTTGGCGCTCGTCCAATCGAATTCAATTGACTCTCCATTTTTTCGTTTTTCTTGTTTTTTTTTTTGCTTTCGGTTGTCGCTTATTTTATTGTTATCCATGCAACAAGCACACCCAAAATAAAAAGCATATAGCAGTAGCGCCGATTGTGCGCCACCCAAAATTATATGCGCTTACTCTCTTTCCAATCGATGCAGCATATCGAAGCATACGCCCAGGCGCCAATAACACTCGATAACGGCGCGCATACACACGCACATTGCGCTCCTCATGCAAGGTATATAGCATACAGCGAATTTTTGGCACATACCCACATACATTTAGATGTGTTGTTGTTGCTGAAATATAATAAAAATCGTTTGTGTTATTTATTATTGAATTCCTTTTCATTTTTATTTTCGTTGGTGCGCTCAAATGCGCACAGCAAATGCGCCGGAACTGCTATAATATGTATGTATATATACAATTTTTATATAAAAACTTATGTGTGTGCATGTCGTTGATACGGCATAGCTGTAGCGCTTTTATTGGACTTGATGAATCTATTGGAGACACTTTGCCCCAACCAATTCCTCGCTCAACTGCTCGTGCTTACAGCGCTGCCACCCAAACCCGGGCGAACTGTCGATTTATGCTAACAGCTTTTTATGTTTGTATGTGCGTTTGTGTATACATACATATGTATGTATGCATGTGGGTGTCTATGTATGTATGTTTGTTTGTAGTATGTAGTACGCCACCCAAGCGACCTATCAGCAGTAGCACCAACGCGCAGTGCCCAAACAGTACAGCAAGTAAGCAAGAAAAGCAAAAAAAAACCTGTGTCAGCTATCGTGCATACCCCCACCTTACCGATTTACGCCACCCAATTGTCAACCCCCTCCCTGCCTGCTGCTACTGCTTTGCACCAACCATTCATTTGCACTATCAGCCCAACCACCCACTTGATGTTGAAGTGGATTTCATTAAGCATATGCCATGCCCTTTTCCCGATACCACACGCCAACACCCACCCACACATTCGCCAGCAAGTATTTATGTATTGAAAATTTTCGTATGGAAAAAATCCATCGTTTCCTTTTTTACGATTTCATATTTCTTATTGCCAGCAATCGCCTTTTACCCACGCTCACGCTCGGCGCGCTTCGAAAGCTATCGAATGCCAGTCGAAAGTCTTTCACTCTCCGCACACACGTGCGCTCTCACTCACACACACGCGCCCGCCAACTCATACTCATGCGCTCACTCACGCTCACAGCGCTGCACGCGCTCCGGCTGGTGCTCCCACCAGCGTTATCCTTGCTACTTTTCACATTTCTTTTTATTTCCTTTCACGTTTGCCGCACATGTGTGTGTGTGTGAGTGTTTCCTTTTTGTCGCCCGCCATTTTTTCTTTCTATTTACTACAACATTTTTCTTGGGCTTGTGCGCTGCTGCTTTCTTTTATTGTGCTGCTTCGCGTCGATTTTTCAGCGCTTCGATTTGCGACGCCAGCTCTCGATGACACACACACATATACATACACATAAAAAAGTACGACTATCGCAAGCGTTTGCGCTTACTTCGAGCTGTGCTTATCATCCCTCTTGTAAAGCGCTAAGCGCACATACACATATAACTATTTATACATATATATATACATATATAGTAACTACATATATACACGTGGTGACAGCCTCTTAAATTAACGAAAACCCCCGCTACTTGCCCCAAATGGTGGCAAAAATAACACACACAAAAATTGAAAGAAAAACCTTCTAGCATTTCTTATATACTTCACACATGCAAGCGCACACACAAACACAAAACACGTTGTAAAAATAAGCGCATATACCAAAAAACGACCGCCACATCGGTACATACGAACATCGATTTCGATTGGGAATCCATCTATAGCGACGAATGCGCTTGATTCGCGTGACAAACCAGCACACTTCAGCGCAGCAGCACACTTGAGTGGGCTAAGGACTCTACGGCGCTGCGAGTGGGTGTGCGCATGGGTGCGAGCACTCGCCAGCATATGGTAGGTGCACCCACTAAGCCTTGTAAGCGCTTTGTTGTTGGCTGGCTGTATGTGTGCGCTGTTTCTTCAACGAAAAATCCAATAAGCGTGCTTGTGCTGTGTTGTTGTATTTTTTCTTTGCTTATTTTTTCGTATGGGGAAAGGCGCGGGAGCCGCATATTACGAATTAAAGTAAGTGTGTCTCGCTTAAGTGACGATTGGGATTAGCGAAGACATATGATACTAAGATTCGTTTGGTGACAGCGTGATTTTAATAACGCTAGATAACGAAGAAAAATGGTGGTGGATCGCGATTTCGCGATTTAGGATAAGAAATTGCTTTTTTTAATATGAAATTTGCTCTATAGGAATAACTGTGTGATGTTGAAAATAATGTTGAGAAAAAATCTAAGGCGCCAAAGAGAACAATACAAAATCACAAAGGCACAGGAAAGAACATAAATACATTAAAAAATGATGGCTGCACAATTTTAAATTAAATATAATAATATTTCTCAAATATATCAGGATAATGTAGACAAAATTTATTTATGAATTCAAATTTAATAACAATGTTTATAAATATATAATAGGTAATAAATTTGAAATTCCATTTTTAAAAAGAAAGCATTCTTCGAAACTTCCTTCACTTGCTAGGATAATAATTTTTTAAAATAAATTTTATGCAATTTTGGGTAGTTTTAAGAAAAACGTGCGAAATCTTTCAGAAAAAAATATTATTTGGAAATGAAAATATTTTGCCATCTTTTAAGAGCAATTTCTTTTTAGTCAATAGAACAATACATATGTATATACTTAATTCTATATTTATAGGAAAAAGTGTTTTTTTTTTTTGTCAAAGAACTTTTATGCAAAGATACACTTAAAACAATTTGTTTTTGTTTTAAACTGAGCATAATTTATTTTTAAGCACTTAAGTTGCTAGGGAAGATATTTATAGGTATTTTAAAGTAAATTTAATAAATTTTTAGGCAATAAACGGTAACATAATGATGAATATTTTATTTATTAGGGATACAAATTTTTTATCGGAATATTTTTTTTTATAATAATTTATAATATTGTAAAAAAACAATTCATAATTAAAAAAAACATAAAATACAAAAACAAAAATTTATTTATTTTTAATGATTATTATTCATTATTCAATTTAATTTTATTTTTTACATTACACTTTTAATAAAAAATTTAATTTTTTAATAAATAAAAAATAAAAAAAATCTGAAAAGTCTGATCAAGGATATATAAATATAAATATTTTATATTTTAAAAATATTTTTTTAATTAATCCGTAATTCAATTTTGTAAAGCAATTTTTTAATTTTTTTAAATTTTCAAAAAATTTATATTTAAAGTTTTACGGAATTTGTTAGTATTTATTGTTATTTTTATCTATTTGTGGGTATCTCTTATTATTTTCTACTTACTTAGTCATTCTTCTTTTTTTTATTTGATATTTTGCTTTTTTGTTACTTTATTATAATTTTTATTTTTTTTTACAGATGAGCAAGTATTTTATGAAATTATTTATAAAAATTCTACTTTTTCCTCTTAAAAAATAAAAAATATTTTAAACAACTATAGGCATCAGCAATAATATTACTTAAACCATTTACCTTATTTTGAATTTTTTCATTTATTTCTCCTCTAGAATTTTATTGTTGTGTTTTTTTTACATATCCCCACACTTACTTTTAAAATAATTGTTTCTTGCCATCTATCTTACGACTACTTTGCAATTTCGTACTGACTTTTGCCACCTTAACTCCTCCAATTGAAGTGCATTTGCACCCCCACTGCCCTATGCGCCCGCCCAGGCACCAAGAACAATAACTCATTGCTTGGCGGCGGCATGAGTGTGTGTATGCCGTTTATTGCCCCACCAGCATTTTCTTGATTTTCTCAAGTGCGCTTCAGTGAAGTGCAAAAGAAATAAATATTTATGTATTTTTTTATATTTTCCTTCACACTTAGCCATATAGGTATGTGTTTGCTTATTCTTCGCATTTTTTCTTGCTCCCAAGATGGCGCGTTGGTAGCTTTCAGCATAATTACATAGCTGGCGGCGGGCACGTAGGAGCTTGTAGAAAGCACGCATACGTGCATGAAAGACTTATATGTGTGTATGTATGTGTTTTTATATGATAATACTTGTGTTGTTGTGCAGCATATATAGAATGTGCTTATGTATGTGCGCATATGCAGCATACTTTTAGGTGCTGAAGCGTATGCCGCCAACACGTTCGGCGCTGATCTGTCTGCAAGTGGTTATGGGCGAGCTGTCGGTTGGTCGATACAGCGCACACGCCAACACATGCACGCATTTATGTATGGTTGTATGTATTCATTGCATGCGCTTTGTTGGTGTACGCTTTTGTATGTATTGAATAGCATATAAATACTCGTTATGTTTGCTTTATTCCATTTCTTTATATTCTACTTTATACCATCTCAATAGTCGAGTGCTTCGGTAGGTGCTCTTGTCCTTTATATGTGAAATCTGTAGCTCCTGATTTATGTGCTAGCGCGCACATGACGACATACAGATTTATATATATATACATTTATATAAGCATATCTGTTCGTTTTTTCTGCTTTCGCATCTTCTGCAGCATTCTTTTAATCTCTTGCGCCCAACCACCTTTGCCTTCCATCATTGAGGAGATTACCTTTTTCTACATATACGATATCCTACACTTAAACATGCGCTCGCACAGCTATACACATACTCACGCCCGCCAGCGCACACTTGAATAAATCTCAATACATATGTACATGGCCGATGCTTATTTATATACCATTTATTTTATACATTTTTATTCGCATTTGCACAAATATACATACATACATATGTAATTGTGCGTCCGTGTGTTTATATCTACATACATACATACACATAAGCAGCATTACTTTATGGCTTTTATTGGAAATGCGTACAGACACACGCAAAAATTCATGCACAACTAAATATCTGCTCTCAACCAATGTGTGCGCCGCATCTTGATTTCATTTGTTAATTGTGTGTAGGTGTGTATGGTTGCCTCCCAACGCCTACTTTGCACCAACAACTATAGAACTGAGATTAAGTGTGCGCAAATATTGCAATTTTATATCAATTATTTTAAAAGTACGTTATATAGTACTTTTACTTAAAATTAAATTTTTATTCAAAATTAGTAAACAAATTTAAGCAAACTGCTATGTTAATCATTAATTATTGACACACCGATGAAATATATCGACATTTATCGAAAATTACATTTCCTTGAAACAGCAACTATATGCTATAAGCAACACGAATAAAATTGAAAACTCCAAATTTTACTCCGAAAATTTTTAAAGCTGTTCGGCTGCACTTTTTCTACAGCTGTTGCTTATGCATGCTCAGGATTTACTTAATGAGTGTTTATTTTCTACAAAACAGTTAAAAACTAGACTCCGAAAAAAATTTACCCGAATAGATTTTATTTTACGTAATAAAATATACTTATTTCAGATAATAGTAATAATAAAAAATATTTTATTACAAGAAATAAGTTTATTTCTAATAGAAGTCTTCATTTCAAAACATTTAGTGATGGTTAGTAAAAGAAATATATAAAATAAGAACTAATTTTAATACAAACAAAAAAATAGTGTAGTAAATTATAAAAAATGTAAGCATTATTGCCCAAACTGTTTTTTCATAACTCCGAATTTTTTCCGAAAATTCTATTGTCATTTTTGCTAATCTTCGATAATATACTTTTAATCATAATCATAAACAAACGAAATTGTGTAGTAAATGCATTAAAAATATAATCAAACTGTTTTTTTTTTTTTTAACTCCGAACTTTATTCCGAAACATTCTGTTGTCATTGTTGCAAGTTTCGGTAATGCACTTTTAATTTGCAAATGCCCAAATTACTGAGTAACACTTTTAAACGCCGTTTTACAGGCAAAAATTTACGCATTATTTACTTTTGGCAGCTTATTTAAAGGCATTAAAAGTTTAAAATGTGACAAGCAACTTATTTCACTATATCCGGAACCGATAATTAGCAAAAATGTATAGTAATTACATTAAAAACAACAATAGTATTGCGGAAACTGTTATTTGTTAACTCCGAATTTTACTCCGAAAATTTTCATCGTCGTTTTTGCAAGTTTTTAGTAATATATTTTTAATTTTCATACATTCAATTATCTTAATAGCTTTATAAACATCATTTTACAGCCAAAACACTACTCCGAAAAACAAAAACAGTTGTAAGTCTAACATTTTTGTACAATAAGCTTTTTTAAACTATAAAACCATATTAACAGAACGACAAGGAAAGTAGATTCTACTTATTTAAATTTTATAGTTGTAGTTAATATCTTTAATATGTATCAAAAATATCTCTCTTCTAAATTTCCATTGCCAAACTTCCTGCCCCTTCATAAGTTTCTATTTTTGTCTTTCTCCACTTCATTGGATACAAAATTAAAAATGGCGCTGCGCAATTCATTCTAATACACATATGCACACATGCCAACAAAGCAATAAATCCTTATAAATTAACACACACATTTAAAGGCATACTAAAAATTCTTGAAGTGAACTGATTATTTAATTAAAGCAATGATTTTGAAATGCCTCATTTGTAGCACGTCAGCACAGCACACAAGCTCCAAGCCACATACATACCTTCTTATATTTGTAGATATGTATGTATGTATGTTCGTAGTTATACGTAGTAGAAATCAGCTACAATAATAATGGCTACCCAATTACACACTGTCTCTCGCTCGCTTTTGCCTATCAATAACAAATAGCGTTTATACAGTAGTGTTATCGGACCGTATGAGATACTTGGCGCTCGCTCACACGCAGGCAGCAAATGGCAGAACAGAGCTAAAAACCAGAAAAAAAAAACAAAAAACAAAGCAGAAATAAATTTGATAATAGTAAAGCAGTAGGAAAGTAATATTTTATTTTTGTTTTTATATTTTTAATGATGCCACGCTAATACGTATACGTCATAGATATGTGTATATGTAAGTAACACTCCTAATTGTTGTTGTGCTGCCTTTTGAAACGCCATTATGGCATAATAAATCTTTCAAAATTGTTTATAATTATTGCCAGGCACCATGTTAGATAACAGCGTATTGCCAGTATGTATACACAGTCAGTTAACTGTATCTAATCAGCATTTTAGATATCTATAGCTACAGTTGATATCTTTATTTGCGTTATCTGTAAGCTTCAAGTCTATTTAAATGGAGCAGTAAGCAATAATAATAACAATAATAATATGCCGCTAATAATGCTTAAACGCAATAATCTATCAACAGCAAAGAAAAAAGACAAGCACTTGTGTACACACAACACATACATACAAATATGATGTACATGAGTGCTGGTGTAGGGACGCGCTGGCGTATACGTTATCTTATCGCGCGTTCACTGGCATGACAAACGTCGTGTGCATTTTTGTTGTTTTCTTGTGAATTTCAAACTTACAGCCAATAAATAGTGGCGAGCAGGTAGGCCTTTAATAAGCGATAAATTATTTTTAACATAGAATTTCTTGGTAATTTTTGTTGCGCCCAAAATATGTGCACTAACAACTAAGTACTCAAATAAATGCGCATGTGTTGCCTTGTTTGTTTGTTGTTATTGTTATTTATACCCTTACAGAGCATAATAAATGTCTTGAAGCTTGTAATGTTAAATTCACTATCAGTTCGGATCACTCTAGCCTATTGCTGCTATACAAGCTGCATGTTCAAAATCATATTCATATATGGCAAACTTTTTTCTTTCGTAAGCCATTTCCACCAAATTTGGCACAGATTGTTTTCTAAGGCAACAGTGTAATCTCGCAATAAATCAATCAGATCGAGCTACTATAGCATATAGCTGTCATACAAACTGAACGTTCGAAATCAAATGCTTGTATAGAAAACTTTTTTATGTGATAAGCCATTTCCACCAAATTTGGCACAGATTGTTTTCCAAGGCAACAGTGTAATCTCCGAATAAATCAATCAGATCGAGTTACTATAGCATATAGCTGTCATACAAACTGAACGTTCGAAATCAACTGCTTGTATGGAAAACTTTTTTACGTGAGAAGATATCTTCACGAAATTTAGCGTGCATTATTATCTAAAATAACGGTATATTCTTCCAAAAAATTATTCAGATTGAACCACTCTAACATATAGCTGTCATACAAATTGAACACAATAAATTAAGAAAAAGAGATCTTTGTACCTTTTTATACTATAAATAATGCACCCGTGAAGGGTATTATAGCTTCGGTGCAACCGAGGTTAACGCTTTTTATTTCCTCTCTTCTTCAAGATTAGGTACGCGTCTAATGAACGCAAACGCTAAGCTGCTGCTGATAAAAAAATTCACTTACTTAGTTGCTTGCTTAAGCATGCTTATAAGTAAATAATTTTTAAGGTTTCGCTGTGTTTGTTGTTGTTGTTCATTTATAATTTCGTATTTTTGTCAACGCGTTAAACTTTTTGTGAAGCAATTTAAAGAATAAAAATCTTATAATTTCATTTGTATTGTAAGCGATTTAGCTGGAAAGCTGCTCAAATTTATGACCAATCCGAATTCATGACAGTCATGCAATCAAAGTCATATAAACAGTTAAATGCTTATGTACATACAATATTTTATACACACACACAGGCGTGGAGTTTATATGAATTTAAGCAGGCGTCTTGCGTGTATATGTAAATTTTGAGGTATATGTATACATACATATATAAGCATATATTTATATGTATGTATGTATATATGTATATAAAGCTATATTTAAGTAAGTAAATATATATTCGTATGACATGTACATATGTATGGCTGCCACGCTTTGAGTATAGCTGTATATAGGTATATATAAGCTTATATCTATGTATATATCTGATCGTATGACATACACACACACATGCATATCGTTTTAGCTGTACATACCTATGGATTCACAAAAAATTTCTTGCTTAAAACAAATAAGACTGATTATTGTATCTTTCCGTTATGCCTACTGCCGCCTCCTGTCGGCTGACTGTCGCCACTGCTTGCTGCTTTTATTTTTTACTACACAAATACAGCACATACACATGCAGTCACATAAATATATTTTATCTAGAACTCAGTTGATGTGTTATTTTCGACTTTAGCTACTTTATTATTGCATACAAATAAAATTGATAATAATTTTTGAACATTATTTCAAATACACATACAAGCGCAAACAACCACAACACACGCATGTAAAGGTATAAGCACACATGCATACATATACACATACAAATGACAGCTTTTGGTTTAGTAACTGCCACTTTTTTGTTTGTATTGACTTCATATTTTATTGTTGTTGTGTTGTTGTTGCTTTAATTTAACGCTCATCAGCCGCACACAGCCTGTCACAGCTTACTGTGTAGTAGTTGTGCGCCGCAGCGCATTGCCATAAGTATTTACATACGTACGTCTGTATGTACATATGTATTTATCGTGTATCGCTGCCACCGCCGCCTGCTCGATGAAATATCATTATCTGCATCAGTTGTTAATTGCTATTTGACGAGTTAAATACCCAACACCATACAAGACGCAACACCGAGATCACATCATCACTTCATATCGCCATTGCGTTGCGCATTTTGTAGTTTGTGCGGCTAATTTCAAGCTCAGTTCAAGCGTTGTTGACGGCGTCGCGGCTTATACACACACACTTATATATATATACATATGTATATATGTGCATGCATGTGTGTATGCGCGCAAAATTCGTAGTTGTGATTTTTTGCCTATTGAAGTGTTGAAAATTACTTAAGTGAATTAAAAAAAATTTTATGTGTGTGCATAAAGTGAAAAAAACATACGCATATATACATATATGTATGTAGACTGGCTATTAATTATATAAAGCGCTATAAAAATATGTTTAATACAAAAAAATTTAATAAAATTGTAATTAAATAAAAAAAAAATATGAATTATATTTATAAATTATTAATTATATAAAATAAAATTATTAATTATATTAATAAATTATTAATTATATAAATTAAAATAATATTTTTAAACAAAAAATTGATGTTTATTTGAAATATTTCGCTTGTACTTATATAAGTGTATTTGAAACCAGGTGTATTTATCGTGTCTTATGTGCGCGTTAACAGCAAAAATACTGCTACACTTGCCGAGTTTTAAATTTTATGAACAATTTGCAAGGCAAGTGCAAAAACTCGTAGTTTATGTTATTTACAATATTATGTATAATAACCAATAAGGATAAAAAATATAAAGAGCTTAGCCTTTTAGCACCTCATTTGCTTATGTTTAGATATACTCAGGAAATTCAGCCAACCTAAGTATATATCCCCCCCTAAAATGCAAAACAACATATCAAAAAAAAATTTAAATTTTGTTTTTTATTGTTTATGATACACTACATCATTTAACATATAACTAGCATGAAATTTTCAGCTTCCCCTGTCAGCTGTAAGCAATATATAACCAGCTTTTATAACCAAAACTCAGATTTTGTTAAAGAAAGGGAAGAAAAAAAAGATTTTTTTAAAAGCAGTGTTTTACTCTGTTATAATTCATCCAAACAAAAATCACAAAATTTTTTAATTAAAAATTTTTCCTGTTGGTCTAACAAATTTCTAACCTTACTTTTCAACTTTTTCTTTTCAGGTAAGCAACTACAAAATCCTATCAAATTACATTTTTTACCAATATGTGCTAAAATATGAGTAAGTAAATACTTTATAATTTTTTTTTAACAATATGTTTGCTGTTAACAACACATTAAGTTCAGACGTTGTCGGCTCTGAAAAAGTTATAGAACTACGAGCGTCAAATAAAAAAATGTATGTACAACTTATGGATAAAAAATTTAAATTAAATATTTTTTATTGATTTTAATTTTTTTTTTTAATTTTAATTTGAATAATTTTTTTTTAATTTTAATATTTTTTTTTAATTTTTATATAAAAAAATTATTTTTTGTTTTAAATCAAAAATAATTTTAAGCGGAAAGAGTTATAGAAGCGCAGGTTTTTACAACTATTTTTAAACCAAGCCCACTGCATAAGGTTTAAAAATGATTTTTGATTATTTTCTTTCAAGTAATATCAAAATCAGTTGCAAAAATAATTTTTATAGAACAACTGGTAAATGAATTTACTTGTATTCGATTGCTATTCTGGAAATGATCCAAAATATCTTCATATCTTGTCATTTAAATCAAATAAATTTTTTTTCCCCTTAACATTTTACCACCAACATTTTTGGAGCAAATGTATTTTTCTACTACTAAAAAACAAAAAAAAATTTCACTTTTATATTTAAATAAAAAAATTTAAAAAAAATATTCACTTTCATATTTAAACTAAAAAAAATTGAAAATAATAAAATATTTAACTTTCATAATTAAAACAAACATGGCAACTCTTAAAATACCTTAACTCAACACTTGGTACTACATCTAAATATTTCACCACACCTGCGTGAGTGCGCACGGCGCTCTTAAATGACGATGAGAAATGTCTCTTAGATGCAGGTGACAATATTAAAAAATAAAGGACTTTATAACAACAACAAGTAACCAACAAAAATAATGGAAATAATAAAAAACTCAAAAACCCGAAAGTAAACAAATAAAGTTTTGAATATCGAGAAATAAAGAATATGCAAAAGACCCCAACCAGTGACTTAAAAGAACAACAAGCGCTAGAGGAACAAAAGCAATACAACTTGTTCTTATTAGACACTAAAAATAGTAGAAATAACAAATTAAAACAGAAACAGGACTCAGATTCGCTTATAAAAGAACTGGACAAAATGTAAAAACAACAACAACTAGTACAAACCACTCCATCATTTAATTTTTTTAGCACTGCTAGTCGAATTTTCTAACATTTTCACAGAACAGAGTGTAAAAATATGCAATTTAATTGTTGGTTGTAAATTAAAAAGGTTGAAGTTCAACTTTGTTATTATTTTTGCTGCCAATATTGCACATATTTCTGACAAAAAATATATTAATTTTAGTATACAAATATTTTGTCACAAACATTTTTAAGGTTAGAATTATGCATACTCTTTTTTAAGAGTAAGAACTTATATTTTTATGAACATAGCTCAGCCGGCTTTCATTATTATTATTTGCTGCCTCTTCCACTCATTCTCCAACACCTCTCATTCAGCTCAGACGCTTGCTTCCGTACTTCATACCGCTTTCTGAGCCTCCCATTCATACATGCCCCATTGTCACTGCGCTAATGATGCTCATTTTCATCCGGCGACCGAAAACAACAACAACAAATCAGGTTTGAATGTAAAAAAAAAAAAACTTTCTTACATAAACAAATCACCTGGCATTCATTCATGAAAAGGCCAGTGAGGCCGTCAACCAGGCTATCAGCTAGCAACAATGAAGCAACAAGCAGCCAACACGCAGTTGCAATCAACAAGCAGGCAACAGACGCGAGAAAAAATATGAAGAAAATTATGAAGTAAAGTAAAGAGCGAAGCAAAAAAAAAAACAAGAGAAAATTTTACAACAACAAAATTTACAACAAAAATTACAACAACAAAAATCTATAAAAAACTAAAAATTATCATTAACAAAAATACAAAACAACAAGAATATTACAATAACATTAACAACAACAAAACTTTAAAAAACTGCAAGCCAAAAATATGCAAAAGAGAGCCGTCAAAACTCGGCACATACATACATACATATGAATAAGGCCTGCTAAAATTTAATACGGCAACAACTAACAAAACGAACAAAAATGCGCCACTTTTTTTTGAAGAGGCATACATTCCCAAAAAAAAAAGACAAACAAGTAAAAAAAAGAATAAAAAAGCGCTTGCTTCGTGCCACAAAACACATGCGCGCCAACTATAAGCGCACGACAAGCCGCCCACGCGTCTAGCAAAACCAGCTCCAAAGTAACAATGCCTGGCTGGCTTTCTCAGTCAGTCAGTCTGCCAGCCGAAAAGTAGGTGCGCTGCGTCTTTTAAAGCGCTCGTTGAAAAATACTCAGGCCACTAGCTTTTTTGCGCACTTTTTTGCATAATTTACCTTCTGAGCCGCTTTTTCGAGGTACACAGCCCTTTTGCGTCGCCTTCGCCTCTTTCTTTGCAGCTTTGTCAGTTTTATGTCGCCCTTACAGTCACCGATTTGTAACGCATTGTTAGTAAGTTTTGGACGTTATGCGCGCGAAAAGGGCAACTTTTAAAGGTGACGCGTGCTTGCAACGTCAAATGTTGTAGGCGCCGCGGTGACAACAATAACAACACATAATTGTACTATATATGCAGATTAAGGAACTGGAGTTCATGCCAGCGAGAACCTGCTCTAAATTCAAGGCTATGCTGTAGGTCTGCGACACGCTTACAAAAACCAAACACATGCATACACATACTTACTCGTACATGCACACATATGAAATATTTATACGGAGCCACGCATGCAGCGCGTACTTATGAATGAAGCAAATTTAAGTTACTATTATTTAGCGAACAGCGGAGCGCGGTTAAGACAGACACAAGCACATACAAAACGCATCAAATATGAAAAAAATGTAATGACAAAAAAAGCGAGCCACCAAATATGTGAAAGGCACACGATTTCTTTGAGAAAGCCATGCTTTGCGCCAAAGTGCTCAGACAGCTTTCAAGTGAGCAGCAAATGTTGCGAGGTGTAAATCAGCCGCAGCAACGCTTATGAATTGAAAATTGTCTTTAATTGAAATAAAAAAATGAGTGCATATAATTTATGCTTGCGCAGAGGCGTTGATGCTGGGTAGCCTTGCGGCCACAATAGGCAAGAAAGGAAATTTAGTCATGCTTTGTTGGCTGATTGAGCGCGGTGTTGGACGAAATTTAACACTTTGGTGGAGCTACTTAATATTTTTTAACAAATTTTTTTGCTACTGTTGGATATAAAATTGCAGGAGAAAAGTTGAAGGCGTTAAAAATTATTATTACAGGATATAAATTTACTCTAATAATACAAAAATTAAAAAAAAAAATAAATAAAAAATAAAAAAAATGTTAAGAGCCGCTTAAATATTATTAATAGATAATATAAATTTACTTTATTAATAAAAAAATAAAATAAATATTATTAATACAAAAAAAAAAAAATATTGATGTAAAAAATACTTTAAAATTTAAAGGCTAAATATTTGTTTTAGCTATAATTTTTATTTTTACAAAAAAATAAAAAAATACAATTTTTTTAAATATTAACATTTAGAAAAAATCAGTTTCAATAATTAAAAAATTGTACAGCTTTTTAAAAATATTATCTCTAGATAAAAATCAAATTTAAAAATTAAAATTAATTATTAATTATTAATTAATTTTTTTATTTATTTTTTTCATTAATTATTAATTTTTTTAATTATTATTTTTCTTTAGATAGAAATCAAAATTTAAAAATTAAAATTAATTATTAATTAATTTTTATTAATTATTAATTTTTTATTAATCATTATTATTTTTTTTTTTTTTTGCACATTATATTATCCAAATTGTCATATTAGATTTATATTTAATGCCACTTAAAGAACAAAATATATTTTAAAATAGTACACACAAGATCCTTAAAACTCTCACCAACATATTAATTTCAACATTTCTAAGTACCACTAAAATATAACTAAACCATAACCATACATTGCTATGACCTCTCGCAAAAATCATACTAGTATACACAATCACCACTGATTTACGCGTCGTCTACATAAAATTTATTACACTTTGCACAATCGCTAGCAGGCACTTTAATCATTTTTGAATTCAAATTTCAAAATAAAAAAATTATAAAAGAAGTCAACGTTATGTACCAACCCACGTAAGGGCAATCGTACACATTATGCTTGTTGTTGTTGTTTTGTGACAAAAGTTCGGCTGTCATTGCTTTCTTTCAACTGCGTGGGCTGCAGCAGCCGTACACAATTTGCGCGCGTAAGTCGAGCAGTTGACAGCGCATGCGCGCAGGCATTGAATTAAATGCGATTGTTAAAGGAAAGGCCTAATGAGTAGCGGAAGTCATAAAGGACACTGACAATGTGGAGCATAATGAGTGTGCATGTTGCATTAACTTTATGTGCATGTGTATGAGTGTGTATGTAATTCATGAAAGGGAAATACCAATAATTTTTTTGGAGTTTCGTAAAAAACGGGTTTTAAAAAAAATATTTATTGTATAAAAATTAATAAGAAACAACAGAAAAGTAATTAAAATTAATTTTAAAATTTTTTTAGATACAAAAATTTTAATAAATACATATATATAAACAGAAAAATTGTTTTCTATAAAAATATTAAAAAAAAAAATATTTAAAAATTTTAACTTTCCTAATATGTATTTTCAAAAAAAATAGAATATTAATTTTTATTTCTTAAAAATTTATTGGAATATGTTTATACTCGCTTTAAAAAAATATATGTAGGTAAAAAATATTTTTTCTCCACTGCTTAAAATTGATTTCATTTATAGCACCAGCTCCATTTTCTTGCTATCTTAATCACCATTTAACGCCCACTTAATATATTTCAATAAATAAATATTTCTTAACATTTTCAACAAGCATTTATCTTATGCAAATTATTTGCTTGCCGCAACCCAGCTCTTATCTACCTTATATGCATACATAAGTATGTATATATATATAGCGTCTACACACAGTTCAATTAACTTCGATAATCAACTCAGCAACAATAGCAGACAACGCGTCGTCGTGGCAACAAGCCGATCTTTTTTGCTGTTTTTGTCACCAGCATCGAACAAATTGTGGGCACTGCCTTTGACATTCATGAATATCAATGGGAGAGTAGCTCAAGCAACATACCATGTTCAGCGCTCAGACGCAGGCTCAGAAATTATTTTTGTTAATAACAGCATCTTGTGGCATTGTTTGGTTGTACATATGTATGCTTTTATGTGACACTCGCTTGCATTCAATTTGCAGTTTAAATCCTGCGCCGCAACCCACTCTCTGTGACCGATGTCTGGCATCTTGATCAGAGGCACTTTATAGAAAACTGAAACGAAATTAAATAAATTTTTTTCTTTCAGTTATGTGCTTCAAAAAATTCTAAAATTAAAAATACTTGAAAATAATTAATTAAAAATGTAATTAATTAATTAAGAAATTAATAAATAATTAGTAGAATTATTTTAATTTTTTCTTTCACTTAGATGCTTGTAAAAAATTTAAAACCAAAAGTACCTAAACATAATTAATTAAAATTTAAAATTAATTAATTGATTAATTAAAGGATTAATTATTTATTATTTTCAAAATTAATAATTAATTACAAAATATAACAAAATAATTAATTAAATTAAATATTACTAAACAATTATTTTCAAAATTAATAATTAATTACAAAATATAACAAAATAATTAATTAAATTAAGGTTGTTTACTTAATTTATTTGTTTTTATTATAAATTGTTGAAATAAAGAAATTTACTAATAGGAAATTTAATGTTAATTAATTATTTCTACAGTAATTATTTATGTTTTACTTAATTATTTATCTAATTTTTCATTAATTATTTGAGTATCTTTTTAACTGATTGTCATAGTAATTAATTACAAGAGTAATTTTTATTATAAAAGTTGCTTAAATAAAGAAATTTACTAATTGGAAATTAATTATTAATTTTTAGTCAAGTAATTATTTACTTTTTACTTCATTATTTATTTATATCTTTAATTAATTACTATACAGTTTTTAATTAATTACTAGGGAATTCTTTTTAATTTATTACCAAAGTAATTTTTTACGAATAAAATTGCTGAAATGAAGAATTTTATTAATTGGAAATTAATTATTAATAAATTTTTAGTTAAGTAATTATTTATTTTTTACTTTATTAATTATTTAATTTTTTAATTAATTACTAGAGTATTTTTTTTTAATTAATTAGTAAATTTTTACTAGAAATTTTTTTTAATTAATTACCAGAGTAATTTTTTATAATTAAAATTGCTGAAATAAAGAAATTTACTAATTGGAAATTAAGTATTAATAAATTTTTAGTTAAGTAATTATTTATTTTTTACTTTATTAATTATTTAATTTTTTAATTAATTATTATATTAATTTTTTATGATTATTTAAATTTTATTAATTTATTAAAATATTTTTTTAAGGCTATTTTAATATATATTTTAAATTTATGTGCCCCGCATTCTCTTAAAACGACTTAAAACATCCAAAAAAATATGCTGCCTATTCTACCAATTTTTTTGCAATATTCTTTGTATTTGCATTATATTTCATTTATATCAAACAGGAAACGCTATAAAGCACTTCATTGTATATTAAATATCAGAAAATATATTGAGCAACAAGCGTCTGCATCGATCGTACCGCAAATGTGCTCAATCGCCTTTGTTTGTTTGCGCGCTTGCCACTCGCCATAAAATATCGACAACCTTCATAAGCAAAGCTTCATTGTCGCCACGCTTTATCAATACGCAG
Organism: Bactrocera dorsalis; assembly: GCF_023373825.1. NCBI lineage: Eukaryota > Metazoa > Arthropoda > Insecta > Diptera > Tephritidae > Bactrocera > Bactrocera dorsalis. The sequence goes on along the minus strand of NC_064306.1, from coordinate 10,644,123 downwards.
TGCTCTTCATTGTAATACCGAAACGTTGATTTCATTAATTTTGAATACCAAAAATTTAGCTGCCATTAAGGCCTGGGATAAACGCAATAAAAGAGGAAGAATGAATGTTCGATCGACAGGCGTTGACAATGCAGCATCATTTGTTGTACAAAAACATAAGTTTGCGCTCGATGCTTGCAAATTTTTTCCATACTTTATAGTTCGCTTTGGATATTCGATGTTTAAGTTTGTTTTCTTTGTCACTACTTATTCGAGCAACGCCGCTGTCAATCCCAAAAATGATTTCCTGTCTGCCTGCGGCCTGCTGCGTTGGCGTGTATACATACAGTATGTGTATATGTGTATATATAATATACATAGTCGAATTTTGAACTTGGCGTCTTCGCGCATCTTCGCTCAATTGATATGCAAGCATTTAATTATAATTTTCGATCGAATTTCAGCAATAACAACGAAATAGAGGGGTTGGCGTTTGCTTATTAAATGAATGAATGCCTAAAAGCTTGCACGCTTGCGGTTATGCTGTTGGCATATATGTATAAATATCACAAAAAAAACGTTTGCCTGGAAATTTTGTAGAGGAAATTGAATTGAATTGAATGGCGTGGGAGAATCTGCATCCGCTAAGTTAAGCTTAAATATTTTGGCTTTCAGATTTTAATCTTCAATTTCGTTTAATTCTTCATTCTTGAAGCGTTGATGAAATTTTTAAATATCGAAAACTTAAGATAATATACAGTTATTTATTTTTTTACAACTTTTGCCAAAAACAAATATTTAAATAATGGTTTACTATATAATATTCCAAAATAATTTTTTTTTTATTTCTTCGAACTACTAGCCTAAATCAAATTAATTAACTAAAATTTCTTAAATCAAAATAATTAAAAAACTTCAAAATTTAAATTAAAATTAAATTAAACTTAATTAGTAAATAATAATTACCAGCAAAATATTAATTTCATTTAATTTTAATTTAGTACAAAAAATTTTAATTACAAAATGAACAAAAATTACATGATAATTAATTAATTAAATGTAAAAAATTAATTAAAAATTTAAGTTAATTAAATACAAATTAGTTGAAAGAAGAATTTAATTTAATTCTGAAGTAATCTAAAAAGTCTAGTTAATTATAAAAAATTAAAGTATTAATTGAAAACTAATTATAATATATATATATATAATTTTTACTTATATTAATTAAGTAGAATAAATTGCAAAATTAAATTTAATTAAATTACGTAGAAAACATAATTAATTAAATATAATTAACTTAAAAAGTCGAAAATTCATATAAAAAAATTAATACTACTCAATAATTTGTTTAAAATATATTAATTAAAATTTAGTTTGATTTAATAAAAAAAAATCGTTAATTATTAATTGAAAAAAAAAAGAATTAAATGACAGTTAAATTATTAATTTTGATCAATATTAATAAAATAAAATAAATAAAAAAGTAAAAATTTAACTTAATTAAATATAAATTAGTTGAAAGAAGAATTTTAATTTAATATAATCTCAAACATTTTGTCAATTATAAAATGACAATGACAACTAACTTTAACCTATTTTAATTAAGTAATTAAGTAGAATAAATTGCAAAATTAAATTTAATTAAATTAGGTGAAAAGTATGACTAATGAAGTATAATTAATTTAAAATGTTGAAAATTAATACACATTTAATTTTAATTAGTAGAAATTAAATTAAATTATTACTTCAATTATTTTCTTATTTCATAAAAAATTAGTTAATTTTTAAAATGAAAAATACAAAAAAAAGAAGTGACAGTTAATTATTAACTTTAATCAAAGTTAATTAAGTTAAATAAATTCAAAATTCAAATGTTAGTTAATTAAATGTAAATTAAGTTAATTAAATAATTAATTAAATATAATTTTCTTAATTAAAAATATAATTAATTATAAATATTTAAATATAATTTTTTTAATTAAAAATAAAATAAATTAAAACAAATTATTATCTAATATTTGTCTTTTTTGTAATTTTTACTTAAAAAATTTAATGAAAAAAACACTCCAAATTAACTTTCACTATAAGTAACGCCACTACTGTACGTTATTGTTGAACTTTATGCTACGAAATGCATATTATTTATTAATATTTTATTTCTGCCAAAAAAGTTGTTTTTTGTTGCACGCATATTTTTTCAAGCAACAAGCATATACTAAAATGCCACAAGCGAACAGAGGCTGCATGTTTTACATACAAATGGAGAAATATGTGTAATATATGTGTAATAATTCCACTTTTTCTTATTTTTGCCTTTGCCACAACAACTTTCGGAACTTAGCAAAGATTCGGTAGATTCGGTTTTTGCATGTTGCAGCGAAAACAAAGTTCAAGCGGCGAAAGTTGCAAGTATTTGCTTGTATTTGGATTATTATATTTGTTGGTTTGCTGTGGTTATGTATGTATGTTAACACAACATGCGCTCCACATGAAATTCATATAGCTACCATACTTGCAACATTTGTATGCATGGCATTGCAAGTTGGTGAAAATTATACGCATTTTCAATCTTTCACTCTGCCGGCAACTGGCACTTCATCAGCGCAAGGATTGCATGCAGCACACTCATACATGCATTTGCCAACATCCGATTTCCGTTTCCTGCGCAAGCAGTCAGTCAGCAACACACACCCTCTCATACACTTCCATATAGGATAACTATATGGTAAAGCAGATTTCGCATTTCGGTTTATTTGTCTGCTGGCGCTTATTGTCTTATACAGTTTTCTAACGGTAATTCACATAGATACACATATAAGTGTGTGTGTGCGCCTGCTTCAAGTGCAGCTTAGCCGCAGCGCGTTGGCATTTCCTACCATTACCAAGCAAAGTATTGCCAGTTTTTAGCACATAGACAATATTGCGCCTGTGTATGTGTGTTTGTTGTGTATTTGTTGCACTCATGTGCGGTTATAGCTCACATTTTTATATGTCCGCTGGTATTTAGGTAAAAACTATTGCATTTGTTTGGTTTTTTAGTGTGCGCTCATGTATTTTTATTTATATTTTATTTGCTGAGTGCCGCTTGCAACAACAGCATGCCACATACTCATGCAACGTCGTTTGTTTTTGGCATTTTTGGCTTTGATTGCTGCAGGAAGCACTCACCAACAACTTTTTCACAGTTTTCTTGCATTTATATACTCTTCTTTTACACATACAAACATATTTACATACAAACAAACCCAAAAGGTTGCAAAGTCAGCTGTTGCAACTGTAGTAGTACACTGTTCGTCTACCAATGCAATCATATATGCAACACAAACTGCTTTCGCCTAACATTTGCGGTTTTCCAGTGAGCGACAATAGCTAGCCAACAGTAACAGCAACAACAATAACAATTATGTTCACTGTATTCATGCAATAAGTATGGATCCGTGCGCATCTTTCAACGCAGTTGCAGCAATACTTGTTTGTGCATGAATAATGCTTGTTCTAAGTAAAAAATGCAATAACAACAATACATGTATAATACATACATATATGTACATACCAAATTTATATATAGTTGTGCTTGAAAATCATCTATTACTGCTTCGGAAAGCAAAATCAGCTCAAGTTAACCCCAAGTTTAACAGCTAACGGTATATTGCCATGCACTTGCTTACGCCTTAGCGTTATAAATGCTGCTTGTTGTAGCTACATATGGAATGTTAGCGACATTTTCCAGCAGTTTCAGTATTTTCTTGCCGCACGCAATTTATTGTTGTCTAGTTGGCAACGCATGCCCACTATATTTTGTTGTTTTTGTTGTTCCTACTGCTTTGTAAGCATTATATACAAAAATATGGCTACATAAATGCTTATATGTAATACAAGTATACATATGTTTGCTGCTTTGCGCCTTACTTGCGTATAAGCCAATATTATTGTTGTTTTTGCTTTTCGCTGCTCTTAGCTTTTTGTTGTTTTTGTTTTTTTCCGTCATGCTGCATATGTCAAGCGACTAGACAGTGCAATTGACTCATTCTCTACACGCCTTTGTTGGTACGTTGGCCCTGCGCCTGTTAGTAGACTATAGCAGTGCCAGCTAATGCTAACTAAAGTGGCTATGTAGCAAGCAAGTGACTTTTCTTCAACGTTTTTGTCGATTTACAACAACAGTTTATAAATCAAAATGTATATGCTTATATGAATTTTTATTGTTGTTGTTGCATTACATGAGGTACTTTGTTTTAAAGAATTGTGGCAAGTTATATTTTTTTACAAATTTATATTTATATATCACTAGAAGTTGTGTAAATATTTTTTTCTCCAATTTTGTTGCCACTTTTGCCAAATTTCGCGCAATAAAGCGTTAGCGCCGATAATAATCATACTTGCAACGAACTTTCGCTTTTCGCAAATAATGCAAATTTAATAGACACTCACTTCATTTCATCGTGCCTCAAACTGCTGCGAAAAATATTCGTCTGCAAAGGCAAATTTTCCCACATTAATAATCATTTGGCGTGTTAAGTCTATAAATTCAATTAAATGCGCCGGCAAATGCAATTTTAATTGAAACACAAACATGTGCGCCACCAACTACAGCCAAGGGCAAAGCACACACAGGCATAGAAAGGCAAATAAGCGCTTCAAAGCTCTCAAACCCGGCCGCAAACGGTAAATCATAGCAGGCGGCACACGAAAAATTGACATTGAAATCGGCGTAAATGCGTGCAAATGCCGTGTTGCTGCCACATGCCGCCCACCAGCAGACACAGCAACATGTACAAGTGCTTAGCGCACGGCACAGCAGGCGTGTTGCATGCAATTGACACAATTTTGTTGCGCCACCTCAGCCACTCACACACACACACGCAACGAGACGTAAGTGACTGGTAGCGTATGTTGTACATGCCTCGCCGCAACAAAAGCCGCAAATTGTATCAATGACCGCGAAATTTCACGCAAAGACAACAAAAACAACAAGAGTGATTGCAGAGTGCCCCCAAACAACGCAGCAAGCAGCAACTGACCTCGCCACCCAACAGCAAGCCTAAACACACATACGCACACATATGTTTGCATGTGCATATGCTTAAGGGGAGTCGTAATCAATGCAGCCAAAAGGCTAAGTCCAGGCGTAACCGTAACAACACCACAAACAGACAGCAACGCGGCGCGTTACGCATTTTCGCTGGTTGTTGTAGTGTGAGTGGCACGCTACATACATATGTACATATGTATATATATATGTATGTATTATATATACATATGTATGTGTTTGTTGTTGCTATTGCGCTAAACCTGCAATTGATATGAAGTGGACAGCAGGCAGGCGTTAATAGCCGGCGACAAGCAGGCAACTTTATATACAGTGAAATGTGCGCAGGCAACAATGCGATTTTCACACCAACAACAGACACACAAACACTTTAGCGCGAGAGAGCAGCAAACACCCAAACCCACTGGAGCTAGCAATGGCTGCCATCACGCCACATCCTACAACAATTCCGCCACATTTGCAACAGTTTGTTGGCCAACGCCGCCAAAGTTAATGACAGCCACGTCGCGTTTTTGCATTTTCTACACACCGCCTGCGTTATCAGTATATTTGTGTGTGTGCGTGTTGATTTCAAGGGCGTGGGCGTGCTACTTGTTGTTTGTTGCTGCGTGTATTTGTGTGTTGTTGTAGACAAATAGGCAGTCAACAGTCGAAATTCGCAGGCAAACAAACAAAACAAGCAAGCAAACAAATAAACCGCAACAGTTACAACAAATAACGGTTTATATATAGACTGCATAGATTTGCAGTAACAAATAGGAACAGTATGTGAGTTATTAGACAATGTTGCAAGTACGTATTTATGTAGTTATCTATTTTTTTTTGCGTGCTTGTGTATTTAAAGGCATATTTGCTTTATTAAACACAGAAAATTAAATTAAAAAAATATTAAAAACTATAATAAAATAAAAATATTGAAAATTTTTATTCAAAAATATTATAAAATATTTTTTTTCGAAAACAAACTTTTAAATTAAAAAAAAAATAATAATAACCAAAAAATAAAAGAAATATAAAAATTAAATTAAAAAATAAAAAAAAAAAATTAAAAAAAAATAAAAATATAAAAATATAAAACTTAAATTAAAAAAATATATAATTTTTTTTTTTTTAATTTTGAAAAATTTTGAAAATTTTATTATAAAAAAACTTGTTTTCGGGAAAAAATTGAAAAATTAAAATAGCAAAATTTGAAAAGTTATATTGTTTTGAAAACTAGAACAAAAAAAGAGCAATAAAAGCGTGAAAAAAACCTCTGAAAAAATAAAAACTCAGAATTATAAAAAATAAAAAAAAAAAATAAAAATTCAGAATTATAAAAGTAATATTTCAAAAATTTAAAAAATATACAAAATTTTAATTTAAACAAATTTCAAACGAAATTATAAAAAAAATTAAAATTAAAAAGAAAATTTCAAAATTTTCAATTATTATTCCAAATTTAATGGAATCTTTGGTTAAAATTTTTTCAAAGACATGTTCAAAACATAATAGAAAAAAATTAAAATTAAAAAAAATATTCAAATAACTTAATTTTCAATTATTATTCCAAATTTAATGGAATTTTTAATTAATATTTTTTCAAAAACATTTTCGAAACATAAAAAAAGTTTAAAATTAAAAACAAAACTTTGAAATAACGTAATTATCAATTATTATTCCAAATTTAATGGAATTTTTAACTAATATTTTTTTCAAACACATTTTCGAAACATAAAAAAAGTTTAAAATTAAAAAAAAAAACTTTGAAATAACTTAATATAACTTAATTTTCAATTGTTATTAATATAGTAAATATTAATTTTTTTTCAAAAATGTTTTCAAATGTATTCCAAAAAATTTTGATTTACTTAACCTAACACCGAAAACATGTATTTATATGTATTTAAATATATTGCTCAAAACAACATTTTTGAAGCCATATGTGTGTACATTCGCGAAGAAATGAAAACAAATTTCGAAAGAATTGTCAAATCTACGTTGAAAATATCCGCTACATGTTGCAGCAGCATCAATTAACAACTATTATTTTTTTTAAATATTTTCAGTGTGTGAAAACTGCATTTTTAGCTTCTCTAAAATATTTAGCTTTCTTTTTACCACTGCGCGACTCTTTTGCCGACCTTTCATATTTTAGCTGCTTAAAGCATGTTTGTTGCATGCCACTAAATTGCGTTGATCTTTCCCACACATTACACAGTCATTAGGCAAATAGCTTGCCACATAAAATACTTACATACACATAAATGTGTAAATATGTGTGTGTGCGAGCAACGAGAGGCTTCACAAAACATTTCGAAACTATTGTCAATTTATGATTGACAAGCGCAGCTGTGTTGCTGCAACAACACACTGCCTTCGCCAATGGATTAGACATCAAAGTTGCTACTAAATACTTTTTTTTTTGATTTTTTTTTTTGCTTTTGTAGCAACTTAGCATACACTGCATACTAAAATGGCGGCGACCATTAGCTGCGTGGCAACAACAGTGCCCTACAACGAATTTTTGCTGTGTGTGTGCGTGAGTTTAAAATTTAGTTGTCGTTGTCTATATATACATATGTATGTATTGTCTATGGTGTATAAAATCGCGCAGCTGATATGAATTTTTTTGTTGTATTTATGCATTCTATTTCGCTTACTTGCAACTTTTTGTTGCATTTGGTAAATTTTATTATGCGTTGCGTTGCATTTGTCATCGACAATTTATTGGGCCAGACATTGTTGTTGCATGCCTTTGTTATTGCTAGTGCTTTGTGTGGCACACTGCTTGTGCGTGTGTGTATGTGTTGCATGCCACTTCCACCATACTTCGGCATAACTATAAATTTATAGTGGCTCGTCACAACAAGTATAGCAACAACAATAAAAACTAACAAGTTTACATGCCACATTTTGTTGCATGCAACAAAAAACAAAACATTCGAGAAATAATCAAAAATGTATTTTTGTTAATTTCATTGTTTTAGTGTTTGCTTTTATTTTTCTTCTCGTCACCGCGCCTGCTCTCCTTCGTCCATTGACTGCGCGCCGCCAATAAAGTGATTTGCTGTAAATAAGTATTTTTAAACATGCGTATTCTTGCACGCTAATAAAGTGCACTACAACAATGTAACTTATTGTGTCGCGCTCCGCAAACTCCCCCCAACCATTTCCCCTGCAGCGCGCTTACACGCCCCATAATGCTTTACAATTTGTTATGCCACCGCTTGCATCGGCAAAGATTCAGCGCTGCCGTCACCACTGCTGCTTCTATATACAGTTCATTAATTAATTTTGTGCATATTATTATACACCACCGTTGTTCTTGTTGTTGCCGCACACAAAACAATTCATATAAAAATCTTTGCTGTCTGCGCTTGCCACATGCGCGCACACACACACTTACACATGCAACTGGTGTTTTTTGGTTGCTTTTCATGCTGTTTCACTAAAATCTGCTTACTTTGGCGTAAGTGCCACCGCATTGACCGGCTATCTATAGCTTTAGTAGGGGCCGCTTGCACGCCTCATCTACATGCAATGCTCCATATAACTTGAATAGCTGAATACGAGTATCCTGCAAATCACTTCATTGCTTTATGCACTCCAACTAGCCTACAACAATCTTTGTATTGTTCCTTTTATTGTTGTTGTTGTGTTTTAACGATTTCTGTTTCAGCTTTTGTCTGGCTGCTAATAAAAATAGGCAAATAATTATTTAAGAATTTCTTGATTAATTGGCAGTGTAGCGTAGACGCGCTGCCAAATGTTTTAATACGCCCGTCGCCGCCTCAGGCCGCCGAAAGTCTGTTTGTGTATGCGGCAGTTGCGCTTAGTGACACTTTTGCTATTTGTGGCTAAAGTTATTTGCATGTGTTGCTAACTGTGCCAGTGTTTCGACGCAATGACTTGGAGTAAATGCAAATTTTTGAATTCTCTTAAGTATATTTTTTTAATTTAATATTTTTCGTTAAAAATATTTTAATGTTCGAAAATTTCAGTTTTACATATTTTTCGAATTTAAAATTTTAATTTTTGAATAAAATTTTAAAAATTCAATTTTTTTGAATATTGATATTTTTTTATAAGGAAAAATGATTTTTTTTGAGTGTTTCGAAAAATGGAAAAAAAATTCGATTTTGTAATATTTTCTCATTAAATTTAAAAATTTTAATAACATATCTTTTTACTTAAAAATTACATATCATAATTAAATTTTTTTTTTTTTAATTTTTTTTTTATTTAAAAATTAAAAATTTAATTTTTTATAAAAAAAAAATTAAATTTTTTTGAATATTGATTTTTTTTTTTATTTTATTTTGAAAATTAAAAAAAAAATTCAGTTTTTTTTTTTAAATTTTAATAACATTTATTTAAAAAAATTAATTAATTATAATAGAAGACTGAAATATTTCTGAATATTAAAAAAAAATTTGTAAATTCAAAAATCTATTTTTGCGTATTTTATAAAATCAATTTTTTTAGCTACAAAAAAATGTTGAATCCTATATTTTGAACTTTAAATTTTTAAGATTTTTTAGTAATGGACATTTTTGTAAATTTTGAGAAATTGTGAATAGATATGTATTGTTTGAGTTTTAAGAAATAATATCCCTTATTATTGTTTCGAAAAGTCCATAATTTTATAAATTTTTTAAAAATTTCCATTCAATTATGGAAAATTATTATTTTAAAATTCAAATATTTTAATTTCGAAATTTCGAAAATGATCTTAAACTGATTTTCGAAATTAAAACCTTGTAATCAATCAGAATAATTTTTTTTTGAATTTACAGAAATTAAAATTTTTGAATTTCGAAAAATAAATTTTTTGATTTCGAATTTTCTTTTAATTTCGAAACTAGAAATTTTTTGCATGTTGAAGAACAGTATGTTGAACTTATTTCTTTCTTTCATTAACTTCTTTAATTTCGATTTGATTTCGAAAATTATTATTTTAAAATTCAAATATTTTAATTTCGAAATTTCAAAAATGATCACTTTAAATTTTCGAAATTAAAAATTTGTAATCAATCAGAATAATTTTTTTTTAATTTACAAAAATTAAAATTTTTGAATTTCGAAAATTCAATTTTTTTGATTTCGAAATTTTGAAAATTCTCTTTTTTTAATTTCGAAACTAGAAGTTTTTTGCATGTTGAAAAACAGTATATTAAACTTATTTCTTTCTTTCATTAACTTCTTAAATTTCGATTTTGAGAAAGAAGAGTTAAGAATTAAAAATTTTGAATTTTTTTTCAGTTTTAAAAAAATATTATTTTTATATTAAATAATAAATAATTTTTTCCCATAAAATTTAAAATTTTATTATAAATTATTTTAAAAATATTTCTTTTGAATTTGTAGTTTTTGCTATCGTGCAACCATAATTGCCACGCTTCCCTTGCAAAGGCGTGCTGTTTTGTCGGCGCTCATTGCATTTCAATTGTTTTTCGTTGCGCTGCTTTTACTTTGGCACCAATAATTGCTATGCATTATTTTTCGTGTGACTTGGGGAATTGTAAAATTTTTATGTTTTCTATATGGTCGTACAAATTTTATATCACAAAATGCGTGTTTTCATTTTTATAGCCACACTAAATTATATGCATCGTTTTTATGGCATATTTTACGCAATGCAAATTTAATGGTTTGCATATTTTTGAATTATTTTCGAAAATTTCAATCAGAAAATTGTAGGAAATGCAGTTGGAATCGGCACTTTTAGTATTTTCAAGTGGAAATAGGTAAGGAAATTTCGAGACAAAAATTGTGTGAAAATGCTTATGATTATATGGATTATTTTTATTAACAGAAAATTAAATGAAATTAATTTAAACAAAAAAATTTAAATTTTTGCTATGCATTTCACAAAATGAATATGAAAATAGATAAATTTTTTTTTAATTTTTGTAATTGAGCTTTTCTTATAAACCACACATTTTTCAGGCTCCTTTGCGCACCCATTCAACTTACACCCATTTAGCATCAATTGCTTCCTGCTCCAATATTCAGTTCTACCCTTTTCATTTGTCATTCATTTGACAGAGCAAATTGATGTGACAATCTTTTACATTTCGATTTTTGAGCCACAAACACACACATATACAAACACCATAACTACTTGCCAGCGTCAACCCCAATCAATAATTTGGCTAAAGCAGTGAGCAAAGGCGCACAGCAAATGTCATTTGTCACTTGTTAGGAAACACATACACAATATACAAATTTACATATACATACACAAACATATTTACATATACATACACATACATATTTACATTCACACAAACAAACGGTAAATTCTTGCTTTATAATCAAAAAGTCCTTAAGGAGCATTTGCCGGCAGCAACTCAAACACTCAAAGCGGTTGTATTCCCAAACAGGACGCTTCAGTGTGTGTGTGTACATGTTTGTGATGCTGGTAGTAGAATGAGGTTGCAGGAATTTCGACGTAACATTTTGTAAATAACAAATCAGGCATTTATAAATGATGTGCGCATATAAAATTTGCCGTTATTGGCACAGAACACACATCTACCCTTACGCTTCCCTCCAGCGCCGTCGAATGTATTTCCCCGTCCCACTTACATTTGCGCTAACTCTTTGACGTGACACAAGTGCTTTCAATGGCAGCGGGGCTTAAGTAGTGTTACACACTCCAGTATAAGTGTATTTGAGTCGAGCAAATCGAAGACGACGGCTTTCAATCTAATAAGACATGATTGTAATTAATTTAATTAATTCGTTTCGGTTTTAATACACGAAATGTTTTTCGTTTGGCGCGCACACAATTGTAGAACTGCAACCCGCTAACCCCCACACTCATACGCTCGCTCAGCTAACTATTATTGAAGTGTGGGAGAGACACGCTATGCATATCTGCTTTTAGGCGCACAAACCTTACACACCAGCTTATAAAGTAAAGATTTATTATGTGGTACTACGATATATATATAAATGTATTGTACTGTATATGTATGTATGCTTGTATGTATATGTATAGAGCGACCTTCAATGTCATTTATGTTGTATTTAAATGCTTGTAGAGATTTAAGGCATGTCGATTTTGATTACCGTTTCACGTGTAGCCAGCGTTAAGGATCAGTTAAGAAATGCCTTGCCTTTGCGGGGTTGCCAAACCCAAGGTGGCGGTAAATACTGGGCGTACTTGGGAGACATTCTCTAATGAATTGACATTGATTGGAAATTTTGATTGAAATTCCTCAAACTTACCTTCTTGCTTGTTTAATTAAAGATGGCAGAAATTAAGCAAATAAATTGGTGAAAGTTGCAAGAAGCGAGTGGTGGTACGAGATACTGACTTTTAAAGCTGGAAAGAGGAGAAGTAATGAAATGAGCCAGTACAGTCGTAAGTAATTGTTTTGAGTCAAAATTGGTAGACTAAATAGGCGACTGTAGGTTTGAAACTTGAATGGAACATATCAGCATGGAACAGCTATGAATTAAACGGCATAAAACAAGACAAATTATTAAAAGCAATAAAATACTTATTTTTTGGGATACAGAAAGTGTATTGAAAGAGTATAGATGTAGAACTATTAGTATATAAAATTGAACTTCATCGAAGATTTGTATTAAATTTTAAGATAATGTGATTTTTTATGAAGATATTCGAAGTATTTAATCACACAAAATATTTAGAAGATTCTAAAAGGTCTTTCATAGAAGAAAGTGTAAACAAAGTAGGTAGTAAAATTTCACAGACAAAAAAATTGTTTCATCGACAGTATTGAAGCATATGAAAGTTATTATATATAAACTCGTTTTTGCTAACTTCATTGTCCATAACTCAAAATTTTCTTCAAATCAGACACTATTTCTTATTTTTTTATAAAAGCACAGCCCAAAATAATTGTTTCAAGGGCGATTTGCAAGCATGTCAAATCTACGTTCTGTCAGTACAGCTGTTTTTTATATTTTTAAAAGCATATTAGAATTATAAAAAATCGTTTATTGCTTGCTTCGTTGTTCATAACTCAAGTTTCTCTGCAAATCAAACAAAACTTCTTACAGTTTTCAATAGCACAAGTCAAACAAATGGTTTCAAGCACGTTTCTTCAGCATTTCAAAGCTACGTCCTGACAGTAAAGCTCTTCTAAGAAGCTCCCATATATAGAAAATTTTAAAACCAACTATGTTTCATAGATTAATTTACGCCAACCAGCACATTTCGTGGCATTATCATTACGTCAATAATATGCTTAATGTAATCCACGTGCCTCCAAAAAAAACTTAGTTAAAATCGTTCGTTTGCTTCGTTGTTCATAACTCAAGTTTCTCTGCAAATCAAACAAAACTTCTTACAGTGTCCAATAGCACAAGTCAAACACATGGTTTCAAACACGTTTCTTCAGCATTTCAAAGCTACGTCCTGACAGTAAAGCTCTTCTAAGAAGCTCCCATATATAGAAAATTTTAAAACCAACTATGTTTCATAGATTAATTTACGCCAACCAGCACATTTCGTGGCATTATCATTACGCTTAAAATATGTTTAATGTAATCCACGTGCTTTTATCCAAAAAAACTTAGTTAAAATCGTTTATTGCTTGCTTCGTTGTTCATAACTCAAGTTTCTCTGCAAATCAAACAAAACTTCTTACAGTGTCCAATAGCACAAGTCAAACACATGGTTTCAAACACGTTTCTTCAGCATTTCAAAGCTACGTCCTGACAGTAGAGCTCTTTTAAGAAGCTCCCATATATATTATATTTTAAAACCAACTATGTTTCATAGATTAATTCAACCCAACCAGCACATTTCGTGGCATTATCATTATGTCTATAATATGCTTAATGTAATCCACGTGCCTTTATCCAAATCGCCTATCTGACCATGTAACGCAATGTTTGCATACACCAAAAAAGTGTACAAACTGTTACTCATACCCAGTGTAATTCAGCGCATAATCCTACACAAAAAATGATCAATTTACCCTAGTCATTGGCACAGTTAGAAGCGTTTCAAATATTTTAACACAGCCTTCGTCGGATGATACCCCCAGTTAAGCATATAACAAATACTAATCATTAATTCCATTTTTGCTACCTTAATCAACTTGATGTGTGCACCTTTTTATGTCCTTTGGCCGTTCCATACAAATATTTGAAAAATTCTAATAAGCTTTTATAGCTAACAAAAATTTTAAAATGTGCTTTCTAAACTGGCGTGTTTTTTGTTTTGCTCTCAAATTTTCCTTGACCACATATTCATATGGTACTGACATCCTTTCAGCTGCCTTTTAGGCAAATGAAAAAAGGTTCACATGTGTGCACGCGTTAATTTTTGATGTATTCCCATACAACAACAATAATGAAAGCAGCAACAACAACTATTGTTTTCTAAAACAACAATACGTATACTACAGGTGTACGGGGGGTGGAGGGTTGTTGGTATGTGGCAGCTTATAAAATGAAATGGTCAAAAAATGGCGTCCGAAATATTTTTGATATGGTCCGAGCGCACACGCATACATATGTAATAATAAGGATAAGCCGAAAAATTATTATAACATTTTTCAGTATTGAGGTTATGTGCAAATAGAAATGGGGGTGCTTGTGGTTGCAGTGAGTGTGGGGCTATCTTTGTTTCACATTTGGCATAAAAAAGGGTTACGTGGCACGTACGCTTTGTTTTCTCCAAAGGTAATGGCAAAAATCAACTAATAAACGAAATTGCTGTTTTGTTTCGTGACGGCGAGAGAGGGTTAAAAATAGAGGAGCTAAGGTGAGGGTGTCAAAAGATAGCCAAAAATGTGCTATCATGCTTTATAAAAGCGTAGATAAATTAATAAAAATAATGGCATCATGCATAGAAAAATGGAATAATTAAAATTGTTGCCTACATTTAGGCTGTTGTGAAAAACTAGATATGCATGCGTTTTAAAATGCTTAAAAGTGTCTAAAAGCTGAACGGAAGTTTAGCGGATGCTGGAATAGCATGATATGTAATAAAAAACTAAGGTTATTAATGTTTTCTAGAAATTAAAAAAGTATATAAACAAAATTGTTGCCTACATTTAGGCTGTTTTGAAAAACTAAGTATGCATGCCTTTTCAAAAGCTTTAAAGTGTCTAAAAGTCAAACGGAAGATTAGCTAGCATAAAATATAATAAAAAACTCAAGTTATAAATGTTCTTTGGTTGTAAAAATGATAGATTTCTCACTCAAAAACGCTTTTTCAACAATTTCCACAAGCATTAATCACAACCTACAAGCGGTTCTTGGTAATTGTAAGCCCCTACAGCAGCTTTTCGTCGAACTCCAACGCATTTTACTTCGAATAACCATACGCTAGAGCTATTGTTTGCCCGTAACCTATGTACATAGCATAATTATGGGCGCGTTGCATGCGAGTCATTACGCTTAACGCAAAACTAACACAAACAGCGCTGTGTAATGATTACTAACACATATTTGAGCGCATACGTGTGCTAGAAAATTGAATTCACTGCTTCTAGCAAATATGTCTTGCTTTCCCCCACCACTTTCTCCATACCTACAACTCATACGCAAATATACTACTACATACTATTATTATCACTACTAATACCATGATTAGCTGTTGTTCCTTGCCACTGCCGTTGGTGGCCAGTCCAGCCAGCTGTCACTCACTCAGGCACATCTTCACTCACCTTAACGCTGTGTATCCTTATAATAAATGCACACAACACTCGTGTGTCTAGCTCATGTGTTTGTGTTGGTACTTGGTCGATTTTAGCCTTTAGGTTAATTAGTACTAATTAAATATGCATTATTATTAGCCGCTGCATAGCTTTGAAGGAAATTTACAAAAAAAGACGGGAACCCACACACGTTTTTAATAGAAATTTTTAATAAGTGACCTTTTTCTGTTGATTTATGAAGATTATTTGCCTATTGTTGCTAGATGTGTAGTTAGAAAGCGGTACGGAAGGAAAGCATTTAGTGAAAAGTTAAAGAATAGGCTAGTGGCGTGGCAAGTTTTCGAGAAAAAGATTAATATTTGACGCAAAAAGCTTAATGTGGGTGAAATTAAGTTGCATATTTAATTATTAATTATGTAAAATGTGAATTCATGCATAATATTTGAGACAAAAATGCTTTGCCATATACTTCCGGACCATTTTTCAGTTATTTTAGGTAAATTTTAAGGTTTTAAAACCATTAAAACCACACACTATTGTTGTTAATAACAACATAATGCTAAAAAAATTAACAATAGATACAAGATCTTTAGAAAAAAAGCATTTGGTGAACGCATTTTGGTGTACAAATATGAAAATATGTGAAAGTCTGTATTTATTGTTACAAGATCGGTTTTTTCTACGGAACATGTTCAGTAACAAATAGCAAACCAATTGTAAAACACGCTATATATTTCTAGCTTAAAAAATTTCCAAAAATTTGTGAACTTCTACATGGCATTCATCCATAACGGTCAACGCAGCAAGCGGAAAACATTAAACGATACACCGATAAACACTATATTTACACAAATAACAAGCGCTTGCTTAAAATTTAAAATTTTCTTAACAGTATATATTAGTAGTAAGAACATAAGAGCATTAGCTGCTATATATAGCAAAGAAAAACGTTGCAAATATATACTTTATCTACAAAAGGTGAACATAACCATAAAAGCGGTACAGCACTCTACATAAACCTATAGATTCCTGCTTATATGATATAAAACGAAGCAAATTCTTTGATTAAAACGCTAGCTGTCATATTTTCTGCATGCCACACACATGCCGTTATATATAGTATAAAAATATATGGAAATATATATACAAGTACGAGTATATACATAGGTACGCAGCAACAGCAATGCATGTTTTAAATACAACCTTTTTTAACAATATTTGCTTTTTGAATTTCAAACATCATTAACATCTCTTTGCAAACACCCACACATACCTGTAACACACAAAAAAGTAGACACACATTTAAAAGGTATGTGTGAGCATGGCTATATGTGCCGTAGATATCCATCACCGCTGATTTTTCGGGGTTGGGCGCGGGCTTAAGACCAAAGCTTATGTGTACGAAGCGAAATATTTCCTTTTTTCCAATGCATCATCTTCTGTTGGACTAATTATTTATTCAGATAGTAAACAGAATGCTTTGCAAAACGAAACGAAATGATTGCTGAGCGGCAGCTACAAAAAAAGGATACAGATTTACGAATATCATAAGCAAGGACCTTCATATGTAGCAGGTGTATGGAAAGATATGCGTTTTGTTGGTTTATATTGAAAGAGTCGACTTTTTTACGACTTTGCTTTTGTGGTCTGCGCCGGTATTTATACAAATAAAAATACACATGAGCGCATAGCATACTTTTGTGCGCCGAGAAAGTTTATATACCCACACATTTGTTAATTTTGGTAAATTATAAATTCACATTTCGTTAATGATTCTGCTGCCCTCATGTATTGTTAAAAAATTTATACAAAATCAAGCACGATTAAGCAGATATTATATGTTATACAATTTAGCGCATAAAAGTATGCAATACATGAAAATTTGGGATTTCCTGACAAATAAGTGTACGCAGTTCAAGATTTTTATGATACAAGTCTCATACAAGGACTCAGCGCCTAAATGTAGGCTGCAAATAACTGCAGGTTTGCGCGAAAATAAATAAATTAAGCGTAATTGTTGATGAAAAATGTATGCAAGCAACCAAAACAAATTTCTATATAGTGATAGGCCTATCTTCATCTAACTTTTTTAGCTTACAACAACTAAAAAAAGAAGTAAAATTTAGACGCGCAATATCGGCGCTGCCTAAGAGTTTGAACAAAAATTTCTTTACTTGTAAGTACTACAAGGCAGCGCTACTAGCAAATATGCATGTTTTGTCACCAACTGTACCACTTTTCTATTTACATAAATGAGATTCTTCGATTTTCCACATGCGTCGCAATCAAATGAAATAAAAACAATACAGCAACTTTTCAGCTTTTTCCATTTCTTTAAGTGCTGTGCACTGTTTGTCAAACCCTTTACTACATAAGCAGCCTACACCGGCCCAGCTAAGACTCCGTAGGCACATACACGCATACATACATATGGTTATCTATATATGTGTGCGTGAAATTAGACAATTTCTTCTAATTGCCATCTGAGCAAAATTGCGTTTAATGATTAGCAAACACACACACCCACAAATATGTTTGCTTAACAAGCTTCTGCTTCCCCCGCCCATAAACACAAGGGTGTGTATTTTTGCATTTTTATGCGCTGCTTCTTCACTTTTGATAGCCTGCCTGCTTGCTACATACTTTTGTTGAGCACTGTTGATGGTTTGGCAGCTTGTACGCACATACATATATTCACTTACATACGTATAATATATATTTTTATATGTACATATGTGTTTGAACGTAAAAAAGTTGTCATACAAAAATGTGTATAAATTTTAAAACAACTACAAAATGTAAAGGGTTGTTGCGCCGGCGTCACCACCGAACAGCCATCAGGCAGCCTAGCCACCAGCATACGAAGGCAAGCATTCATTGTAATCAAACAACTTCTAAGCTGATGAGCTGTTGCCAAAGCTGAAATGCGTGCATAGAAAGTCAAAGACAAGTCTGCCAAGGTTATGTGACAGTTATGCATACATATACACATATTTATCTATGTATATGGCTTCTGAGCCACACTCAACTCCACCCACATGCCTTCCGCTTTAAAATTACCGACAAACGCGCTGCTCAAGTCATTTTCCACTTGCCTCTAAACGTTAACTTCGATACAATTTTTTTTTGAAAAGCCTATCTTTGTACACACAAGTTCATGTTTATATATAAAAATAACTTTTCATACATATGCCCATATATATATATATATATATACCTCAATTGTAGCTTTCTCCTCTTAGCTGCCACGCCAGCAGCTGCTACTGTTGGTGCCTCCTTTCTATAGCTGCTGTCAGTTCTTCTTCTCGGTAATCAGCCTCTACTTCCTCCGCTTCACTACCATCTCACTTGCATTGTCTCATGTCACACATGCTTCCAAACCCCGCCTCCCATCTTTATAGGCATTCATCTTACTCTTAAGAAACTTTTAATCGCTTCGTGTCAGTGGCGGGAGTTATTGAAATTCTTTTGATATGTTACTGTTTAATGTGTGTGTAATTGGAAATTATTTTAAATGTTGCCGTGGAAAATATGGCAACCTACTTGGGTATTATCTGCTTAATGGTGGGAGTGATGCTTTGTGTATAATTTGAAAAGTAATTCAAAGATTTTTTTAAAAGTTGTTAAAAAGTTATTGAGGAGTGTTAATTTAAGTAAATAAAAGTTAAACTCTCAGAACAAATTAGTAATAAATCGAAAAAGTATATAAAAATTTAATTTTAGGAAACTAACCACAAAATTTAAAAAACACAATTTTAAAATTTTTTCTTCCGAAGCTGAACAAAGCTAAAAATATATATTTTTTTAACATATTTTAAAGTGAAGGGACTTGGGTTTAGTTATTTTAAGCATTATTAGTCGTTCAGAAGTAGTTATAAAGAGCTAAACAGCAGAAAAAAATCCTTCGTAAAATTAATTAGCGAAGCTTTGAACCTACCGCAGCGCACTGCTTAAACTCCAAAACACATTTTTTAAATTGTTTAGCAAAGTTCCAAACCCGTTAAACCCAATTTGTGACAGAGGTGCTTTATATTGAACGCAGCAAAAATTTTTGAAAAGATTTACAGATTTCTTGTATCAATCTTTGACTTAAAGATGAGTAATAAAACATTTTAAATATTAAAAATAAGCTTTCAAGAACCATTTAGCAAGGTTTCGAACCTTTTTAATACTAGATTACGTTTAAAGACTTCTCTCATTAAAGCTAATAAATTAGAATTCACAATAATGAATTTGTCAGAGGGTTCTAAACGAAATAATATATACATTTATCCATTACAAAAAAACAATATAAACAAAAATACTTTTTAAAGCAATTTGGCGTGGTTTCAAACCGGTCTAAACGCAAGACGCAGTTGAAAAATCTTCTAATGAGTATGAAAACGGCATTAAGGTAATTTCGACGTTAATAATTTTCAGAAAAATTGTTAAGTTATACATAATGTTTATTAAATTTTCGTGAAAGATTTGCAGAAATTCAAAAGAAAAATACAGAATTGTTAAGTTAGCAAGGTTTCAAACCGCTTTACATTCAGTTCTGTCTATTTTAAGCAGAATTTCGGTTATTTTTCTGTCATATGATCATTTTAACTAAAATTTGGAAGCAAAAAGACGGATTTTGGTGCCTAACAGAAGTAACAACACACCTGATTAACATATTTTTGTGACAGAGCTTAGCCAGGTTTCGCACCCAACTTGCTATAGCTTCAGATAAGTCACATACCTTACACTGTTTTGTATGTTGCAGGACATATTTGTTCAAATTTAATAAATATGGGATTTTCTCGGGTCTAAAATATAAAAATTTATTACAAAAGAAGAACCAAAAACACGCAACAACAAAAGCAATCACCTTCAACTAGATGGACAAGTACTTTGACAGCGCGTTTGTGACATACTTCAAATATAAACGAGTTTTTTTATTTTTATTTTTATTTTGATTTTCTTTCTTTTTTGTTGTTGTACTCGTATAACATGAGCGCACTGCTGATTTTTGCGTAAATGAGAAATCAATGAGCAATGCAAACACAAAATATAAAAACAAAGCCGTCTGCGGCAAACAACCAACTGTCACAACTGTCACTTGAAGGCATATTGGACAAATGTAAAAGCGAACGAAACTCAAAAACAGTAAAAAATAGAAAATAATAAAAAAAAATTAAGAAAAAAATATTTTTTTTTTGCAAAAAATGTAAAAATCCGTCGTATGCAAACCCGCACTTCATTGATTCACTTTGATTTATTGTACGAAAAAACCGCCCCTATAGTGACTGCAGACTGCAAGGAAATGCAAATGTACGCCTACACACACATAGAAGCAGGCATAAACACATGCCGACACAATTTTTAAGTGCTTCAAAGCCTGCTTGTGCGTAATTATTGCGGCCCTCCACAAAGCTTGAACTGCTGCTGTTGCTATTGTTGTTGTAATTGTTTTTGTTGTTGCCTTCAAGTACAGCCACAATCGAAATAATAATTTCCATACTAATTACAATGGAAAAAGGCGCACAATGAACTCGTGACAACTGCACACACACACACGTACATCCATAAAAACATAAGAAAGCACAGCATAGCATAAGCATATATACGTCATGTATGGACTTATGCCGCGCAGCAGCATGTTGCATGATGTCATACCAAGCGCTGCATGCCATAGGCATAGACGCAGCCTCTCATATGCAAAATGTGGCAAGACACACACACACATGCACTTCCTATATGTGCCTCGCAAATCTTTGCAAACAGTCGCTGTTGTATTGAAAATCATAAACAATTCGCAACACTGCAATAAGAAACTTCAAGTGCAAGGGGTAAGCCTGACTTCCTACGAACGTATGTATGTACGTGCGTGTGTTTGTCTGGCAAAAGTACCTTTTTTCTTTGTTTTTCAACGCGCCGTGCAGCTCTTGAGCCCGCTACGCGTTGGCTATAGCCCTTTTTTTGCTTTTGTTATAGGCAAAATATCGAAATAAGGGTACTTCAAAGTATTGTTTCTTGGTGACATGTGGCTGGCACGAGGCTGGGGTCAGCCGTTCTGTGTATGTGGGCATGTAGGTATTTGAATTTTGGCGCGTTTTCAGCTTGCGCTGGCGTTGTTGCAATTTTTGGAGTTCGAAGAAATAAACTGAAATTTGTTTAAAAAGAAGGAAATGCCTGGCTTTGGTTTAAATATCAAGCTACTTCTCTCAGAATGTTTCGCGCTCTCTCTCTCTAAAAATATTCAGTTAATTTCTTCCCTTAAAAAAAAAAAATAAAATATTTTCTCTAAAGAAATTTAGATTTTTTATAAAAAAAATTTTTCCCCTGAGATTTTCTCTCTCTAAAAAAAATTTTAAAAATTTAAACTTTCTCGAAAAATTGTCTTTTTTTCTCTCACATGTTTTCTCTTCCTCTATAAAAATATTTTAAAAATTTAGATTTAAGGTCTCAGAAAACATTTATTTTACTTTCAAATACTCGTACTATAGATTATTTAAAAATTGAAAAATTTATATTTTTTTTTTAATGTGAAAATGAGATTTTCTCTCTCTCTCTCCCAAAATTGTAAAAATTTAGATTTAGGGTCTCAGAAAATATTAATTTTACTTTCAATTACTATAGATTATTTAAAAATTGAAAAAATTAGATTTTTTCTGAGAATAAAAAAATTAGATTTCCTCTCTCTCTCCAAAAATTGTAAAACTTTAGATTTAAGGTTTCAGAAAATATTTATTTTACTTTCAAATACTATACATTATTTAAAAATTGAAAAATTTATATTTTTTTTAAATGTGAAAATGAGATTTCCTCTCTCTCTCTCCCAAAATTGTAAAAATTAAGATTTAAGGTGTCAGAAAATAGTTTTTTTCTTTTAATTACTATAGATTCCAATAAAATTTACTTTTTCACAAAGCGTATTAGTTTGGTCTCTCTCTCTCTCTCTCTCTAACAGTAGCTCTGTTCTCAAAACAACTTTTTTCTTTGAAATGCTCTAGTCTTTATTGAAAATATGCAGCATTTAATAAAAAAAAGGTTTCTTTCAAAACCACAGCTCTCTCTTTCTCTCTGTTTAAATATTACCGTTCTCAAAAAAAAATTTATTTGCTGCAAACTAATAGGGTAATCATTTAAAAACCACTGCAAGTATTAAAAATCAGTTTCCTTTCTTTTTCTGTCTGTCTCTTTCTCTCTCTATCGCTAAAAAATGTGTTTCTCTCTCAATGAAAATATTTTGTTTAACCCATTATGATGATGTATTACCATTGTTAAAAATCATATTCCTTTCAAATCGTGTCCAGTCGGTTCAAGTATTTCTCGCTTAATTGCTCTGCTTAACTTTTTTCTCGCATGCTATATTTTTACACTCTTCACTCAACTACATATGCGGGCACTTAACTTTTGACTCTTGCAATGAAGCATAAGTGCAAAGGATATTGTATAAATAATAATAAAAACAACAAAAAATTGACTTTAGAAAAACTACAACAAACAATAAAAAAATTAAACCGAAAATTGTTATTAAAAAATAAAACAAAAGCAAAAATTTTAAGCAATTGAAATGCATTGAAAGCTGTAAGCGGTATTATTAATAAGTCCTGTGAGCGAAATTTTTTCAAACAAAATACACAAATAAAGCACGCCAGCCACTTGCTTTGTGCGCTTACAAATGTTTTACGATTCAATAGCGAAAAATATTAACGTTGAGGAGGCTAATAAAGCGTGTTTAAAGGCATATGTCTATAGCAATGCAGTTATATGAAAAAAAAATATGTTGGCATAAGTGCTCGGCAAACATAAGTAGCACATGGTTAAGTCAAGAGCCGCATACTCCAGCCTACTTATCGGCCTATAGGTACGGAATTCCTACACAAAAAAGTAACGAAACCACAGTTATATTCATATACACTCATATTAGCTTCATTGGTTGCATTGAGCGCACAAATTTACCGCTGTACAGCAGCTACCCTACGCCCGCACTACCGTTCCTTACATTCGAGCGCACATTTTCAATCCTTTTTGGTTGCCGAAAATCGCAAATAAACGCAAAAAAGCGTCCAAAAAGCTTAAATTCGTAGATAGACGCACATATGTTGTTGTTATTTGTATGTTTGTAGAGAGATATATTTTTTTGTACAAAGACATTCGTAAAAGTTGAAAATCCGCCCGCATTTTAGTTAATTAACTCATTTGGATTCACTACCCTTTTCAAGCGCTACAAAGGCGTAAAGGTCTGAGCGCAAAAAGAAACTGTGGGTTAAAAAGAGAACGTAAAAAGTAGAGTTGTAGCTGGGAAATGTAATGAGCGGGCAAATAGCATGCCGGAAGTTTGCTGAAATATATATTTTAAAAGATTAATTGATTTGTAGAACAAGTATGTGGCAAGAATTTGAAGTAAATATATGGCAGTAAATAGCCTAGAGAGAGCTTATGTGCTATCTCCGCTGCACAGTTCGGAATATACTT
Organism: Bactrocera dorsalis; assembly: GCF_023373825.1. Classification (NCBI taxonomy): domain Eukaryota; kingdom Metazoa; phylum Arthropoda; class Insecta; order Diptera; family Tephritidae; genus Bactrocera; species Bactrocera dorsalis. The sequence continues at coordinate 10,620,018 of NC_064306.1, read as the reverse complement.
GTATGTATACCATATATAAAGTGAGAGCGATATTTTTTTCGAAATAATTTTCAAATTTATATATAAATTTATTAAATATTTGTAGCACAACGTCAAAATTTGCAAGAAGTGGGGATAGAGGGAGAAAGAGAGAGAATACAGTACTATGAAAGTCGATTATTAACAGGATTCTTAAAGCATTTCGAAGTGACAAATCGGTAGCATGCTACAAAAATATTTGCAGAATCTTTATACCGCTATTACAACTACAACAAGTAGTTATGAGTTCATTTTTATAACAAATTGCGTAATAGACTCCTTTGTATCACATTAATTTTGAGGTTATGTTTGTTCAACTCATTTAATCTATAGCATTTTACTACAAAAAGGTTTAAAGCAACAACATTTCCAACATCAGCAAAAACCCTTTCGTTCAACTCAAATATTGAGTTAACTTCTTAAGCAACTTCTACTTTAAAGCTTTCTAACTGTTTTGTGCTTTTATCACCTGCATTGTTTCGATTGTTTGACAATCAAAACTTCTTCGTCAAGCCAAAAAAACAAGCAAGCTTCTGCCGTGCTACCTTCACAGCTTTCGCTCCATCATCGCAGCAGCCAATGTCCAAGCCTTTCACTCACATTCACACACCACAGCATGGATGCTTACCCCCAAAACTAGCGCTAAATCAGCTCTTGGTCGCACAAGTGCCTGCATTCTCACGAGGATTGAATTTCAACAAGTGCCAACCAAGGCTATAGCCACGTTACAGTGTGGAGCAATGGACAAGGCAAAGCACAAAGCGTGTGTCAAAGAAATGACGAGACGCAGCAGACGAGACGAGACGTGTCGTGTGTAGAGCGACTTAGTAGACGGCAGCCGACAAAAAGCGAGGCTGTTTGGAATAAGGAAATAGAAATTTGAAAAATAAAGCAAAATAACACAAAAAAAAAAAATATTTTTAGAAATAGACGCTGTGGACTTGTGACGGCGTGAGCTTGTGGTTGTTATTAAATTAATATTTATTTAATATGCAGCAGTGGTATGTAGCTGTGGCATAATTTTTAAAGTAAATTTTGGAAGAAGTGTAAAAGTTCAAAATTTTGGTTTTTGAAAAATGTTGCCAAAACTAAAAAAAAATATTTTTTTATTTATTTATGTATGTAAATGATAAATAATTGTTTGGGTCATAATTTACAAAAACTTAAAAATTCAAAATTTTTATTAAAAAAATACTAATTAATTATTAAAAAAAATTTAAAAATATTACTAATTAATAGCTGAAAGAAATTTTAATTACTAATTAATTTCTAATTTTTTAATTTAATTAATTATTTGCTAATTTTTTTAATTAGTATTTCTTTTTAATTTTTTGTTATTTTTTTTATCTTTGTTAATTTGGTTTTAATTATTTAACACTTTTGCTTTTTAAATATTATATTTACTAATGCTTAATTCTTTCTAATTTTATAATTTTGTAAGTCAATATTAAAAATTCAAACATATTTATTGAAAATTAAAAAAAAAAATTAATAACTAGTTAGTATTTCTTTTAATTGTTTTAAATTAATTTGTATATTTTTTTATTTTATTTTATCTTTTAACTATGCTAATTAGTTCCTAACTACTTAACAACACTTTTTCTTTTACTGATCTTAATTTTTTTTAATACTTTTCTATTTCTATATTTATTTTAGTCAATATTTAAAATGAAATTTTTTCTCATAGTCATTTTTAGCCTTCGATATTATTTAAAATTTAAAAAAAAATTGTTTTAATTTAATTAATTATTAATTATTTTTAATTTAAATTAAATTTTTACGAAATTTTAACTATTAAGATATTATTTAAAAATAAAAAAAATATTTTGTTTTAATTAATTTAATTATTAATTATTTTTGATTTAATTTGTTTAATTTTGGTTTTAATTTATAACTAACTTCACCTTAATATTATAACTTTGAAAATATTTTTTAATTTTTAAACTTTTCTATAATTTTTTATTTTTATTCACAAAAATCCCACTTTGCTGCCTTTCTTTTAAATTATTTTCCTCTTCTCCGAACTATAATTGCAACACTCATCAACACAAGTACTTCAACTCCTACCACTCAGCGTTTGCCGCACGGCTGCATTTCGTCTACAACTTAAGCAAACTCATTCGCCTCCCTCACCCCCTCACCACCTCTCCCCTCAACCACCCACTTCACAAGCAAAAAAGCGCGCAGAGCACCCCTCAATCGCCACATTACCACACTCATTAGAACTTATGAATTATTAAATAGAATAATAATCGATTTTCAAGTGTTTTTGTGCCGCCCATACCCCGCCACCACAAGCTCAATAAGACTGTTGAGCAGAACCTAATTTTTTTCGTAAAGTAATTTGCGCGCTTAAGCCATTAAAGCGCGCGGCAAGAGAAATCAGCGCGGCGAGGCGAGACAAGTCCTGTCTGGGTTGTTTACAAACGCTAAATTTCTACAAGTTGTTATTGTTTTTGTAGCTGTCTGGCATATTTAACTTGCAGCGATTCGCTATATTGACATTTTTGTTGTTAGACCACTATTTGTTTCGCTTACCCACAAACGACTGCCGAGAGCCGCCAGCCGTCAGCCGCCGCACTCATTTTTCACTACGCGCCTCACGCCGTGCGCCGCAACGCGCATTAAGCAGCGCTTAAATATTATAAATAAATGTAAAAGCGAAAAGTATTTATGATGACAAATATTGCCAAAGGCTACTCTAGACGGCAAAACAGCGCGCCACACACAAACAAGCAAAAACAAAAGCAAATACACGCGTTCTGTCGCTCCGGCTGCCAAGTCCTGCGCTATAAATGCTTCAAATCCGTGCCCATTTCATAACGGAACAGAGTACGCCGAGTGGGCACGAGCGAAAGACAAAGCATTAACAACATCGTCAACAACAATAACAACAGCAACAAATATGCAGCTGCGCTGTAGAGTGAGCATGAGTAAAAGCGCGCGCTAGTTGGGGAATGCCAAGAGTTTCGGCGTTATGACCAAATGTAAAATCCTTCCATATCCTGTCAAAGCATCAACAACATAACTGTTGTAGTACACGTCATCGTCAACCGTCAACTATTAAAACAACAACGAGCCGAGTAATATACGTTTGTACAACGAAAATGTCATTGAAATTTTTGTCTGTCTCTTTGGATGCCAGCAACATTTCGAGGCACTTCGCTTGCGTCGCCGTCATTTCTACAAATGGATTTTTAATACCACAAACCAATACACGATGACGACAGTTGGCCAGCATTTGGCAACATCCGCCGTGGTTAGCGCGTTTCATAGTGCTCTTAGCCCCCTAGCGCTAGTGCAATTTTCGAAATGCTTTTGCTAAATATATACATACTACAAGCATATATGTATATATTGTCCACATACCTGTATCTCAGCAACGGCTAGCTGCAACACTTGCGCTCTTATCCTCAACTTCGTACTCAATCGCGCTTAATCCTCAAACTCATGTGTTTTTTTTGTGTCTTTACTCGGTCATCAACTATAGCAAGTTAACAGCAGCGCTACTTGCCCCACATATATACATATACTTCGATATATTTATGTTCATTCGGTTTCAAGCATGCTTTCTCTACTCACTGGTCTATCTACACTTCCTCTGTTTGCTTCTTCAAGTTTTGAGTTTTCATCGTGGCTTGCTTGTTTTTGTCCAACGCATTCCTGGGAAAATAGCCTGCAGCACATTTAGCTCGAAAAGCAAAGAAATTTGCTGATAAAATCCTTTCCCACAAGTTTTACAAGAATATAGGCAAAGGCTTTGCTACTCTACACGTACTTTGTTTGAGTAGTTATTCGCCTAGCTGTGGGCTTACCTTCCTCGACTCATGATTGTCATTGCTCAAAGTCGATAATGTTTAATCACCAGATTACAAGTTCGACCACGAAGTAAATGATGCGGGCGTTTAGAGAGCGGCAGAAGGAGAGATGCGGGTTAAGGATATTGGAGAGCAGTAAAAAGTGGAAAAGAAATCAGTTAATGGCTTTAAAGCGGACTTAACTGTAAAGAGGTTCGAATAACTTCTGACTAAAACTTAATAAATGCTAAAAAATTTGAAAAGCAACGAAATAATTAAAAAAATTAACAAAAATTAACAAAAAATTAAAGAAAATTAAGAAAGATTAACAAAAAATTAAAGAAAAAATTAAAAATATTAGCAAAAATTAAAAAAAAATTTACAAAAATTAAAAAAAAGAAAACAAAAATTAATAAAATTTAAATCAAAATATAACTTAATAAATTTCACAAAGTTAGGAAAAATTCGGAAAATATTTTAAATAACCAAATTGCAATAGAAAAAACATTATAAACAACATTAAAATCAAAAAAAATATACATACATACATATGTATGTAATATACAAAAATTAAATAAATGCTTTAAAAAATTTGAAAATTAAGAAAAAATAAATTAAAAAAATTAACAAAATTTAAAAAAAAATAACAAAAATTAAAAAAAAAATTAACAAAAATTAACAAAAATTAACGAAAATTAATAAAAAAAAAATTAACAGGAATTAAAAAAAAATTACAAAAAATTACAAAAATTAATAAGATTTAAATCAAAATATAACTTAATAAATTTCACAAGGTTAGGAAAAATTCGGAAAATATTTTAAATAACCGAATTGCAATAAAAAAAACATTATAAACAACATTAAAATCAAAACCAAATAAACCAAAAATATACAAATATAAAAAAATAATAAAATATTTTTTGGAGGAATTTACTGTTATAAAACATTAAACTGCGGCACACAAATACCATATTAGCCAGAAAATGATCGAAATTGAAACACAAGCGTCCTAATGACTTCTGTTGCCGTTCACAACAACAAAGTTTCTGAAGTAGTATTATGAGGTATTGAAATCAGCATAAGTTTAGAACAGACTTTTACACATTAAAAGTAGCAAACGCCAAAAAAAGAACTAATAAAGCATGTAATTGGGCATAAAGCCCACAAAACAGGCTTATATGTAGCATAGTTTTAGGATTGCAAACACTAATAAATTCACAAATAGCAGTTTGCCTCTCTTTCTCACTAAGCATGCCACTCCTTGCGCTCAATATTACCTACACACACGCCCGCAAACAAAAACTTATGTGCAAACTCTTTTCACTCACATTTTCATATTGTCCCTTTAAGCAACAACCACATGCACTTGCAACAACAAATCAACTGCATTTACTAGTTTCCTTACTGTCAATTTATTTCAACGCTCAATGGACTCACACCAACTGGCATAATACCGCCTGGCGCCTTACCACACCACTTCCGTTAACCAGCAGCAGTGCGACCCTCATTAATTTTACTTTTAAAGTCATTACGGGTTAAATTTGGCCAAATTAATACGTTACAACTTTTACCATAGCCAAAAAAAAGGCCACAACAGTAAAGTGAAGAGCGCACAAACTGCTCGAAGTAATGCCAACAAATAAAGCTATCCATATGCAATATACCCCCGTAATTACGAGTGCCTACGAAAATTTCGTCTGGTACCGCACGACTACAACTTTTTGCCTACGAAATTTATAGTTTATCGTTCGTATCGATAAGCTTGACTATAAAATTTGGTCAAATTGCCAAAAAACCTAACAATTCGAAAAACTATTTTTACTTCGCGAAGGTAGGAGTAGCAGGTAATGCTACAGCCGATGATTAAACCCTCGACTTCACTTAAATGTTTGGCAAATTAGTCTACCCAAATGTGACCCACACTCCGCAAGAGAAAAAGGCGTTGGCAAATAATGCAAAGTTAAGCAAAATTTATTTGTTGTGTTAGTAAAAGTATGTACCCACTTTTTGGTCTAAGTTGGCTGACGTTTGTTTACCGGAAGCAATAAGCTTTCGATTGTATCAGCAACAAAATGAAATAGAAATGCATTGAGCGTGCTATGACTGAACTAAATTAGGGATTTATAAGCGAAGTGTTGGCAAATATATGGTGCAGAGCTATTACAAGAATATACTTTAATAATTGTATGTGTGGTTTGCGTTCCATGCTGTTATTTTTAGCAATCGATGAGTTCGTTGGCTATAGTGTTGGTGTTTCTAACGCGATTCGTATGTTTAAACGCTCATTATAAAAGGCAAATATTGTAGTTTCTAGCAAAATTTAAGCGATGCCATTTCAGACATATGTTCTGGAGTTACAGCCAGGTTCTTGAGATTAAATTTTTTCGAAAACAAAAATAAAAAAACAATTTCATAATATAAAATTTAAATTTCTGTTGCTAAATCTTAAATTTTTAAGCGTATCCTAGAAAAACGAATTGATATACTATAAATCTCTTTAATAACTGTTGACTATCTTTCAAGCAACTTTCACTTATTGTTTTTTTCTACTTTTTTTCTTTGCAGCGCGCTAACTTGGCGGATAAGGACGTTGACACCTTAAAGGATCAATTAACCACCAACACAGACACCAGCACCACCACCAACACACAAGCTAACGCTAACAGCAGCGAAATACCGGCCGCCATCGCACTCGCCGCCAACAGCAGCGCCTCCGCCACAGACAGCAACACAAGCATTACCACCACAAACACAACATCTACAACAATCCCACCAAGCACCAAACTGCTTTCGCCCACCAGCGCTGCATACAGCAGCATAGCCGCCGCCGCTGCCGCGGGCTTCAACAGCCCGAATAGCGCGCATCATAATAATAACAACAACACAAAACTGTTGAATAGCGTCGCTGCGGCGATAACATTACATCAGAACGGTGGCAATTTGTTGGCCGCCACAACGAATACACCCTCTCCCTCGCCGCCACTGTCCACAGACGGTTGTAGTATTGCCGCTGCCGCTGCAGCTGCTGCCGCGTGTGGCAATAGCAGCGTTTCGCCGCTGAGCGCCGCCTTAAACGGCGTCAACGGTTGCCTGAATCCCAAGCTATTCTTCAATCACGCACAACAAATGATGATGGAAGCTGCGGCCGCAGCCGCTGCTGCTGCTGCAGCAGCTGCCGTACAACAGCAACAATCGCCGCTGCACTCGCCACTACATGCCGCGCCACATATAGACGACGACGATATGGATGAGGATGGCAGTCGCAGCGCTAGCGCAGTCGATGCTAGCAAATTGATCACCAGTCTCACAGCGGAAATGAAATTGGTGAAGCGCGTGCGCGACAGTGAGCATGCCGATGAGTTGGACGAGGAGGAGCGCGACTTGGATGCCGATGAGAATGCGAATGCGCGCAAGCGTAGTCACAATGCAACAAATCAAAAGGATCTGATGGAGCAGAGTGTTGATGCGAGCGTATGTGGTCAAAGAACTGATGATACTAGCCTAAATGTTAGCAGTAGCGATAGCAATAAAATAACTAGTTGTAGTCTAAACAAAAATAATTGTGCAAGAAAAACAAAAGCCAATGCGGATGGCGATGATTGCATTGATAATGCAGATGCTGTTGATGATGATGAGGATGGCGTTGATAATGACGATGAACATGCAATGTCCGCCGCGGAAGTCAAGCGCATGGAAATTGTTGGCGGTGAAAGTGGTGAGAGTGGGAAAACCGATGCCACAATTGGTTACTACACTGGAAGTGCAACAATTAAGTCGCATGCGGTAGGAAACAATCATGCTGAACTATTAGCTGCCAAAGATAAAGAGGTAAGTGAACCGAGCGCGTTGAAAAAGGGTATTCAGAAAGCGATTGATAGGAGATGATGTGTAATTAGAGAACATGGTGAGGTAAAGGCTTCAGTTGTGGCTTTGAAAATTGGTAATTGAATTTAATTTTATACAGACTGAAGGAATTGTGCATTAAAAATCAGACATTTTCAAAAAGACAGTCACAATTAAAGACAAAAACTGCATTTTGTTGAAATAATAATTACTAACTGCTAGTTTAAAAACTCTCTCAAACATATTTCTGTACGAAATCTAGCTTTTCTAACTCAACTGCCACTATAAATGCTTCTGCCAAAAAATTTGAACAATGAGATTGCTATAAGCTGGTATAGTTTTAGAGAACATGACTTGGTAAAGCTTTCATTTCTAGCTTAAAAAACGGAAAATAAATTTTATATGTTATGCACTAAAGAAAACTTGCATTAAAAGTCAGACATTTTTAAAAAAAGTCAGCATTAATGACAAAACGATTTAAACAAAAACAGAACCCACGTAATTTAACAGCTATAAAAAGTTTTTGTTATCTCTTTAAAACGATTAAATTAAGTTTTCCTATCAATTGGAAATTGAGAGGTTGTTTTCAAATAAATTTCAACACAGAAGTCGATGCAACAGATTATGTTTTATTCAAGAAAATGACTTTCTAAAGCCTTCTTTATCATTCTTCCAAAACGTGAACTAAAATTTTTTTGGCTATAAGTAGAAAAAGGTTTCCTTTTTAGAAAAAATACACGACTAAAACAATTATTAATCGAAATTTTTCTTATGAAAATCATTTTCTGCTTGCAAATCAGCGCCTATAGCTCGACGCCTTTAAAAATCATATCAATTTGATCTTTAACTGTTCCAAAGCAAATTTGCTTCCAACCCGCATCATCATTTATAATTTTTTCTCAAGTTATCCAATAGCAAACTTAATTCAATCAAAGTCAAACAATTTACTAGACATTTTAACATTAGCTAACCCTTCGAAACCCAGCTAATATACGCCTTTCCGCACGAAAACAACTCAAATAAAATTTATAAAGTAAAAAAAAAAATGTGAAGGAAACGTGTTCCCCTTTCGAGGTTTCGAGGCATTGACAACTAAACAAATAATAAACGCAATTGCCAAACTTTTTACACAATTGAAGGCGTAAAAATTGTCTTGTCAATATTATAATGTTATGACCTTACGCAGACCTATTTTTCGAATGACTTTATTTTGGAAACTCACACCAAATCAACAAACACTTACCAAACGGCTGAAGAAAAGCGAAAATACACGCAATGAAAAAATGTCTATGCGCCTCAGAGGAAACCCAAAAGTCAGCAAAGTTACAATCTTTCTACAAACCAAGCCAGCAAATCCCTTTCACCATTTATTTTCCTTTTTCTTTTTTGTTTGTGCGGAAAAATTAAGCGCTTGTACAAGTCAAGAGTAAATATCAATACAAAGCAAGCAAGCTGAAAAGGGCAACCAGAAAAAATTGACGCCAACGAAAAGGTCGCGCGCACACCCAAACAACGGTCGTTCCTGGCTAGCTACTTGCGAGCAAGCAGACACTTTCAATATTTCCTCAAAATATTTGCCAGCGAAACGTTTTCCCATAACGGGGAAAAAATTGCTTTCCAATTGTGCGTACAGTGTGTTCTCACACCACCCCCGAAAATAGACCGTCTTGCTGTCTGTGGTTTTACTTAGCGCTTAACATTTCAATGAACGTTGAAAAAATCGGGCGGCCTTAAGACGGGCAATATTTGTACGCGTGTTTGTGCCGGTAAATAATGCGTTAAAAGATGTTTTCATTTGCGTTGTGCGTTTGTCGGTGATTTTTTTTCAACTTTTTCCACACTTTTCTGCTTTTTCTGTACCCCCACTGTTGTGTGCGTGTTGCGCTGTTGGGTGGGTTCTAAGTGCTCTTTGTAGGTGTGACTAGAGCACTTTTGTATATTTTCTTTGCCACATTGATAGCATATCAATTACAGTTTGTTTGCATAATTCATGCTGATTTTACATAATATTATCGGCTCACTTACTTCACGATGCGAAAAAAGGTGTGAGGAGAGAAGTATTTGCGGTGTTTAACACTTTTTTCGCGCATTGTTTGATTTGATTGTGTGGCAAATATTAGATTTCTGAAAGTGTTGCTAATGCTAGAAAGACCTGTAATACACCAAATGAAAGCCTTAATTTTGTAGATTATAATAATAGTCAAAATATTTTATTTAAAGCATACGTTCGCCCAAGATTTAAGCAATAAAATGAAGTTGAGATTAGATGGAAAATGTCTATTACGTTTCTGAAGTTATTACTAATAATAGGAATATAAATAATATGTCAAATTAAAGTTTACGTACAGCAGATAATTACTGAATTAAATATATTTTTTTTAAGAAACACGTTCTTTGGAAGTTTTTAGCTCAATGGAGTTTAAATTAGCTGAAAAATATTGTTGAGGTTGCTGAAGTTGTTTCTAATGCTAGCAAGATAATAAATATAGCAAATAAAAGCTTACATTTAGTCAAAAATTACTTCATCTGAAATATTTTATTTATCGCATATGTTTGCTAGATAATAGAAGCTAGAGGAACGGACATGCTGGAGGTAAAAAGTGTGCGTTTCATTACGTTACACTTTGGGAACTACATTTATGTCCCAAAAATATAATACATCAACTTAATCATATTTTCATGCAACTAAGAAACCTGCTCAAGCTTCTTAAGCAGCATTCATTTTAATAACCAACCAAATAAAAAGCAAGTCGATCAGTTCTTCTGTCAAAATCATCAACAAGCTCCCGCTATACACGTATAAACAACACTTATTACTCGTATCCCCCTTAAACTTAGTCTCTGTCTACACAACCCCTTGCTATGCTCCCCAACAATTTTCCCATCTAATATCTGTTTATCTACTGAGCAACTCGCATGATCCCTCTTATGTGCAACACATCAGCAACGCTGTAGCATTGTTGGCACTTGTGACCTTCTGATTTGTTTGAAATGTCAAAAATGCCATTGATCTTGAGTGTGTTCCTGAAAGGGCGGCCGCTGTAAGGCGCAGTTGGCTGTGTAAAAATGCAGTTTGTTCCATTAATGTGCCGCGCGTTCTGCGTTGCAAGCTGCAGATCCACTTGAAGATATATTTTACATTTACTACAGCTTATTTCTCTGCTTTAATGTCTCCTCTTTGTTTTTGTTTCTGTGCTTGTAGGCTTTTTATTGTTGTTTGTTTATTTTTTTTTACTGCTGAGTAGACTACAGTCAGTCAACCCAGTCTTGCTGGAAGCTCTTGACTTTGCTGCTTGCAACACACACATGAACAAGCGCGCGTATCTGTTTCTTCCACCAACACAAACACATACACGCACACACACACTTGCGCGCTTTTTTACACAATTTATCACTTTGCCTGCCACTTTTAATGACTTCATATGCGCCTTTAAGGCCGCTCAGCGCGCAGTCCTGCCCATAAAGCAACGCTCGGCGGACATACGCGTTGTCGCCGTCGCCACAGCAGTTCTTCTTCTACTTCTGCCGCCAAGTTCAACGCTTTTATTTTCAGCATCCACAAGCATATTTTGCATTTTTTAAATGGCGTGCGCGCGATTTTGCCGCTTGGCCTGGAAATGATACGGCCATTGGTGGGTTGAGTGTGAAAATAGGCTGGTTTGAAAGAGGCAAAAACAAACAAAATCAGCGAATTTTCCGCGATATTGGAGCAAGACACTGCATTTGCTTGCATGTGTGTAAGTGTGCGTGTGCGTTATAAATGCGGCGGGCGGTAGGAAGTGAAAAGTTTATCTGCTGCGCTGCTTGGCCTGTGTTAATTACATATGTTTGTTTTTTCCATTAATGTCATTTAAGTACAAAAAGAATAACAATATTTTCTTGTACTATTTAACAACAATAAAATGTAACAGCAGCGCTGGCAGCGCCAACAACAGACATTAGTAATAAATTGCAGGCATTTAAAGGGCGCCGTTAAAGCTGCTACTGCAGCAAGTGATGGGCATCAAAATACATATATATATATGTATATACTATATATGTATGTATGTGCTTTTTACTGCTAGTATTGAACGCCATTTCAGCGCTAGCTGTCAGTCAAGCAATCATTGAACTCAATACAATATTTGTTTTTTGCTCTAACATTTTATTTACATACTTTCCCGGCTTTGTTGGGGCTTTTAATGCAGCTAAGGAAGCGCGTAGATAAAAAATAAATACCAATGCAAGCTGTTCTTGCATGGCAACTTTAATTTTCTGGCCATTCTTCTAATGTTTTGTAGATGGCTTTAGACTTTGAGGGAATTCTCAAAAGCGAGCAATAACAAAATAGTACTTCAATCTTGTGTAGGAAGTTTCTTTTTAAAGATTTTGAAAATTGTTTTCCAAATATTTTCAAAACAAATTTTTTTTTTTAAATAATGCTTTACAAAAAAATATATTTTTATTGATGTCCAAAATCAAAAAATTAAAAAAAATAATTATTTTCGCTTTATTTTATATGTGAAATAAGACAAAAAAAATTGTTAGAAATAAAACTAAAATATTTAACTTAAAAAAATTATGCTAATATTGGAAAAAATATAATTTTTTCTTAATATAAAAAATCCATTTAAATATTTTGTATTAAAAAAATAGCAGAAAATTTAATTAATTAATTTTGACTAATTGTATATATGATTTAAAACAAAAAAAATTAGCTAAAAAATTTATAAATTAAACATATATCAAAATTATAAATTTTTCTTTTTTAAAAACAAATTTTTTTATATGAAAAAGTTTTTTAACAAAAACAATTTTTTTTAACAAATAATAGCTTTTTTCAACAAACTTAAGAAAAATTAATGAAAAAAAATAAAATTTTTCAAAAATAATTTAAAAAAAAAAAAAATAAAAGTACTATGCTAATAATTTTGTTTCGAAAAGCGCATTTTAAAAAAAAAATTAAAACAGAATTAAAAAATTAAAAAATAAATCGAAAAATTACGTGACGGAAAGCTCGATATTAAAACTCTACAAGGTAAAAAAGCTAAATTTATACATACATATGTATTTCCTTATCTCAAAAAACAAAAAAAAATCTACAAATGGCAGACAAATATCTTTTGATAAAGAAAAATACTAAAAAGTTTTCAAAAAAGTTATTTTTTTTTTTAAATACAAAAACCAAAAAAATGCTTCATAATCATCACAAAATTTAAGATTATCAACATTTTGCTAAAATTTTACAAGTTACAACAAAAACAAAATATATATATATCATAAACGCCTCCGCCACAAGGTGCCTAAACCCCAAAAGAAATCACTCTACACTTCATTTGCCAGCAAAAATTTGCATACTTTGCAACGCTTCGCAAAAAATAAATGCACCACAACGCGCATATTTTGTCTACGAAATTTATCAACGCACACAAATTTATGCGGCGCAGCAATTGCGATTTTTTATTGAATTATGATTGCGCCAAAGCAAGGCAATTTCTCAGTGCTCAACGAAGAGCAGCGAAAAATGGAAAAAAAAAATGTTATATAGAGGGGAAAAGTCAGATTATTAATGCCATACAACTTTATGTTAATCTGCGTTAATTTTGTCAGCAATTTTTCACTGCTTCTAAAAATTGTGTTGAGTAATTATAGTTGAGAAACAAAATAAAAAAAAATATAAAAAATAAAATTTTTAAATAGTACAAAAATTAAAAAATTGGTAGAAAATTAAAAAAAATTATATAATATAATTAAATAATATAAAATACTAAACAAAAAATTAAAACAAATTTTGAATTTTTTTTTTTAATTTTTAAAAATTTTAACTAATTATTTTTTTTTAAATTCTAACGAATTATGTTAAAAAAAATTAAAATAAAAAAAATCGAAACGCAGTGAATACGAAAAAATTGCGTACAAATTGAAAAATGATTTGCCAAAAATAAGTGAGAAATCATTAGTGTTGCACATTTGGGTAGCCAACGCAGACAGCCAGCCAGCCAGCTAGAGTAGCGATTAGCCACATTTGTACGCAAATAGAGTAGACCTGTCTGCTGCTTGGACGCTGAAGAGATGCAGCAGCCTTTTATATTCAATGTTTCACTTTTTTGTTGCTTTCTTACATTTTGTGGCATGTTTCGCATTTGCGCGCGGTGCAACGCCAATTGCTTGGCGGCTGGCAAATCGAACACAGCTGCCACAACTCAAGATTTTATAACAAATATCTAATAATCTATTAGCTGTGCTGTTGCAACTTGCCACCAGACACCGTTGCGGCGCGACCATAACAAATTCGCAACATATGTCGGCTGGTGGAAGAAGAAGCAGCAAAGAATTGAGAATATTTCGTTGACGATTTGTCGGTGAAATTGTGGGCAATATTGAGTTTTTTGGTTAAATATGCAATAAATGTGTACATGTACATACATACATACTTTTCAACTCATCTACAATAACAACAACCACATTGAATTTACGCTAAAATAAGTTGCTGTCACACACACATGCACTTTCGTCCTCCAACAGGCACACACACACGCCCACTTAAGTGCTTAAAAACTCACACTCACACTCACACACACATACATACATGCCCCAAACATCACTTGCAGTCGCATTTAAGTGCGTTCGATACGCAGTTTGTCACATTTCGCTGACAGACGTGGCAAGCTACTTGCAACCGATTTGTTTATTTGTTTAGGCAGAAATTTATTTGTTACACATGTTCATAAAAATATGCGTCAACAATTCGCACAACAGCACGGCAACCGACAACAACGACGGTATAACAACAAAAGCAAGCGCAGCAACTGCAGCTAATAAGCGCTGCGGTCGCTTGGCGTCTCATCCGCTTTGTCTGCACTGCGCGCTGATCGACAGTTTGAAATTTGCAAAATTTATGTTTGCAAAAATTTATTTGCGAGTTTTTTTTTCCAACATTTTTGCGCTCGCGCCTGTGTTTTTCTTTGCGAAATCTTCGTCGCACTGCCAACTGTTTATTGTTTGACGTTTTACTGCTGTTGTTTTAGTGTTGCGCACAAGTTGTTGTCTGTTGTTTTTGTTGTCAACCACACATTTGCGTGCACCACACTAAAAATTGATTTTTTCACGCTTTTAACGGCAAAGTATTTCGTGGAAATGCAATAGAAACGCTGGAGCACTTTCGACTCCCCCACGCCGCTTATTGGCTTTGCAGCCGCAACGTGTGTTGCACACTGCTTTAATGGTGTTTGTTTTCGCACAAAAGTAGTTGGTTTTTGTGCGCTGACACTTTGAATGATTTATGAGCGGCGCGTTTGAGTGTTGCACTGATTTTTCTAAGCAAAATGATTGGTTGGGTGCGTTTAAGGAGCGCAAACGAAGTGATTTGTTGAATGGAGACGAGCAGTAGTATGGAAAAATATGGAAGATATTATTTTGCTTGACATTTTTTTTATTATTTATGTAAAGATTACAGTTTTAAACAATTTTTCATTTTAATTAAATAATGAATGATTTTTTTTATAATTTACATTCAAATTATTAAATAAATTTTTTAATTTTTTTCAATTTATATAATTTTTTTTAATGTTTTTTTTTGTACAATTTATTGAAATTATTAATTATTTATTATTTTTAATTTATATATTTTTTTATACAATTTATTAAAATTATTGAACAAATTTTTTAAATTTATTTAAATTTTTTTAATTTAATTAAATTTTTTTTATTTTTTTTGTACTATTTAATAAAATTAGTAAATCATTTTTTTAATTTAATTTAATGGTTTTATTTTTAATTTTAATTACCTTATTTATATTTTATTTTTTTTGTACAATTTATTGAAATTATTAAATTAATTTCTTAATTTTTTTTATATAATTAATTTTTTTAATGTTTATTTTTTTATTTATATATATATTTTTTGTACAATATATTCAAATTATTAAATAAATTTCTTAATTTTTTTTTTTTTTTTAATGTAATTTTAATTTAAATTTTTTTTTTAATGTTTATTTTTTTGTATATACGTTTTTTTTGTACAATGTATTAAAATTAGTAAATCAATTTTTAAATTTTTTTTAATTTAATTTAATTTTTTTAATTTAATTTAATATTTTTTAATTTTTATTACTTCATTTATATTTTATTTATATTTTTTTGTACAATTTATTAAAATTATTACATATATTTCTTAGTTTTTTACTTTTTTTAATTTAATTTAATTTAAAATTTTTTAATTTTTATTGCTTCAGTTACATTTTTTTGTACAATTTATTTGAATTTTTAAATTAATTTCTTAATTTTTTTAATTTAATTTAAATTTTTTTAATTAATTTCATTTTTTTAATTTGTATTACTGGATTTATATCTTTTTTTACCAAATTTTTTCAAATTGTTACAGTGTGAAAAATATTAAAAAAAAATTTTAAGAAACATATATGTACATATACATATATAAATTCAACATTATTAAAAAAACACTTTAAATAATTTTGAAATTTTTTTCATTAAAATTAATTCATATTTTTTATATAATATTTTAGCATTTTAATTATTTTTATACTTTTTATTTTTTATGCTTTAATAATAATGTCTGCTCTTTTTAGTTGTTATTAGTACATTTTTTTTACTTAGTTCTTTCCTTATATTCAAAAATTATTATTTTTCTTCCATAGCAATCAAAGCAAATAAATTTTCTAACTCTAATAATTTTTCTGCCCAAATTTTTTTATCCCTAAAATTATTAAAAACCGCAATTTCCGCTTCGATTGCTTTCCCACACACTAAAAGTGATAAACAAATTTATAACAACAACAATAGCACACCACAAATAACATTTAAATAATACAATAATAATAATTATCAAAAGCGGCCACACATTCCGCGCCAAACAAACCACAAAGATTATCAACACTTCGCAGAACTAAAATATACATATTTCAACAATAATTACCAAATGTTTATCGAATTAACATAATTCGACTTGTTCGACAACAACAAATGAAGAACATAGAAAATATGCCACAAAATGTTGGAAAAATGATTATTCGAAAGGGGTTAAGCGCAACTAGAAATACACTGGAACACATTTATAGATATATGTATGTAGATGTGTTTGTGTGTGTCAAATATATAAAAGTACAAATAAATATAAATAACTGTAGATTAGTATGATTTCATATGCTCCAGCGCATTCATTAGCGCTACAAAATGCATTGAACTGTTACAAATACAGCTGCAGCTGCTGGACACACACGACAATTATTAGAGATATGCTCTATAACAGTATAGATATACACATACACTCCCATGTACATATATAACATTGTTGATGTGCTTTGAAACAAAAGCGACGCAGCAACACAAAAGCTGACCGCAATTATGCTCAGCGTTTTAATGCTTGATTTTTCCATGACAACAAATAGAAAAGCATAAAATCATTAAAAATTACAACAACTTAACCGCTTACAACTGTAGGTTAAATTTACATTGATTTGTTGCATGATATTATCATTATTTTTTTTATTTTTTTAGAATTTTTTCGTTTATTTTTTTATTTTTTCTGCTTAAAGCGTATTATTGCCGGAAATCATATTTGCTATGTACCGGAAGCCATATTGTGCACATTACACATCCATATTTACTTAAGCTTTAACTAGTTCAAACACATGCTCGTACAGCAATAACGACAAAATACTGTCAGTGGCGTAGTTTATAAGCATAAAGTGATAGTTGTAGGGAAAAAATTTATTCAAAGTGATTATTGTCATAATAGGAAACAATTTTCTTAAATATTAATTTTATTTATTTTTTTAGTTTCCATAGCGCAAAGTTAAATATAATATATGTATACAAATAATAACAAAGAAAAAAATTAAAAATGTTAAATAAACCAAAACTAAAAAGCAAATATATAAATATATAATATAAAAATTTATTAATATATTCTAAACTCAAAACTAAATTATACACAAATTAACAAACGAGAAAAAAAATTCAAAAAAAATTATCGAATCGAAAATTTACTTTAAAAACTTTAAAAAAATATAAAAATGTTTTAAATTGCAATTAAAATACATAAAAAACTAAAAAAAAATTAAATACAAATTTAAAAATTAAAAAAAATAAATTTAAAAATTAAAAAAAAATAAATTTTTTGAAAAAATATTATATTTTGTTTAGAAATTAAAAAAAAAATTTAAAAAAATATATTTTTTTTTGTTTTAAAAATAGAAATAATTTTATATATTGTTTTTCAATTTTTAAAACAAAAAAAAATATTTTTTTTTTTAATTTTTTTTTTTTGATTTTTAAATTTGTATTTCATTTTTTTTAGTTTTTTATATAATATTTTTTCAATTTTTAAATTTGTATTTATTTGTTTTTTTTAATTGTTTATGTACTTTATGCATAATTTAAAACATTTTTATATATAAAAAAAACATAAATTCATATAACTTAAAAAAAAATAAAATTTATTAAAAGTTTTTAAATTTAAAAATAGAAAAAGTAAAGAGCTAAAATTAACAAATATATAAAATAAATTATATGTTAATAATAATTAAATAAAAGTGCTATATAAACGAATATCAAACATATAGTAACTCAAAAACAAAAAAAAAATAAATACAATATAAAAAGTTTTGCAAAAAAATTATAATAAATTAAAAAAAAAAATAATAATAAATAAAAAAATTAATTTCAAATTTATTTTTATACTTTAATTTTCACTTTATTACTTTTTTATAAACACAGAAACATAAACGAAATATATATATATAAAAATAAAGTGTTAAAAATTTGTAATATATTAAAATAACAAATTTAATAAACTTAAAAAATATTATAAATTTAATAAGCAATATAACACTAAACTAAAAAAATTAAAAAAAATTGCTGATAATCAATAAAATTTAAAATTGGTTATAAAAATAAAATAAATTTTGAAGAAAAATTTAGTAAAATATTTTAAAAAAGTAAAATTAAGTTAAAAATAATTTAAGGTAAAAATTTAAAAATAAAAAAAACTAGCTAAAAAGTTATTTTTAATTGAAAATATTCCAAAAATTATTATAATATTACTATTTACACTAAATGAAAATAAGAAATAAAATTGAATTAAAAATAAAAATTAGAGAAAAGCTCAACAAAAGTTACAATAAATAATAAATAATAAAATAAATTATTATTTAACAATATTTTTTAATACAAAATAAAAACAAAATTAATCAATTAGGATTTTTTTATTATTCAAATGTATTTTAAATAAATAAAATAAATTAATCTAAATATTAAAATAAATTAAATAAATTTAAAATTGTTTTCTGAAACGTAATTTTCTCAGCTATAGGCATCCGTAATGCCAGTATATAATTATTAATACCGTCGCCTGCATTTATGCCACCATCGCCCCTACATTGCAGCCATCTTTATAAATATCTATGCAGTGTCAACTCAATATTTTCTTTAAATCGCTTTCTGCCAACGCCTCAACACCTTCTTAAAGGCTAAACGTAGACCATCGAAACATTTACACTCTTAGCATGAAAAATTTTAATTTCTTTAATGCAAACATTATGCACAGATAGAAACACATATGCAAAAACAAATTAATAAACACGCGCACACACCTGCAATTTGTATGCAAAAGCTTTTAAGACATAAAACAAAGGTGTTTGTTATTGCATAGATGAGTTGAGAGTGCAGTTTGAGAAAAATAAACAAATACAAAGTCAGTCTGCATATATGATATTTACAAAATAAGCCAACACATGCATATAGACATTAATAGAAGTGCATTGAATGATTGCTTATTGCAATACGCTGTGAGAAAGGACGACCCCCAAAGCCGGTGGTGAAGTGGTGAGAGCATAAAAGCGTACGAAGTTAAAAATCTTTTGGAATTTTTTCTAATATTTTGCTGCTTACTGCTACTATAATAAGCGCTATATACAGTATTAGAGCTATTACTTCCTTTTCCCGCACATTTCTATGCATGCTTTCATGCCACACACACTACTATGTACTTGACGCTTATTGCCTTCACTTACACTTTAACCCTTGCCAACGCTGATATTTATCTATGCATGCAACAGCCACTACAGACAGTTGTTAGCCGCATTGGTAGTGGCTATTATTTATACACTCACAAACGTATTTACATACATATACATATGTAAGTGTAAGCGACTTGCAACAACGCTTTAGCTTAAGTGCGATTTCTTGCGCACCCCCGCTCCACTAGGCGCAGACGAGCAGCATGAATGGCGCACACACATTTCAGCGCCAGACATATGTATGCGCACCCCCCCTCAACCACACACACACCTGACTACACACACATAACGGCATCTAAAGCGAAACAAAAAATCGACTCAAACCCATTAGTTGTTGCCGCTTGCTTGTATGCTCTAAAAAATCATTTATCCTATCAGCAGCGTATCCTTGCCACATCCTTACAACAAGCTGCCGCACGTTCAAATAAATATCTAGTGGAAAAAAAGCGTAGTATCTCACATAGCAGATACCACATAATGACTGGTTTTGAATGCATTTGCAAATCCATTAAATGCTATTTTTGCAATAATACACGTAATGAATAAAACGGCTAGCATATACAGTTATCCCTGCATGTCAGGCACACAACAGCTGTACTGTTTTCTTTTTCCACTTATTTGCCGCAGCATTTTGTTAATGGGCGAAACATTTACCTGTTCCTTACGCTGTGCACTCGTTTGTCGAACTAAGAGAGAGCATGAGTGAGAGAGAGCTCAGCGGTAGAGGAGCACCAAAAATAAGAAATAATAGATAAACAAAAATATAAAAAATAGCAAAATTCCAAAAAAAGTTTTAACAATTTGAGAAGAGAGCTCTATAATTAGTAGACAAAAATATAGTACAAAACATATTTGAAGGGAATTGCTTATAAGCCAACCTATAAAATACAAAAATATATTCTAATTGAGTGTATTTACTGTAAAACTCTTCAGTATAGATATTTATATAAAAAATATGTAACTTTTTCATCTAAAAGCGCTTAATCAGTCTACGCGGATAAACAACTAATTTTTTATATTATAAACCTATTGAGAATTATAGTAGCACGCCAGTTAATGAAAAGTGTTCACTATGAAAAAGTTACAATTTAGTGACTTTAAACTCTCTCTTTCTCTCATTTAACATTGCATGCTTTATGAGGGCTCACTCTGCCTTCCACACTCACTCAAACACCAGCAAATATTTTCAACCAATCAAATCACTGAATTTCTCTTCAACTCATAGTTTTGCTAACAATGAGAAAAATAATGATTATTTCTAATTCAGCAGTTATGCTACTTCATTTATTATCAATTTGTATGTTCGTTACTCACAGTTTGACTAATAGTAACGAGTATTTATCTATAATAAAGACCCTTATTATAATACTTATATGTATTTTTCGCAATTCATTTTTTGCAATATTAACCAATATAAATGACAAAATACGCTGAAATATTTCTTTTCATGAAAACCATTTTTTACCTCATTTTCATGCTTATATTTTCACATTGTGGAATTCTTTTATTTTTTACTCATATCTCTAAAGCTTTTTTCAACCCATTGCATTTTATCTCCATTTGTCGCTGTTCAATTTCATGGATTTTCGAGTATTTTGCATTCGATTCCGAACAATGAAATGAACAATGCGACAGTGGTGACATGGATACAAAATTCGAGGGGGTTTTCAATTTTAAAGCAACATAATACAAAATGAAAATTGTATTACATTTTTGTGAGGAAATATTTTACAAAAAAATTTCAGCAACTTTAACTAATGCATGTATTTCTTTCTCTTGCAGGTACGTAACAACAAAATTGATTGTTTTTACAGCGTTGAACATTAATCTAAGTAAGTAATACTATAAGTGATATAAAAAAAATTATTTTGTTAACATATTTTTGACTAAGAAATATGTAAAATGTTGGCTCCCAAAAATATCCCTCTCTCAGCTTACATTCGCGCCGCCCACGTCTTTTTGCAACACGACGTTGCAATGATTGCACACCCACTCTCATTTTCGAATTTACAATTTCTATATCAAATGTGTTGTCTTTTGTTGTAAGCGTAATTTTTCGAGGTACTTAAGCTGATAAATTTCGCTTACATTTTCGTTTTTCGTATTTTTTTTTTTTGATTTGGCTCGCCTTGTGGTAAGCATGAAAACAAACAGCTCATTAGACTGATTACTTTTAAGAGTTTTAGGGAGTTATTGGAAGTGCGGAAAATGTGTGTGGGTGAGAATTGTGAATTGCATGGCGAGTGAAGAGAGTCGATGAGTAGAAAGGTGCTAAGTTGATATTTTAGGGAATTATTGAGAATATTAAAGGAAGAAAACTGGTGTGGTATTAAAATATTAAAATTCGTTAGTTAAAAGTTGAGGAGCATACAAATAAAATTTTAAGTTCTAGAAAATAAAAATTTTATTTTCTATTTTTTTAATGAATATAAAATTTAGAAAATAGATTTTATTAAATAAAAAATTTTTTTGGTTTTATTAAATTAAAAACAATCTTTTTTATTGTTTAATTTTTATTTTAAAAAATCGTTAGATTGAAAATTTTAATTTTAAAAAATTTAAAAACAATTTAAAATATTATAAGAATTATAAAAAATAAAAAAAATTAAAAATTTTATTTTGAAATAACTGGCACTTAAATAACAATTTTTCAAAAAATCGACTTTGATGGAAATTTTTTAATTTTAAAATATTTAAAAACAATTACCAATTATTAAATTGTTAAAAAGATATTTATTAGTATTAAAAATATAAAATCGTTAAATTTTTTTAATAATTTCTGTAATTTTCAATAATATTATATTAAATATCACAAAAATATATATTTTATTAATTATAATATCAATCAATATTTTTGTTTCAAACATTAAGTAAAATTATTTAAAAAAAACATAATGTAACACAATTTTTAACTTAATTAAAATAATAAATTTAATTTTTTTTTCTAATTTCAAATATTAAAAAAAAAAATAATTATAAATTAAAAAAATTAAAAACAAAAAAAATATGTTAATATTAAAATACTCGTAATAACAAAAGCACATTTTTCCAAACTTTATATTCCATGTTATTATTTTTTTCAACTAAATTAATTTTTTCCAAATATTTTTTTTTTGTTATTTTCTAAAAAATAATCTACCTCTAATTACATCATCATCAAAAAGTATTAAAAATTAAAAAAAATACATATTTATTACATTCATTGTTATTTCGGGCAAACAAAATTTATGACTCGACTACATTCACACTTAATTAACACCCATGCAAGATTTAATTAAGTTCGCTTCAACGAAGCGCATACGATCAGCACAGCAAGCCACCACCAAACACCGTTTGCAATTTTAATAATCGATTTTTCTCAATATTTTAATTAACCCTCCTACATGTGACGAGCAAAAATAACAACAACAACACTATCTATAAATAAATGTTACCAATACATCACTGACTCGCTTAAATTTCACACTTCAGGCTGCAATATATTAAACGGCATGTATGTGCATATATGTGTGTGTGTTATTGTGGCATGGTCACACATATGCACACACCAATAAACATTTATTCAAATTCCATTTAAATATGATCATCATCAACTATCTGTCTATATGGCCGCGCATCGAATTGAGGTCTGGCGATCAAATACCGATCAAATGTCAAAAATTGCATGACTGATCGTTGATCGTTGACTGACCGTGGTGAATTAAATTGAATCGAACTGAATTGAATTGAAATGAAATATACTCTAGCAATAACGGTCACTCGAGTCGAGTGTCGAATTGTCAGTGCGCATCTTCATCATTTCATCTAAACATTTTCATCTCGATCATTGTCATAATTTTTAATTAACTGTCGTGCGCGAGCACACAAAAAACAACAAAAAAAATATAACATTTATAATACAAGCAGTGGGCGCCAACAAATGCTGCGTAAATCAATTACAACAAAACCCAAAAAAACCGAAAAATATTAGACAGAAGCGTGCCAGCGACGCTTCAGCGCTGCAAACGATCAACTAGCGTTCGCCAACAACTCTTGTTACAGCATTAAGCCTTCAAATTATTTACCAAAATTGACAAACGCTCAAGCAACACGCGCTTGCACGCATATTGAGTTGCTGATCCGCTGTCCAAGCCAACACACACATACACTAGGCTGCTGATCGTATGTCGGTAGCTGTCAAATTTGATTATGGAAACACCGGTTGCTTGGCGCCAGGCACAGCAGCTATTTTTCTTGCTTTGATTGCCAGCAAATAGTTGTAAGTGATGAAGTAGTATCCTATACAAGAAAGCAAATGTTGAGCGCGATCACTACAAACTGATCGCTTGTAATTTTCATGCATTACAACAAAAAAACATAAATATATACAAGTATTTATACATTCGATTTTACTCAATAACCCATTCTATGTATATACATATGTATGTACCTGTTTCTAAAAATATGCTGCCTCTTTATGCTCATATTTGGATTCTACAGATCTTGTCAGTGATCGTGGCTGTTAAAATTAATGTTTATAAAGTATGTAAAGCTGCTGTTAGGTAACTATTGGCCACAGTTTGAACTATTTTTCATTAGATAACGTTGTTTGTAATTGAAGCTGCTTCACTTCATTAACTTTTTGCTAGACTTCTACGTCGAAATCTGTCTGCAAGCACTGCCCACACTTTTTTTAATTTTAATATTTGTTTACTTCATTTGTACGTTCTTCATTTAGTTTGCTCGTCATTCTTTTATTCATGTTATTTGTTGCCCAAAAGAACTGCCATCTAACCAATTTAGGGCTTCCGATCGCGTGCGCTGCTCACCTTTCCGCTCTAGAGTTCATTTTTTCCTCTTTCTTCCCTAATTTCATTATTGATTTCTGTGTTTTTTGCTTGTTGTTCAATAAACGACAGCATATTGTGGTAGTCAATATTTTTTCAACTGTTTGAAGAGTTTGTTCGTATATTAAGGTCGCTCGTTTTCGGGTTTAAAGTTCGCTGTTAGAAGTTTCTTAGAATTTCGCTATTGTTATACTTTAAACACATATTAATTTCATATTCAAGAAAACAAAACACTACAGAATAGTGAGTAGAATACACAACTGGTATAAAACAAATAAACTGGCATAATCGAAAAAATAACATAGCTGACAGTTATACGAGCTTATTACAAATTGGTTGCGATAGACTTAACTTTGGTGAGTACCGAAACGAACACACTGGTATAAACTGACATAATGGAACAGTTGTTTCAACTAGAAATTATACGAAATTATACGTTTTGAGTAAAAATTAAATACCTAGCATAATCGTAGATGTCATAGCTAGCAATTATGCTAGTTTAACGTATCGAACAAATAACTGGTATACATAAATTAAGTAGGTAATGGTATAAACAAGAGATTGGCAATTTTTAATAAATTCGATCGCAAAAATTTATTGTTGCTGCGAAATGAAAATTATTTTAAGTGAGTGCAGGGCTCGCTTATGATCGGCGAATCGAACACGCACATTATAATTTTTTTTTTTTTGATATTCATTTACATTTTAAATTAAATCACTCGTTATAGTACGAGTAAATATATAGTCAAAAGCAACCTTGATGCTCAAACAAAGAAGTTGGGAGTTTTCTTGCTTTCAGCTGCTTAAATAGTGTTCAAAGCAAATATTTCTTCTAACGTCATTGGCTCAATAGCTCAATTACTAAAAACGAAAACTCATTTATTTATTCAAAGTTTATATGTTATCTGTGGCAGATTATCATCTTTATTTGCTCAATATGGCAAGCAGTTGTGCAAAGATAATTGATATTATTTGTTTCAAACTGAAGTAAATAAGTTTTACTAAGCGTAGTTCCCCGCTAACAAGAAAATAATTAATAAATAAATAATAAAAAAAAAAACAAAAACAAAAAAAAATTAATATAGAATTCTAAAAAAATGTATTAAAAAAAATAAATATATAATTAAAAAGAGTAAAATCATTAATTAATTTCTCAAAAATTTTCAATACAAACGAAGTTTAAAGGCACTTTGGTATCAACATGATCACTTTGTGCTCACTATTTATACCAGTAATTAATCCAACCAATTTTATTTCAAAAATTTCTATTAACAACTGTGCCGCGCCCACTGTACACAGTTCACTAGCCGCCTCTTACACGGTACGAGCCTCTTCGCGGCACGCAAGGTCGCTTATCTCGACAATCGCGCAATCTCGCTCTCGCTCCGCTCTGTGCTTGACCACACATAGAACGCACCTCCTAAGTCTTACGCGTGTATACGGTAATTTTTGTTATTTAATTATTAAATCTGCACTGATTATTTTTTTCTTATAGTCTATAAATTAATGCTGAGTGCTATCAAAAGTCAAAGTTTATTGCCGCACTTGAATTATAGGCTTAGTTGTTGTAGTCAGATTAAAAATCAATAGAGCGCTCAAGACTTGTTGATTATTTCATAGAAATATTGATTATTTGTTGCTGTTTTTTGAAATTGCTTTTGTTGTATTTTTATATATTTTTGGATGAAGCGAAAATAGAAATTTTCGTATACTTTGTTGTTGTAGTTTTTACATATGTATATATGTATGTATGTATGATATATAAGCGCTTACTTACAAAAATCACTAACACATATGCCATTTAACATAAGTTTCATTTATTTTCATCAAAAATCGATTGTTAAATTCTATTTTAATCACTCATTTAGTGATCGCTGCCTTGACGCTCAACTATTAGCAACTTTTTTTTTTCTTTTTAATTTAATATTCTTTATTTTAATTTTTTTTTTTGCTGTGCTTGTTCTAAGTAGCGCGCTTTGTTTGTTTAATATTTTTTCTTAGAAAAAACCAAATAAATATATTTCTTGCTTTCATTTGTTTGTTTGGCTTATTTGCTTTTCAATTCTCCCTGCAAAGTTATCACCACTTTAACGTATGGCCTATCAACGGCACTTGTTTTCAACTTTGGCTTCAATATGTTGCTGAAATTTCGTTAGTTTCGATTTGCCATTAATCCGGTAATTTGCTTATAATTACTTGACGACGCTACGCGGCTCAAGTGAAACTGGTTGGCTTTTGTAAAAGTGGTAATATATATTTTTTTAATATTTTTTGTGAACAATTCTTCTTATTTACCGGCGTAGATACGCGCAAAAATTGTGAAAAATTAGTAACTCAAAAATTTTAAGTATATGCTTAAGTAAAAATAATGTTACAGCGAATTAAATACATATTAAGCAATTTTTTTAATAATGAAAATTCAAAACTCATATTTTTTAATTATATACAGTAAGTTGGTGCTTTGTTATTTAAAATAAAAAAATATGTATATATGTATATTGGAAAAAAATGTTTGTGAAAAATTCTCTTTAAAGTGAAAAGCTAACAATAAAATTATTATGTGAAAAAATTTGTGAACATTTTTTTCTTTGAAATGGAAAGTAAAATATCTCTTAAATATAATTTCAATGCTAAGAAAAATATAAAAACAATTTTTTTACACGACAGAAATGTTAAAAAATATAAACAAATTAATTAAAATGCGATAATAAAAAAAATAAATAAAATTAAATAAAAAAATTATAAAAAAATAAATAATAAAAAAAAAATAAATAAAAATATGTAATATTCAATTTATAGAAATTTAAAACACAATTTTCTAAAAGTATCAATATATATATTTCAATAATATTTTAAATGTGCAAATGTGTTGAAAATTAGCATCAGTTTTATTTTTTCAAAAATCTGAAATAAAAAATATTATTGTTTTAATTTTTTTGAAAATTAGTTCAAAAAATTGATGACAATTTCAATAAAAAATTTAAGTAAAAGTTAAAATTTTAATTGACCTCCAAATTACAAAGAAAAAAGTGAAATTGAAGCAGCATGCTTGCAGCTGGAAATTTCACAGTGTTGTTGGATACAAATTACATGCCTGAAAGCGGTATTGGGGTTTTAGAGCAGAGTTTAAATCTTGGAAATACTACCGAGAAACCAATGGAGTGTATGGGCTTGGTAAGTGTGCTGGCATTTCAATAGAGAAATCAAAAATCTAAATATGAAAAATAAAAGAAGCAAAAAATATGATAAAAAAAATATATGTAATAAAAAGTTAAAATGGAAAAAATCGTAAAAATAAAAATTAATTTTGAAAAAAAATAATAATAGTTTTTAAATTTCGAATTTTTTTAATTGAAAACACTTAAAACCTTTATTAAAAAACTAAAAGGAAAAAGTTTAGAAAAAGTTTAGAAAAGTTTTTTTTGGTTAAAAAAAATGTAAATTTCGAATTTTTTTAATTGAAAAATTAATTGAAAACACCTAAAAACTATAATAAAAAACTGAAAGGAAAAATTTCAAAAAAAGAAAAAGTTTAGAAAAGTTTTTTTAGTTAAAAAAAAATTAATTTCGAGTTTTTTGAATTGAAAAATGAATTGAAAACACTTAAAACCTTTATTAAAAAACTAAAAGGAAAAAGTTTAGAAAAGTTTTTTTAGTTTAAAAAAAATTTTAAATTCCGAATTTTTTTAATTGAAAAATGTATTGAAAACATTTAAAAACTATAATGAAAAACTAAAAGGAAAAATTTCAAAAAATATTTATAAAAGTTTTTTTAGTCAAAAAAAAAAAATTAATTTCGAATTTTTTGAATTGAAAAATGAATTGAAAACACTTAAAAACTATAATAAAAAAACTAAAAGGAAAATTTTCAAAAACAAAAGTTTAGAAAAGTTTTTTTAGTTGAAAAAAAAAATTATTTCCAATTTTTTGAATTGAAAAATGAATTGAAAACATTTAAAAACTAGAATGAAAAACAAAAAGGAAAAACTTCAAAAAAAATTTAGACTTTTTGTAATTGAAAAACGCTGGTACTTAAAATAACACCTTAAAAGTTATTTTTAAATACAATGGGATTGGATAAATTTGTGTTGCTCAGCATTAAAAAAAAAAAAATTATTCACAAATGAATTTAATTTTTTTTAACCACTTGCTTTTTAAATGTTATAAAAACTCGGTCAGAGCTATACAGAAATTTTTAAATATTTATTTATAATTTTTAATCCCTTTTGACGCTTAAAAGTTATTAAAATACCCTTATTTTAATCATAAAAGCATTTTTATTTGATCTCTGCTACACTGAAAAATCATTAAAAACCCACCAAATGACTCAATCATTTCCATTTATCCGCCAACAAATGCAAAGCAAATCAAAGTGACCCCCTGTTCGGTTTTAAGTAACAGCATTTTTAAGTTGTCAGCTGATTCAATGCGATACGGTCATTGCAATTATTCAATTGGAATCAATTTAAAATTGCTTAGATGGCTAACAGTTTGGATTTGCTTCAATAAAACTCAAACACATATCTACACACACATATACATACATGCATATGTAGTTACTAAACAAATACACATTATTATTTGAGTTGTATTAAAGAGAATTGAGAGCACGATCAACAAATCAACGCTGATCGTACCAGCATCCGTTGTAAACGACAATCGGTCAACAACAACAACAACGACAGTAACAAGAGCAGTAATAAGCCTAACAACAGTCATGCCTAGTAATCGCAAATTCATACGAAATAAATTCTATAAACACACAAGTGTCATCAACGGCAATCACAGCAGCGGACGGACTGGGTTTTACGAATTACGAATTACGATTACTTCGACCAATTGCGGATAAATTCAATTCAATTCAATTTAAAAGTGCGCTGACAAGGCTAGTTGAGGGCATATAGTAATGCTTATATGCAAATATCTCATATATACCTCTGTATGTATATATATTAATTTATATTAGTAAAGCTATATGATTTTTGATTATGTATATATACATACATATATATAAAACCTAACTTGTTGGTCAACTTTACAGCATTTTAGTGGTTTGTCACTTCAACGCGCTTGCGATCTGCGATCGGCGCGCTCATCAACAACATCAGCAGCAACAACTTGTGCTCAATTTTTTTTTTTATTTTGCAATGCCAGACACACACACTTACACACATGCATCCATTAAGCATTATTTTATTTGCTGTTCAATCCGCTGCATTCCACACTGATCCAACACGATCAATGGCGATCAACCATAATCGCCGTGTTTCGTCTTTCCTTCGTTATTATGATTTTTGTTTTTTTTTTTTCAAATTCAATTTTTCTGCTTGTGATTTTTATGATTGTTTACAATGCGACAATCCAATTTATGCACGTATGTCAACGTATTTCAATTTGCTGCGGCAATTCGCTAGTTTATTGTTGCTGATAATGTAGGCACAACACACATACCAACGGTTGTTGGCACAAATATGCGCACACAAACACACATAAACGCATATAGCGAAAATTTGATATTTTAAATTGGTTATTTCCTTATTTCAAACGACTTGCAAACGCTTCTACACACACACGTGCCTACCAATATGGTTAGTTAGATGTGTGTGCGTGTGCCACGCCTCGCTTTTGTTATAAAAATAATGCAAATATTTATTTTTTTAAGGTATATAAACATATATGTATATAAATATATATGTATGTATGTATGTATGTATGTATGAAGACACAGATCTTTATATATAAGCATGTATATAAGCCAGCTAGCCGCTCATATACAGTTGTATATACAAATATTTTATTATTACTTTGATATTTTATTTATAAATTGCCAACTTTCCTACCTAATCAGCAATGACTCTTGATAATTTAGAGAAATTGTTGAAATTTAATTTGGTCGTCAACGACAACAGGCAGTCAGCTGCGTTGACGAGAAGTCACACAGCGCTTTTTTTCATGCAATTCAAGCTTTGATTTGGGGTTAAGCAAATGGCTGAACAATGCGCGCAGCTTGTGGTTGATTTCGCTTGATTATTACGGGAAGTAAAGAAATACCGACATACATATACATATGTATATATATACAAGTATATAGTAGACAAAAATAAAAGCTTACATATTTATATATATATATTATATATTTATAATGATTTTATGGTATATAGATTCAAAAATGGAAATACTAATATATAGATATATGTATACATAATTGAAAAATATTGCTAATCAAAGTAACTATAACATTTTTATGTAAGCAAAACATTTAGCTCGTGCTGTTAAATCATTTAACAGCGATTTCGTTATTACGATCACACGTTGATCAGATGGCTGTTGATAATCATAATCTAGGCAAGTTAGTACACAAAATCGGTTACAACAACAACCAAAAAATTTGTAACATAGTTTTTCGTCTTCTACATGCTTTTTATTAATAATATTTTTTTTTAAATAATTTTTATATATATTTTTTTTTTATATCATAACTTTTGTATAAATATAATCATTCTTCTAAAATGTTTTTTTTTTATAATATTAAGCCATTTTTTTAACAATTTTTTATATTTATATAATTTTTTTTTATTAATCTACTAATTTCTTTTTAAAAATATAATTATTCAAACATTATTTAATAAAAATTTGTATTTAAAAACATTTGTTATGAAAATATATTTTAATATATAAGACATATTTATTAATATTCATAGAGTAAATATTATAAATATTTTTCTATTAAATGTTTTAACTTGTGTTCGAAAATATTTTGGGAGCTTTTTGTGGGTTTGCAGCTTTAAGCTTTTCCAGCTATATAGATACCAAAAAGTTCTTATAATACTTTTTGAAACAATGGCAGCAGTTTTTAATATCATTCAAAGCAAAATTGTTTAGAAGGTGGTGAAAGCTAGTGAGCCACGTCCAAACAGCTTAAGCAATTATTAAGTTACAACTGTTAGGCGAAAAAAACTGTCAAAATACTTTTGGTAAAAATAATTTTATTTAAATCATAATTTTTGAAAAATTATTGAAAGCTCATTTAGCACGTTCAAAAAGCTTTCGAAAGCTTTGTGAAATAATTATTATTTAAACTGCATGAAAACATCTAAAACACGCAAAAATAGTTTCCAATATTATTTGAGCTTGCTAAGAGAGCGCGCAGCATTTTTTATAATTCTTTTCAATTATTAAAAAAATATATAATATTTTTCATATTTTATAATTTTTTTCAATTAATCAAAAAATATGCAACATCGCTTAATTTTGCTATATAATTTAATATTTTGTTTAAATTTGATATTATTTATTTTAGTGCCTACATTTTAAGCCACTTTTCCACTAAAAAAAATATAAAAAAGTTTAAAAAGACGTTTGAAAGGTTTTGTGGCTGATTGCTTTCAGAAATGCACGGCGAAACTAATCGCTTAAAGCAAATAGTAGCAAAGGAAGCATAGTGCTGATTATCGTATTATATATTGGGTTTGAGTATATTTGCCAGTTTTTTGCAAATCAAATTATTATATAGCAAGCAAGCTAATTTGTCATATTCTCTACAAATCACACATGCATACGCACAAAAGTCAACTTGCATATAAATGAGGCAGCATTGGCATTTACTTAACTGCATATATGCATATATGTAAAAAATATTAATACATATGCATATACATACATATATACATATAACTGCATATTTCTATATGCGCACACTTGCTAAGCAACACTGCCTTCATTACAGCTAGATACTAGATAATTTGATGCGTTCTCTTCATTATTAATTATTTCTCTCTACTTTTATTTTACTTTTTCCCGCTTTTGTTTTTGTTTTTCTACTTTTTTTTATCAACGGCCACTTCACCCTCTTGGCAATTGTATTATTGACAGTGATTATTATGTTGATTAACCGCATATTTTCACAAACACACACACACGCGCGCATACTGAGGCTCATTAGACACACATGCATTTGTAGTTATAAAATGCAGCGGAGAGGATGACCCCGTACTAAACAGCCCTCTACTAGATACTTACCATATATACATACACACGCTATTGACTTTTCCCACTGCACTCATCGCAGCTGTAAGTCTGCACAATTTTATGCCCCTCACTTAACTGCTTATACTGCTGGTTGCATATTCTGGAAAATTTTTCGTATGTGTGTGTCGGTCCAACTGCGGTTTGCTGCCCATCATTGTCAGTAGTTCTTTAGTTACGTTGATTTTCGTTATAGTTCAATGATTGATATAAACTATTTGTGATTATTGCCATGCATATGTATGTTCATCTATATATTCACATATATCCATATACATATATACACACACAAGCAAGTTTATATGTATGTAAGTGCGCTTAGTTACGTTTCATCAAAAGCTACATGTGGTATGTGGTTTGGTTGTGTGCTCAAAGCGGAAATGTCAAATAAATAGTAGAGTAAGGAATTAGGTAATCAACGAAAAAAACAGCAACAATAAAAATAATAAGAGCAATGAAGAAATGAAAAAACCGTGACACGTGTTTGCTGACTTTAATCAAATCTAACGAATTCGATCTAAATTACAAAATTATTAGTTTTTGTTGGCAAATAAGAGATGAAATTAAAAATAAAATAATAAAAAGAAATAAAAATATTTGGTAATAAAGTGAAAGCTATGCATAATAGGCTATGTTATGGTAGCTGCTGAGGCAAGTATTGCTCGTAAATATTATATTAGGAATATAGAGAGCTTAAAAAAATTTATTAAAATAAAAGTTTAAAAATATATATTTTTGAGAAGCGAAGTTTGTAAAGAAATATTCGCAAATTTTAAATCAGAATAAAAATTAAAAATTAATAACTATTAAATTAAAGGGTTACATGGATTTTGCCGGGTAAAAAACAGCCTTTTTTCCACAATTTTTCTCTCATATAAAAAATTATATATTTTTTTAGAGTCCACTTAGCATGCTCAGTAAGCTTAAAAAATAATTTTCTTCGGTTTATTATTATTACTCAAATCAAAATTCTTGAACAAATGGTGAAAGCTCATTTAGCACGCTCAAAAAGCTTTCGAAAGCTTTATGCAGTTTAAAAATTCTATTAATTTAATAAACAGCTATTATACGAAAAACCCCGAAGAAGCTACTAAAAGCTTCAAAAAGCTCAATTAACACGCTCAAAAAGCTTTCGAAAGCTTTCCATTTATGATTATTATTACTCAAATCAAAATTCTTGAAAAATTGTGAAAGCTCATTTAGCACGCTCAAAAAGCTTTCGAAAGCTTTCATCAGTTTGAGAATTACATTTATTTAAAAAACAGCTGTTATACGAAAAAGCTTAAAAATCTCAAAAGCTTCAAAAATCTCATTTAGCACGCTCAAAAAGCTTTCGAAAGCTTTCGGCAATTTAAAAATTCTATTAATGTAATAAACAAGTATTATAAGAATAGGCTTAAAAAAACTCAAATAAGCTAGTAAAAGCCTCAAAAAGCTCATTTAGCACGCTCAAAAAGCTTTCAGCAGGTTGAAGATTACATTAATTTAAAAAACAGCTGTTATACGAAAAAGTTCTAAAGAGCTCCGAAAAAAAGCTGAACAAAATCTAAAAAAACTTATCTTGAAATAAGCTTAAAAGCTCTGTTATGTAAACCACACTAAATTTCTGCTGAAAAGAAGCGCAGATTCCGCAATTGCATTGAAAATATTGAAGCAAGAGTTTGAAGAGTGCTTTAATTAAAAGCATTTGAAGTCAATCATACACTAATGTTAATGATTTTCTGTCTATAGCAAATCAGACATGCTTCATATGCAATACACTTGCTAGCAAATTTGTATCGTAAGGCTTTTAGTATATGCAACAACCAAAACTGCCACAGATAGTATGACGCAGCTGAGCACTGCCGTCGGTTGTTGGCTGCTAGCTGCTGCAGAAAAACCAATTGATGAAGATGAAGTGCTGCCAGTTGTGCCAACTACTCATATGTTGCTTGTAGCGGGGGGAGTTTACTGCAAAAGCAAGTAGTTGTAAAAGCGCTCGTTGGTGTGTGTGTGTGTGTGTGTGTGTGAGGAAGTAAAGAAAATCAGTGTACCAGCAGCTAGCTAACAGCAGTCAAAGCTGATATCCACTCAATCATGTGCGCATATGTGCTACAAAACAACAACAAAAGCGCACATTTGAAGATTAGTAGCAGCAGCAGCAGCAGCTATGGTACCAGCAACACTACACATACTTACATACATACATACAAGTACATGCAGTGTTAAGTGAGCAAGTGTTGCTTTGCCAGCATGAGAAAGTGTTGACTGCCGATAGGCAGAGCAACCAACACACACACACATACACATACATAGAAATATATATAATCGCAATGAAAGCAGCTCACTTATCTGCCACAACACGCTTACACGCTCATACCCGTTATAGATAGTGTGTCGTTAGCAAATCTTCTGAGGCACAATTTCAAGTTGACTTCTCAAATGCTTGACTGAGTGTGCCTGCTTGCTGCTCGGTGCTTGGTGATTTTCGGCAAGGCGTGAAAATGTCTTAATCAATTTGTTAGTGTTGCAAGACGACACACAATCACCCACATACACACGCAAACATGCACAGCTGTATAAGCTGGTGGGCTTCTAGGTTATTTGCGCTCGTTTGCTTGGTCTGCCACCCATTCACAGCTGTCAATTTGTCAATTTTTCACTTTTCACAAGCTCGCCTGTCAGCCCGTACACCCACCCATATGCCGTTGTATGCGCTGTTGTGTGTATATATTCTATAATGCGCCCAAGTCAATTACAAGCTTGAACGGAAATTTAACATTTCAATTAGCAGAACTTAGAAATGCATATATTTTTGAATTTATTTTTTCTATTTCAATACGTATATACTATTTAGTTATGTGCTGCTTATGTGGCGCAAGTGTTTATGTGGGTGTAAACGTCAATTTTATGCTTAATTTGCATTCAATGACAAGTGTGTCTGTCACTGGTGCGAAGTGGTGCTATTTGTTGTTGTTATTGCATTTTATTTATTTTTAACGAATTTGAAAGTGCTGCTAATGCATTCAATGGACATTGGGCAAATTAATAAATTTTATTTTTTTTGACAAAAAACTAATACTTTTGTATTTGCTCTACTTTGAATTTTTTTTTAATGCATATGTGATATATGTATGTATATACTAACGGGTGATTTTTTTGAGGTTAGGATTTTCATGCATTAGTATTTGACAGATCACGTGGGATTTCAGACATGGTGTCAAAGAGAAAGATGCTCAGTATGCTTTGACATTTCATCATGAATAGACTTACTAACGAGCAACGCTTGCAAATCATTGAATTTTATTACCAAAATCAGTGTTCGGTTCGAAATGTGTTTATCGACAAATTTTGTTCAGCGATGAGGCTCATTTCTGGTTGAATGGCTACGTAAATAAGCAAAATTGCCGCATTTGGGGTGAAGAGCAACCAGAAGCCGTTCAAGAACTGCCCATGCATCCCGAAAAATGCACTGTTTGGTGTGGTTTGTACGCTGGTGGAATCATTGGACCGTATTTTTTCAAAGATGCTGTTGGACGCAACGTTACGGTGAATGGCGATCGCTATCGTTCGATGCTAACAAACTTTTTGTTGCCAAAAATGGAAGAACTGAACTTGGTTGACATGTGGTTTCAACAAGATGGCGCTACATGCCACACAGCTCGCGATTCTATGGCCATTTTGAGGGAAAACTTCGGACAACAATTCATCTCAAGAAATGGACCCGTAAGTTGGCCACCAAGATCATGCGATTTAACGCCTTTAGACTATTTTTTGTGGGGCTACGTCAAGTCTAAAGTCTACAGAAATAAGCCAGCAACTATTCCAGCTTTGGAAGACAACATTTCCGAAGAAATTCGGGCTATTCCGGCCGAAATGCTCGAAAAAGTTGCCCAAAATTGGACTTTCCGAATGGACCACCTAAGACGCAGCCGCGGTCAACATTTAAATGAAATTATCTTCAAAAAGTAAATGTCATGAACCAATCTAACGTTTCAAATAAAGAACCGATGAGATTTTGCAAATTTTATGCGTTTTTTTTTTAAAAAAAAGTTATCAAGCTCTTAAAAAATCACCCTTTATAATAATCCCAAAGTTTTTGAGACATCGATTTGAAATTTGGTACATGTTTTTTTCTCTCCAGAAAACTGCTCGAACAGTCGATATCGAACTACTACTGCATATAGCTGCCATACAAACTAACCCATCAAAGTCAAGTTTTTATATAAAAAACTTTTTTGTATAAAAAAAAATCCGGTTAAATTATTATCCAAGCAATGCTACAATCTCTGAATATATTGTTCGAATCGGATCCATATTGCTTATAGCAACCATACAAACTAACCGATTAAAATCAAGCCTTTGTATAAAAGACTTTTTTTATTTCACGATTGATCTTCACGAAATTTGGCATCATTTTTTTCAAAACAATGATACAATATCCAAATATATTGTTCAAATCAGGTCGCTATACCATAGTTTAGAGCAACCATGCTAGTTTATAGAAACCATGCTATAGTAGTAACTCATAACTAACCGATCGAAATCAGGATACAGATATTTTTAAACCCCATTTTGCTATACAAACTGCAGCTGTGTAAGGTATTATAGAGTTAACTTTTTTTGATTTAAAAAAAAAAATATTTTATGTACGTACATAGGGTACATATAGTATATAGGCTATTATAGAGTCGCTGCAGCCGAAATTAATATTTTTTCTTGTTTTTTTTTTTTTTAATTTTGAAAAAAAATATACATTATTATAAATACTTGTATTACTTATTTTATTTTAAATTATTTATTTTTAATATAGTTCACTTAATTTAAATAATTTTTATTTTTTTAATATATTGAAAATTAAAAATTTTCTATTTTATTCATAGTACTTACTTTAATTTGAACTATTTTTTTATTATAGTTTGCTTGCTTTTAATAGTTTTTATTTTTTTTATATTTTGAAAATTAACAATTTTATATTACTTACTTTTTTAAATTATTTATTTTTATTATACTTTGCTTAATTTAAATATTTTTAATTTTTTTTTAATATTTTGAAAATTAACAATTTTCTAAAATTTTAACAAAATATTGAATTTCCTTAGCATTTTTATGTAAATTTACAAGCATACATATGTACATATATACCATTAAAAAAATATAAAAAAGTTTCAATTAAACATTTATATACCACTCAGCCTGACACCCTTTCACTTTCACTTCACTTTGTCACGCTCATAATTCAATTACACCAATTTTTTAATTTATTACCAAAATTATATTTAACATAAATTATATCCAACGCAACCAGCATATGCGCCTTTAGAAATGCTCTAAAAAATTTAACATCAATTTCATAGCAGTCAAATTTCTAATAATTCAATATTTCAAATATACATGTACATACATATGTATGTCCATATCATAGCTGCATGCTTGCGCTGCCACTTAATTGATTTAAGAAAATTATGCATGCTTCATAGCAAGTGTTGTTAGTCATTTACATATGTAGCTACAACATGGACACAAATAAGTAAATATACATACATATATACATGCATATACATACATGCATTTGAGCGCAGAGTTATGGCTGCAGCGAATTTTATTGCCACACTGCTGCTGCTGTGCCGCGCGTCTGTAAGCAATTAATCAAAATTTTCGCAATACGCATTGAATTATAGACACACATATTTAGATATACATACATACACAAGTATATGTAGTTAAATTATATATACATACATCTACCATATACATGTGTGCCATCACTTAAGCTCAAAATTGCATGAAATCAATAAATATGCGCGCCAAAGCATAAATGTGGCCGCTTGCTTTAACATACATATACATACAGACATACTTATACATATATGTATATGCATATATTTTTGTCATATAAATTGCAGCGCTTACTGCAATATTCTAATGCTTGTCCGCTAAAGCGCCAAGCCAGCAGCTTCCCAATGTGGCAACTAACTCACTGCTCCGTGCTTGCGTGCCGCTGCCGTGCACGCAGAGACACAGCGCTGCGTGTGTGCGTGTTTTGTCAATTAAATTCGGATATATTCAATTAAGTGCTGTCAAAATCGTAATAAATTTCTTTAATTTAGCAGTGAGTAGCACTGGCAGCTCGAATTGACTGCGTTGGCCAGCTAAGCCATGCATGTATATGTGTGTGTACGTTTTGTACACCCGCATAACTGCAGTTATCTGCCATAATTATTTTGTTGTTCTTCACAGGCTCTCTCGATGCATACGAAACGCATCATTTGTTCTAATAGAAATTTTATTTATCTTCAGCGCTGTCCATGCGGTCAAATAGAGTTCAACTATTTCTTTTTTGTGCGCTCAGAGGTCACTGGCTGCAGCGTAGCAATTTTGAAGTTCAGCAGCTTACGCGCTGTTCCCACTAAATTGCAGTTGGCCTTAGTGGCGGAGGCAATATGCTTGCGCTTAGAGTAAAGTATGTAAATACATATTTACATTTAGAACATAGATATAAATTTATGTGTTTGTGTAAACATGTATCTTATTCATACTTCACCCGGAAATGATGTCTCTATCAATTAAAAATAATTAGAAAATGCTTATGTACGGCAAAAAAGGAACTTAGAAATTTTACAACAACATTTTTTTTGTTGTATGCCATATTTGCAGCAGCAAAAATGACTCACTATAGTTACATAACAGCTTATAAAAAAGTTTCATTATGAAATAGAAACACAAAAAAAATTAAATTAAAAAAATAATAATAATAATAATTTTTTATTATAATAAAAATAAAATCCGAATAAAAATATTACCATAGTATACATAAATAACTACAAAAAAATTGGAATTTTTAGAAAAAAAAAACAAAATAATTTTTTATCATAATTAAATAAAATTCCAAATAAAAAAATTACCATATAATAAGTAATATTAACAAAAAAATTGTACCAAAATTTCTTTCTTTTCATACATACATACATATGTGCATATGTATATAAAATTATTTCTAATCTTCTATATCTGCTTTTCTAACAAACAAACGCAAGCCATTGATAGATTAGATAAGTCCGACATTGTACGCAAAAAAAAAATATACCAGCTTACTACATAGTAGCATGATAGCAAAATAAAATAAATCAAATTTCGCGCTTAAGTAGGATATACAAACCAACAATGCTGCTCACACCAAAAAACAAAACATACAGTAACGATTGTCACCGTCAACAAACGAGCGTAACGCGAAGGGCAGGCAGCCAATGGCACGCCCACCGCAGTGACAATATTTGCCTGCATTAGTAGATAACTGTACCGCCAGCTACTTAACTAACTGCGCCGATCAGCAAATAGGCTGACACTCAATCGCTGCACTACAGTTGCCTGCTCACTCTCAGCTAAGGTACTTATGCGTGTCCACACTTCTTTGCGCCCATCACTCTCAGGCATGTTAATTAACATTATTGCTATTATGTTTGAGCGCCGTAACAGCAACAACAGCAATGCTAACTAGCTAACTGTGGCGGGCAAGGAAGTTATTTTTGCGCGCCTTCATTGTTGCGTGTGTTTGTATTGCTATATATGCATGTGTGTGTTTGCGCTAATATGTGTTGACTATTTAATTATTTATTTAAATTTGTGCAAACAAATGCTTAGATGCTTATACACATGGATTTGTTGAAATACAATCTATGGCTTATTATAGTGGCAATGTTAATAAGTAGTTGTGGAATGTGTGTTTTGTTGTTATTTTTTACAATAATGAAAAAAAAGTTGCTTATGCAATGTTTGCGCATTAATATATGTATACAATTGTATAAATAGACTTTTTAATAAATTTTTCCTATAAATTTTCCAAAGGGCTTGCTCTAGTTGAAGGCAAATAAATGCTTCATATTAAAAAAAGTACAACTTCAAGTGCAAATAACCATGACAACGTCTACTAATAAAGTTATTAATGTAAGAAACGTAGTTGTTTCCACATTTGATGTGTGATACTTAATATTTATTTTATTTTTAAATATTTTTTTATATGTGTACATATACATATATACATATGTTTGATCAATTTTTTTTTTAATTTTCAAAAATATTTATTTTTTTCGCAAAATTAAAATTTTTTTTTTTATATATTATAAACTTTTTTTCATATTTATTTAGTCATACATATGTATATTTTTTAACATTTTTTTACATATATTTTTATCTGCTTTCTAACGCGCTGCGTCTAAGAGTTTCTGGTTTAATAACCATTATTATTGCCATTACTATAATTGCTTTTATTTTTAATTATCTATATTCACGTCTTACTAACCTATTCATCACCTCCCGCGCACACTTCACTCACTGCCCCAACACATTTTATTACTTGACGTTTCTGCGCAAAAATATCGTAAATAAAGTCATAAATAGATTACTTAACTGAGT
Source organism: Bactrocera dorsalis (assembly GCF_023373825.1). Lineage (NCBI taxonomy): Eukaryota > Metazoa > Arthropoda > Insecta > Diptera > Tephritidae > Bactrocera > Bactrocera dorsalis. Next base: position 10,579,101 of record NC_064306.1, on the reverse strand, counting down.
ACAGTAAAAACAAAAATAAACGCAAATATATTGCTGTAGTTGAAATATTTGCATACACAACCAAGTATATGTAGGTACGTATGTGTGTTTGCCAGATAATGAGGCTAAGATATCAGTTGAGCGTGCAGCAATAATTGGCAATCACATGATTATTTTTAATTTAATTTATTTTATATTTCGCCACTGATTATGCAATTATATTGAAAGTCGCAAAGTGAAATGCAGACAACTAAATTAAAGCAGTAATATTAAAAACATAAAAAATTATGAAAGCAAAACTAAAAAAGTTAAGCGCTATATGCCATATTGCCGCATCTAATTAAATTACAATATAGTTTTTATATAAATATTTTTTTTGTTTAAGCAAGCAACATCGAATGTTTAGCAACATGTTGCTGACGCTAATAACGATTTTTTATATATCCACTAAGAAAATATTACTAAATACAGTCATATAAAATAAATTTAACAAACATGTTGCTAAGTACCAAGCAACAAAAATGTTTAGTAAAATGTTGCTAAGCCTAAAAATGATGCTGTTTTGTTTATTCGACCAGAAAAAAACATTATGTATTCAACTTAAACATTCTTACAACATGTTTCTCCTGTTGTTGTTGTTGTTGTAAATATTTGCAATGTACAATTTTTGGTTTCATTTGCATTTTTGCACTACTCAATCTTACTTTGCATGTTTTACTTACAAATCTATACATCTGACTATTTTTCTTATGGCACACATACAGACATGCATATAGCGTTAAATACGCCTAAACATGCAGATATTCATTCATTTTATTGTTGCTTGTAGCTCACAGCTTGCCAAAACCATCTGCATCTTTGTTGTTATTTTGCGTGAATTTCTCTAAAGAAAAAAAGTGGCATAAAAAATGTGCCATCGAAATTCCACATTAATACCGTTATGACAAATAGCATTTATATGAATTTTTCTGTACGTTTTCGCTGAATTTTATGTGCTGAATTTTTTGCCTCTTGCTTGCTGCAATTTTATTATGACTTTCAAATTAATTTATAAACAAATTAAAAGCCACAAAAATGCAATAAAATTAAATTATGAAATTTTCAAAATAAATAAGGCGTGCCGAACGCAAATTTGAGCGGTGTTTTGAGTGATTATATATAATGTGAATATAGTTGTATAAATGTGTGTAAATATTACAAAAAGTATTTTTAAAAATAATTTTTTTTTATTAATTATACTTTTTTCAATAGTTTACATATTTATGAAAAACTTAAAATAAATAATATTTATTTTTTATAATTTTATTTTTTTTTATATAAAAAAAATATATTTAAAGTATATATAACAAAAATTAAAATTAAAATTAATATATTAAAAAAAAAAATATTATTATTAAATTTTTTTTATGTAGTTTTCGTATTTTTATTATTAATACTTTTTTCAATAATTTAATTTTTTTTTTCATTTCTCGAGAAGAATTCCCTCCCAGCAATTTTTTACTCCTCTTCAACCACAGCAATTCATTTAATTTAATCAGAAAAATATTGAGAAGATTTCATTTTCACAAATCGAATTTTACTCTAATTAAATCACAAAAAATTAATTTGTACTTGTCGCCTTAAACATAGCGCAAAAGTAATAAAATCTAAAAACATCGACCACACAACAACAACAATATCAGCGCAACTTTCAAGAGCAACCAGCAAGTATCCTAGCAACATTGTTGTAAGCGCTAGTGTGTGTGTGTGCTGCTGGTGACTGCGGCGGCTGCATTTAATCTGTAAGTCATCAAGCACAGTCACCCCGCCGGTTTAATAGACCGTAATTAAAAAGGATAACGTAAAAATGCGTTGCTTGCCGCACACACAAAAATGATGAAAATGACGCGGAAATCCTGAGACGCCGCTCAGTAGCCGCAAATGAAAGCAAAAATGAAAACAAATGAAGAGGGGCGCAAAATAAGCGCCCGTTCATAGAATATTGTGGCCAAAGACGCGTAGCGAAGCGTTAGCCATTTGATGGCAGTAAAATGACAAAATAATTTGAGTGAAACGACGAAAATTTATCGAAGATTTCAAATGCTTACTAGTGCAAGCTGCCTACAGCCGCCAATAATGAACCATTTCGAGCGGACTCCAAACGAAAAAAATGCCGCAGAGAGTGAACCAATTAATTAATTTCGAAATGTCGAAATGACGCGATTGTGATGTGAATTTAATTTGACTGTCTACTACTCACAGCGTCGCATACGAGCGCATTCGTGCTGAAAAACTTCGATTGTTTGCCGCCAAACTGCCGCTCGCCGCTACACGACGCTTGGGGTGGTGATTTTTTCTGTACTTTTACGGTTAATAATTGCACTGCCGCAATTAACATAATCTTACGGCGTTGATTTTTATGATTTCTTAGACTACCCAGCGCAGGGGGAGCTTCACTCACTCAGATAATTTGGTAGTTAATGTGGTTAATGTGTTCGGTAGCGCTTAATTTTTATAGTTAGATTTTGGGTGGCATAAAAATCATTCGAAGAATTCATTAACGTTTCGCTGCGGCAGAAATTGCGAGCAGTGCGAAAGAGAGACAACCTTTTAGGACGAAAAAATATAATAAATAAATAGAAAGTTTGTGGAGGACGATTTGCTGCCTTAAAATTCTACTACACAACTCTAACCCAGAGCGCCAGCTTCACACCAGCTCATACAAACGCCATAAGTAGCAGGCGCACGCTACTTTTACTCAAACAATCAGTCATACTCTTACTTGCGCAAAATTACCCAACCTCACTTTTTAAATTTTCATTCACATTTACAGTTAGATACTCAACCCTCCCAACGCCAACTATCTTGCGCTATCTGTACTCATATCGCTCCACCCGCCACCTGTGTAGTAGTCCGTCCCTTTGGCCAACTAATCTTCTATCAAAATCGATAAAGACCAATTTCTTTCGTTGCGCCTTCAAGCGTTTGGTAATTTCTTGCTTCGCTTGTGTAGTAATAAACGACAATCCAATTAGTTGTCTCGCAATCATCTTTACAAGCCTAGGCACCCACTCCAATCAGTATATGCATACATACAAGTACATATATACATTTAAATGACTTTGCGCTCAATGCGATTCATCTTGGTGTTTGATGCAGGCCAGCAAGCTGTTATTAGTCGCCAGTCGGCAATCAAATTAGACGATTTTCGAAAACACTTTGAGCATTGCAGACATATATACACATAATTTTCTTATTTATATATTATATGTATCTATATATATAGTTAGTTAGGTAACATTTGCGCTGTTTCCAATTGATTTCAGCAGAGAACTTTGCCGCACACAGCTAAAGCTTTTGGATTACTTACCTGCTCAACAAAAATTGCCAACATTTTCATATTTTTTGGTTACTCTTGCCAAATTGCTAGTCTAACTTTTTGACTCGTTTATATGAGTGACTTTTAAACAACTAAATATATAACTAAAATACACGCTCAATAAATTTTAAGCTTGCTATTGAGCTTTTATCAATATAAAATTTGCGGAAAAGGTTCATTAAATTTTTTTCAAAAATCACTCAGCGCAGTTTTAAGCTCACTCAAATAATTTGAGTGCAAAAACAACTCAAAAATGTCTTATTAGAAAACTAAAAACGAAAAACGTGGTTAAAATTTTTCAAAGTCACTCAAAAATTTTGTGAGCTCACAGAAATATTTTTCAGCGCCAATAATTTTAGCTCAAAAAACTAAAATAGTAAGGAAGTCTGCCAATTTCTAATATGAGAAAATCTCATTTCGTGCAAACAAATTCTCTAGAGTTAGGCAACTTGAACAGCATCTTGAGTTAAGCAATTTGAGCAGCATTATAAGATTTCTCTTTGAGTAAATATCACTCAATGTCCCGTTTTTACCTAAAGTACTGTTGATACTTGATTTTCATACAGAATTTATGGAATTCGACTTAGATTTATATTTAATTTGAAAGTATTTATATCAAATTTAATACTTAAGGCTGCCGACATTTCACTCGAATTGAGTTTTTTTGCTATTATCAAATAATTTGTGATTTTGGGAATTTGTATGCTTACTTTAGTAATTTACCTGATTTTTTGCTATATGGTTTATCATGTCTATTTTAATCCTTAAGTTTCCAACCACTTTACTCAAATTGAGCTTTTTTGGTGTTTGCAATTAATTGATTGAGTTCGCTCAATATGATACAGACTTTTGAGCTTAGCTGCCTTAAATATACACAATTACAATTTCCGTTTATATATTTTTTGCAAAGAAAAACTTATTGTGAGTAATTAAAGTGTGTAGTTGTATAAAATAACTCACTCAGGTAATAAAATTAGGTTAGAAAATCAATATTTGGCAAATTAAGTAAAATTACAGAAACAAACATAGATTCACAGTATGGAAATGCGCACACAGGGTGGCGTGAAATCACTCTGTTGTACATACACACACATACTCACACATATACAATAAAAAAAGAATATAACTAACGATTTGCATGTTTAAAAGCATTTCATTATATTTTAGCAAATCAAATGAACGTATGCAATTTTCAAACAAATAACAATACTGAACTGAACACAGGTACATAAATAACCTGCAACAACAATAGCAAAACATGAGCATGTGGAATGATTTGTATATATACAATAATAAATGTTGTGATTACGAATCGAAAAAACAATCGAGTGTATTAAAACAAGCAAAAAAGCCATAAAGCACGGCAAGTCGAACGTTTAAACGGGTATTTGTAGGCAGTTAGCCTGTTTCGGCACAGCCAACTCAAACACAGGCACACACATGCATTTGACACGGTTTAGTCACTAAGCAGTAGCCGCGGCGTGCGCGCTTAATGCGACTCCTGTCAATCAGCGACGCATGCAAAACAACGCTTAATAAGAAATTAATAAAAAAGCGCACAAAAACGTTACATGTGTAAACACATATACAAGTTTTTACATGCACACACACGTGCTTTACTTTACGGTGAGTTTTTACACGCCGCGTTCGCCTTGAGTCGGCAACCGAATACAACTTTGTTGACAGCAAATGTCACACATAATGAAGAAATCAATAAAATTTAGCGACAAATTTATTAAATTGTTGCTGGAATGAGCGCAATTATTAAAAGTGTACGGTAGAAGCGCAGTTGGAAGACTGTTAATTTTGGAAAATTAAATTTTTATGGGGAAAACGCAAAAATAACTTCGAATAAATGAAAAATAAAATTTTATAATTTATTTAGGAATAAATACATATGTATATAAAATATAATAAAAAACATATTTGCATAAATAAAAGAAATAAATAAAAAGAAATATCTATATACCTTATATATACATATGCATGTATATAATTATAATATATAAACTAGTACTTTTTCTTGAAATTTTTAATTTTTTTTGAGTTTTTTGATTTTTTATAAAAAGAAAAATATGAAATTAAAAAAACTCAAATCATATTATATAAAATAAAAGTTATAAAATTAAAAAAAAACTCAAAAAATTAAAAAATATGAGCTAAAACCACCAATTTATAAAATTTTATATTTTATATACATATTATTGTGCTATCAAAAATTAAAATCACTCAAATATCGCTACTTTCAGCATGAAAAAAAAAATTTAAAAAATTGCCACACCTTCCCTTAAATAAATAAATACATTACCTATAATTGTCACAAATTCGATTTATCGCTCTGCTCTCCCCACGCAATCGCTAGTCAAATCGACTCAAGCAATCAAAGTAAATGACCGCAAGCCGTCTGGCGTCTGCCGGCAAGCGGCTTCTTTGATGTGTATGTAATATGTAAATACACAATTTTTTATGTACATACATATAGTAGTATATAGACAGTTTGTTAGATTTTTGTTAATAAATTGAACGACAGCTGCAGGAAACTACAAATATTGAGTTGAAAATAAATTAAAAAAAAATATTAAAATAAAAAAAAATAGCAAAACATATTTTAATATAACAAAACTGTAAAAAGTAAAAATAAACATAAAAAACTAATACATAGCAAAAATAAATAATAAATATAATTTAAAAACCTTTAAACACCAATTAAAAAAGAAACAGTTTAATAGAAATTAACAAAATTATATAAAAAATAAAATATAAATTACAAAATTTTATATAAATTAATTAAAAAAGTATATATTAAAATAAAAATAAAAAACGAAATAAATAAAAATTAAAAAAATTAATAATAAAAAACAAAATGAAAAGCGAACTAAATATAAATTACACAATTTAACATAAATTTAAAACAAAAAAATTAAATGAAAAAATTAAAAAAAAATTTAAAAGAAATAAGTAAACATTAAAAGGAATTAACAAAATAATAAATAAAAAAGACAACTAATAATAAAAAAAATTCTAAATAAAAATTAACAAAATTTATAATAAAAATTTAAAAGGGCTTAAAAATTATTAATAAAATTAATACTAATAAAATTAAAAAAAAAAATTAATTAAAAACTAATAGCAAATTAAATATAAATTACACAATTTGACATAAATCGAAAACAACAAACAAAAAATTAAATTAAAAAATAAATTAAAAGTAAAAATTTAAAAAAATAAGTGAACATTAAAAAAATTAGAAATAATTATTAAAATTATAAATAAAAAACAATAAATAATAATTTAAAAATTCCAAACAAAAATGAACAAAAATTATAACAAAAATTTAAATTAATTAAAACAAAATATTAAAGAAGTCAAAATTAAATAAAAATGAAAAACGAATTAAATATAAATAACAAAACCAATGAAATAATTTTAAATAATTATTTTCAATTTAAAATATAATTGTATAATATTTAAATAGTATATTTTAAAAATATTTTTTATGCAATAACACACTTAATTTGGATTTCAACTTAAATTTACTAATCCCATCTTTTCTCTCCTTTCATTGCAGGTATGTAGCAACAAAATTATGTCAATAGCATCCATAAAAGAAGTAAGTAAATTGAATGCAAAAATAACTGTAAATTCTAAACTGCGACATTAACTTGAATTACCGTGTACTTTGAGTTAAAATACAGCCTACAACAACTTTTTTGTCTCTGACGGCCACAGGCATCAATATCCTCTATTAGACACACTTCGAAAAGCCCAGAAGAAGTGTGTGCCGCCCACGAAGCTTGCCATGATTTTGTCATATTTTCGCAGACACTTCATAGCGCTGCATCATAAATTTCACTTAAAAACACTTGCAACGACTGACAGTTGTGCCACTTCATTAGACACGGCAGCAAAAAACGGAAAAAGGCAAAAAGCAGAGCGCTAATAAACATGGTTAAAAAGTGGCAGCAAAAGACAAAACAAAAAAAAAAACAGTCGGCCTATAAGTCATCATTTGTCATTAGCCGCAGATAGACGGACAGCATGTGAGTGTCCAGCGTAGCAGAAATGAATGAAAACTCCTATTAGCCACGACTATAACTGTGAAGCATGCTTTTTCTTGCCATCATCTCAGTTTCGTGCCATAATATTGACTACTTGTATGCGCGTCTCACTGCTTTCGACTGCGCAAGCAGCACCTCAATGGCCTGCTGTGGCGGTATTTGTGAGAAGTTTGATTTATTTCTGATTTTTATTAACCGTTCTTTGCTTTTGCATGGCTAAATATGATTAATTTCAAAGCAAGAAAAGGCACTTATGCCAAAACTAGAGAAAAAAGTGGCAAAAACGCAAAAAGTAAGCAAGCGTCGGTGGGATAGTGATGCAACGCCGTGAAGTATGCAATGCTATTGATAAATGTCTTTTAATTTAGTTTTGTTGCGGAAATATGAAAAATAAGTTACAGTTATGAGAAAAAGTTAGCCGAGATATCGATTTATTAATTTGGTTAGATTTGTTTCGAAGTTTTTTTGCAGAAAATTTGAAATTTTTTTGAAAATTTATAAAAATATATTCCATTGTACATATACATATGTATATGCAAATACGAAAATCAAATAAATATATATTTTAAAGCAGAAAGTATTATTCACTTAAGAATCTATCCAGAAAATCTCAAATTTTCGAAAAAAAAATTTCAAAAATATTTTCAGAATTCAAAATCGAAACTTGCATATTTTCAGGTGCATTAAATAAATAATATTTAGGTATTAGGTAATAAATAGTATAATACTACATATAAAACGAAAAAAAAAAATTAATTTAACTGAACAAAGATTTTTTGAAACTGTAGGTTTTGAAATTCAGAAACAACCTTAGCATACTTTTAGGCGCATTAAGTGTAGTATTTCCATATAGTACAATATTATGTGTACTAATTATGCCTCATTGCGTTTTTTGTTAAACTCTTATAGGCTTTGGTCCTCAAAACTGACCCCAAATATCTACTCAAGTCAGAGTTATTAAAATCGAAGTTTAATTCTTGTTTCGAAAACCGTTTCCAATTCATCCTTCTTACGAAAAAAAACTGCAGCAAACTCATCTGCCTTTTATTAAATTTACGTCCATCAATGGCGCAACAACTTTACCTAACTCCTCCTTGCCACCACTGTTCCACGACTCACTTCCCTTTTCGGCGCTATTTTATAGCCAACTTCCTTTTTGGCAGTTTAAAATATTTCCAACCATTGTTTTTATTATTTGCTATTCCTATTCGATTTGATTACTTTTGTACAAGTCAACCGTAGTATATACATATATTTATACATATGTGTTGTTATTGTTGCACATACGATTCATATGCTTGTAAGCTGCCTGCTTACGGCGCTCCACCTTCACTACCCGCACCAACAATTCAACGAAAAGTCAATGAGTCTCATGTATGACTAAACAAAAGAATAATCAACGCCGCGCTGCCATAAAGGAAGCAGGATATCCATTAGAAAAAGGGGCAGCTGAAGGATAATAGCAAACGAACAGAGTTAAACCGGCGCCCACAACGGCAGTGGCTGAGATGTGCGCTGCGAATGGCCGAAAAAAACGAGTGTGCAGGAAGAAGCGGACTTCAAGAGCACGAAATCATATTTGATATTGAAATTCGTGGCAGACGAAAGCGTGTACACTTCGAGCACGAGGAGATGCGAGCGCGGTGAAGTTTGCAAATTTTTGAATTGTTGTATTGAGTAACTGTATATGCGAGCATTGTGTGGCTGACTGTGGCACATTGTTGCCACTTTAACCAACCTGCGAGGCTGCAACTAGCAACTGCTCAGCTTAGGGCTTGCTTGAAGCCGAAAGACAACGAACTGGAGTTGGAAAAAAACACCTAAAAAGGATACAGAAGTGTAGCGTTGGGCTTGAGTGTTGGCTAAGTAGCCAAATATAAGCGCATATGACAGCAGGGCTTAGCGAGTGCTGGCGAGTATGCGACTCAAGAGCTTATATTTGTTGTTGTTACTATTTTTTTTTTTTTGTTTTTTGCACTCATCATCGAACTGCCTTTTGCTTTGGCAATAACTTGCGCTGTTGAGTGGCTGGTCGAGACTGAGATGCTTGCGAGTTTCAGAGGAAAATATACATAGAAAAATGTACATAGACATACAATATTTACATGTATATATACATATGTATGTGTGTGTGTGTTAAGGCACAATATTCATATTTATTTTTAGCACACTCCAGCTATCATAAATTTACGCCACTCGTAACTCAACGCAAATCATGTGGGCAAAAAAAAACAACAAAAGCAAAAGTGAAATCACCAAAAAAGGACAACACACTCATCATTGCAGCACTTTGTGTGTAATAAAGTTGGCACACATACATACACACTCATGTGCACATTTAAATTTATATAACTTAGTATTTGCTTGGCTCATCAACAACATCCTTAACTCATACGCGATATCCTTCACTCATAAATTATTGTCTAGACTATGATTTTAACGTTTTTTGATTATGATTGTTGAAAATTTTTGGCCATAACCAGAATGTCCTTTTCCTTAACAAATGCCAATCGCACACATACACTTGCTTAAACACGGCAACAGTGTACACCTATCATTTTTATTTTATCTTATGGCTATATGAACATGCCTTTTATTTATTTGGCTGTTTGTGCTTGGTTGATTTTTTGGTTGAACGAGTGATGCGCGCAATTTTTATTTGACAAACAAAAAACGAGCACACAAAAAATGTGTGGATTTGAGAGGTTTTTGGTTTCATAAAAAAGTATACGCGTGAGATATCATATCAATAAACTTATTGTATGCGAATATGTTGACCAAGTGGGCGCGGAAAAGGTAGTGAAAAGATTAAAAGCGCGCTGTAATTAAGGCGGCTGCAAAGGTTTACAGCAGAGGGCGTGCAAAAAACAGGAAGCATAGAGTTGAGTGAAATTTAGAATGTTAAAGAAACAGAGTTAAATTGATTTAAAAGAAGCAATGCACAAAATTTTATACTAGTTTGAAGCAAAAAACATCTTTACGTGCTTTTTCAGCATACACCAACGTTATCACCAATTGTAGTGAATACGGTAAGAAACAATTCACAATTTCTTAGCATAGTAAAGAGCAATAAACATCTTTACATGCTTTTGCAGTATTATCGTTTACACCAACGTTTCACCAATATTTTTAGAAATTTTAATGAAGTGACGTAAGGTACCAATTCACAATTTTTTAATGTAGTAAAATGTAAGAAAACATTTTTACGTGCTTTTGCAGCATAATAGGTTACAACAACGTTTCACCAATGTTATCGGAAATTGTAATGAAGAATCTTAAGATGCCAATTAACAATTGTTTAGCATAGAACATTGCAAGAAAACATTTTTACATGCTTCCGCAGCAATGAAATTTACACCAACGTTTCACCAATGCTATCAGAAATTGTATAAATACGTAAGTGTGTTGAATACCAATTCACAATTTTTTAACATATTAAAGTGCAAGAAAACATTTTTACATGCTTCCGCAGCAATGAAATTTACACCAACGTTTCACCAATGCTATCAGAAATTGTTGTAAAATGTCTTTAAATGCCAATTCATAATTATTTAGCATAACAAAGTGCCACAAAACATCTTTACATACTTTTGCAGTAGTATCGCTTACACCAACGTTTTACTAATGTTGTCGGATATTGTAATAAAGTAACGTAAGGCACCAATTCACAATTTTTCAGCATAGTAAAGCACAGGAACTATATTTTAAGACATTTAAAGTAGTATGTTTTACACCAACGTTTCACCAATGTTTCAGAAATTGTAATAAAGTGACAAAGCTTAATTTAACTTAAGATTTGACTTCACGACTAAATTTTTAGAAATTCTATTACATCAACACTACCAACACCAATGTTAACTTAAGTATGAAATTTTTTGTGTAAACACTTACATCACTAACTTCCAAAATAAAATAAATTTAAGTGTTTGAACATATTTACTTCTTCAAAAATGATTTACTGTGCATTTAAAGCATATTTGAGTACACCAATGGTTCACCACTGAAAACTAAGTGCATTAAAGCATTCACAATTTAAATAATTTAACTCATATGTTGACTTGATAACATTTTGCTAGCAAATAAAGCAATTTTTATTACACCAACGTTACACCAATGATATTAAAAATGCATAATTTTATAATAATTTGCTAATTTAAATTAAATTTATTTGGTTTGTTGTGAAATTGACAAAATTTTGTAACAACAACGTTCACCAATATATTTTTTAAACAAGAAATTTTATTTTCTTCTACAAACTATGTAATTTAAATGTATGTATTTTGAAAATTATTATTATAATGATATCTTAATCATTGCTTTCGATGTTCACTAAGCTGTAGTCCGCATACAACCTTCAACTATTTAAATGCGGTTTAACATTTGAACATTTTACACGCACACATTTGTACAAACACACAACCACAAGCCACACTCAAGGTGACTGACTTGCCCCACTTCCACAGCTAACGTCCTTCAGCTGTTTTACCCACGCAACGACAGGCACATTGCCTCATTGCTGCACAACTACCAATCAGCGCTCCTGCGTGCAGCAGGAGTATACGCAAAAACTGTCGAACTGTCTGCTTACTTTTTGATTTATAAAATAACTAATGCAAAAATTTTTGCTCAAACAAACCAAAAAATGAACAACCAACAAGTAGTAAACCGACAATAAAACAGTATGGCAGCAACAACAACATTTATGTATATGTAGATGTATGTGTGCGCTGGCGAAAAGAGTTGCAACGCAATCAAAGAGTGATTCATGAAATGCAAAAATTAAATTCAATACGCGCAACACACACACACACTCATGCATGTTTGTGTGTATATAGCAGCACAGGTGTACATATACACATACGCTTGATATTTATTAAAATATGCAGACATTTGTGGGATAAAATTTTGTTATATCTAAAAACTTTGGCTAAAACTTACCGACTTTGGTTGGGAACGGGTGGGACGCTTTGCTGAAGGGGTAGCGAAATTATTAAAAATATTTATATTTCTAATAATGCGAGTTGAGCTGGGCGTAGCAGCGAAATTTTAAAAGACATACGACATCCCTCGTATGTACAAGGGAATTCGAAAGGGAATTTTTTAAGCAAAAGTTTTACTTGAAGTGGAAGGGGTTTTGAAAATATTATAGACAACCGCTATGTTTAAAAAAAAATTAAAATAATCAAAATGGTAAGAGAAGGTAAAAAAATCCATAAAGATACAAAAAAAATCTTGTAGATACAAAAAATTATTATCGAAGATACAAAAGTATCTGATAGATAAAAAAATATTTTCGAATTGACTATGTTGTAGCCAACCCCTATGTTTTGAAAACAATCAGAATAGTAAAGGAAGGCAAAAAATAGTATAGATACAAAAGTATCTTATAGATAAAAAAATTTTTATCGAAGGTATAAAAGTAACTGATAGATAAACAGTAAATTATGGATATAAAGTACATATTTTGGCCTAAAAAAAGTACATTTCAGTCATGGAACGACACTAGTGTAAAGATACAAAAGTATCTGATAGATGAAAAAATATTTTCGAATTGACTATGTGCCAACCCATATGTTTTGAAAACAATCACAATAGTAAAGGGGGCAAAAAATAGTATAGATACAAAAGTATCTTATAGATACAAAAATTATATTTGCAGATAAAAAGTATCTGATAGATAAAAAAAAAATTTTCAAATTGACTATATTGTAGCCAACCCTTATGTCTTGAAAACAACCAGAATAGTAAAAGAAGGCAAACAAAAAACCATAAAGATACAAAAGTATCTTATAGATACAAAAAAATTTTATCGAAGATATACAAGTATCTGATAGATAAACAGTAAATTATGGATAAAAAAGTGCATATTTTAAAGAAAAAAATATATTTGGGTCATGCAACGACCCATGTGTAAAGATACAAAAGTATCTTATGTTTAAAAAAAGTATCTTACATATAAAATAAATCTTATTGATATACAAAAAAATATATTTTACTTAAAAAAGTGTTTTTGAGTAATAAAATAACGCTTGCGTAAATATACAAAAGTATCTTATAGATAAAAAAAAAATATATGGGAGTTAAAACAGTATCTTTGCTTCATAGTACGATGCATATACTTAGATTTAACAAAATTTTCTAATTATAAAATTATTTTCGCCTATAATTGTAGCATTTTAATAATATAGTAGCACAAGATTTTTAAGTGTATGCAGTAATTGGCCTGATAACAGCCAAACCATCGAGCTCTCGTAAGAAAACGGTTATGTTCAACCCAAAATTGTCGTTTGTAAAAATTTCTAAGCTCCCACAATGCATGCCAAACTACTCGATATGCTGAAAAAGTTTCCGCTTCGAATTTTACTCATATTTCACTCTTCTTTTTTTTTGTGATTTTCATTTTTCTGCACAATTTTTTACACACAAAACTCCACAACGCCCCACTTGCTGCGCCACCAAACCGCGCCAACTGCATTTCTCAAACAAGCGCACTCATTCCTTTGCATATCTCTACGCTTGGCCACCGCCAACACACCGCTATGCGCTCACACTCTCTTCGCTCAGCCATTCGCCATTCATTCAAGCATTCAAACGGCTCATTCTTTCAGTTATGCCTTCATTTATTTATTTGTTTATTTCTTATGCATTCCCTTGCCCATATCGGAAATGTCATGTCAAGTTAGTCGTCAGTCGCCGCAGCAGGACAACAAAAGGACATGCATACATTCAATGCTTGCACGTTGCGCTCGCTCGCTACCTTTGGAATGCAAATACGACTGACTTGCTGTCTGTACACCATCCCCACCTTCATGCTAGTATCACTTGTCACACATACACATGCATAGGTACAAACACAGCTATGTTGCATATGAAAAATGAATGGAATCTACTTGTGTATCTCTGCGGAATTATTTGCTGCAAAATAATAAAATAATAAGCAAATATGCTACTTTTTTTAGCTGGCATTTTTTCTATACCAACATTTTTCTCTGTAGATACACAAATACACAGATACTTGCATATAAATAAATATGCTTAAAAACGCTTGCAATGAGTGTGCAGCAACAAAAACCTTGTCAGGCTTGTTGTTTGATGCTACAATGTTCCTGTTGGAATTTCAACATACAGCTAACGGTTTCGCAATACCTTCGGTGTATATCTTCTCTAATAGACAATTGTCATCTGGGGTATTTCGCATTGTATACATATATTTTTGTATTGAAAAAAGAACAAACAAAAAAGAGATTGTTTGTTGTTGTCTTCATTTGTTACTGTAGCAAATTATATCAGTATTTTGTATTTATATTTGCGTTTGTGCTTCTATAGATTTTTCTCAAGGGTACACTTGATACGAACAATACTCTCCTAGCCCGGGTGCATTGCAAGTGATGCCGCTTGAGCGGCTGCTGTGCATTTGTTTTTTAGAAATGAAATAACTTGAGAGCTTGTCTTGTATTAACAAAAAAGTATTAAGAAACTTATTCAAAAAGTTTCAATACGTATGCCGTTAACGAGAAGGTTTCTTAAAAACACGTTTTTGCAGAAATTGTAAAAATGTAAAAAAAAAAAATTTTCATTAAAAAAAAATTTTAAAAATTAAAAAAAAAAAATTTAATTAAAAAATATTGTTTAATTAAAAAAAAATTAATTTATTTTAAATTTAAAAAATCATCTTTTAGCTCTTCAATAATGATTTTGTATCGATTTAAGACTAAAATTGTATCTGCAACTTTGAGATACTTTTGCATCTTTCAGATATTTTTCGTAATTTTGCGATAATTTTGTATTTAAGTGTTAAACACGTGTTTAAAACACGTTTTATCAGTTTTTGCATACTTTTTATAGTTGGAGATACTTTTGTATCTTCGAGATACTTTCGTAACTTTGAGATAATTTTATACAAAAGTGCTAAAAGCTTTTCAATAATTATTTTCTGTGTATTTAAGACCAAAATGGTATATGCAACTTTGAGATACTTTTGCATCTTTCAGATATTTTTCGTAAT
This sequence comes from Bactrocera dorsalis, assembly GCF_023373825.1. Lineage (NCBI taxonomy): Eukaryota > Metazoa > Arthropoda > Insecta > Diptera > Tephritidae > Bactrocera > Bactrocera dorsalis. The sequence continues at coordinate 10,563,701 of NC_064306.1, read as the reverse complement.
TTTGTGATACTTTTGTATTTAAGTGCTAAAAACATGTTTAAAACGCATATTATCAGTTTTTGCATACTTGAAATACATTTTTAATATTTGAGATACTTTTGTATCTTCAAGATACTTTTCGCAACTTTGAGATAATTCTATACAAAAGTGCTAAAAACATGTTAAAAACGCATATTATCAGTTTTGGGTTCTCGAAATACATTTGCTAACTTTGAGATACTTTTGTGTTTTTGAGATACTTTTGTATCTTTGAGCTACTTTTACAAAAATTCCATATTCACGTTCTCTGTGAGTGGCTAACCTGCATATTAATATTTTTACTGCTGTATTTCCCAAAATTTAAACAAAATTTTGTTCTGATGAATTTCTACCCAAACTTCGTAAGTCACCAATTTGGCTTTGCGCCCGCATTTCATAATCCTTTTCGAATCCTTTGCTTCATCTATTGCTCGCAAACAACAAAAATCCACTTTCATTAGTTGACTTGCTCAAAGCCTGATGCTCACCATCACGCAACCACCACTCAACTGTCTGCGATGCCCTCAAGTGTAAGCAATAATTGCAAACGTGCGCATTATAACTAAATGTGAGTAAAAAAAAAAAACAAAAATAAAGTAACGCACGTTACAAAAAATCTTATGCATACATATTAATTTTTCGACTGGCTATTTTACAGTTACAAAAGCGCAAATCATTGATTTATTTGCAATTTGCTTTTATCTGCCCGAAAAAGGTTGCGCCTCCACACGCTTGTGGCTACCCACACTGCCGGCACGCCGTCAAACACAAAGCAACCACATCAGAGTACCGTTGTAATAACCGAAAATAAAATTATTAATAAAAAAAGGTAGCAAAGATACTTATGTAGATATTTTCTGTATGAAATATATTATGAATTGAACCTTTTCTAGCGACGCCAACAAATATAACGACTGACATAACGCGACAATGTGCGGAGTAAAGGCTATTGGTGACCGCATTTTAGTTACGCATATGAAGTATGTATAGCTGTCAAAGAAATATTTGAGTTTTGAGCGCGAAAAAGAGACAATAAAAAAACAAAATGAATGTTGACGGTGTATGTGTACGCCGCGGCGTATGAGTGACCGCTACGAACACTGAGTGTGAGCGACTTGCCCGCTATATACTTCGATTTGCCTCAGACACGACCTGCAATTCATTTATTGCCACGACAGCGTAACCCTTTCTTGACAACAACTTCCTTTTGCGACGCATTGTATAGCGATACATTTATTTATTTATTAAAATCGCTTTTTTCGCTTGCTGCCTTGTTGTGCGCCCGACGTTTTTTTGACATATGAGTATGGAAATTTGGTAAAAAGGATATATGCGCGCATGCAAATACAGCACTACACAAATAATAAAAACGCACATACACACGTAAGCTTATTTGATTGAAAAAGGATACGCACTCATGCGGGCAACTTGAATCGCAAACGATTTGTAATTAACAAAATTGCCAAGCAGCCAACTCACACCAGCTAACTTGAGCGCGAAGAAGAGTTGAAGCCGAAACTGAAACTCTGACAGGCGGCAACAGAGGCAGCGCCAGAAAGATACGCGCGGCAGCAAGTAGGACAGAAGGAGGCAGAGCGCGTGACAGAAAGAAGTATAGAAGCCGCGCAGCAGGAAGAAGCACGCTAGACGCGCGCTGACAAGAACGATGCAAGCCATGAGGACAGAAGCAGGCAAGCCGCAACCACCAATGCAGCGCTTAACCACCCACTTAATCACAGCGCTGCAACAATTGATGAATGCTAAGGCGCGCGCCTTAGCGCAGCCACAATGAAGATAAGCGCAAATATAACTACGAGCACGTAAAGAAGCCATTCAAGCAATCGCGCCAAGTATTAGACCAAAAAAAATCTATAAATTTATAGCCAAGCAGCAAATGTCAAGCAAAAGGGTGTGTGGCGTTGACGAAGAATTTGCTAGCGACATGCGCGGCGTCGCAGCGGCATATCACATGTGTCGCCAAAAGCGACGTACACGACGCAAGCAGCAGCAACAGCGTATGTCAAAGGAATTAAAATTCATTGGAGCTGAAAAATTTTAAAATATAACTGCTGGCTGGCTTGAAAAAGGCGGGTAGCAATATGCGGCACACACACACACATGCAATGCTGCGACGTCTGCCTGCTGAGTTAATGTGTGTAACTTAAATGCGCGCTCGCTCACTCCACAGAGCGCGCACAAGCAAAAAAAGGGTTTAAAGACAAAAGTCGTCGTGACAATGCCATTGATTTTTGCCTCTACACGCGTGTATGATTTTTAATGTCTAAGCCTAAAAGCAGGCAATATATATTGTTAGCACACAAACAAAGATACATGGCGAGCGCGCCTTGCTGCACGACAACAAGCGCACACACATGTTCGACGCACACACTGTCACAAAAGCACTTTGGTGTCCTTTTTGCCTAATACAATTGGCTGGGGTGCGCGTGACCGTGTGGGGAGTTAGCGGCGACAAAGTTTTCAAGCAGTTCGCATGGCACAAGCGAAGCCGTAGACGTAGCTTAATTAAGATATGTGCATAAGTATTGGCATGCACACACACATGCGCGCACACATTAATAGAACTGCTTGCTGTTACGCCCAGTTATTGATGACAATGCTTGCATAAAAATGTGTAGACGTCTGTGGGGGAAGGGAAATTGCTCTACTTATCATAATATTTTTGGTTGTTGCTTCTCAGCAGCTAGCTAAGGGCGGTTAGTTGAGTACACAACTCATGTCTTTACATGTATATATGTTTGTATGTGCAACAGAATTGATAATTTTTGCATAAATTTTAATGAAGGTCTAAGGCAGCCACACACAACACCCACGCGACCCAAACAATTGTCATTAACTCTTACTCAAGCTCCGAATCCCCTCTCCTCCCGCCCTCTGCCTTAACTTCTCTCTGCCATTTATATTATTATTAATGATTACGAAATGTCGATTGCGGGTGCGCGCACACCTGATACATATCGGCTACGCTACTTGGGAGCTAGCATACACGCAGTTTTGTGGTTTAAAGTGCCCAAAAGTAGGCAATGAAAATATTTAATATGTTATTAAACATTTAGCTGGCAGTTGTAACATGAGTGTGGGGTTGATTAACCAGAATTATGAGTATGAGCGCATAAAAGTAGGTAACAGCTGGTTTCAAATAATGCTCATAGCCGAAAAGTATGCTATATTTTTGGTATTTGATTTAATATTACCTATACCGACACTTTACTCGCAAGCAAAGCATTTGACATTCAAAATTATTTTTTTTTGTACGCCTCAGCACCCAAAAGTATGCAACAGCAACTCACACACATCTTTTAATACACATTTTTCTATCAGATTTGATATAAATATGAATTAGTAAAGTTTTTATTATTAAAAATTAACAGCCAAGTCAGCACGCCCAAAAGTATGCAACATTTTTCACATATAATTTTATATTTGATTGTTCCACATGTACGAATTCGGATTTAAATTATAATTTATTGGAAAAATATGACCGTCATATATCAACACTTTAACGAAATAACGGTACAGCTAAGCGCGCCTGTAAATATGCTTTACAACTGCTGCAGTCACAGCGAAATCAGCTGTAACAACACACTCAAACCCAAAATTACTAAGTAGACAACACTCAAGGTGCAGAGAAAGTATATACGTAACATGAAACAACAACAACATTTAATACAACGTACCATGGCACACTAGCTAGCCAATCAGTCAAAGTTGAAACTACACAAAGTCAAACTTTGTTGATGAAATGTAATTATAAAGGTACACACACCTATATACACAGACAAATACATTCATATGCAAATGTTGGCTTGCCGGCTATATGATTTCGGGGTACAACAACCAAGTGTTGTTGAATATGAAAATTTTTACCAAAGCAGTTTTATAATTTTCGGCAAATATTCGACACCAAAACGTAATATAACACATACACATGGTGAAATTTGCTTGGGTGTTTGTATAGTTATGCGCCTGAAAGTCTGTTACAACTATACCCCACAATATTGAGAGGCTGTCTGTCGCTCTAGCTGTGCTTTGTTTGCTTTTGGCATCAATTTATGAATTCTCCTGCACATACACACATTCACAACTATCAATATATACATATATATATGTAACTGTAATATATTCGGCAACCACCGTTGGATCGTCTTGAGTGTCGCTGTTCGTTAGTAGTTGAGCACACAATCATCGGATCATACTCTGCGCACATTAAAAAGGGTTAAATATTCAAACCGAGTTGATTTATCGTTTTAATATAACAAAACGTGAAATATAAAGCATCAAGTTCGTGGATAAATGAAGGAATTCATATACATATGTACATATGCATATGGATTAAACACATGAATGCCTGTTAATACCTCGCACTGATGTAGATGAATACAAATGAGTGAAGAGGATAAAGTTAGGCAAGGCAAAGAACTGAAGAAATATTACAAATAATTTTTTGTGCTGGCTGAAATTTATGAAATTGATATATAAAAGAGTTGCAAATGCATATATTTTCTATTAATCTCTACTCGCAACTCAATTGAAACACCGCTACACTTAAACTATGCAATTCTAAGTACACCAACACTACACCAATTGTTACAACCTAAGTTGTAAGCATTTAAATTGTTATATTTAGTTGTTATTTATTACGCTGATATAAAGTTTAGGTGCTTTACATGCACCAACGTTTCACCAATGATTTTTTTTTTGTTTTAAATGCTGCTATTTACTCACCTATCTGATAAACTTTAATTTTTCAAATTTTCGCACACTTTCGTGTTCATCAACACTACACCAATGGTTGCCTTATACGTTTTAAGCAATTAAAAAGCTTTTCTTGTACGCTCTTTATTACTCTGGTGTTTATTTTATGCGTTTTGAACACACCAACGTTTCACCAATGATATTTCAATTTGGTGTGTAACACTGGGAAACTCATCGTTGCTAAAATTACCTACTTATTAGACAATTTCGAATGAAAATTATGCTATATTGCCCACACCAATACTGATAACGGTGGTGTGTTACTCTTTCTCTGCTCTTCCAAGTACTCAATATTTCAATAAATCATGCAAATACACAGAATATCACCAGCTTGTGTACGCAATATCGATTTATTTGCACCCCTGATTTCGCAATTCGTCGAACGTGCATTAATTAACGAAATGCTTCAAAATAAAATATTTCGTAAGACTGCGCTGAATGCGGTGTTTCAAAACAATGACGTACCCCAACCACTTTCACAACACCTTCCTTACACACCCACCAAACAGTTGGCGCCCATTCTCCACTAGCCAATTTTCAGCACTACCATCTTTCACCTCCAAGAAAAAAGGTGGTTGTGTGCCAGCCAATTCTTTAAGCGCCGCCCCACCCACGCGCCTACACTTCACTGCGCATCAACGGCGCTGCACCCACACCTGTCGCCGCCTAAGCCGCAAATTTCCTTTTTCCATTTCATCAACAGTCAAGGCAACGCCAGCAGCCTCCCAAGCGCTACGCCCGTCTTCATTCGTTGCGCTTTACTACATTACTCCAGAGATACCGCACACGCACACACAGATATATTTACACACTTCTGCCGCTATCGAAAGGGTTAGATATTTCGTATTTTTGCGCATTGATTTTACTTTACAATTGTACACTCCTGCTTTGTATGTATGTGTGTTTCAAATTACCTCTTTGAAAGCAGTCAAAATTTTAATACGAACGCTCTCAAGCTGAATTGATCGGCTGTCGCTTGCTTGAATATCTGCGTATTGTTGCTGTCTTACTTCTTTATTTATCGAACTTCGAAATTATACAACAATTGTTGCTAATAGTATGCCACAATTGTATGCAAGTCGTATTGTTGTATCGAGCAAAGCCTAAAGGGGTGCAAAGCTCGTTGTTGTTGTGGAAGAAATCATTGATTGCTACGCGCAAATACACAAAATATTATTTGTAGTTGTTGTTAATCATATTTAACTTGTTGTCATTTTACAATACTCTTTGCTGTTATTGTTGTTGTTGGCGACAGTTGGATTAAAAGTTTTGTAATTAAAATTTTCGTAGCTGAGGCGACACCGCGTTCCAGCAATGGGGTTGATAGTCGACTTTCGACGGCGCTGAGCGTTGTCTTTGTCAATATGCGGCAGTGGCAGCAGTGAGGTATGACTTGCTTGGCACAAGGGTTGTCTTTGATTTGTAAACGAAATTAATGCAAACAATTGGACTATTTAGTTAGCATTTTGCCAAACTTTGTCCAATGCTATTGATTTTTGAATTCGCCTGCTTTTTGATTGTTAAGTTTCTGTGCTAAAAGCGGCGGATGTGTGTCTCAAAGCGGAAATGCTAGAGAGTGATTAGTGGCATAAAAAATTGTCATAAAATGTTGACTATTTTCACAGCGCTGCAAGTTTGCTACATATAATGTTGGTAAAAATATTTAGAAAAAATGTTTAAAGCGAGGATGTAGCACACCAATGTTCAACAATGGCGTTGGAAATGCAGAGCTAGTATTTGCAATGCTTTTTTTCGCACACCAATGTTGCAAAAAAGCTTCCTAACTACATAGAAACTCATTCTACACATTTGCACTTGCAAATTATTAGTAAAACTGTATTTTAAAGTACACCAACGTTTCACCAACATTACAAAAATATGCGCTGCCTACATAAAAATGCTTCGTAGACATCCACACTTGCACATTTGTGCTGAAACTATTGTTTTAAGTACACCAACGATTCAACAATATTGCAAAAATATTCGCAAATTTCATAAAAATATATTTTCCACTTCTACTTTTGCAAATTTGTTGTAAACCTGTGTTTTAAAGCACACCAACGTTTCAACAGTATTGCAAAAGTGTTTTCTAACTCCATAAAAATTCATGGCAGACATATACACTTGCATATTAGTGTTCAAATTTTATTTTTAAGTACACCAACGTTTCAACAATGTACAAAAAATTAATATAACATGTTAAAACTTATAATACATTTTTATAAAAATATTTTATTGTTAAAATTTGTTGCTAAAATACACCAACGTTTCAGCAATTCCTAATTATAAGCTGTTTAGTAACATAAAAAATGGCATAGTAATCGTTATTTCGAATTTATGCTTTTTTAACCTACAATGTGAGCAAAACACAACTCCAACGCCATTTACAACAAACATTATTTACACATGCATTTTGTAGGCAAATGACAAATCTATTTTAGCCATGTAAACAACTTACAACAATAAGTAACCCGTTCACTGCGCCATTTATTTTTATTTTTGCCTGCATGCAACAGTCAACGGTAGCAACAAGCATGCATGCAATACATATATGCGCGTATGCGAATTTCGCGTGTCAGCGAGGCATTAGTTAAAAGTCGCCGCAGAAAACCAATAATCACGCATGTGCAACAACTAGTATGCCAACTAACTAAATAAATATTTATTGCCACGAATGATTCTGCATATGCTAATACATTTGTGTGCGCTTGTTTCGATTGTTGTTGTTTGTAGTTGTTCTTGCCATATACATATGTACTTGTATAGCCGGCAAATGCAAATGTGCGCCAAAAATCAAACATAAACTAATCACCATGAATTTATTTATGATAATTTGTTGCACACATACGATTTATTCATTATTTTTCTGGAAATATGTAATACGACTTGCGTCGCATTTATACGTAGCAGTGCCATTATTACCAATAAACAATAAAATGTTACCAAAACTATAAAACATAATTAGTTGACATTAAAAGCGCATAATAAACACATGTGCTGCGTCGATGATGGCAGTTAAGCAGGCTAGCGTACATATAATATGATATGTGTGCACATATAAATATGCGTGTGACTGTATGCGTGCATGAGGATACTTAAAGCGCTGGCGAAAGCCATTAAAGTAAGCGCTTGCCTGCCACATGTTGACTTTTCCTATGAAAACTATGTAGCAACTAGGCAATAAGCAGTTGTTTTTATGGTTTTATGGTTAGAACTGTCAAAAATTATTTGTTAAATGCACATATTAATACGTAAATATTGCTGACAGAAATCAAATTGTTATTAGAAAAGCATAGAAAAAGGAAAAATGCTGTGATAATGCACTGTAGTGAAGCAGAAACTAAAACAAAAGTGTAAATATTGCGCTATACTTTAGTAACACACTGTATGAAAAGGTTAAAAATATATATTTTTACGCCTTACTCTCCGAAAATACAGTAGGAGAGGGTTAAAAATCTTAAAAATTCAAATTTGGCTCTAAACTTTCAAAGCTCACTGTATAAAATTCCAAAAAAGTAAGACAACTTCATGCTTGACAGTAGGCGGTAACGGTAACATTAAGTAGACGACTGCGGCAACATAATTTGATTAAAAATCGCAAGCGATTGTGGCATCGAACGCTGCCAGTTGGCCGAAAACGGCGGTGGAGTTAGCAAAACTTCTATTTATTTTACCTAACTAAGCGACATATAGGCATATGTGGCATACTTCAAGGCGCAAGACGCACATATATCATACAACAACAACTGTAATAGCACACAACCAACAAATGAACTCATTAGCATATGAGCGAGTAACAGTTTGACTGGCAGTGGAGTGAGAGCAGAGTGGGAGACTAGAGTGAGAGTTGCACGGATGTGTGTGTGTGTAAGGGTTTGTGTAGCGAAGTAACATCTATAAAAACAAAACTGTCGCTGCTGTTGCTACAACACCCCTACTGCCGCTACACAGTAGACGCAAGAGCTTTGGTAGTCACGCATTTGACAGTTTGTCAAAGTACATACAGAGGGAATGCAAACGGGTTAAAAGAAGAAGAGTTAGAAGAAGTAACACACAAGCAAATGAAACACACGCACATAAAAACTCAGACTAAATAAGGCTGTGAAGAGAAAAAACAAAGCAAAATACGCATACATACACGCATACATACATATACATACATTTATATGTCTATCTTGCTTTCATATACATGTTTGCATAAAAAAAAAAACGAAATATCGTAAACAGCATAGACAAAATACGGCAACAACGAGCTGTTCGAGATGTGCCTTGGAATTTTTGAAAAGGCTTTAATTAATTGAATAAAAATCGTAAGCACAGACACAGCCTAGCATATATACACACACACACACAGCCTGCTTGTGTGAAGCAGCAAGACACACATTTGTCCTCGTTATTTGCCCATAAAGTCGTGCATACACAGAGATAATGTGCGTCAGTGTCGTGGAAATCCTTTCAAGGCTTACAACAAACACACACGCACGCACTTTTTCGCCTTTAGAATAAATAAATAAATGAATGACAGCACAAAAATGAAGGCGGCACATCGCGTAGGTTTAAGCCTTTCCATTTTTCGAAAGCCAATCGAAAATTGGGTGGCACAACATGCGTGTACAATTAAAAGAAAGCAGTAAAAAAAGAATAAACAAACATATAGAAAGAGTTGTGGCATATTAGAATATATGTAACGTGGAGTGGCTGCTAAATACGTTATGTGTACTGTGCGTGTGTATATATTTGCGCTCCATTAAGACGATTTAAGAAGTTTGCAAACAAAATTAAGTAATTCCACCAATATTTATAGCTAGGTGTATGTGTGTGCTTTGTGGGCATTATAAGGATGTCACGCAATTAGTAATGCTACACAAAATTTTAAAGGAATCGAGAGGATAACAACTGGTTTTGCTAAAAATAAAGCAGTATTGGAAAAAATTGCAGGAATACAAATATTTTTGTATAACTAATGCGAAGAAATATTATATTTTCAAATATTGCTGAAACGTAGGTATAAAACTTATAAAAATACAAATATTTTAGAAACAAGTAATTCATGTTAAAACTATAATTTTTTCAAACATTGGTGAAACGTTGGTGTAACGTTGGTTAATGATAAAATAAAAAAACTGGCTTCGTAGCAGCTTACAAACTCACGACACACACTTTAGCATCGTTATTCTGCATTTTTAAACTATTGGTGAAACATTGGTGTATTGAAAATCGCTATATTTTTAGCGTTTAGCTGCTGTAGGATACATAAAGGTATAAATTTGACATTATAACGCTTTTTAACACCATTGTTGAAACGTTGGTGTGTTCAAAATGCACTTTTGTTCTTTAAAAAGTATATAAAAACACATTTCAGCTTTTATTGCCAGCATAAGCTAATATTTCAACATCATTGGTGAAACATTGGTGTATACAAAATGAAATTTTATTGCTCCAAATGTGTTTGAAAAAAGATTTTTGTACGATTGGTGAAGCGTTGGTATAATAGAAACCTTTTTTATTGCTTTAAATGCTTTTTAAAACAGGTTTTGGTATTCAATTATATAATTATATTTGAAAAGATCTTCTAGCTGTAAAACTGTAAAAGTTGTTAAAACTGAAGCCTTATATTAACCCTCAGCAATCTCAAATTGTCTCACCTACAAGCAATAATCTCAATTGCTTTGCAATCAGCACTAAATACCATATCTCAATGTCTTTGATATGGTTAATAACAACAAATATAACAATGAGGGGCCCGCAAAAATGTTTACGAAGTGGGTTATATCTGCCATAAATTCATATAAATTAACAATGGGCAAAAAAGTTTTAATTGAAAAATATTAAATTTCGACAAGCGCTCAAGCGCACAGTCACTGTCAAATATAAAATGTGTGTGCTTAAAGCAACAAATACAATATAACAGAAAACCACACGCGTTGTAGGTACATATCTACGTATAGGTAAGAGCAAATAAGAGAAAAACAACCGCCAGGCATAATAAATTAATTGATTAGACATCCTCACATTACACAAAAGGCACGAAAGCAACAACGCAGAGTGAATGCTATGTGCCTGCATGTGTGTATGTGTTTGAGATTGTAGCGAATTTATGATTGTGTATTTTCGAGGAAAATATACGCGGGAGTAGCATTGATAGTGTATATGTATGTGTGGGAAAACATAAAATAATACAATCACGGCGAAATCATATGCAGCCAACAGCAACAAACAAATCATCTTCGGTTGTAAAGAGATTTTTATGAGCCAAAGCGAAAGGTTAAAATTTCACCACCTATGTTTGGGTTACAATTTTCTTAGCATATTTCTAGGGTTGGCAGTATGCATATTCATAAAACGCGACAAGCGTTTGCAACAAAAGGCAACAATATTATTCAATTTTGCAAGGGAGTGGTAGTCATAAGAAAATATGTAACGGAACTTATATACACGTGGTAAAAATGGCTCGAACAAATAATAACCACTTGCGGTGTAATTCAATATGAAATTTACGAGTCTATAAATAAGCTGGAAGGGTATCCGTGGCATTGTTGCTTGTAGCCGAGACATGTGAAATAAACGTGGCTAAGAGGCAAGCACATTTGAAGAATTTGTTGTTATTTTTTGGGCCTTTGACATTTTTGTAACAGCAAGTGAAATTTGCTAGAGAAAAAGACATACATATGTATATGTATGTATGTTTATGCACGTTCTCTTATTTTTTTACGTTAAAAAATAAGAGGTGGAATAAGAACAAGGGTAAACTAACGCTAACACAAGAAATATGCATTTTCATATTATGCAAAAAGATCTTAATCAAATTTTTAATAGTAAGCGATTTTCACTCAACTTTTACTCAAACAAAATACTCATTCTACAATACAAACTAAACTTAAAATGCCTAAATTTTACCCTAACTGAATAAATAATTTCAAAATTTAAAAAAATCGTATAGCCACAATGTATAACAACAATTTAACACTCAATTTAAAAAGAAACTCAAAGGGTAAAAACAAAATAAAAAACAAATATTTGAAAAAACTCAACAATTCAATTTAAATAGTCTATAATTACAGATAATAAATTACAAATATGCACAGTAATAAGTTTACCAAAAGCTACTCAAACAAGATTGTGTGAAAAATATATCACTCAATTTTTACTCAAACTTTTAAATAATGTACTTTTTAATTTTAACAGTAGTAAATAGAACTAAATTTACACGAAAATTTTTGAGTGCAAAAATAAGTCACTAAATTTTTCACTCAAACTTTTAAAATTTAATTAAAATTTTTTTTTTTTAATTTGTAGTCAAAATCAAGCTGCACAGAAAATATAACGCTGAAAATTCGGTACACCACTTTCCAACTCAAACACATAATTCAAAAGTTTGAGCTAAAAAAGAAATCACTCAATTTTTAAGTCAAACTCTTAGAACATAAATTTTTTCATGTTAAGTTTTCATCTCTAGTTAATCAAGCTAGACAAAAAATTTCAGTTTACAATAAGCCAAAACAGTTTTTAACTCAAACTCAAAAGTCCGATGTTTTAGCTAAAAAATCACTCAGCTTTCAACTCAAATGTTTATATTAACTAAACAAGCTATTAAGCATAATTTATATTTTTTTCAATATAAAAATATTTTATTAGCAATATTTGAGTTAGATATTAAGTCCACTCAAGCTCTTCGCAGTACTCTAAATGCCTCACTCAACGCGGAGCTGCCACTGTTGTACAGCTTTTCGTCAACTGCTGACAACCACAATCTTTGTGTGTTATTTGTAGTTGCAATTTTCATAAAGTTTTGTACAGAAACACAAAAGCACACAGGTACATACAAACATATGTATATAATATATGTGCAGTGTATATATGGATGTATGTATATTATGTGTACTGAAATATTAAATGAGATTGCCGGTGTTTTGTGTTGACGAAAATATGATAATTGGCAAATTTGACAAGGGAATTTTTCTTCAGTTTGCAATAGCAACAACAACAAGGTACCAACAAGCCCCAAGGCGCTTAAATATGTATGTATGTTCGTCAAATGTATGTGATTTTGTAAATTCTCGGCATACGCGCACTTTCCGTGGTATGCGCACACATACAGACATACCCACACATACGCTTACTTACATATAATTAATCATACATGCATATATGCTAGCTGAGATATTGAAAATTTTCGAATAACGTCAAAGACAAGACAAAGTTTTTAACGGCTTCTGTAAGGAACACACATTTGTATGTATGTGTGTACGATTTTACGACTTGCATGAATGTTGGCTACATATGCTTGTTATTGCTTTTATTATGCGCCTGCTTGTAGCTGCTGATTTTTCGCTATTGTTGTTGTTTTTGGGGCGTGCATGATTTTTTAACGACAAGCGCAGCGCGCACACACACACACAGCACGAATGCATATGTGCTTGGTTGCTATTATGTACTTGAAATTAATTTTATTTTACTTTGGGGCGGTTTTTAATTGATGAACAAAAATTGGCGTTTGCGGTGCTGTTTTGGGGTTCTGATTCTGATTGCAGCTACGTTGGTAAGAATGAGTAGAGCGGACTGGTATACATTTTTCTTAGTTCAAAGTAATTCAAGACGTGATTACTGGATTTTTAACGTTCATACAACAATCAAAATTTATAATAAAGTATAATGATTACTTGTAATGAATTCATTATAATTATTTGTTATAATTACTCATAATGATTACATTATAAATATTTGTAATGATTACTTGTAATTATTTCATCACAGGTATTTATAGTGATTACATTATAATTATATATAAGGATTACATTATAATTACATGTAATGATTACTTTATAACTACATGTAATGATTACATTATAGTTACATATAATGATGTTATTATAATTACTTGTAATGAGTACATACGATTACGTGGGTAATCAAATATGATTACATGCAAACTAGTAATGATTACTTTTGAAATAATTTTACAAACATATTTCCTTTGTCAAACTATTCTCTTTATCAAACCAAAATATACACTTAAACCTACCCACAAGCCGCCCACTGCATCATACATTTCTAATTGTTCTCTCTCAATTACTTCCAGATTAAAGCACTTATCGAAGAGGTACAACGCCTGCGCACACTCGAACAAGCACAACTCACACAAATACAACGACTTGAGGATCACTTAGAAGTGAAGCGTCAGCATATTATGCGCCTAGAAGCGCGTCTCGATAGCCAACAAATCAATGACGCGCACAACGAAGCGATCGCAGCCACCGCCAACAACACAACAACAGCAACAGCCACAGTGAGCGCTGCAGCACCCGCGACATGTGATGTTGTGCACGATGTTGACGATGATGATGAGGATAATGAGGAAGTTGTTGACACCACTGCTGACGCTGATGCAGCGGTTGACAAAATCGATTTAACCACAACAACAACAACCGCAACAACTGAGTCGCAAGATGCTACAGAAGCTAGAGCTGATTTCGCCGCCGATCGCGAATGTGAGCAGTTCAATGCGGCGACGGAAGACGCAAATGCAACAACAAACACAACAACAATAACGGCAACAGCGACAAATAACGACAACAACGGCAGCACAACAACAACAACAACAGCAGTGGAAACAACACAGCAAATGTCACAACAAGTTGGCGAGCTACAAATCAAAAAGGAAAATCAGTGAGTCTTAAAGTTTGATATGACAGCACTTCTCAATCGTCAAATATTTGTCTCTAAGCTACGTTTAGTATAATAATTTTCCAAAAGTAAACAACAACAATTGAAATGCTTAGCGCCAAATATTGTTTCTATGAAAAAATCAGTTCTAAACGCTTATCTCTAATTTATATCATATTTTTTCTCATTTCTCGCACTTGCACAGCAGCCCACTCGATTTGGACGTGATTAGTCAGCAATCGGCCATAGCTGCTGCCGCAGCCGCCGCCGCTGCCGCTTGCGCCAATGATCCGAACAAATTCCAGGAATTGCTGCTCGAGGGCACCAAAGCGTTGGCGGCCGCCGCCAATGCTGCCGAGGGTAAGTTCACATTCATCTATTATTTGTTTGTATGTGTGGTGGTTACACGTCTTCTTATTGTTCTGCTTGCTTAACACTTCACTTGCGCTTATCTGCGTTGATATCTGTTGCACATACATTTTTTATTCAGAATCTTTACACAAGTATTTATGCATTTATTGTTTTACTATCTTCTGATTCATTTGTTTGCTTTTTTACAATTATATTTTTTTTTAATATATGTGTAAGCACATATTAAATATACAACAAATGTGTATGTGGGTGTTTGTTTTAGCCGTAAATTCTTCTTACGCACACATTTGCTGCTGTTGTTGTTTGTATGAGGCTTAAGCCGCTCATAATGATGAATAAGAATTATTTTAATGTTATATAATAATTTTTTTGAGGTTAGGATTTTCATGCATTAGTATTTGACAGATCACGTGGGATTTCAGACATGGTGTCAAAGAGAAAGATGCTCAGTATGCTTTGACATTTCATCATGAATAGACTTACTAACGAGCAACGCTTGCAAATCATTGAATTTTATTACCAAAATCAGTGTTCGGTTCGAAATGTGTTTCGCGCTTTAATTTTGTTCAGCGATGAGGCTCATTTCTGGTTGAATGGCTACGTAAATAAGCAAAATTGCCGCATTTGGGGTGAAGAGCAACCAGAAGCCGTTCAAGAACTGCCCATGCATCCCGAAAAATGCACTGTTTGGTGTGGTTTGTACGCTGGTGGAATCATTGGACCGTATTTTTTCAAAGATGCTGTTGGACGCAACGTTACGGTGAATGGCGATCGCTATCGTTCGATGCTAACAAACTTTTTGTTGCCAAAAATGGAAGAACTGAACTTGGTTGACATGTGGTTTCAACAAGATGGCGCTACATGCCACACAGCTCGCGATTCTTTGGCCATTTTGAGGGAAAACTTCGGACAACAATTCATCTCAAGAAATGGACCCGTAAGTTGGCCACCAAGATCATGCGATTTAACGCCTTTAGACTATTTTTTGTGGGGCTACGTCAAGTCTAAAGTCTACAGAAATAAGCCAGCAACTATTCCAGCTTTGGAAGACAACATTTCCGAAGAAATTCGGGCTATTCCGGCCGAAATGCTCGAAAAAGTTGCCCAAAATTGGACTTTCCGAATGGACCACCTAAGACGCAGCCGCGGTCAACATTTAAATGAAATTATCTTCAAAAAGTAAATGTCATGAACCAATCTAACGTTTCAAATAAAGAACCGATGAGATTTTGCAAATTTTATGCGTTTTTTTTTTTTTAAAGTTATCAAGCTCTTAAAAAAATCACCCTATATAATAATTAGTTTGTAAGTTAAATTTGAAAGTAAATATTTTATGTCATATAAATGTATGTGATTTTAACCATTTATAAAAAAAATATTTTTTAATATATAAAAAATATATAATTTTGCTTTAAAATTGTTAAAAATTAAAAGCAAGATTAAGTTATTATTTTTTTTTTATTAGAAGCATTTTAAAAATAATTATAAATATTCTTGTAATATTCCCAATCTTTTCTTTGCACTCACCAAAGACACACTTGACTCTAACTACAAAACGCCCACTGCTACAATAATATTACCTTTTATTTATTTATTTTTTTTTTTAATTTGATTTAATTTATTTTTTTTTTTATAAATATGCTTCCTCTATTTTTCATATATTTTTTATATTTTGTTTTATTTCTTTAATTTTTTTTCTTCTAACTCCTTTCCAGTTTTTGTTTTCTTTTGTATACGTATTAGCTACAAATGTTCAAAAAATTTAATCGGTTATTTATTGAAAAATTATAATTATATATATTTAATAATTCTTTAAAAATTCGTTTACTTTAAATATTTTTGTTTATTTTTTTTTTCTTTCTTGGCACATAATTTTTTAATTTCAACTTATTTATTAGTTTCTGATGAACTATCATCTATTAATTTTTTTTATTGTTTTTTTTATTATTTAAAAAGTCTTGTTATTTTTTTTTGCTTAGTTAATTTCTATGTAATTGTTTAAATAATTAATATATTTTTTCTGCTTTTAAATTATTTATAATTTTTTTTTAATTAAATTTTATGTAATTGATTAAATAATGAATTAAATAATGAATACATACTTTTTTGTAATATTTTTTTTGTTTTTTAATGATTTTTAATTAAAATTAATTATTTATTAATTATTAATTATTTGTTTAATTAATTAATTATTTTTTTTAATTTAATCATTTTTCTTTTTTTTTATTGAACGATTAATGCTATTTCATTGTCCTATACTTTTTTTGGCATTATTACACAACATTTTGTTTTTTAATTTACTTTTTATGCTATTTTTGCTTGAAATAAATATATCAACAATTTTTAAATTTTTTATCCGTTTTTTTACTGTTTTTAATTATTTAAACACATTTGTTTTTTATGTAACTGTTTAATTAATTTTTTTTTTCTTATTTAATATTTTTTCGCTTTTTAATTATTTTTAATTTTTTTATTTAATTTTTTTAAATTTAATTTTTATGTAATTTTTTAATTAATTAATAATTTTTTTTTCATTTTTACATGTTTATATTTTTGCTTGAAATAAATATATCAACAATTTTTAAATTTTTTATCCGTTTTTTTACTGTTTTTAATTATTTAAACACATTTGTTTTTTATGTAACTGTTTAATTAATTTTTTTTTTCTTATTTAATATTTTTTCGCTTTTTAATTATTTTTAAATTTTGTTTTTTTATTTAATTTTTATGTAATTTTTTAATTAATTTTTTTTGCTTCTTTTTTTATATTTTTGCTTGAGGTAAATATATCAACAATCTTTAAATTTTTTATCTATTTTTTATTGTTTTAAATTATTTATAAAAATTTGTTTTTTATGTAACTGTTTAATTAATTATTTTTTTTTTATTTAATATTTTTTTGCTTAAAATTAAAATTTTTTTTTTAAATTTAATTTTTATGTAATTTTTTAATTAATTAATAAACTAATTTTTTTTGTTTCTTTTTTATATTGAACGATTTTAGCCATTTCATTGTCCTTTAGTTTTTTTCTTTTCATTATAACTCAACATTCTATTTTTTTAATTTACTTTTTATTTTGTTGTATTTTTTTGAGATAAAGAAATTAATTATTTTTGGCTTTTATATGTATTGTTTTTTCTCATTGTAAGATATTTTTAAATTGATAAAAATGACTTTATTGGGCTCTTAAAATTGCTAAAATATTTTTTTTTTATTTTTTTTTGTTTATTCAATTTTTTTTAATATTTTACTTTAATTTTCGGCAACACTCGCATTTTCTTTTAACCAAATTATATATACATATGTATATTACTAACGAATATAAAAAACAAAAACAAGAAGCGCAAAGATAAGAGTGAAAATAAGAGTGCAAATCTTTGCGCATTTTGTTTTGTTTTTTATTTTTATGAGTATAATATTTCTTATTTCCAATACTTTATATCACACCACTTTTTAACACCACTGTAGCGTGCAACTATACTAACATAAGTCTGTTCTCATGCAAACTACTAATCTCGCACTCACATCAAATATGTGTAAACAAGAAAATAAATCACTGAAGAGCCACACAACTTTATATTTTCACATTTATGATTTTTCAATATTATAAAATCAACAATTTAATTGAGCGTATACAAACAACAAGCGCAACATGAGCAATATAAAGTTAAACAAACACAGGCATACATATTTAAAACAGACAATAAATATACATTTAATCATTACTGTCATATACTTTGCGAGCAAACACATTAAAAATGAAAAATTTAGCACAAAAAAAAACAAAAAATTCAATTGTGGCCCAGAGGTGTTGCGTGTGCATGTGTTGAAGTGTTCGTGTGTTGCTGGTATGCGCTTGCAAAACGAAAAAAAAAAGTATTCAAAAATAAACATAACACATAACAAGACCGATTGGCGCCCGCTGCCAATAGCTATAAGCACATCGATACGGTAACGCTGGCATGAAAGGCCGCAAACGCGAGCGGTACAACTAAAAGGGGCGAAAAAGTGGCGCCAAGCATTTTATGGCCCGTCGCTGTGTGCTGTGTCAACACTGGCGCATTCGCGGTCTCCCCACTTTGGCGCTAACAACGAGCGTAATGACAATAATAAAACGATACAGTTATTGGCAAACATGTTTATCAGCAAAAACGACAAGAAAATCAAATCGAACAACAACAACAACAAAAATAGTAAATAACCATTGAAACATATGCGCTTAACAACTCCTACTCCTCTGCTTTGCTTTTTTCACTACTTCACAAACAGACAATTATACAAATATACTCTCATATTGAAAAAAAAAAAACAACTACAACAAAAGCAGTCTTTTTTTACTTACCACTTAAATATAATCGAATAAGTTTATGGCTGTTGGTGCATGCTTGTTGCTGAAATGTATTTTTCTTAGCGTTCCTTGACGCGTCTGAAGCAAAAATCATAAAAAAATTAAAACAAATTGTGTTAAATAAGCTAGCATTAAAATAAGTCGAAACTGCAATCGGAAATCCGCAACAATTTGAACTGTAAGAAAATGTTGCAGAAACATGTTGCAAAGAATTGCACTTACAATTCGGCAAAATTTCATGAATTGGCAAAATCTAGCGAAGTTAACAACGAAAATTGTGAATTATTGGCGAAAACAATTTGGCAAACATAAAACAGTGGTTTTGGCGTTCCTTGCTGACAAAAAAATAAAAAAATTATTTTAAATTTTTTATTTTAAATGAAATATTATTGAGCTTTGCTTGATTGAGATAATGTTAATAATTTAAATTACAAAAAAAATAATTAAAAATTAAAAAAAAATTAAAATTTAGAAACTAAATAACACAAAATGTAATTAAAAATATATAATAATAATGGAAAATAATATTAAAACAATATAAAGGTCATATTTAAAATAAAAATAATAGTTCAAAATTATATTACAAAAAAAACGAAAAAAAATATATATATTTGTTATATTTTTTTAGAAAATTATTTAATTCAAAATATTCAATTCAAATATTTAATTAATAAAAAAAATTTTTGCACAAAATTTTTTAAAAAGTACTGAAAATTAAACAAAAACTAAAAATATTTCAATAATTAAACAAATTAAATATAAAAATTATATAAAAGTGACTTGAAATTAAAAAAAAAAAAAAAAAATTACTAAAATTAAAGTTTTTCGTAAACAAATTCATTAACAAAATGTATACAATTTATTAAAAAATATATAAATTTTTAATTTAATTTTTAAAATTTTAATTAAAATTAATTAAAATTTTTAAAATTTAATTATAAAAAAATTAAAAATTATAAAAAAAACATATAAAAAGTCATTAAAATTAAATATCAAAACTTAAAAAATTTAAATAATTAGCAACCAATTCAAAAAATATTAAATTTTCATTTCTTTAAAATACATAAAAGTTACTTAAAATATTTAAATAAAATTTAAAAATTTAAAATTTAATAATTAAAAAAATTAAAAATTATAAAAAAGAGCATTTAAAAAATTTCAAACAAATAAAAAATATTTAATTTTAATTTTTTCATAATTCACAATATTTAAAAGAAATTAAAGACAAATTATAAAAAAATCATTTAAAATTAAAAAGTTTTATAATATAAAAACTTAAAAAACCTCAATACAGAAAATTATAAAAAAAAAAATATTTTAATGCAAACCAAAAATTTGAACAACTTTTCCGCTTCCATTCCATGCTCCAAACAATTATTTTGTATTTCTTCTCTCTACTCAACATAAATTCATAAAATAATATTTTTACCGTAACCTTCCTCATTATTTCTCTCAACGAAATTTAATTTTGAAATAAGCCCCGTTATGCCAATAATTATGTACATACTTCAATCAATCAAAGCCAATTTATTTCATATACAATATAATATTATATATGCGAACATTATAAGATACCATAAACAATTGTCGTTATGCTTTAACCACTACATTAACCATTTGTGTAAAGAATTTAAAATTTGTTGTTGACAACAACATTTTTGTGTGCTGTGTCTGTTTGCTCTGTGCTCCACAGGCGCAGCCGTTCCAGCCAGCCAACTATTGACCAACGCAGACGCCGACGCTGACGCTGACGCCGACGCAGACGTCGACGATGTCGCGGCCAGTGGCAACAACAGCATAGCAAACGACGACGAAGACGACGACATGAAGTCGCCTGCAACGAAACTTGCCGAATTGCCAAACATGCCAAAAATACCAAAAATCGAAATTGTCGATGACGACGATGATGCGGAAGCGCTTGGCGCCGATATGCCAGCGCACGCTGACAATGAGTTGCTTGAGCACGAAAGCTTAAAAACGGCTTACGACAATGTAACGGCCGAAACGCATGAAAGCGCACAGCCGCCCACAATCGACGTAGATGCTTTGGAGACAGCTGGCAGCAATGACATCAGCGCTGCCGTGCAGAAATCCGAATTGCAAGCGCTGCAACAACATGTTGCTGACTCCACTGCAGCTGCAGCTGCTGCTGCCGCCGCCGCTGCGGCCGTTGCATGCTTCGACGATAATGTTGATGCCTTTGGCACTTTGTTGGGCGAAGAGTTGGTGAGCTCTTATTGGCGCGGCTTCAAAATGCCCACGTCTGCGCCTAACAGCAGCAGCGGCAGCAACAGCAGCGGCGGCGCTGTTTCCAATAAAATACCAAACGCCAATAATATGTTTGCCAATCAGTTATCGCATCGTTTGCCGCCGCCATTGCCACCACATCAGCACCACCTTGCCATGCACCATCACCAGCACGCAGCACTTATGCCACATCACATGCAACAGCACCACCTACACCAACAGCAACAACAACAGCAGCAGCAACAAAATGCCGCCGCTACGCAGCAACATGGACCTTCGTCCACGGCGCTGCTCAGCCAATTAGTTAATTCCACATTCTCATCAACACCACCCACTTCTTGTTCTTCTTCTTCCTCTTCTCTACGCACAGATGGTCTGCTGCCACCACATCATCTACATCATGGCCACCATGCGCAGCAAAGCGACACACGCGGCGCGTCAGCACCGCCGCCGCCGCCCATGCCGCCACATCATCACCTGCATCAGCCACACCTCAGCGCTGAGACGCATCATAAGTCCAGCATGGAGGCGCTACACAGCGGCAACAATAGCAATCACGAGCTATCAGCCAACGCAAGCGCGTCACATGCGCAGGATGCACGCGATGAACAACATGCTGCGCTTAATGGCAGCGGTAAGTCGCTATTAGAGGACAACAACAACACACTGTGCGGTACACCCAATGCTAATGCGTCCAGCGCCGCTGCCATGGCGGCCGCCGCGATGGCCGCACAACAACATCCACACCTGCCGCCCGGTTACTTGCATGCGCTACCATTCCAGTTTCAGGATCGCGGTCATTTCCGCTTCGCCGACGACTTACAGCTGCCGCCAGGCGCTTCGATGGCTGGCCGCCTCGGTGAATCGCTTATACCCAAAAGCGATCCAATGGAGGCTAAATTACAGGAAATGCTACGCTACAATATGGATAAGTATGCCAATCAGCCGTTGGACACATTGCATATCTCGCGACGCATACGCGAGCTGTTGTCAGTGCACAATATCGGACAGCGGCTGTTCGCCAAGTATATACTCGGCCTGTCGCAGGGCACCGTGTCGGAGTTGTTGTCCAAACCGAAACCGTGGGATAAGCTGACCGAGAAGGGACGTGACAGCTACCGCAAAATGCACGCCTGGGGCTGTGATGATAACGCTGTGATGCTGCTCAAGTCGCTCATACCGAAGAAAGGTGAGTACATTAGTAATATTTTTAAAATTTGAAATTCTTATTTTGACGTGAAGCGCGATGACAGGTAGTAAGCGTAGCACTGGCGCACGTGTAAGCGCATATTAGGTAGGGTTAGTAGTTGCCTTGGCTAATGTTTGCGTAGTTGCTGATGACAGCTGTCAACCGCACGCAGGTAGTTTCATGTCACGCGTTGGAAAACAAGTTTTTGGCTGGCGAGCTACTGATAAGCGGCGAGGACTTAGTTTTTGCGGAAAAACTGAGACAATTTTTTGATATGCGCAATAAAAAAATTCTATATATTGAAAATATTTCGAAAAAATTTGATATTTGCAATTTTTTCTGTAAATATAATGAATTTTTTATTGATATAAGAATATTTTTTTTTTACATTGAAAATTGTTATCCACAAATAAAAATTTTAGAGTTTCTCTAAAAACTTTAATACGTATGTAGCACTCGAAAAATTTTTTTATTTTTCTAATATTTTTTTTAAACTTTTATAACACACCTACTGCTAAACTACCACACTACCCACTCTACGCATACAATTTTCTCTTTTCAACCGAAAATTCTCCTCTACTCGTATCGGCGTCCTTGTCAACGCAGTAATCCAATCAAATCGCCACAAAAATGACATAGCGAATTAATTAATATTCCTCAACCAAAACCTTATATATTACATAGCCGAAATTCGACTCAATTAATTTAGCTGCAAATGCAATCAAACGGAAAATCAAAAAATACACGCGAACACACACACTGAAGGCCAACAGCATGCAAATGTCAGGCAACATCAAAGCAAACAAGCATGCATAGGTACATATACACATATACACACATTCATATATATATAGACACACACATGTAACTGCATAGCTCCAACGAATCAACAAACATGAAATTAGTAATGCATAATAAAATCAAAATTGAGAATTGCTGCAACAAAAACAAATACGAATTTCGCAAAATAAATATTGTGCAATAAATTTTATTAAATACACCAAAACATTTCACAGCTTTAGCACAAACAGCTAGGTAGCTAGCCAGATAGCCAGCCAGCTAATAAAAATCACGAGCATTGCGCCGCCTTCAATACGGTATGTTTGTGACCGTTGCGCTGCATTGAGCGCTATTCGAAAATATTTCGACATAAATAATTACACAGAAATTTATGTAGAATTTCAAATGGATTTTCTAATGAGCAAGGCGATAGAAAAATCACATTAACAACAAAAAAATATAAAAAATACACACATTTCGCTTGGGAACCACCTTCGAATGCTGCGCGCAAACAAAAAATAACAACAACGTCACCTAGTGACATAAATATTTGTAAAGTATTAATAACGGCTTTATGTTTATTTTCATTTTATTTTTTAATATTAATTTTTTTATTTATTTAATTTTTTTAATTATATAATTGTTTAAATTTTTTTAATTGCTTTATTTTTTTTTAATTGAAAATTAGTTAATTTTTTGTTATTTAAAAAAAAATTTAATTATATCCTTTTTTTTTAATTTTTTAATTACCTTAATATTTTAATTTGAAATATTCTTAATTTTTTTTTAAATTATTTTTAATACTTGTAAGCTTTTGTGTAATATTTTTAACATAAAAAAATTATTATTTTTTGTTTATTTAAATTTTTTTTAATTTTATAAATTATTTAAAATTTTTTGAACTACTTTAATATTTTAAATTGGAATATTCTTAATTTTTTTTATCAATTTTACTTTTACTTGTCAACTTATGTGTAATATTTTTACCATAAAAAAAATTATTATTATTTTTTGATTATTTAAAATTTTTATAATTTTATAAATTATTTACATTTACATTATTTTTTGATTATTTAAAATTTTTATAATTTTATAAATTATTTACATTTTTTTAATTACTTAATTTTTTAAATTGAGATATTCTTAATTTGTTTTAAGTTATTTAATTTTTTTATCAATTTTGTTTTTAATACTTGTCAACTTTTGTGTAATATTTTTACCATAAAAAATTATAATTTTTTGATTATTTAAATTTTTTTTAATTTTATAAATTATTTGAATTTTTTTAATAACATTAATTTTTTGAATTGAAATATTCTTAGTTGTGTAATATTTTACAATAAAAAATTGTTATTAAAATTCAAATATTGGAAATTAAATATAAAATAATTAGGTATTTAAAATTTTTTAGTTTTATAAATTATTTAAATTTTTTTAATTACTTTAATTTCTTAAATTGAAATATTCTTAATTTTTTATCAATTTTACTTTTACTGTTCAACTTATAATTTTTATCATAAATAAAAATATGTTTTTTTTGATTATTTAAATTTTTTTTAATTTTATAAATTATTTGAATTTTTTTAATTACTTTAATTTCTTAAATTGAAATATTCTTAATTTTTTTTATTTATTTAATTTTTATTTTCATAAATTATATTATATTTTTTGATACTTTCCAACTTTTTTTTAAATATTTTTAAAAATCTTTGTTAAAATTTAATTTTTTTTAATTACTTTTATTTGTTTGTTTTTTATATTATTTAATTTTATTTTTACTATAAAAAATTGTTATTAAATCTTTTTATTTTTTCAATTACTGAAATATGTATGTATATGTATATATTTTTTATTTTAAATAGTGTTAATTTTTTTTTCAATTATTTAAAAAAAATTATTTAAATTAAATTCATTATTTATTACAGTTTTTAATTAAACATTTTTCTTTATAAAATTTTTAATTTCCTTTTATTTATTTATATTTTTTCTTAACCTATTTTTTTTTATTTCTCAATTTTCACACTAAATCTCACACACATCAACACATTTGTTTGTGAAATCTTTGCGTTTGTTTTTGTTGTTGCACATTTTGTTAGCTAATTTTCGCCCAGTGTCATGCACTTTGATGAGCTTCTCGCATTTATGACAAAAAAAAAACCGCCCCACCTTCCCGCAGTACGACAACTACGCGATTCGTTTGCACTACCGTTATGTTATTTATTTGTTTTTGCACACACTTGTTTTGCACATTGCACCGATTGGCTACGCTTTGGCCAAATGCCAGTTTGCAAACATAAAATTTTCATTATCTTTGATTTTTTAATACACACAAACAAACCTATGTAAATACATAAATACATAGTGCTTGTACATTTGTACATATAAAATGTATGCAATTTTTTGATCGAATATCTGGCCTTTTAGCAATACACAGCCCTTTCCTAATTTATTTCAATTAATTATTATTATTTATTGAAATTAATTAAATAAGTTATGTGGTTGAGTTGTCACGAAAAATTATAAAAATATTATTGACCTAGACAATGGCATATAGTTAACATTTAACACGAAAATTGCTATCAAAACGGTATTTTGACTTCAACGATTTTTTTTAATTATGCGAACTTTGAAAGTTTGACAGTTTTAAAGCAAAATTTTAGTAATGTTTTTTTTACAATTTTAATAATTTTTTTTCAATTGTTTCCTTTTTAAAGTTAATAATATTTTTATTTATGAAATTATTT
Source organism: Bactrocera dorsalis (assembly GCF_023373825.1). Classification (NCBI taxonomy): domain Eukaryota; kingdom Metazoa; phylum Arthropoda; class Insecta; order Diptera; family Tephritidae; genus Bactrocera; species Bactrocera dorsalis. The sequence goes on along the minus strand of NC_064306.1, from coordinate 10,537,566 downwards.
TTTATTAAAAAAAAACTTTCAATAATTCCTTGCATTTCTTCTGTCAAGGCTCTCAGTATCCTCATAAGTACTTACATATATGTACATATTGACATAGGAGTCTTAAACATACACACATACATATCTATAATTATCTGCATTACTCTCGCTCTGATATTTAGACCCTTACTGTCCCTGGCTGCAGCAGCAAATTAAATTAATTACCAACACTTAACACCTTGTCGCTGATCTTTTGTGTCAAAGCGTGCATACCTACAGCCAAACATACGTACATACTTATTTATGTACATTCGAACATAGCGAGCCACAAGCGGTAAATATAGTGTAGGCAATAATGTATGCTCTTACTAGACACTTGCTTTTATGTATACGTATTTCTGCATAAAACAATTTTAACGCCAAAGGCATATAAACTTACATGTATGTATGTATGCAAGCATATGTGTGTGTGTATATTAATATGTTTTTTTCACACGCTGACCCCAATAATTGGCGTTGCGCCAACGTTGACACGCTTGTAGCGCCGCAGATGTGCGCAAATATGTCTACAGATAAGCATGGCAATACCATTACGAGGCGTTAAAAATATTAAAACAAATAGTTTGTATGCAAGTAGCAAGTAAATAGTGAAAAGCTGATTCTTTTTATATATTTTTTCTCATATGCTGCAAGCTTAGCCGAAATGTAAGGCTTAAATTTAGTTCTTTTTTATATAAAAATTAAAAAAAAAATTGTGTTTGCCGTTATATTATACATATATCTAATACGCACCTACATATGTATATCATTTTGCGCCTGAAAGTATGCTTCTCTTGCCATTTTTAGTATAAATAAATAAAAACCAAATCAAAATTTATCATTTCAAGTAATTTCCTTGCGGTTTCACCACACGAACACATACAAGCATACACATATATATGTATGTATACTACACACGCATACGCGTGCATAGCAATCACCCTTCTGTAATTGCACTAACTTCACTTTTCAAACGGAAATGTGCAATTTTTCAGCCAACAATCAACCTCCAATCACCGTGAACTACCTTTCAGAGCCGCGATTGCAACGACCAGACAAGCTCTTTCGTTTGTCGTCGTCAATTGTTGCGAATATTTATTGTTATGCACGCCGAAGCGGCATGTGCTGCACGCATTTATAGGAAAATAATTTAAATTTGTTAATAGTTTGACAGTTGACAGTGGATTTATGGCTGCCTGGCAGTGCTGGTACGCAATAAGCGGGTACTTGGTTTATAAACAAGCAGGAACTGATACAGTAGAGTAATGACAGAGAGAGAGTGCGACTTTTGTTAGTTAAACGCTCAGGTAGAGACAGCTTGTGTTTACTTAAATAAATATAATAATTTTGAGAAAAAAATATAAAAAAAATTTTAAATTTAATTTTTTTTAAAGAGAATTATTTTTCAAGCAAAAAAAATGAAATGAGAACAATTCAAAAATGCAATTTATGTTGTTGAAATTTCTTTAAACTCCATAAATATATGCAAATTCTTTGCTAAATCAACACCTGGAAAAAAATTTAGAAAATTGTAAATTTCTTGTTGCATATTTTTAGGCGCATAAGCAGCCTGCTGTAAAAATTCGAAATTATTAAAGAAAGTAAAATGTAAAAAATGTTCTCGCAAACCTCGGCTCAACTTATATCGATCGACATTGTTAAATGAAAATGTAAAATTAATCCTTTTACCAAAATCAGCTCAACATTCACTTCACTGCCATCAATTAGTTTAATTTTCGCACCTTGAAAATGTGCGCTGCGGCTGCTTTGAAGTCGGCCGCTTTGATGTTAATTGTAAAATCGAAAAGTCATCGTGTATGCACACTTAAGCCAGCAAAATGCAATCGAAATTGAAATAAAGTTGAAAAAAAACGGCAACAAACTTCACTGCTAAGCCTTTAAGTATGCTTTAAATTAAAGCAATGCGTCGAATCCATGACCGCGTGCTTAGAAATGCAAACTCTACAATGCTTAATAGCGCCGCATTAAAAGCAGCCGAAGTGGTAGGCGAAATTGATGAAACAAGTGGCAAGTCGAACGAAAAAAAAAAACAATTTTACAAAAATCATTGCAGGCATTGCAGCTGACGCCAATTATGCATACATCAGCGCATACGTCAACGTAACGCACACTTTTTGCCGTTTTTTTGTGTTTTTTCTTTCCATCTCATTCTCAACTAAGCACGAAATTGCGCTTATATACCTTTCTAAAACTGTAGCGTCCAAACTCCAACATTTCATCCCTTTACTGTTATAATTTCTAACAATTACAATTAAAAAATCATTGACGCTTAAAACATTTGGCGCTGAGATGTTGGCGTTTCACTCCACCCGCTGCAATAACAACTATAGCAAATAAGGAAAAAAATCACGCACTCCTAACAATAACAATAATAACTTCAAAGGCAGTAATTGTTGTATGAGCAAAGGGTACATATTTTTAACAAAATACATACATATGTGTGTATGTATGTGTATAATGTCGAAAGAGTTGAACAATTTAAAGTGGTGTTATGCAGTCAGACGGAAAGTTGCAACAGTGTTGAGGTAAATAGTAAGAGAGAGGTTGGAAGTCGAAACGCTGTGCAAATGACGGTACAATTGAAACGATTGATTAAAGAACATAAAGCAATTAACGTTAGTAAATTTATGTTTAAAGAGTAAGCGAATTGCTAAAATTGCAAGTTGGAAAACACCATTAAAATTAAACAAAAATACAGCAAAGTTCAATGCAAAAATGAATTCGCCGCAATTTTTTTTTTAATCCGCGAAACAAATTGCAAGCAGTACGCTGTAAAAAAATTCTTATTTGTATAAGTAAAAATAATGTCAAGTTGATATAAATTCGCCGAGCGAAAACATACATCAAAACATAACGCAAATGCTCTAAACATTATTAGTTTTAAAGCATTTATATAATAAGTGTGTTAGAAATAAAAATACGAATTCGCCGCAAACCATTTATTAGTGAAATTGTGCAAAACATTATTATTGACTGAGCGCTGGTGTCAAAAATATGTGTCATGTAAAAATTTGAATTCGCCGCAAATTATTTATTAGCGAAATTGTGCTAAACATTATTATTGTCTGAACACTGGTTTCAAAAATAAGCTACATGTAAAAATATGAATTCGCCGCAAATATGTTTGAAATAGTTTCTTAGGAAAATCGCATATAAAACAACAATATTTAAAACACAACATTGAAAGTGTATTAAAAACTTAATAACGAATTCGCCGCAAAGTATTTTTGAGCACAAATACTGCTTTGCGACTTTATTTATTAATTAAGAAACGCGCTTCAAGTTTTTCACTAGAATAATTTTTCTCTTTTTACACACACAGTTGCAACGGAGACGACTGCATGTGTTAACTTAATTAGCAGATTTGCCTGAAAGTATTTTGCATATACTGTACATATGTACATAAATAATTGCAGCCATGGCCAAAGCTCAAATACATATGAGCTTGACAGGCTTTTAAGTAATTAAACCCTTTTTGTGTCGCAAATCATTTTTCACATTTTTCTTCCTTAATGCCCAAAATGCCTCAACATACTTAATGCGCACATGTGCTTTTTAATGCCTCTATCGGATAGCATAAACGCAATTTTTAAAGTCCCGCACACAGCTTGCCGGTGACAAAACATTAACAAATTATTAGAGTTTTCGCTTTCATCTTTGGCAGGACCAAAAAGTGCCAGCTAGCTCTGTACAACTGTTGGGTGCTGTTAATCTACACCAAATCATAAGCTTCAACTCTAGCGACTGGGGCAAATGTCTCGATAGTTGGTCAGCGTAGACCAAATACTCATGCTGTCATCCTGTAGGCGCTACACCCACACTACTTGCATTTTTGTGAAAGTTCAAGTCCATTCTACGAAATGAGGGTTGCTTTGTTGCACACACAATAAAAAAGGTAAAAAAAAACAATGTTAGCGACGAGCGACACAGGCTCTCAAGTCGCTGCGCCACGCAATATTGCTTCCTTTGTCTGCTCCGCGCCTGCATGTATGCAACGATTGCTGCTGTCCTGTATGTAGCATAAATGCACGCTGGCGTGGGTTACGCACTGAAAATGGCATGAGAGGCAAATGTTATGCGCCATCGCACCCACATCATAGCCGTACTGACCACTGTCGGTCAACCGAGCTATTTTCGTTGTTCTTTCGCTTGCTGGCCGACTCGTTTGCTTAGCTGAGTGTCTGATTTTTCCTTTTTTTTGTGCAAGCGCTTACTTTTACTTTCCTCGTTGCAGGCGCTCGTAATGAACCCTTTTTACGCCTGTTTATACTCTCTTCATGCCTCAACTGCCACTTGTCGCATGCCACACGCCTTGCGCCCAGCATAATCACCGCCAACATAATTGCGTAAGTGTTGCACGGCATTGTTTGCCCGGCTTTAGCTGCTAGCCAGAATATAAATTTAAGGGTTTTTGTCCGTGCGCCGCATACTTTTCTACACTAAAGACATTTCTACGCTTCATTGCATTTTTTTTTTGGGAGTAAAAGAGTTCTCATTTCTATTATTTTGTAAGGAGCAGTTGTTTGTGCTCTCCTATACATTTACTCTTTGTTCGTTTAACTGTTGCTTGCTACATTTTTATTACCTTATATCCTTGCTTTTCTATTGTATTAACACCAACATTTGTTAATAATATTGACATTTGCCTTAAGTTGTATGTAAAAGTATACTTTACGGCGTTCAAAGTGAGAAGGTTAGCCAATCATCTTCAGCACAACACACACATGCAGACAGACTGTCTATTCAATGTATACGAGAATCAATCCCTTTGTTGTTGCCGTCTGTGTCTATAAAGGATAATTGCAACATGTGTTTACTTTTGTACATTCGCTTCACTTAGCTTATTTGGCAATTCAATGCAAGTGTTTGCTTGCAATTAGTGAGAAGCAGCGTTGCAAACAAGTTTTTTGGATATTTTTTTTTTGGTTTTTTTTCTTTATCCATATAGTATATATTTTTTTGAAGTAATTGGTTATTAAATGCAGCATATATGACGTTTGTGACTAATTCGCCGCATTTATAATGAAAATTAATCCGTGCCTAAATTAAACTATTAATGCCGCTTGCTTATACATATGTAAGTATAGTTTTTATAACTAAAATACTGTAAAACATATTTTTGAATTAATGTAAGACAAGAAATTCGCCGCCAAAACTTGTTTATAAAAATTTATTAAATGACTGCAAAACGACAAATTTGCACGTTTTACAGCGAAAAAATAAAGTTCTTACTAATTTGTGGCACCAGCTTGAATTCGCCGCATGTTAAATTTGCAAGTGAACATAAATGCTGCCTAAATTTGAAATTTTATAGCAAGCAGTCAAGGTTGTGGCTAATTTTTGACAATATCTTGAATTCGCCGCATGCTGAATTTTGTAAATATTTGAAAAGATTGGTTAATTTTAAATTTCCATGTACATATAAGCATTTTAATCCATATATTTATGTACATTAGAATTCGCCGTGCTTTATTTTAGCGAAATTCACACATCAAAATAAAAACGCGCTGTTTTGTTAGCAATCTAATAATTTCTGTAACAAAAATATAACTAACGCTAAGGCAATCATATAATCCAAACCAATTTCAAACAGCAACACTAATAAATAAACACAAATCCACCTATTAACAGCAGACGCTTATAAAAAAAAGACTAAACAGAAACAACAAAGGAGACCCAAAGACGACAAATAAATTAGCAAACGCATTAGTGGTCTGCAAGTGTATTGACCCCCTACAGCACACCCAATACAAAGAAGAAATATAGCTATCAAAGTGAGATACGTTTTCTTGGCTAATACAAACCTACACACACTCATGCATATAGTTGAACACCTACACAAATTTAAGAGAACTTCAGACGAGCCGGTCGGTGTTGAAGGGCTATGGGTAGCTTGCTGGGTTTTGTTTTTTTATTGCTTAGTAAGCTACTTTAGCTGCCTTTCATCTATAACAAGTCGGATAACTGACAAAAAGAAAGAAGTCTTTAAAACAACGACTAATAGAGAAATTAGTAGTTCAGCATGCGTGCCAGTTGATGTGTGTCTGCAAGACATTGCCACTTAAAGCAACAACACAGCACACGCAACTAATACGCATACATACATACATATCTACATATGAGTTTGGGTAGACTTACACAGATAAATTTTGTTGGCCTGATTCTTGCTTAGCACTGCATTAAAATGAAAAATCGAATATTTTTGGCGGCACTCACTGCAAGTATGACACATACGCAGTGGCAACAACAAAAACATAACTAAGTAAAAATAGCGCGTACAAGAATGCGTATTACAATAACAGCAACAACTGGTATATATGCTGCCGACAACAATAGAATGAATGTGTTTTAAACTAGCACAAGCGTGGAAATACGTACAAATTCTAATAATAAAAGATGTTTTATCAAAAAAAAATCCTAAAAAATGTTAGAAAACGTAAATTTTCGTAAATATTAGTTGCACAGTGTTGCAGAAATGAGTTTTCGCTGGGTTAAATAAAATTTTGAATTCGCCGTAATTTTATATAGCTGCAATTTTATAGAAATATGCATGATTCGCCAAGTTTATTATTAAAAATACATGTATATGTTTTAATAAGTGTTAAAATGAATTCGCCGCAAAATGAAATTGCAGCAAATTTTGACTATATGTGAAAAAATTAATTAGTGACAACAATAGGCGTACGGAATTAATATCTGAGAGCTTAGCTCTCTAAATTTTAGCAGTAATGGCTGCTTTTTATATACTATGTACACCACACATTTATTGATTGCTTTTGATTTTCCCATTGTATCTAATATGCTGTATGTACATAGCTACATATTACTTGCTTAATTTCCCACACGAGTCTTTGCTCGTCGATTTTCTCTTAATATTTTCCAAACTGAGCCATTAAAATTCCACATTGAGCCCCAATGCGGCATGTGGGTGTCCGCTGCCGCAGTCATAAAATCATGCGCTTGTCAATTTCACTTTCTTGCGGTTTTGTTTTTATTTTTTTGATGTGTAAAGTTGTCGCGCTGCCGGCCTCCAAAGCAACTAAGTTAATGCCAGTGACAAACAGACACATATGAAATTCATTGATTCCATTTAAAATTTTAATTTTGCATTTTAATGACAAAACAATGGCAAGGTGATCAAAATTCTCTATAAAATATTTTTTTTAGCTGGATTTTATTTTCTTTATACATATATTATTGTGGTTTATTGTTTTTGCCTTTTCATATAATTTTTAGCATTGTTGCTTCAAGAGTACTAATGCAGTAAAAATAAATAAATTGATTTTTCGCGAAAGTGCTATATAGTAAAATATATATATAAGATATACATATGTGTGTATATATCTTAGCTGCGGTCGTCGTTTGAAGTTTTTGATAAATTTTGCGGCTGCGTTGACTCATTTGCTGCTGATTTATTAGAGATTTTCGAAAGATTTATACTTTATTTAATTTAATTTTAGATTTTATTGCCAATGAAATTTATGCAGGCAATTTTGCTTTTGTTCCCATTAATGTTTTCTATATTTATATTTGAACTTGTATTTTTTGGCTGCGAATTAGCAAAAATTGATTGTGGAAATTTTTTTGAAAAGCTTTGCATTTTGAATAAATTATTATATTTTAATTTTTTTGAAAAACCTTGCATTTTGCATAAATTGTTATATTTTATATTAAACTTATATTATTTGGTTATTTTAATTTATTTGAAATTAATTTAATTTTAATTTTTTTTATTTTATTATATGATTTTTTTTGTGTAATTTAATTATGCTATTTTCTTTTACTCTTTTTATTGGTTTTTTATTTGGATTGATTTTTGATTTATTTTATTTAATCCTATAACTTAGTTCATTATACATTAAGTTAATTTTCTTTTATATTCATTTGTCAATGTTACTATTTTTATATCTTTAATAAAATCAACTTTTTTATTTTTTTTTTCTTTTAACATATTTTAATTTATTTTTTACGTTTTTTTTATTTAATATCTTAACTTTCTTTTTAAATTTTATATTTTAATATTTTAAAATATTATAATATTAAAATTTTCATTTTATTCAATTTTTATATTATATTTTTTACTTTTTTATTTTTTAGTTTTTTAAAAAATTTAAAAAAATTAATTTTTTTATTAATAATTTTTTTTAATAAAAATTTTATATTATTTTGGATTTTTTTTTAATTGTATTCCATATATTTTTTTTTTATTTTCATTAATTCAATTAAAATTTTTGATTTTTTTAAATACATATTATTTTATTAAAATTTTCATTTTATTCAATTTTTTTTAATATTTTTTTTAGTTTTTTGATACATTTTAACTAATTTTTTGATATATATATTTTTTGTAATTTTTTTTTAATAATATTTTTTTTTTATAAATATTTAAAAAAAAAATTTTTATTAATATTTTTTTGAGAAAAATTTTATATTATTTTGTATTTTTTTTTATTTTTTTCATAAATTTTTTTTATTTTCATTAATTAATCTATTAAATTTTTTTTTTTAAATTTCGTAGCATTTAATTTTTTACTTATCCGACTTAATATATTTTTTTTTAACACATTTTAACTAATATTTTTAATAATTTTGTTTTCTTAATTAATTAATTTTGTATTTGATTTATTTCTTCGTATTTATTTTAAATAATTTTTGTTTAATTTAATTTTTTTAAATATATTAAATATTTTTTAAAATATATTTCATATTATTTTTTCTAATTTCATTAAATTAATTAAAATTTTTATTAATTTTTTTTATTTTAATTTTACTTTTTTCCATTTCAGTATATTCCAAATCATTTTTTTTAAGTAATTTCGTTACCTTTCTTTACATTGTTTTTAAATTTATTTCGTTTTAAATTTGAATTTCTTATCTCGCCTACCGACAAATTCAACTGCAAACTTTCGCTCAGAAACTTTATTGCACTTTGACATTTACATACCGCAATTTGCCGCATGCATGCAACACTCACTTAATGACTTTCCAATTAAAATTTTCACAAATTTTCGCCCCTAAAAGGCCACTATATTTCTTCATTAAGAGAATTAAATACCGCGTTCCTTTTCTTTTGCCCGCATTCGCACACATGCAAATCACTTTGGCAAACCTCATTACAGCGCAAATAAAAACTTATTGGCGCAAAGTTTTTTTCGCACAAAAACAAAAGAAAAGCCCGAGGCACAAACACAAACGCAGATCCACACGTAAATTCTTTTAAGCAACCGACTGTTGAGCCGCTAAGTAACAATAATCTTGTCGCAAGCATATGTACATGTGTATGTATGTATGTATGTAAATAGGAGTTGCGCTCGTAATTTTTGCTCAATTTTATGTTTATGTGCATGTGTGCCTCACATATGTTGCATGCAAACGCACACAAATCGCGCAAATATTTAGCTTGTAGTTAATTTCTGAGAACAACATCAATATTGCAACAACAATAACTTTTTCGTTTCAGTACAGTCATTACATATATTTAAGTGTCCGTCTGTTTGTGTGTGTGTGTGTGAAAACATTTTCTTTCAGCAGGCACATACATGCTTACATATGTATATGTGTTTGAATGCACCTGACAAACAGCCCCACAGTCGTTGAGACAATCGCACAAACCAAATCAGCCGCCAGCAGCGAAAACTTTGTCTTCGACAATTTCAATGAATTGCCGAGCACATACTTTACCGCACGCCTGCCACCCAGTATGTCTTATACAAAGCATGCATACATGTCTCTACCGTTATTTGTTTACATTTTTTTTTACCGCATTTCGCCATATTCGCCGTATGTTGCCACAAGTCGAAAAAATGCAAAAAAAACGAAAATATTTTATTTGAGCTAATTAGTTTGTAATTAAGTACGGCAAGAAGGGTATTGCGACATTAGTTCGGTTGGCGAAAAGCGAAGATGGGTGTGTAGCGAAAACAACAAAAGTCACACAGCTAACGGCAACGACAATGGCAATTAAAATATGTTGCAATGTCAGGTGAGGGCAAGGGATGCGCATAGGTAAGGCACAGGACATACATATGTATGTACGGAAGTTTGTGCGCTGACACATGCATGTACCTATGCCGTTAGTTTCGCAGCTGATAGCAAAAATTACTCATGCCACAGGGAACACCGAGAGGAATTACTCTTTCCAACTGTTATGTTCGAACTGCAGACAGACTAATGAATGGAGAAAATAAAAGATGTGGCAGGAGAAATAACAAAATTTTGGAATATGAGCGCCGCTCGCAAAATTAAGGAACTAACGGTGAAATGTTTAATTTTCGGCAATTTTTTTGAAATTTAAAAAATCAGCTAAAAAATTTAAATGCATGCAAAACTGTAAAATTTCATGTATGCATATGCATAGTAGTAAACAAGTTCCACGTGTATCAGTTACGTTCCACAAATACGTTCCCCGAATGGCAGATACGTTCCACAAATAGTACTTTCTTTCCAAAACATGTTTAAATAAGTATAGCTAATAAGATTTAAAAATATGATTACAACTGTCAAATCCATAACACACACCATAAACACCTTCCACATATAAGTAGCTTTCACAAATTTTAAGTATTTAATTTTCAGCTATATTTTTCTATAAACTTTTCAAACATCAAGTCAACGCTGCAAGCATAATAGTAACATGTTCCACATTGCATTCCACAAAGTATGAGAAACGCAAATAGTTTTCCAATAGCCTCACAACAGCGTTTCATACACCGGAGCAAACATATACCACACACAGCTGCTACATTCCACTAACCTTAAGCCTAGAATTTTCAACGAGCATTTCAGCTGTATTCTTTTAAAAACTGTAAACACATTCCACATGCAGTTACATTCCACAACCTTTAAAAATCGCCGGAACTTACGCCTAGAATTTTCAGCTTTATGGCTCTATAAACCACAAATAATATTGCAACTGTCAAATCAAACATCAATGCAGCGTTGCATGCGTAACGTTGTCAAATTCGCACAACTACTGAAGCTGTCATACAAATGTCTAGGCAAAGCCGCAAACAATAATGCGAGAGCTGGGCAGAAAATGTATTTCTAATAGCGCATACCACAAGTTGATTAGAATGCAGCAATATTCTCGAGTAATTTACAGCAAACCATTTACAGCTGCGTGTCTTTGCAGCGCCACTTGTGGCTGTCAACTTGACATTTGCACGCTTCGTTTCACGGCATTTCAGCGAGAAAATGTGCGCGCTCAACAAATTGACACTTTTGCTAATAACAAAATGTGAATATAACAAGCAGCAAGCAGTCATACGATTGCAAAAAACGCTAAGATCAAAGTGACAGCTAAGGTTTAGACTAAGTAGTACTTGCGCGCGGTACGTAGGTGTCTTCAGGCGCGTTGGCGCTATCGAGTGCACTCGTTGCACGTGCGCTTATAGCATATGTGCATATTTAATTGCAATATTGCATAACATTAGGCGCTTATGCTAGGCATTTTAATTGGAAATTTTGCAATTAACGGTAAAATTTGCAGCTTGTCTTTAGCTGAAGAGCGGGTTAGCATTTGCTACGTACTTAGAGTTTATGTATGGCGTGAAACATGTTTTGGTAGCCCATAGAGACCAACTGAAAAATATGTAGGTGATTGGGAATATTGTGTTTGTAACCGTTATGTGTCAAAATGTCAATATATTTATTTTTTTATATAATCAATCGGCTAATTTTACCGTTAACTCTAAAATAAATTGTAAAAATTAAGCCTTTCTAGAGGGTCTATACTGACCTTAACCCATAAGTTGCTTTAAAATATCAAAAAAGCTATTTTAATGATAAAAAAAATTAAACGTACTTTTGTGACGTCTGTTTTGATAATAACTGCGCGATTGACTAAAAAATGATGACTAAAAAAATTAGTGATTTTTTTCCATACGTCATTTTTGTATTTTTGCCCGTTTGTAATCAAACCGATATTTTCGCAATTTTTCAAAGCAACATATCCATAAAAGTGCGCTGGCTCTTTGCAAGTAATCAAATCAAATATTTTATGTTCGAAAGCAAGTCAAACAACAGTTATCCCACGGTCAAAGAGTATGTGTGCCAGCCAGACGTTTAATCCTTGCCAGTCACAGACAAAAGAGAATGAAAATATGATTTTTTTATTTCAATTATTGTTGAGTGTGCCATTTGACTGGTCGGTATTCATGTTTGTGTATATAAAGTTGGCACTTTTTCTACAGTGAATATGAAAAACTGGTATTGCTGCAGCTACAAGCACGTCTATCGCATTTATAGCTGGCCATTGTTGATGACAATATGAAAAATTGTGAATATAATATTCATTTCTTTCATTCATTGGTTGGCAGTATCGGTTTCATCAGTGATTAATGCTGTCATTAGATTTGCTAGACTGAAGCATGAGAGCCTTGAGTAGCCCAACTGCTATGAAGGAATGCCTAGACTCACTTTCAACAGTAATTTTTAGTTAGCTTGCCCACACATGAGTTTTTCAGCGCTAGTCAACTAGAAGCCTTACGCAGTCTTGAGTTACTACTGGATCGCGGTAAACCTTAAACCTCGAAAGCCTGATTATTGTCCAAAACGATTAAAGATCTAAACCGATGCCAGTCATGGAAGCCGTTTGCATAAAACGAGGTAGAAACAATGCACAACTGCTGCTTGTTGAGAGTTGCAGCTTTGCGAGTTCAGACCTTCAACAACTCAAATGTTACAATTTCAAGCAGTTAAACTTAAAATAAGCAAAAATTAGCCGTCTGAGAAGCTCTGTGTTGAGTTCAGTTCGCTTTGTCGATAGATGTGGTGTAACTATAGCAGTTGTTCTGGCTTAAAAAAGCCTTGCTGTTAGCTATACTGTTGTGTTAACCTGCTTACGAACCTGCTATAAAACCTAGCCTAAATTTTGAACCCAACTCACAGCTGCTACTCCCACGAGAATGCAAAAACACACATGCAAAAAGTAAGCGCTTAAAAACTGACCCACTTGTATGCTACTTCTGATTTCGGCAAATTCGCATTTTTTCCTCTTCTTCGTCACTATCGATCAACTTCAAGTTCATCAACTTAATCTACTTGTCAATTTTCTAGTGCTTTGCTTGCCAGTTTTTTCTAAACACGCCGCTTGTTGGGCAGCAACTCTTGCCAATAACTGATATTGCGGCAAGTAAAGAAAAAATACGAAGTACTAAGGCAACAAATCAGTTTTGCAAACACTACGAACAGTGAAAAACTAGCAAATCAAGCACTACTGTCAACACACAGTTTAACACTTGCCCTTGCGGCCAGCAAAGAAGAATAGTGAAAAAAAATGCATAAACACAGAAAAAAGCACATATCCATAACGCCTGCGGTCTTGCCAAACAAACTCCTACTTCCAAGTTTTGTGCAAACCAACATCACTTCCGTGCCAACATATCTCTCTATGTGGCGCATGTGGCATTAAAGCATCATCGTCATTCAATACTTTGCGCTTGAATGATGCCTTTCAATTGAATTCCGTGCCATTGCTAAATGGGTATTTTTTTTTATTTTTGTTTTTCAAATCAGCTTTTGAACAAAGCGTTGCCACAGTTATGTTGTAAAAAAGTTCCAAATAAAAAAATGCTGCCATTTGTCATTTGTGTGTTGATTTCCGCCTCATGTGCTATGGCCAGCGGTTTGCAGCCACTATTGTTTTGCTAAACGCTTCAACTTGCTCCACACTACCTGAGTGTGGCTGTTGCGCATGCTGTAACCGCGTGCGTTTATTGCTTGCCGTCAGTGGAGGCAAGTGTTTGCTCCTTTGGCCAGCCAAACGTTTATCGTTTGAGCTATATCTCGTTGTAAAGCGATTTTCAATTATTCAAGCGAGTGATTTCCTTTCGTCTGCATTTTATCTGTTTTTGTTTTTTTTTTTTTGTGGCTCGTTGCTCCATACAGCACCACGTGTTTTATTGCATTTGCTTTTTAATTTGAAGCGTCGGCGTTTTTTTTTCTTTTTATTTCTTCTATTCTTTCGACGTTGTGCCTTTATTTGTTGCGCCTCGGCACTGGAGTCTTTTGGCGTGCAGGAACTACATACTCCTACGTAAGTTCACTAACAGCTTAACAAGTGCAACATTGATGACATTTGCTGATTGACAGCTAGTAAAGAAAAAAATAACGTGCTTACTTAGTGAACAACAACAGTGTCTTTGTGTTTACTTACGGCTTTTTTGCGTTGCTTTTTGTACTTTTCGGCTTAACTGTAGAATTGTCATACGCTGAAAGGAAAATATTTTCGAATTATTTTTCTTTTATTTTTTCTTATAGCACTAAAACTCACAACAACATTATGAATATTTTGTCTCTTCAAAATGTCTTAAAGACAGACTTAAAGCTTTCAACTTGCAATTCACATTCTCTTGCTTTGGAAATGCTGATTTTGGAATTCGGTACATTTTGAAATTGTTTGCAGCACTTCGCTATTAAAATTGGCGTGTTAATATAGTCTTTATTAGGAAACTACGCTTTACAGTTCTCACTGAACTACTCATTGAACTATTGATTTGACTCTTCATTGAGCTAATCATTTCACTACTCATAGAATCACTCATTGCATGCCTTACTAAGCTACTCATTGAACTATTTGCTTTCCTCCTCACTGTACTTTTCATGGAGCTTCTACTCATCTAACTACTCTTTAAACCACTAATAATATGCCTTACGGAATTGCTTACTGTACTCCTCACTGAACTATTGATCTGAATTCTCACTGAGTTAATCATTTTACTCCTTAAAAAATCACTCATTGCATGCCTTACTAAGCTACTCATTAAACTACTTGCTTTACTCCTCAGTGTACTTTTCATGGAGCTCCTACTCCTGACTCCTCATTGAGTTAATCATTTTACTCCTCATAAAATCAGTCATTGCATGCCTTACTGAACTACTCATCGGGCTTTTGATTTGACTCCTAATTGAGCCTCTCCTTTCTCTTCTCATAGAACTACTCATTGCATGCCTCGCTGAACTACTCATTGAGCTTTTGATTTGACTGCTCCTTGAGCCACTCATTGCACTACTCATAGAACTACTCACTTCTGACCTGACTGAACTATTTATTGGACGCCTCTTCACTGAACCTAAAAACTACTCATAGAACTCTTCATAGATATCGTCATTATATCTCCCATTGAACTGCTTATTGTATGTGTCACTGAAGTACTAATTAAATTGTGGCTTTGGCTGATTAAGCCACTCATTACACTCCTGAAAGAACTACTCATAGAGTCATTCTTCCGACTACTCATCGAACTGCTCATTTTACTCCTCATTTACGTTCATCAATTCCAACGTACGAATTGTGCCTATTCAATTCAGAAAAGCGATCAATCACTCATAATTTCGTCAAGCTTCCAGCCTCTTATATCAGGTGGCCCTTATTCAATCGTTTATTCTTGTTTTTGCAATGCATTGTTTGCTTGTTGGCAACACATTTGTTTGCAAATTGCACTTGCGCCCCATGAAACCTACGCCAAAAACAAGCGACAAATCGCTATTTTACAACCTCAAACTTGGCGCGCTCATCAATGCCGTCAATAGATCGCTTTTGATGCTTTGATGTAGACTTCTACTGCTTTCTTTTTTTTACCGTTAAGCACAACCATTGGTCGCAACATGCCAACAAAGCGCCAGCAATGCGCGCTACAAACATTTTTGCTGCTGCACTTGCTGCGCTATGCAGGCAATTCAAATATTATTCGAGCACATCGACGACATGCAATTGCCGCCTGACTGCGCGTTCTTTCGATGATGATATTATTTGGAAAAATAACGGTTGCAGGTCGCAAACTGTGCGCTTACACCGCCAATTGGCCAGTTGAGTGGCTGACCTGTGGCGCATTGTTGCTCAATCGTGATAATACGCGTGCGAGTTTGAGCATCAGTTGGGTGGCGGCAAATGTTAAATAAAATAGCGCGAAATTTGCAGCACTTTTTTTCTCATACACATACAAATGCATGGTCTTTCATGTGCTTGCTATGGTACAATGTGTGGATTTGCTGCGTTAATTGGTCATTTAAAACGATTTGAGCATGAAGCATATTTATTTAAACCCAGCTTTGGCGGGTTGGAGTTTTGACAAAAAATAACAAGAGCGCATTCATGCGGAATGCAATTAATTTTAATGAATTGCAAATTAAATTTGATTTAAGTTAGAATTTTTGCAATTTTACAGCAAAAGTTTATATATACATATATATACAATCATTATCAGGCTTTGACAGTTCGTGACGGTCATGACGTAACGCTAACTTGTCGCTAATATAAATTTGACAGCTGAAGCCGTTACAATGCGTTACTATAATTTACTATACCCACTGCACGCCTCCAGCTAAAATAAGAAACAAATATAGGCTGTCTTCGTTTCGCCAAGCATTATCTAGTAGCGAATCGAACAAACCATGTCAGCCAGCTGAAACAGACTGACAGCACTTGCGGTGCTAAGTTCCACTCTTGTTTCAGAAATTCTTCTTTCCGCATGAAATTATAATATATAAACGCCGTGAGTAAGTCTTCCATAAGAAATTTATAGTTTAAGCTGTTAAGACAGCCTAAGGCGCTCAAAATATTTGCCTAACTTCAATAATTTATAAATACTACGAGTAAGGAAAAAGGAGTCGAATTTTTTGCTTTCAGGTTTTATGAAGCACGTATTTGAATGTAAATCATTTATTGTTTTTTTTTTTTAATTTAAAATTTTAATAATATTTAAAGGTGCTTGAAGTGTACTTTTTAGATTTTTTTTTTCAATTTATTAAAAATCCTAGACTGGCCTAACTCCATAATTGCAAGTTAGCCCGATGATTTTTCACAATTCACTTTTCTTACTGAATCAACGGCAAAAATATGTTAAGCCTATAAGTATTGCAAAAATTATTCCTGCGCATTTATTAGCTAGCTGGAGGCACATCTATCGCACCGGACTATCAATCGCAGGAAGCAGCAAATTGCCTTTTTATGATATTTAATTTGCATCAATATTTTAGAGGAGTGCAGATGAAAGAAAATAAATTATACCGAAAGTGGTGGGTTATTGACATTTTATGGCTTAATTCCAACACTAAATCTTAATGCACTACAGCGCGCGTCACCTATTGAACGGAACTATTTGCTGCGCACTGCCGCCAATGTTGGCAAACTTGATTTGACGCGGCAACCTATCAATAAATACAATAAATGCGCTGACCCACAGACCGGTGTGCGGCAACGGGCGCGCATTTGGCGCCTTAAACGCAGGCGGCACACATAAAAACGCGTTCAAGTCGGCTCGACGCCAGAGCGCGGCTTTATTGCCTGCGTGCGCCTTGTGGCGGCGCAGTGTTGCTATGGATAATGGACCAATAAATCCATGGGTCGTCAGCATTGGCAGCGCCTATCAATATGTCATATACTAGCGGTTGCTTGAACCTTTTGTTAAATTTACCTTAAGACTTTTTGTTTAGTTTTATTGCGCTGTGCGTTTTATGTCGACTAATGGCCTGTTTATGATCGCGCTAGTGCGTCGATTTCTTATGTACGCACGCTCGCGGTATAAATATTTAATTTCTCTTTGTTTTATCGATCTTGCAGATTCTGGTTTGCCACCGTATGGTGGACGCGAGGACTCCATGTCTGATGATCGCATTGCACACATACTCAATGAAGCATCAAGCATGATCAAGAATTCCACACCGGGCTCACTGCAACAGCAACTGAAAGAGGCCGAACAGCGACAGCTGCAACAGGAGCAACATCGGCGCTCGGCGCATGACGAGTCGCAGCACAGCAATGAGGATTCCAAGTCGCCGCATCCATTATGCACCTCGCCATTCTATAAGAGCAACAGCCAATTGAAGCAGGAGCAGGAGGCGGCTGCAGTGGCTGCTGCACAACAGCAGCAGCATCGCTTGCGTCAGGAGCAAGAGTTAACGCCCGACAAAATGGCGCGCATCTATCAGGAGTTTCTTATGCGTACGCCACGTGAAGCCGCCTTTCCCAGGTAAGCAATTGCAGCACAGTTCATTAATCTAATAACACTCCTTCTGTTGTAAGAGCAATGTTTAGCTAAACCAATTAATTTTTTTAGTCTTCTGCTTTCGCCTTTTTTCAGCGCTGCCGGTGGCATGCCCAGCGGTTGTGGTCTGCCCAACATGATGGCAGCCGATGAGAATTTACGCCTCACTTACGAGCGTGAAATGGCCAAATTGCAACAGCAACAACAGCAACAGACTGCTGCAGCTGCTGCCGCCGCTAGTAGCTTGCCGAACTTCCCCAACTTCTCCAACTTGATGGCATTACAGCAGCAAGTGTTGAATGGCGCACAGGACCTAACGCTGACAAAGGATCCCAAAGACGCTATAAAGATCAATGGACAGCGTGCCATCGAGCACTCTAGCAACTCTATGGATTCACAGTGCGGTAACAGCAACAGCAATACGGCCACCATGCCGGGTAGTAATAACATTGGCGGTGGCAATAACAATGCCAAAGACTTGCCGAACAGCGACAGCTTGGATCGCCATTCTAGCGCCGGTATGCCATTGCATACGCGCAAGCTCGAAAGCAGTGGCAGTAGCCATACACCGGTGCCGCCAACAACCAGCAGCGCGGCAGTTTCCATGCACGGCGTTAGCAACTCCACTGCACCCAGTCCATTGAGCAATTCGATTTTGCCGCCCGCGATGACAGCCAATGACGACTTCTCCGCCACTGCAAGCCCCTTGCAGCGCATGGCATCTATCACGAACTCGTTAATCACACAGCCACCCGTCCCACCACACCACACACCACCGCAGCGTCCCACCAAAGCCGTCTTGCCACCAATCACACAACAGCAATTCGATATGTTCAATAACCTCAATACCGAGGACATAGTACGACGCGTTAAAGAGGCCCTTTCACAGTACTCCATCTCGCAGCGTCTCTTTGGCGAATCAGTACTCGGTCTCTCGCAGGGCTCTGTCTCCGATTTACTGGCACGCCCCAAACCTTGGCATATGTTGACACAAAAGGGACGTGAACCCTTCATACGCATGAAAATGTTTCTTGAAGACGAAAATGCTGTACATAAATTAGTTGCCAGCCAATACAAGATTGCGCCAGAAAAGCTGATGCGTACCGGCAGTTATAGCGGCACACCACAGATACCGCAAGGACTGGCCAGTAAGATTGGCGCTTCGCTACCGATGCAAAAAATGATGAACGAATTGAAACTTCAGGAACCAACACAAGCCCAGCATATCATGCAACAAATGCAAGCCGCTGCCATGTCTGCCGCAATGCAACAACACCAGCAGCAAGCACAAAGCCAACAACAGCATGCTGCAGCTGCTGCCGTACAAGCAGCACAGGCCGCTGCCGCCGCACAAGCGGCACACCACCAAAGCATGTTGTTGACTTCACCCGGACTGCCACCACAGCATGCCATTAGTCTGCCACCTACCGGTGCCGCTGGCAGTGCTGCTGGTCCGGGCACACCTGGTAACGATAAGAAACCAATGATGATGCCAATACATTCACCGCATCAAGCGAACGCAATGCGCAGCATGCACCAACATATGTCGCCGACCGTTTACGAAATGGCGGCGCTTACTCAGGATCTTGATACACAAGTGATAACCACGAAAATCAAAGAAGCTCTACTCGCCAACAATATTGGCCAAAAGATCTTTGGCGAAGCTGTGCTTGGACTATCGCAAGGCTCCGTCTCAGAGTTACTCAGCAAACCAAAGCCATGGCACATGCTCTCCATTAAGGGGCGTGAACCGTTCATACGCATGCAATTGTGGCTATCCGATGCTAATAATGTTGAACGCCTGCAGGTGATTAAGAACGAAAGACGTGAGGCTAGCAAACGACGCCGTTCAACCGGGCCCAACCAACAGGATAACAGTTCAGATACATCCAGCAATGACACCAACGACTTTTACACCAGCTCGCCCGGTCCCGGCTCGGTGGGCTCTTCCGTTAGCGGCGCACCACCGAATAAAAAGCAACGTGTACTCTTTTCCGAAGAGCAAAAGCAAGCTTTGCGTTTAGCTTTCGAACTCGATCCATATCCAAATGTGGCCACTATCGAATTTCTTGCCAATGAGCTCGGTCTCGCTACGCGCACCATCACGAATTGGTTCCACAATCACCGCATGCGTCTTAAGCAACAGGTGCCACACAATCAGCCCGGTGCCGACAATCCAATACCCAGTCGCGAGAACACCAATTCAACGCCTTTCGATCCCGTCCAATTCCGCATTCTGCTACAGCAGCGTCTACTCGAACTGCACAAAGAACGCATGGGACTGAGTGGCGCACCAACGCTACCATACCCACCCTACTTCGCCGCTGCAGCGTTACTCGGACGCAGCTTAGCTGGCATGCCCGGCGCCGCTGCCGCCGCAGCCGCTGCAGCTGCCAGTGCTGGCGGCGAGCCCGACCTGCACGCGCTCAATCAAGCTTTTAAAGAACAAATGCGTGGACTTGATCTCTCGATGAGCTCTTTGAAACGTGAGCGCAGCGTCGACTATGACGACGAACTCGACGAGAGTCATCTCAGCGACAATGAGTCGCTAGACGGTGTTGATGGCGCTGCCGATGACAAATCCCTCAGCGGCGATTACAAAGACGGCGGCTCCAGCACGCCACGCAGCACGCCACTCTCCAACGCAGCCAGCTACTTACTGGGTGGACTGAATGCAAATATGCGCAGTTCACGACGCAAACCAGCTGCACCACAATGGGTCAATCCCGCCGGTCCAAGCCTAAGCACCGATACAAATGGCATTGCGGGCGCGACAATGGCAACAACAGCTGGCATGCCACAATCAACAGCCGCACAAGAACGCATCATCAATGGTGTTTGCGTTATGCAACCGTCCGATTTTAATCGCAGTGAAGCTGACGAAAACGCCGATGTCAATACGGAAGCGCACAAACATACCGAAGTAAGCGAGAACGACGTGGAGCAGCAGCGTTTCCTGGAACCAGAGGTGCGCATAAAACAGGAGCAAGAAGATTGTGACAGCGACACTGAGGCAACGCCGCTCTCAACAACGGCGCCAACAAGCGAAGAGAAGCTAAAAGTAATCAGCGAAGACAAGTTGCGCATGGTGCGCCTACAGCGGCACAGTCACGAAGACGAAGTCGCGGCGCTCGGCGTGCCGACAACGAACGCAACAGCGCCAACAACCACAAGCGTGTGGAATTATTAATACAACTTGTGCGCTTACGGCGGCGTTTTGTTTTAAAGCTAAACAAGCACGTGTGCCGCGCATGCGTAACTCGAAACTGTGCAATCTGTGGTGTAAAGCGCGTTCACACGCAGCAGAGCTTGAACGATTGGACGTAATTTCGTTTGTTCAAAGATTTTTGCTTAGAAAATGCGTTATTCATTTGCAAACTCAAAAGACAATGAAGCGTTATGTGGAAATAACGGCATTTAAATGCTGTTTTTTGGAATATTATTTGTGTAACTTTTGCCGTCAAAGACTGTAAGCAGATTTAGTAGTTGTTTTTCTGTTTATTATATTTTTCTTTTCTTTTTTGTTTGCTTAGTTTATAAACCCTATTCGCTTAACGCATTTTTAACACATACTTCTCTTCATACATACATACTTAGTTTAAAGTGTAAATAGTTAATAATATTATAGCATACCGTAGTAGTGAACGCCCTGCCACCGCAACTGTAAATAGTTAATAAAAAAGTATATATACATACATATATATATATATATAAAGCTATATAATAAAGATTAAATCAAGCATTGAAATTTAGCAAAAATTATATACAATTATAAAGAGATTACAAATGTAAAGGAAGCTTTCTGGAAAGCATCTTTTTGATCTCAACGGTAAAATCAAAGTAAATTAAAACAAAAAGAAATGGGAAGAAACCTTGCACGCGAAAAATAGCGCTAAGTAACATGAAAAGCCTGCGACATTATTATTATTTAACATTTAGGCTGAGTAATGTTCAATAAAAATTAAAAAAAAAATAAATAAAACAACAAAATAGATATTTGTTGAACGCCACAAAAGTATTTGTATTAAGCGAACGGCGGAGTATAGCAAACCAAAAATGGCATTACAGTGTAGCATCTAGCATAAGAAAAACTAAGAGAAATAACGCTAAATATATAATATATGATATATATATGGTACATATAGACATACATATAAATAAAATAGCATAAAAGTAGAAAATAACAAATGGTATTTGGCCAAGTAAAGCAGGTACAGGCATACATACATATACAAATACTAAACATTTATTAATTAAATAATCTGTGCGGCATTAAAAGGCATTCGAGTTAAACAAAAAAAAAAACAATAAATAAATTATGTGAAAAAAAATTAAATCAAATTAAATAAATGATGCGTAGCAGATAAAAAACACGTAACAATAACAAAAATAATAATATTAATTGAAATAGCGTAAGTAGTTGTGAGGAATTAGGCTTAAGGCATGAAATACGTAATTGAGTAGAAACTTTGCACACTTTCAAAGAATTAGGCAGACAATTAACAAAGAAAGTTAAAATAAAAAAAATAAAAAATAATTAAAAATAAATAATTAAAAAAAAGCAATTGATACGTTAAAAAAAATAATAAAAAATATTAAAAAATATAAATGAATAATTAAAAAATTAAAAAATAATAAGAAAAAATTAATAAAAACACTAAAAAATTTAATGAAAACAAATTAAAAATTATTATTAATAAATGAAAAATAATAATAAAATAATGACTGAAAATTAAAAAATAATAATATGCGAACAATGAACGGAGAAAATTGAAATACAAAATAAATAATAATAAATATTAAAAAAATAATAATAAAAAAATTAATTTAAAACATTAAAAGATATAATTAAAACAAATTAAAATAATAATAATTAAGAAAATAAAAAATAATAATAAATGATAAATAAAATTTTAGTAGTAATAAACATAAAAATTATAAATTAAATATTAGTAATAATAACAAATCAATGTTAAAAAATGCATAAAAATAAAAATATAATAAATATGTAAAACTAATTATAAAAACCATTAAAGTAAAAATAAACCAAATTTTGTAATTTAAAAATCAATTATTAATATAAATAACACGAAGTAAAAAATTGATAATATAACTTAGAGTAAAACAATGAAAAAATAATAAATTATATTTAATAAAAAATAAACATATAACATAAAAAATTAAAAGTAATAACAATGCATAAAACATATTAAAGAAATAATCAAAATAAAAAATAAATATGAATAAATAATATAAAATAAAGATATTAATAAATTAAAAATAAAGAAAATAATAATTAAAAATAATAATCTAGTAATATTAAAATCATTAAAAAATTAAATAATTAAAATAAATATAAAAATAATTAAAATAAAATTAAAAAATTCAATATTAATGATAAAAAACTATAAATAAATAAATAGTACGTAAAAAAAGTATTAAAAATTTTATAAAAAAAAAATTTAAAGAAATATAATAACACTTTTTTATTAAACAAAAAAAAATAAATATCAAAAAATTTAACAAGAAATTTAAGTATAATAAAACAATAAAAGAAATAGTAAAAACATAATATACAAAAAAATAAATAATATAAAAAATCCAACATAAAAAAATGCCATGATGAATTAGGAACATTTATTCTAACAACATACACTTGCATATGTATATATGTATGTAATTGACACTTTCTGCAAGCGATTTCCAGATTTCTTTACACTGCACAATGCAATCTTTGCAAAAAAAATTTGGAAAGAAGTAAATCGTGAAATGCGCATACTTGCCACTGTTTTTTAATTAAATAATATATTTTTCTTAAATAATAAAAACAATTAAAAAAATTTATAAAAAAATTCTTATTTATAAAAAATTTGTATTTTTTTATTAAAAAAAAATATTTATAATAATTCGTTTTTTTATTATATTTTCCAACATTATTGCAATTAAAAATTATTAAACAATTTCAGTTAAAAGTTTTTGCAACAAAATATTTAATTTTGAAATATTTCTTTTGAATAAAACTATTTTTATTACGATTTTTTTTTTAATAAAAAATTAACTACTTCGCAAAATTTTGTTAATTATTAAATTAAAAAGCGGATTTAAAAAGTATTATTATTAAATAAACTGTTTTTCAACATAAATGATTTAAAAAAATTATTTAAAAAATTTAATAAAATATTTGCAGAAGAAATAATTAAAAAAAAAAGTAAAAAAAAATTAAAAAAATTAATTAATTTGATAAATATGTTTTTCTAATTAAAACCTACAACTCAGCGAAAATATTAAATTAAAAAAACCTAAACACTTTTAAAAAAATAATTTTTTTCCATAAAATTCATTATTAAAAAATATTTATTTAAAAGCATTATTATAAAAAAATAACTATTTGCCAAAACAAAAATTAAATAACACTACAAAATTATAAAAAAGTATTAATTTTTTATTAAAAAGTTGCAATTTCCAATATTATTTAAAAATATAATTTTTTATAAATGATTGCTATTTTATAAAAAAAAAATAATTTTTCTAATTAATTATTAAAAAAATTAGAATAGTTCAATACAATTCTTAAAAAAAAAATTAAAATAAAAAACATTATTAAAAATAATAATTAAAAATCATATTTATAAAAAATTATTTTTCCAAAATTATAAACATTTAAAAAGAAATTATTTAATTTCAATTTTAGGTAAATAAATTTTGTGAAATAATTGTTTTGAGTTATTAATATAATTTTTTTAATAATTAATTGGAAATATTTAAATATATATTATAAATGTTAAAAAAAAATAATTTTTATTTTCGCAAAAAAACTTGTTTTAATTTCAATTTTGGTACAATAGATTTTTTTTAAATAAATTATAATTTAAAATAAATAAATCACTTGAAAATAAATTATTGAAAAAACATTAATTGTTTAAAACGTATAAAGTAGCTCAAAACATAAAAATTAATTATAAAAAAAGCAAATACTTAAATTTCTTAATTTTATTATGTTTGTTTTTTAAATAACAAATTTATAATTTAAAAATTAATAATCTAAAAACAAATATTTAATTTTTTTAATTTTTGTATGTTTGTTACTTTTATTTTTTCCATATTTACTGTCTCTTTACTTTACTATAACATTTCATATTTCTTTTTTTTTAATTAACTCAAGGTAGAACAATTAATTATAATAAAAAAATACTAATATTTAAAGTACTCAATTTTTAATTATTAAAATTAAAGCATGTATAGTTCTCAAATTTTAAATATTTTTCCAATATATTTTTTAATTTTTTTTCAAATTTTTTTTTTTGTTTCTATTTTTGTTTTTATTTTTTCAGTTTTTTTTTCATTTTTTCCTTTTTTTTTTGTTTTTTTTTTATTTTATTTTTCTTTTTTCTTTCTGAAACCACACAAACAAACTGTAACTAAAAAGCATATCGTCGGTACACGAAATTAAAGGCAAATCAAACGAAAAAAATTCTTCGAAAAAATTTTAATTAGTTGTAAAAAATTTATTCAAAGATTGCTTTAATACAAATCAATAATTTTTGCTAGTATTACTACGTAAAAATTAAAATAAACACTTAAAATTAAATTAAAGTTACATTTTTTTCACAATAATATGATAATAATACAAATAAACGAATTGAAAAAAGCGAGAAAATACAATAATAATATACAAAAGGCAACAATGCACTGTAAATATATTAATAAATGATTAATAGTTGAAAATTCAAGACACATAAGCTAGATATTAGTTTATAGTTTCTTGTTTGTAAGCATAAGTAACTGAAATAAATATATATATAATTATAAATAAACAAAATAAATCTTAAGTATATCAAATACATACAATTACGAGTAAACAAATAAAACTCTTAAAAACAAAAAAAAAAAAAACAAATGCAACCGTTAAGTTTTCCCATTCATTTTATAACCGGTTACTTCTCAATAGTGAAAAAATGTATGCTGGCAATGCCTAGCTAATATTATTAAATAATTTGCTTTAATCTAGATTAAAAATAAATTTAATATTTAATTGTTTATGCAAATAGTACACATACATATATAAAAATAGTTTCTTTAAATATTGTTTATAATTTCAATTTATATACTTTAAGCGACTTCTTAGTAATACATTGCGTAATTTGTGAAAGTATATAATATGTGCATATACATATATATATATATATAAAATAAATACACATAAATAGGGTGTTAAGTGATATTGCACTTTTAGTGATTAATAGTAATTATTGTATTGTAATTTGTAGTGTTTTAGTGCTTAGTTTATAAGTGAAAATAAAACAAAATGTTTTTAAAATCTTCCTCCTACATTTTAAATTATTATTATTACTATTATCATTATGATTATTATTACATACATACATATATAAATAAAATGCAAAATATTATATAAACCAAAATTAAAATTCGAACTTTTTATTTCCGCCCACAGTCCGTTTCACAACAAACAATCAGCTTTGCTTTACACCCCCACAAAAGCGCAGTAAATGCTATTTGCGCTAGGAATGCCTGCTTTTGTTGCTGTTTTCTGTTGTCCCTCCCCTACAATATGTTATGCAATTGTTACAAAATTGTTAAAAAAAAGATTACCTAACCTTAAATGAACAGAGTTGTAAAATGTACGTGACATTACAGGCACACAAGCATACATATACATAACTTCACAAAAAACGCGTGTGTAGAGACAGTGTTATGCTGGTTTGATTCTGACAGCGCCAACGGTATATTCTCTATAAGAGAGAATGCAAAACAAGTAAAGCAGAAAATTTTTTAGCAAAAATGTGGTTATACGCGCTAACTGTCAAAGTTTACAAATTAATTTCTGTTAAATAAAAAAGAACAGCCTGACAGTTTAAGAATAGAAACTACAAACAAAAGCTAAGATAACTATACTTTTGAGCGATAATATGAGACTCTCGCTCTTTCAGCTTTTAACTGTCAATGTTTACTAATTTGTAACTGTTAAGGGGGTATTCTACTATAGAAATTAAATTTTGGGCAGTTTTTTGAATTTTATTTAAAAAAACCAAAAATATTTTTACCATCCACTTTTTTTATGGTGTTTTTATTGATATCTTAAGAATACAGAAAAAAAAAAAATTTCAAAAAATATTAAAAATTAAAATAATTAGAGGGGGGAGAGACAGGTGTAAAAAAATGGCGCATCCTGGTGGCATTGATCCTGACTCTCCTGGTGGTCTGAAAAAAAAATCAAAAGAAATTCTTAATCAGTAAGGATGCTGTTATAGTCCCTACCTCAGAGAACACGAAAATTTTTTTTTTGAAAAATGGCGACTACCTGCAAATAAAAATAATTTTTTACGCTTTTTTTTAATTGCTGAATTTTTTTTAAATATTGAAAACAAAGGATTAAGGATTATATAAAGATATGGGATAAAGGATTATATAAAAAAGTTCACACAAAATTTCAAGTAAATCGGTTGTATAGAACTTGAGATAATGCCGATACCGTAACCAAATATGGCACTCGTGCTCTCAAACTGTTAGAATTTACTCTTTTTTTTCGGTTACATCAAAAGTTTGTTTTGTAGTTATTTTCTAGATAGTCAGAGGTGTTGTGGAATCCAAGACAGACTCGAATAGTTATCGGAATTGCTAACCAATTCTGATTTTCAATGGTGTTATATAGGGGATATTGGAGCAAGCAAATAACTGCGGCAATATTGCAATCCTGATGTTTTTTTGCAGATACTCAGCTGATACTTAAACATATATTTTGCAGATATTTTGCGCAGCGTGCAGGTGCATTGAAGAAGTGAAGTTTAAGAAGTCTTAAAAATTAATTTTTTAAACAATTTAACAGATAACTTGGTGGACAGTGAGAGTAGTTTGCGGTATCTAAAAGCAATATTAAAAACACCAAAAATATACAAAATATAAGCAAAAAGTAAATATGAAAAAATAAAAATAATTTTAAAAAATTAAAAAAAAAAATAATTTTAAAAAATTAAAAAAAAAATAATTTTAAAAAATTAAAAAAAAAATAATTTTAAAAAATTAAAAAAAAAAATAAAAAAAAAAAAAAACAATTAAAAAAAAATAATAAAAAAAAAACTCAGTTTGCTTCTTAAATACAAAAAAGCAAGGAAACAAAATTTTTTGCGTAAAAAAAAGTGGCTTATGACCGCAATTTTAAAGAAGAAAGCAATAGTGAAATCGCAAAACTTCTTTAAAACAATTCGATTTTATCCTCCGGATATATATTTATCACATTTTCGGATGTCTCGTGAAACACAATTACGTATAATGATAATAATTAGTTATAAACAAAAATAAAGAGCGATTTCGCGTGCCTCATTTCTTTCATCATAAATTTTGTTGATGCTGATTTTGTTACTATGACACCTACTACTTTTTTGATCGATTTCAATTCTGTTTCCGGCAACTAACAGATTCCACAACACTCCTGAGTAAATAGTTTAACATAAATGTTATATTCCATGTTAAAGTTTTGACGTTTTCTTTCTATTTATGTCACACTAAACTCTTACCTCACAGCAACAGCCGTATAGACACATTGACAGTTGTTTTTAAAAAGTGACAGTTATTTTACACACAGACCTCTATTGCTTTTATGTTTTAACAGTGAAAGCTGTTTTGACATTGGGAGAGCCGTTTCAACACAAGAACTGTTTTAGCAGACTGCAGTAGTGACAACCGCTTTGACAAATAAATTTGAATGATAGTTGCTTTGAGAGATTGACAACTTTGTTTACACAGTTTGCTTTGTGAAACTATAAAAATATACATTTAAAATAAATGAACTAAGTATATTATTTTATTTTGATTGCCATTACAGACATATGTCTCTATATATGCACAAAAAATTGTCCAAAAAGCGTATGTATAACTTACCGTTAAATTTGTATATAATAATCAACTTGAGAGGAACTTTATTCTCGCTTGTTTAGGCATACTTAAATATAAGTATTATTACAATAAATGATAAATATTTATTCATGTATATACTTACATATACAAACACAGCTGTAATGAAAATCAAATGAAGAAATATAATATTTATTTTCCACTTTTTTATATCAGCCTCTGCTCGACACCGGCCTTAAGATAATGATTGAGATGATAAATCTAACCTCTAAAAAATTGTATTTTTAAAACCAAAAAACTTAACTAAAAATAAAAATACAACAAGGCATCTAAAAACAATGTTAAAACCCAAAAATATACAAAATAACAGCAACAAAGAAATATAAAAATAAAAATAAAATAAAAATAATTAAAAAAATAAAAATAATTAAAAAAATAAAAATAATAGAAAAAAATTAAATTGAAAAATATAAAAATAATTTAAAAAAATAAAAATAATTAAAAATAATTAAAAAAATAAAAATTAAAAAAATAAAAATAATAGAAAAAATATAAATTGAAAAATATAAAAATAATTAAAAAAAAAAATAATTAAAAAAATAAAAATAATTTAAAATAATTAAAATAATTAAAAAAAAATAAAAATAAAAATAAAAATAATAGAAAAAAATTGAATTGAAAAATATGAAAATAATTAAAAAAATAAAAGTAATTAAAAAAATATAAAAATAAAAATAATAAAAAAACATTAAACAATTTAAAAAAAATGTAAAAACAAATAAAAATAATTAAAAAATAAAAAATAAAAAAATAAAAATAATTAAAAAAATAAAAATAATAGAAAAAAATTAAATTGAAAAATATAAAAATAATTTATAAAAATAAAAATAATTAAAAATAATTAAAAAAATAAAAATAAAAATAATAGAAAAAAAAATTAAGTAAAAAATTTAAATAATTTGAAAAATATAAAAATAATAAAAAACATTAAACAATTTAAAAAAAATGTAAAAACAAATAAAAATAATTAAAAAACTTAAAATAATTAAAAAATATAAATAATTAAAAAATATAAATAATTAAAAAAAATTAAAATAATTAAAAAAAATTAAAATAATTAAAAAAATAAAAATAAAAATCATAAAAAAATAAAAATAAAAAATTTAAATAATTAAAAAAAAATAATAATTAAAAATAAAATAAAATAATTAAAACAAAAATAAAAGCAAAAGTAATTAAAATAATATAGAGAGTATAACTTACATTTACAAAATTGAGCATAAATAAATTATTCAAAATAATATTTAAAAAATAAATACTTTTTTTATTATTTTACATTGTACCTAGTATATAAAAATACTAACAACAATTCTGGTCTAAATAATTGCTAAAACTATAAAATTATATCTTCTGCATTGCGTCATCACATCAATGATATGTACATACATACATATGTGCCGGTATGTATGGTATGTGCAAGTCACAAAAAAAACTCTCCTTTAAGGAACCGCTTTCGCATGGTCCTTTATATTCTTCATCTTAAGACTTGTATGTCGTTATCTGCGTCCAGGTGCCGATTTTTTACCGTAGAACGTTTTCTATGTAGCTTTATGTTCTTCCAGTTTTCCACGTTTTGAAGCATTACAGTTACAATGTTGTCCACAATTAGGTGGCCGACCACAGTGTCCAGGCTATTTCGCACTGTTTGTCAGCGTATGCGTTGGAAAAACCTGTGTTCTGCGTCGTCCTCGATTGCGTCGTTGTATAGACATGACGCCTCTTCGGGTTTTCTTATTTCATGTAGTATTTGTATAGTGCTTAAATCCACCTCGCCATCTTTCCTGCAGAACCAACCATCGGTTCATATTTTGATTAGCCCGGCCGTCCGTCTACCATGACGTCATTGCCTCCAACGAGTTTGCCATCCTTCCAAGATATGATATCTTTATTTCCTCTACTGTGGTAGTGGCATTTATTCCTTGTTCTTTCAACGTCCAGGTATAAATGCTTGCAAGCCGGTAGGCGTGCTTCAGCTTATTGCCGTTACAGCTTTGTCGGAAACTGTGCGGAATGCCGATACCACCTTCAGAGCAGATGTGCGCTACTATTTTGTCTAGGGCTTTACATCGGTTGTTTTTCCTCAAGCAGTCAGCCCATAAATCTGATCCGTAAAGCAAGACATTCGGAGCTTCCATTCATGCTATGTCGGTCTTCCGATGTTCGCTATCAGCGTGCAAAATTGGTAAGTTATTTTAGACGTCTTACATTAAGGTAATTGACAACCTTTTGAGTTCTTGTTGTCTGTATCTGTTGTTGTTGTAGTCGAAATATGCTTCTTTGTTTAACTTCCTGCGCACAAATTCAGTATCTCGCACTGTGATTATCGCAGCGATGTCGTCTGTGTAGCCGACTAGGTATGTATCGTCGGGTATTTCCAAGCTGAATATGCCTTCTAGCTGACGTTCCAGCGATCTGGGCAAAAGATTGATCCCAGCGAAGCTCCTGTCGTGACCTTTAAGTGTTCTAGTCTTTCATATTTATATATAGCAACATCCCTTCTTCCAAATAGCTCTTCACTATTAGGCTGAGATATATGGGTATTTAGAAATTTTCTTTTAATTCCTCGACCAAAGATTCCTTTTGAACGCTGTTGAAAGCATTCCGCACATTCCGTAGAAAAACTTGTCTGAGTTTGTTGCATTTTCTGTGCGCTTCTTCCACACTACTCATGACATTCTCATTGCCTCCAAAGTTGATCGGGAAGGTCTGAAAACCGTATTGTCTATGTGATAAACCTCTGTATTAGTAGTTGCCCCTTCTTTTCCGTTGTTTTTCAGGAGTTTTTCTGGAAGCTTTCCAGCATGCATAAGGCCAGTATGCCGATGGGTTGTCGCTTTCCTCTTTAATTAATTAAAACCTAGTTGTTGTCTTTTCCCAAATTTCTGAGAATAAACTGGCTTTGAGTAGGTATTAAAACAACTCTAGTAGTACGTTTGGGCGGTTTTTCGTCTGTTGTGCCTTTAGTATCTCTGTTGGCTACATTTCTTGGATGGTAAAGAGCGGTATTCCTTGGGGCGGTTCAGTCTGTGTAGTTTCATCGGTTCTTGTTTTCATGTGTAGAAAATACACAATAAAAATTTTATCCATTTTTAAGTGCATTCCATTTGGGCGTGGTGCCCTGCCACTTATCTTTTTCATATAGACCCTTGTAGGGTCGGTCGGTTCATAGATTCATGTTTATGTCGTTTCGAAACTCTTCTCATGTTTTGCTCTTTTCGATGGCGTGCTTGAGTTCTTTTCTTTGCAGCATGAAAATCGCTCATTTCTGTTAATGCGTTTCCTCTGCATCTGTTTCTTGTGTATACTCGCTTTAAGTGAAGACACTTTCTTCTTCGCTGCGCAAGAAGTGGGGATCTTAAAAAATTGCCATGGTCATAATTTCAATCTTGCCAGCAATCTGAAACCAAAACATATATATGTACATATATTAATCTGGAATAATGTTTCAATGTCTGGTTCTAACGGCAAAAGTTGGAAAACACGTGTTCACGAAAAGAGGGACTCCCTGAAGAAAATCAATTCTTACGACCTTATTTTACTGTTTAGAATTAATGTAATTTTGGAGATATGAACAGATCCAGGCAAAGAAATAAGATTTAGAGAGTTTGGAGAGTTGTTTTTGGGGAAAACGATCCAGTAGTATCTGAGAAATCGTGGATATCGTTTTAAAAAAAAACATCTTCGAAAAAAACTCGTTTAAAGCTTGGTAATGCTTTTAATTGATCCCGGCTCAGTTCGGATGCCGGGTCAGCAAATACCTACATACATATGTATGTATGGTATGTATATCTACGAAAATACTGTTTGAATTTAAAAAAATTCCTGTTGTCAGACATATTATTGAGTAGATAAACTTTCAAAATATAAAAAATCGACATATTGTAGACTAGATACTCCTTAAATATTGTATAAATATATACATAATAAAATTAACAAAAAAAAGAAAAATATAAATACAAAATATATATTTAAACACAAGAAATTGAGAACAGAAAAAAAAAATAAACCATAAATCAAAATAATCAATTAATTAAAATACAAAAGATATAAATACAAAGAAAAATTGTGATATAAAAATTACTAAATAAAATAGAATTTAAAGATAAATTAAATTAAATAAATAATTTAATTAAAATAAAAATAAATACAATAGAAACGTAATTTTAATTTTAAAAAATTTTTATACCATTAAATTAAAAAACTAGCACTAAAAACTAATGAAAATCATAGATCATATTAAAAACTAAATAAAATAAAAAAATTAAATAAATTAAAAATAAAAATAACTTAAATAAGAAATAAATATAAATAAAATTTCAAACAATTTTTTTAAGATAAAACCAAAAAAAAACAAAAATAAAAAAACAAAAATAAAAAAAATTAAAAAAAATATATTAAAAAAATTAAAAAAAATAAATACTTAAAATTAAAATGAAAAAAGGAATTATTATGCAGGATTATAAATGCAGAATTTAAAAGAAAATTAAAATAAACAAATTAAAAAAATAAAATTAAAAAACTAAAGTGAAAATATAAAATTAAAACAAGAAAAATTAAGGCAAAAATAAAATAAAAGAATTAAAAAAAAATAGAATAAAGAATCTAAACCAAAAAAATTAAATAATTAGGGGGGAAATAAATTAAATAAAAAAATTAATTAAATAAAAAAAAACAATTAAATAAAAATAAAACAAATTAAATAAAAAAAATAAAAGCTAGTGTCTAGATAGTAACTTGTGCATTTGTAAATATTTTACAACAAATAAAGCTCATAAAATCAAATGTTTTCAAAAATATATGTTTAGAAAAATTTATAAATGAAACTATTCATTTGATTATTGTAAAATAGCGAATATGCGACAAATAAACTTAATATCGTTTAGAATGTATGTACATATGTACTGTGCATAATATAACTTTAATAAATTAAATAATTAAGTTTAAGTTTTTAAAATATACTATAAAACCGAAACTTGTATTTACAAGCGTTAATTTGGAAATAAAAGAAAGTGAGATGAAAGCGTAAATCAAATGGTAAACATACAAAATAGTTAAGCATGTGTAAGTTGCAAATAAACACATTGTCAAATATTATTTAACCATAGTAATAAAGCAGAAAAATAACAAAGATATAGATATATGTATAAAATAATATATAAATATTAACTGGAATCAAAAATATTGCAAATAAAAATGAAAAAAAAAATTTATTGTTTTACTTTAAATTCGTTTTACGTACATAAATTCGTTACATTTCGCCAGAGGACGTATAACAGAGAACGTATATTATAGATCGTATATAATATACGTTCTCTGGAATCCCGTACGTATTACCGTACCAAGTGCAGGGTGGTCAGATTGAGAAAATATTTTAAAATATACTAAAAAAAAATAATACTTTATGTATCATTAACAAAAATTTGAAAATTACTTGTAGATTAATGCAGTTTACGCATTCTCTATGTAATGCGACTAACAGTTAATATAAAACTTAGAAGCTCCGCTTCAGTTAATTGTGAATTTCATGGTAGTAGTGCAGGTGTGTGTAAACATAGCGCTTAGCATGGCATGAAAAATGACGTAGCATATTGCTTGCTTGTGCAAACGTCATATTAGTCAATCAAAATGTCGTTCCACGAGCAAGCTGTCAGTTTATTGTTGTTTGGCTGGCGATAAAAAGCATTTACTTCAATTGTTTGTGAATTTTTTTAATAATTTATTCATAAGCCAAATCGTAGCTAAATAAACGAAGTGCAAGTGTATCAAAGTGTTAAATTCATAATATATTTGTTAATTTGAATACCATAAAATTGTTTTATATTGTTTAATATACGCTACTAGAAAAAGTTGCTAGTACAGCTGGCGCACAATTTATAATTGACACTGAAATATGTAAAGAGAGATATTCCTATCTTATAACTTCCTATCGCAGATTAACCGAATTTTAAAATACCGGAAAGCAAAAGTTATATACTTATTCAAAATGGATTTTCGACATACAGAAGTTCTTAAATTGCTCAGTATATATAGACAATATGAGTGTCTATGGAATTGCTTCAGTCCAGATTATAAGCAACCAGATATGAAGAAAAGTGCTTGGATAGAGCTGTCCATGCATTTCGGGAAGGAAGTTGATGAATTAAAGAAAAAGATGAAACATTTACGCAATTGTTACTCTGCAGAAAGGAAAAAGGTAGAGGCCAGTAAAAATAAACATGGTATCCCAACATACGAACCACGCTTATATTATTACCAGCAGATGGATTTTTTAGCTCCTGTTGTATCTTTACGGAAATTCTCTGAACAGGAAAATGTATGTTTTATATACACATACAATATTATTATTTATAATGGAATAACTTAATATGTTTATTAATTTTACAGAACGACGACCCTTTAGGCGAATCTAAGGGCAGTTCACCGAAACATGATTTAACTCTCAGCGATAGAAAGGTACATATTTAAACGTAATAAGCTTGCATTTTGTTTTTATAAATACAACTTATAAATTTAAATTTTAGAGGCAACGTATGGATTCTAGTGACACTGAGAGTGATCGTGCGTCATCTCATGCAGAGTTAAGAACAGCAGTAAGACTATTATTACACATTGTAAAAACTTAAATTGGCATCAGTCTAATTTCTTTTCGTACATTTACAGAAAATACCTCTCGATTCAGATGATTCTCTTAGTATGATCCAAATTGAGTCAAAGCCTATCGTAAGATTCATTTAGATGATACTATTGAATATAATATACATTTAAATATGTCTCGTTATATCGATTTCAGAAAAGACGTCTACTTGTCAATGATGTGTTAAAAGAGCAGACCCAAAAGGTTACAAAAAGCCAGACAAGGTCATGCAAGGAGGATACATTTTGTGCTATGCTTTGTAGCGAACTTAAATTGCTAAAATCCGAAGAGACCTATGACAATGTGACATCCGAAATTTTTACTGCAGTGAAAAACGCAAAGATTGCTGAACGTCAAAGGAATTATCAATCCGATAATGAAAGCAAAAGTTTTAACAGAAACTAAAGCATTACGAGGAAAGTGTAGAATTAAAATAAAAAATGATATTACAAAGCAAAATATTCGGCTACGCGGTTTTCTTGTTTGTTAAGAATTGTGATATTATTTATATCAGAGTTGAACTGACTTTCACAACGCATTTGGTGCGCAAGTACTGTAGATAATTTGAATCTATTATGCTTAAACCTTTGCACACCACTCGATTTCGGACGTTGGCTTTCAGCTACTCCGTGCCACTTTACAGTAGAAACAAACATTTACAATCCCTCGCATAACTTATTTTTAATTTAGGACTAAGTAATATAAATGATATTGATCTGATATGAATTGGTTAATATTGAGGAATGTTAATTTGTTAAAAAAAATTAATTTTTTATTGTTTATAATTTTACACAATATGATACACTTCCAATATGCATTGCGGGCTGGTTGGTGCATGTTTGACAATAAAACTTTGTTTGTCGTCTGCCATCATATGTTTTCCTGTCAGAACATACTATACAGTCTCGTTTTCTTCGGCCGATATATGGAATATGTAATTTATTACCTTATCTATTGTCCACAAAAGATATAGGTGGGCGCGTTATCGACATACGAAAATCGCGCTTGAATTGGTTTACTAGTGTCTTGACAAACTTGTGTGTCATGTACGTCATCTTAGGATATTTTGAAGCGATTTCTTATGCTATTTCACTTACTTCAACGTAAACATACGTTTACTTCAGGTAAACATGTAAGACTCAAAAAAAGTTCGGAAATAACTCAATTCACCGTAATCACTAATAAACTTGATTGTTGCCTGAGAGAGGACGGGGATGTTCGAGTCATGGATAAATTGATACGAAACTCTTTGATTCGAGAGAGCGCTGTCAAAGTCCACATTTTTTATAACATTTGCCAATGATGCCACTATGGAAGAAATGTGTTAGGGAATTTTTAGTAAATGTTTTGGGAGTTTGTAATTTCCACACCACCGCTGAGGTATACAAAAGGCGCGTTACCGAAGTTAGTTTTGGGTGCACGGTTCCCCTATAGGCCTATATCTCCCATATAGGTACAAAATAAAATCACAATATTTATTAGTATTTACTATACTTTCTACTAGTATTACATTTATTTGTACTTATAATTTATAATTATAGTAATATTTACAACTACTACGCTACTCCAAACAACATATTAGGGGTATTCTCTTGCTCTTGCAAAACCCGGTGCACGGTGCAAGCATTGCAAATTTACAACGGCACAACAACAAACACACGCAGAAAAATATTTGCAAGGGCTGTGAAATATGTCAGACCAAAACCCGTGTATATTAGCGTGCAATGTCACGCAAAAATAAAATTGCAACCCTGTTGTAGTTGCCATTTTACATAAAGTCATATTTTGACGTTAAATTGTTGAGGAAGGTAAGTTTTAAATAGATTTTATAAATTTTATTTAAATTACAAAGATTTGTTACAGTCTTTTTTTGTTAAAAATGTATGCAGAAAGTGCGCCAATTCACAATAGCCATGCACAATAGTCATTTACAATAAATTGACTGAATCAGTCGCTCACATATCACTAGATTCTGCAATGGGTGCTCTCGTGTTCTTGTATATTTCGGTGTAGTATTTTTGCAATCTGCAATCTTGCAATAGCAAGAGAATACCCCTATTAAATTGGATCTATTAAATATTACAACACTATTTACTAAATTACATTATATTTCGCAAGTATGATATATTTTTTATTATGCAATAAATTGCATCTAAAACAAGATCAAAATAGGCACAATTTTTGAAAAAATATTTCTAAATTTCACTAAATAACTATATTTTTCTACTAATTAAAATTATTTACGAACCTGGATCCATCCTTCTCCTTGTTGGGGAAATTGAAAAACCGTCGCGCTCCTACGCAACCAGCCACACACTTATTTTTAGTTCTCGGCATTTTCCTATAATACGTTAGGAAAACATAATATATTTACATACATGTATTTACGATGGTTTTAATAATACACTTACCAACTTTATTTTTAGTAAAAACACTTATACACTGTATTTTTAATAAAAAAAAAAACACTATATTTTCACAACACAATTACTTATGTATTCCACACTGAAAAAAACGAACTGATTTTGTCAGTTATTTTTAATGGGATTTTGTCTGGCAGTTCATTGTTTTGCTTGTCACCTGATTCGTAGCCCATGAACTTTCAGTGTTGCCATACCAAACCGTGAGATCATGGGCTCTCTCAGAAAGCGAAGAGAGGAGTTTCGGATCAATTTATCCATGGTTCGAGTCTCAATCACTGCGGCAGTATAGCAAGGCATCATATACCAGGCAAAAATGTTGCAATATAAGTATCAGCTGAGTATCTGCAGAAAAACAACACTGTCGCAATATTGCTGCAGTTATTTGCTTGCCCGAACATCCCAATATCTGAGTGATATGCTAAAATTACGATGTCCCATGCGAGGCAACAGCGAAGTGCAAAGGGTTAATAATTTTTCATAATAATTTCATTTCCTTGAATCAGAACAATGTTAACATTTAAACTAACTTTGTTAACATTTAAACTAATGTCCTAATTTTAATGTTTTCTGTTTACATTGCAATTCAAAAGAATAGAAGTCAGGGTAGTAATCAAGAGAAACATAACAAAATAATACAATTTAAAGAATAAGCATTTAAAACAAATTACAACCACGTAACCAATACCTTCAGTAGAATTTTTGTTATTTCTGTTGCTATGGACTGGTCAGCACTTTTGTGCTGACGGCCTTTTCAAAGAAGTAACCTTGGTCGCTCTAATACAAACGCCCGGAACAACTGTCTTATTATAAAATTCAGAGGTTCTTAAGGACACAAATATGTAGTTGTGCAGCTGCCTCAATAACTGTGCCCTTAAGAACGTGTGTATTTTAATATTTGACAGATGTCGATTGCAGTCTGTTGCGCTCTGTGTTCTGGGCGTGAGGCATGTTCTGTTCTTTCGCTTATAACCCTTTTTTGTGTTGGCGGCCTTCTAAAGCGCTTGAAAATATAAACTTTGTCGATTCAACATCAGCATTTGTGAAAAGAAACGAAATGTTGAGAGTTTGCGTTACTCATCACACGATAATAACATTTGTATTGACGGTATAATCCTCCTTTTTTATTTTTCTGTTTACAAAGTATGGTAACACTTATTTTTTGTTTGGTTGCAACCATTTCTTGTTGTATGAATAAAAGGTTTTCGACGGAAGTTAAATATTGAATTGCTTTGCACTATGTACTACAAAACAAATGTGTAGAACCGAAATAAACCCCAGCCCTAACTATTTAAGTACACGTTCAAAAATTAATAAATAATTTCCTGAATTTTTGCAATCCCTTAAAGACATCGAAAATCCGTTTCAACGTAATTTTACTTTTACAACACTTTTCAATGTTATTTTCACCACAGTCATCAATTCTGACACAATCAGCTGTAGCAGCCAACATCGCTTACTAAATTTATCTTGATGGGAATATCATTCTAAAAACGTATAAAGAACATTTTAATATCATAACAAAAAGGTAAATAGTAAGATAAAGAAATTAAAGTAAAATGTGCACTTTATTTACAACGTACTAATAAATTCAAAAAATTATTTATTTCTCAGTTTAAGCATTTAACAAGTGAATAGAAAACAATTCTTTAAATATATAAACTAATGTGTAGCACATATTGGTGACTATTAGTGACATTTGCGTATATGTAAGTAAAGCTCCAAAAAGCCAATAGTTTGCCGTACCTACACAGCCCAAAAAGATTGAGAATGGATTGGAGGCAGGCGGAGATTTTCGACTTGATATCCATGTACAGAGAGTCTGAGTGTCTATGGAACTGTCTAAATCGTGAATATAAAGACGTGGACTTGAAGAAAAATGCATGGAGGGAAATCGCCAGATTTTTCGGGAGAAAAGTGGAGGATGTAAAGAAGAAAATAAAAAATTTGCGCACTAGTTACGTTATAGAGAAAAAGAAAGTCGAAAGAAAGAAAACCGAATCGGGAGAAACTATGTATGAGCCCCGTTTATTCTACTATGATGAAATGACCTTTTTGGACCCTGTCGTAATTTTACGATTTTTTAATCCTACAGAACAAGTACGTACTCTCATTTTGTTTATGTATGAAATATGTGCCAAATAAAAATATCTTGGATACTTGTTTC
The DNA here is from genome assembly GCF_023373825.1 of Bactrocera dorsalis. Lineage (NCBI taxonomy): Eukaryota > Metazoa > Arthropoda > Insecta > Diptera > Tephritidae > Bactrocera > Bactrocera dorsalis. The sequence continues at coordinate 10,497,393 of NC_064306.1, read as the reverse complement.
TTAAAGATTAAGCGAATTAGTAGCAATTTTGTAATGTTATGATAATTGTATTTACAAAATATTTTGACAAGTTTATTTTTGTTTTTTAAATTTAACAAAAAACTTCCTTTTTTCAGAATGCAGATCCTTTAAGTGAAAAGAAAAAACAGCGTTCTTCAAACGAAAGACATATGATTGAAGAAAAGGTAATTATATTTGTTGTAGATAACTATGAAGATATTTTAAAAGATTTTAAAAATGTGTATTTATTTACCAATAATTTCAGAAAAAGCGCAAACTATTAAATAATTCTCAGACGGAGCGTTCAATTTCGGAGCTTTCTCCTATAGTACGTGATCTTCACTAACTCATTTATATGCCATTCAACTTACCTACAAATATTTTGAATTTCAGAAAAGACTGCGTGAAATAAGCGATGCACATTTAGATAATGAACTACAAGACGAATCAGACGAGGAAGAGCATCTAAGTAAGGCAGATACTTTTTGTGCGATGCTTTGCAGTGAACTTAAATCACTTAGATCGGAAGACATATATGACAATGTGACATCTGAAATTTTTACCATCCTAAGGAATGCGAAAATGGCAGAACGTCAAATCGTGTACCAACCCGAAGAGATTACTAAAGTAGCTAGTAAAACGATGTGAAGGCACGTTTGTTTATGAAGGTGACTTTTTTAAGTCGAGCCTGCACCTGCCCACTATTTGCAAAGTGTTTCATACACTACCACAAAAATAAAATCTAAATTAATATTATATTTGTCTTATATTAAAGAAACTATAGTGTGTAAACACACAACTAACAACTAGCAATCGTTATAAAGTACATATGTATATATACAATTGATCAGCGATTTACACTTGTCCGCCTGTGCGAACTAGTTCTGCAGCTCTTGTTATTGATTCGATATTTTACATGTCCTTTTTTTTCCAAGAAGCTATTCATCTGTCGGAAGCGCCGATATCGGACTACTAAGGAATTTAGCTCCTTACAAACTGACTTCTCAAAATATTAGTTTTGTATGAAATTTTTTTTCTTGACAAGATATCTTCACGAAACTTGGCATAGATTATTCTCCAAAGCAGCTCACATTTTGTTCTTGTTCGTTTGAATTATTTCCTAAATAAAAACTAACCTGGGAATACCTGTGACGTTTTCGTACTTTTAAAACCTGGAAACTAACACAGCGAAACAAGCTTTTATGAAAAAAAACAAACATATTTTACAACACCTGGTATATGGCAAGCGCCCGTACTCAACGCAAAGCTGACGAGTGCGACAAATAAGCGTCAAAACTGTGTTCGCACATTTTCATATTAAATTCCGCAGACAGAGCAGAGTGAAAGTTGACGGAAACCGAGCGAAAAGCACTGACCCTCGCTCAAATAGCGGATATATTACATTTTCAAAAAACTATTGTGTACATATAACGGTGAAATTCAGCGTCGATCGATTTTAGGTATCGCAGAGTGGATCCTAAATTCAGCATTGAATTCTAGGGGAACTTTGATTTCATACTGTTCAGTTCTGCTCTGTTTCTTGTTCGTAACAGCCTCCTTTAACCACAATGGATTTACTTCGAATACCGTTTTATTTTAATGAAGAAATATAAATGGCTGCGATTTAGAATAGCATCCCCGGATTTCGGGGTTAAAATGGGTATGTACGGATAGAGGAGGTCCTCCAGATCAAGAATGTGTATATATATAGTTGCCGCTGACTTATGGTTTTTGAGATATTTGCATTTAAATTTAAAAAAGCAACTATTTAAAATGCGTGTTCCTCCGATTTATAATGCATTTTGCGCTTATATTTTATACTTTTATATCCACCAACACTACACTAATTCGTTTCTAATCTTTTATTTTATATTAAATAGTGCAAAAATAACTTTAATTCCATATCAAACTTTAGTTAAAATCCATTTATTCATAAAATAAGAAAGTGGTTGCAAATAAGCAAAAAATTAGTGTTACCATATTTTGTAATGGAATAAAATTAAAAAAAGAAGGATTATGACGTCATAACTAAATTCATTATCGTGTGATGAGTAAAGGTAAAATCTTTCGGAATTCTCACTATCTTGATAAATCTCGGTGCTGGGTCGGGCAAAAAAACTGAGCACGTCCAGATTTAGTGAAGTGTTAGTGGATATAAAAGTTAAAAATATAACAATAAAATTCATTATAAATGGGAAAACACGCATTTTAAATAGTTGAATTGAACTTTAAATGCAAATATCTCAAAAACCATGCACCTGCGGCAACTATATGTATACATATTCTTGATCTGTAGGACCTCCTCTATCCGCACATACCCATTTTAACCCCGAAATCCGGGGATGCTCTTCTAAAATTTACGCATATAAATAATCAATGGATATTTTATGCGTAAAAGGAAAAGATTACGGGGTGGCAAAATACGGGTGCCTACTACGTCCCAATAAATTAGGAAATTGGAATTAGGATAATTAAATAATAAACGTTTATACAAGAAATAACTGCTTTGCCTATGACTTTTAAAAATTCGGATTACCATTTCAACGTAATTTTACTTTTACAACACTGTTCAATGTTATTTTCACCACAGTCATCAATTCTGACACAATCAGCTGTAGCAGCCAACATCGCTTACTAAGTTTATCTTGATGCGAATATCATTCTAAAAACGTCTAAAGAACATTTTAATATCATAACAAAAAGGAAAATAGTAAGGTAAAAAATTTAAAGTAAAATGTGCACTTTATTTACAACGTACTAATAAATTCAAAAAATTATTTATTTCTCAGTTTAAGCATTTGACAAGTGAATAGAAAACAATTCTTTAAATATAAAAACTAATGTGTAGCATATATTGGTGTCTATTAGTGACATTTCCGTATATGTAAGTAGTGCTCCACAAAGCCATAAGTTTGCCGTACATACAAAACTCCAAGAGATTGAGAATGGATTGGAGGCAGGCGGAAATTTTCGATTTGTTATCCATGTATAGAGAATCTGAGTGCCTATGGAACTGTCTAAACCCTGAATATAAAGACGTGGACTTAAAGAAAAATGCTTGGAGGGAAATCGCTACATTCTTCGGAAGAAAAGTGGAGGATGTAAAGAAGAAAATAAAAAATTTGCGTACTAGTTACGTTTTAGAGAAAAAGAAAGTTGAGAGAAAGAGAGCCGAATCCGGACGGTCGTCGTATGAGCCGCGTTTATTCTACTATGATGAAATGACCTTTTTGGACCCCGTCATAATTTTACGATTTCTTAATCCTACAGAACAAGTACGTACGTTTGTGTTGTATTTAAATTATTAAAGATTAATTGTATATGTATGTCATTTGTTGTTTAATATAATTATTGACAAGTTAATAATTTTTTTAATTTATCGAAGTTTCACAAGAAATTCTTATTTTTTAGAATGGATATCCCTTAAGTGAAATAAATCAAACGAGTTCTACAAACGATGGGCATATGATAGCTGAAAAGGTAATTATATTTGCTGTAGATTACTATGAAGATATTTTAAAAGATTTTAAAAATGTGTATTTATTTACCAATAATTTCAGAAAAAGCGCAAACTCTTCAGTAATTCTCAGACGGAGCGATCACTTTCGGAGCATTCTCCTATAGTACGTGGTCTTCACTAACTCATTTATATGCCATTCAACTTACCTACAAATATTTTTAATTTCAGAAAAGACTGCGTGATATAAGTGATGTGCATTTAGATAATGTACTAGAAGACGAATTAGAAGAGGAAGAGCATTTAAGTAAAGAAGATACATTTTGTGCAATGCTTTCCAGTGAACTTAAATCACTTAAATTCGAAGATATATATGACAATGTGACATCTGAAATTTTTACTATCCTAAGGAATGCCAAAATGGCAGAACGTCAAGTAGTATACCAACCCGAAGAGACTAGAAAAGTAGCTAGTATAAAGATGTGAAAATAGGCCTTTTCTAATTCCTCACAATAAAAGTTACGCCCACGTATCGGAAGAAGGAATTTTGAGCAGCATTTGAGAAATATGCCATTACAACAACAATACTAATATTTTTAAAGTAATTGTAAATATTTCTATTTATATCCATACATATAAAAGAAAGTTGTCAAAATCTCTTGCTCTTTATGTCAAAATTTAATACAACTCACAAATACAAAAATTTTATTTTAAATCATAAGCATTTGTTCAAAAATCATGTTTGTAGGAATCATTTGAATATTTAATTTCTTCAAAAACAAAAAAAAAAATATCAATAAAAACAATAAAAACAAACTCACATCTATATATGTATGTATATAAATGAAAGTTGTTTTAGTTACACCATTTATAACACTTAGAACCAGGGTAAGGATATAGGATACTTTTTATCTCTTTATGTCCAAATTTAATAATCCTCATAAATACAAAAATTATATTTCAAATCATAAGCATTTGTTCAAAATTCATGTTTGTAGAAATCATTTGGATATATGCGTACAATTTCTTCCTATAAAATAATACAATTGCTAAGTATTTCGAATAGTAGAAAAGAACTGCAACCAAATACGCAGTGAAATAGATTACAACTGGCTCAGTAATCAGTCGTTGAGTTGTATTATACCACGTGCACCCGAAAGACTGATGTCATAAACTTTCCAGCCGACTTTTTCGGCTTTTCACGCCTGAGAACCGGTTCATCATGTGCAGTCCACTAGAATGACTGTCGATTGGACTCTAGTGGGAAATGATGGAGCTATATTTCTATTGCCACTCACCGACGCAAAAGTTCGGTTTTATTACGATTAAAGAGCACTCAAACACTTCTTAGAATTAGTAATATATCCATTTACCAAATTCCGCCCCTTCCCACGACAGTCAGGTCTAAGTAGCTGGAACGGACCTGGACCAAGGACAGTCAACTCAGCACCATTTTTTGAAGTTACTTCCGGAATGTTTTCGGCCGCTACAGCAACAACAATCAATTTCGCTTAGATAACCGCTACTACAACAACGACCAATTTCGAATACAGTTTTGCCTCCATAGCTTTTATTTTTTCTTTAGCTATATATCTTAAAGCTAAATCAGATGAGGAATTTGCATTAAATAGGTCTTTTATCTGATCGAGGTCTATGGTAAAGAGGAATAAAACAACAGCAAATGCTAATCAATTTTATGGTTTTTTGGTGTGATGCAAATAAAACTAAGATGAGTTGCGTATACGCTGTGGTGACCTCTTTTTTATATTTTAATCAAAATACAACAATAATAACAGTTCATAACTTATTTAAAAATATGGTGAGTATAACGGTATAAATTTATTCCTTATTTGCAATTAAATTCCCATTCTTCGGCCAACAATGCTCTCTATAAAGTCCGAGTAATGAGTAATTAAACACTTTTGTTATCACGTACAGTTTATGTTTGCAAAATGGCTTTCCTATAATTCCAAAAAGCTGGTATTTAGGGAGCATTTCTTCGTCTACAACAAATATTGGTTCACCTGTGATAATGCATGTTTTTCCTAAGTATTTTGCACATATTTGTGAGGGGTGTAGGTTAGTAGTATTCATGCCAAGACATTCAGAGTCCGCCACAATCTGAACTTTCGTGCCTTTTCTCATGAAGCCTGCACATTTATTACTAATAATTTGCTATTAGATAAAAAATTAAAATCAAAAACACAAAGTGCGTTAACCAACTAACAAAAAAACGTCAGAAACACGGAAGAAAATGGCAGAAAAAAGCTGCATCCAGGCCTTTTTTAAATTGAAAATGGGCGTGGCGTCGCTCACTTATGGACCAAAAAACCATATCTCAGGAACTACTCGACCGATTTAAATGAAATTCGGTATATAATATTTTCTTAGCACCCTGATGACATGTACGAAATATAGGTGAAATCGGTTCACAACCACGCCTTCTTCCAATATAACGCTATTTTGAATTCCATATGATGCCTTCTCTGTATAAATACAATATATACATTAGGAACCAAAATAGAAAAATATGTAAATGACGGATAATGAAATCTCGATTATCATTTTATCATGCGAGAGTATAAAATGTTCGGTGACACCCGAACTTAGCCTTTCCTTACTTGTTTGGCATCACTTTTATGTATTACCCAAACTTTTGCAGCTCTTCTTTTGTTGTTGTATAATAAAAAAAATAAACTAAATGATTACATAACGATTATATAAGCAGCGGCTACGTCCCTCTACTGATTATGGTTCTAGTACGCTCTTGCTTTCCACTTATCACGGAAATGTTTTCATACACAATATACTTGTACATATAAATATGATTAATGACTATATATAAAAGATGCAGAAATTAAATCAGTTTTATTTGTGCCGTGTACACCAAACGACTGGTTTATTTTTTATGAAGAAATCTTCAACAAGTGAAATCATTAAGAATCAAAAAAATTTAATTGGACTTTCTTAAGGTGGTTGGTTGAGTCCTGTTTTGTAATAATATCTGTGTTTACTGGCTGTCGAGGTGTAGTGCTTAGAGGTGCAAAGTGATTCTAAGTGGAAGTGAAAATTTAGTGAAACGAGCGCGTATTTTATAAGCAAGAAGACATAATACTTGTACATATAATTATAAGCGAATATATGTTATGAATATAAAGCGTCCAATATTTGACAATAGTGTAGAAGTCATAGTTGAGGGTTTTCTGCTTCACTTGAACTTGATAGCAGACCCACGAAGTGATATTTTATTCTTCTAGATAGCATTTCAATAGACTGTGCTCCAGACACAAAGTAGTTTCTAATAAAAAGTCTACATATTTTATAGCTGATTTTAAAATATACAACCCTACACTTCTTGGGAAAAGTTCTTACAATATAATATGTATGTCATAATATGTTCATATTAGGTTAGGTTCGGTTATACTGGGCGACCATCACGCAATACATAGACCTTAGTAGTGCCGGATGGAGATTCATCATTCGTATACCGGACGTCACCGCTTTTTCCGAACATTAAGTGCAACTTGATATATATGTTTGATACTTCGTCTAGCCTCTTGAACTCCGAAGCTCCTAAATAATTAAGACCATCTCTAGACAGAGAGAAATTGCATATATTAAAGTATATAGTTTATAATTTTCCAATTGACTTAAACTTATAGAATGGCGAATAAAATCATATTCAGTGGACTCATCGTCGCTCTGCTCCACGTGGCGAGCGCAGAGGAAGCTAACCCCGAGCCTTATATGAATGATGCTCCTTTAACAATATACGTGGATGCCGGGAAGGAAATAGACCAATTTCTTAGCTTAGCGAAATCAATCGACGGAAAGCTAAGTGTTTTAGGGGATACACTGGAAAGGTAAAGGGGACGGTGAAATCAAACTCTTTCTCTCATATTGTACCTAGTCTCAGAAATTTGTTAATAAAATTTTCAGGATGTCAGCGGAAGTCAAAGCAACCGAGGAACGGTGTACTCAAAAAGTATCTGAATTGGAAAGAAAATTTGAAGATTTAATAAACCTGCAGACAAAATGGTGATTAATATTTTACATAAATCTTAAATATATCCAACTTTTTCTATAAGATGCACTATTGAAATTTGTTGTTAATGAAATTTTTAGGATGTTGGTGGAAGTCAAAGCAACCGCGGAGAGGTAAATTATATTTTACTTTAAACTCAAAAATTACGAATTTTTTCTATAAGTTGTTTTTGTTGTTAATGAAATTTTCAGGATGTCGGCGGCAATCAAAGCAACGGAGGAACGGTGTACTCAAAAAGTATCTGAATTGGAAAGAAAATTTGAAGATTTAATAAACCTGCAGACAAACAGGTGAATAATCAGCATTTTCATATATGTACGATATATGTAAGTAATCATAAGTTGTAGAAAACCTCCCTTCAAAAGTTGGTGTAGTGAGAGTTCAAATTTTAATCTGATTTTATTAGTTACATACATTTTCTAAATCTAATTTACACATACAATTATTTTTGTGTGATGGTGTGCACCATATGTAAATATGTATTGTATTTTCATTGTATACTTCAAATACCAAAGCTGGGCTCTTTTTCGATTGCTTAGGTTCACTGTGTATCTTAAGTGCAGCGAAAGCATTTTATCAGCTACTGCTTGTGTGCATTAGTATTTGTTGTATGTATGTTCTGTATTCTGTTCTCTTATGAGTATGTGTGTATTTTATTTCTATAAGACGCAAAGTGCTCGCTTTTTAATTCGTTTCCATCAATATCGAGTAACAAATGGCACATCTCAGATATGTCTTTATATTGCAAATTTATTCAATAATTTTTAATGGTTTTTCTTACATTTTCTATTATTTAATTCTGGTTTTTTAACAATCTATTTACAGTTCAGCAGTTGCCACTCGTCCCAAACGTCCCGCAGAGCTTGGTAAGTTCCAAATTATTTTAAAGGCTCATCAGGAAGTACTTATGTAACTGTATTTGTACATTATTGGATATATGGGCCCAAATAGTTTAACTAACCATTTATGTTGGATTTCAGCATCAACGCGAGTTTAAACTGAAACTAACCTTTTCTTAATTGCTGAAAAATATATCTCTTGCCCTTAGTAATTTGCGGTGCCAAAAAGATACTTTTAGTGCTGAGTTTTTATGTGCTTAAAATTATTTCCAGCTTGCGAGAAAACACATGACTTACGATCAGCTGGAATACACAATAATACTATACCTTACGAAATTCACTTAGTTATCGCTGATGGATATAGGATAAATCATGATGGCGTTTTGATCGAGAAACGTTTTTTATTTATAACTACAAGGCGCGGGTTATTCTTACATTCCAATATCAAAAAACTCGAATTTTTGTTCTCTGATAAGGTAGTATCCAAGAAAATAAAGGTAATTTAAAAAAAATGTTTAAAGAATTGTCGTTGAACTCAACTTAATCTTTTCAGAAAGTACATCCAACACTTGAATACGATAGCCTTGATGCTATTGCTTTGATTGAACTGGATAGTGATGTGCACTACAATTTCTGGTTGTATCCTACTTGTTTATATACTTCAGAATTGAATCCGAAAAGTGGTAAATTTATATTTAAAGTTTTGTTTTTACTTCTTAAAATTGTAACAAGATCGTATGTAGCTCTCATGCATGATGGCAAAACACTGAAGATTGCGGAGGATTCTAATTGCTACAGTCCGTATTCTCAACAGCTGTCCCCTTTTGAAATATGTGTAAATGGCGATTGTGGTTTTAGTGACCTAGTATTCCTTGTAGAGGAGGAAACAACACCTCAGCTGTTCGGATATGTAAATTGCTATGGCGATGATAATTACTATACGGTAGATAAAATGTCTCCTTACTTGGACCTTATAGAGAACATTGTCTGGCCAAACAATGCAAAATGAATTTTGAAAGTAGACAATAAATTTTTATGATTTTACTGACCATATTTATAAATATGTAAATGATATGAGTTATTGTTATTGTGTTAAAAGTGGATCACCATGGCGTATACGCAGCCTCAATTATTTTCGATAGCTAATTAAGACAATCATTACGCTGTTGTTGTACTAGCTTTATCAGCGATGCTAAGTTGATGGACCTTCATCAGAGCCATTGGTATATTTAACACTCAACGTGGATTCTACAAACGACCTGTAATGATATATCTGATGCTGTAGTTACTCTTCATCGGTGATGTCCTTATGTTTTATTTAATTTATTTCACTTTGTATACAAACGACCCAATATGTAGCCTTACCGCCCGATAGCATCGTAGTCACTAAAATAATGTGTTTAACTACAAAAAGTACAACGTCGTTATGTGATTTGATCATTATCACACCCAATTAAGAAAACGAAACCGAAGTACATGCTCTCGCGACTTGGTTTCTTGACGGAGCATTCACTACGTAGATTAACTTTTATATTTTGGGATTTGGCTACCCTAGGGTTGCAATCTGGCAACTCACAATTTTGTCGTAAATTTTGAAATTTTTGATGTTATACATATTCAGCACGTTTTGACCTACGAGCACTATTTGTGTTCATTAAAATTCACTATAATTATAGTTGGATCCCACAACGCTCGTGTCGATTGGTCGTAAGAAATTAAAAAATACAATAGCTGGTCTTTGAAACGTCTGTAAAATTGTGAGAGATAAAGAAGTATAGATATGTATATACGTACTCGTATGTGCCCGAAAGTAAAAATTAGTCGTCCTGCATTCCATCGGTCCTCCCCGCTTTGTTGTTCTTCGGACGGTAATTCGGTAATTGCTATTCGAACTTCCTCATTGGCAATGGAATGTCTGCTACATCGTCATCGATTGGGGAATCCGATTCGCCATTTCCTCGGTTTAAGCTTTAACTGCCATTAAGCACGCTAGAGAAGTGTTCCTTTGATAATTTTAGTATGCTCTGAGCATAAGTCACTACAAGGTATGTTCCAAAGTAAACAGGACTTTTTGAATCTAGCGCCCCCTGGTGGCGCCATCTATATGTCGACTGGTGCGTTAGAATCTGCTATCTTTATCGATTGTCATGACATTTCATTGATTGGAAGTGAAGTTATTGCGTTTTAAGTGTCAGTATGTTTGTGTTATCGGTGCGAAAATGAGCTTCGAACAAAGAGCCAACATTAAATTTTGTTTTAAAATTGGTAAAACTTTTACCGAAACGTTTCAATTGATGAAACAAGTTTATGGTGATGATTGCCTATCCCGTAGCAGAGCGGACGAGTGGTTTTAACGTTTTCAAAGTAGTCGTGAGAACATAAATGACGATCAACATGTGAGCCAATCAAAATCCCTGATCACCGAAAATTCCATGGAAATGGAATTGAACATCTCCAAAACATCGATTTATCGCAATTTGACCGAACATTTGACTGACGACCAAAAATTGCTCAGAATTCAACATTCGAAGGACAATTATTTGACCAAAAATCACATTTTAACCATAAATCACTCCCTGTATTCACCTGACATGACAACGTGCGACTTCTTCCATTTCGGAAAAATGCTTTTGCCCATTAAAGGAAAGCGTTATGCACCGCCTTGAAACCTTCTGTTAGCCGGAGCATCTTTTCGTAGAATTTTCGCGCATTACCGACCAGCTTGCCAAGCTCTTCGTACTCACGCCTTTCGATCTCTCTCTTGTTTGTCTGCAAATGCGTCTCGCTTTCCTTTGAAGCTCTGGGTATCAATCTCATCTCGCACGTGTTGTGATCAATTGTAACGTTGCGAGGTAGGAAGTCTGCTTTCTCTCCAATGCGACACGGCACGCATAATCGTACCAGCTGTTCTTTTGCTTTTTTCGAAAACCTCTGGTTTCAAATGTTAGGACCTCGGAACGTACGCACGTTTAAAACACTAGAGACGTGTCTTTCGTCCATCACAACGTAATCGATCAGGAGACAGCCAGGCAGCTTGATGAATTTTCTTATGTTTGAATCTAGAACTGCAGATAACCATATTTCGGGTCCCGGTGAAGTCGATCAGCCTCAACCCATTTGGGGTTATTTCATCGTAGAGGCTGAACTTACCGACAGTTGGGCCAAAGATACCTTCTTTGCCCACCCTGGCGTTAAAGTCGTACTGAGCGCTCATAGAATTCATATTTGGTCACTTCGCCTTCTCTTCCGACGAGGCGTGAGCACAAACATAATAGTTGTGTTTAAGCCACACAACTTTGTTTGGTGGCCTTCTTATCATGGCGAATAACTGCATTCAAATACACATACATATGTAAACAATGCCTTAAACCGAATAAAAATAAAGTCCACTAAATTTGAGTGTATAGTGTGTTAGATGCACTTAAAAGGGCCCATACACGGGCACACATGTGCGTTCGATCGGTATGTGTGCACATGCGGTTTACTCGTGTATGCGCTTGTTAGCGTACCGATCCATGTTCCCGAAAATGTTTGATTTTTTACGATCGGTTCACGCACATGTGTGTCGTGTATGGCGTTGTATGTGCACAAAACCTCATTTCTCTCGTGTCACCAAACAGTTAAGATCGCGGACGAACAATGGCAAGTGTTAAGGGGGCATCCTGCTTTATGGGCTTCAAAAAATCGATTTTTTTTGAGGATTTTTATGGGAGCGAAAGAAATAATTGATTCATGCGAATTTTCTAGGCTTTATAGTTATATATTTGAACATCTTTCACAAATTTTTTGGATACGAAATCTTTGATATTCTGCCTTTGTGAACAAAAAATTCACAGAGATTAATATTTGTTAATAACTTATCTTCTAGTTAAACTAAGAAAATTCAAAAAAAAAAATTTTTTTTAATTTTACATTTTTTTTTTTAATTAAAAAAAAAGTGGACTTTGACCAAAAAACTTTTACTTTACGTTATGTACTATGCGTTGATATCTGCAGCATTAAATAAAAAGGAATACGCATTTACACATATATTCCTAAATACACATACACATATGTACATATGTATGTATATACTTAGTTAAGATTAATAATTAGAAAATACTTTATATAATAAAAAGCTGGTATTTAGGGAGCATTTCTTCGTCTACAACAAATATTGGTTCACCTGTGATAATGCATGTTTTTCCTAAGTATTTTGCACATATTTGTGAGGGGTGTAGGTTAGTAGTATTCATGCCAAGACATTCAGAGTCCGCCACAATCTGAACTTTCGTGCCTTTTCCTAATTCCTAATAATTTGCTATTAGATAAAAAATTAAAATCAAATTTACCACTTTTTGGATTAAATTCTGAAGTATACAAAGAAGCTGGATACAGGTCGGAGGTATAATTCACCGCATTATCCAGTTCAATCAAACCAATATTATTAAGCAAAGGATTTATTGAGTACTCGGGATGTATATGAGTTGCCTGAAAAGATTGCATGTGTTTAATAATAATTTAAATTTTTTTAATTATCTTTACTTTTTTAGATACTCTCAAATGAGGGGAAAAATTCCGGAATATATTACACCTTATAGAAAGAGGACATATTTAAGCTTAAAGGAAAATATGATTCACCTTTGACTCCACAATTCCTCCATCGCTTTGACTTCTGCCAACAACATAAAAATTTTTTTAAGAACAAATTTCAATAGTACATCTGAGACACAGTACAATCTGAGAGAAAGAGTTTGACTGCGCCGTTCCTTTTACCTTTCCAGTGCAACCTCTAAAACACTTTGCTTTCCGTCGATTGATTTCGCTAAGCTAAGAAATCGATCTATTGTCCTCCCGGCATCCACGTATATTGTTAGTGGCACATCATCCATATAAGGCTCGGGGTTAGCTTCCTCTGCGCTCACCACTTGGAGCAGAGCGACGATGAGTCCTTTTTATAAGAAGCTACTTACACATCACTTATAAAGGGTGATCCATTTCCCTTCTTTTTTAGTGAAGAAACACATAAATTTCAAATTGGGGAATGTTTATTATCCATCGAAAGAACATTCGAATAACACGCGCATTGAAGCGTTATTATTCGCATAGACTTTGGACTTTACATATCTCCACAGGAAAAAGTCTAATGGTGTGATATCACGTGATATTGGTGGACCAGCTCAAAACGTGAAATTATCCGCTCACCGAAGTGTTCTCTCAAAATAATCTGTTGATTGAGGCGATGTGTTGGAATTGGCGCCCTTTTGTTAAAACCAAACGTGGCAGAGATCACAAGCTTCAATTTAAGGCATCAACAAGTCGTTTATCAATGCGCGATAACGGTCGCCATTGATGACTACGTTATCACCCGCATAATTGTTTGAAGAAATATGGACCGATGATTCCACCGACTCACAAGCCGCAACAAACCATTTTTTTCTGGCAGCCTCTCAACTTCAACCTCTTCAACTTGCACTTCGTCCCAAATGCGGCAATTTCGCTTCTTGACATACCCATTGAGCCAAAAATGGGCCTCAACGCTGAACAAAATTTGGCAGAAAACGTCGGATCTTCTTAGAATTTTTGAAAGTCTAAAACGCCAAGTCGTTCTATACGTTAGTCCAAGTTGCTCCAAACGGCGTCGAATCCACTTTCCAAAGTCTTCATGTATCTCAACTATATTTTCTTCACTGTATGCTGGGCGTTGTCTACTCAGTAGAATATTATCTAATAATTAATGCTGGGTATCTAGATGACGGATGCTGTTGCGAACAGTACGCTCAGTAGGCCGATTATGTTGACCATAAGTTGAGCGAAGCTTGCGAAACACATTCTTTGCAGAATTTTCGTAATAAAGTTGAACTATTCTTAGGCGTAAGTCATTCCATGATGAAATGCCAAATAATACTGAGCAAAAATAACATGACAGCTTGACATGACTCACTCGTGATCTGTCGAAAAACGACTTTTGAAAAAATACCTCAACTTGGATCAGCCGTTGATAGCAATTTGGCACACAAAATGAGATAAACTACAAATTTTAAGTCGCCTCTGAACGATGATACACGATTTCTACGAATTGTGATCAGTAGAGAGACTCAATCGCTATTTATGTATCTGTATGTTTGTTCTTATCGCTAAGCCAAACTCAATTGTAAATTTCACGGACAAGTAAAGAAAAACAAAATGCGATTGCTGCCGAATAATGTATACTCTGTCAATGTGCAAGCATCAAATGCAAGGAAATATTTCAAGGTCGTCAACTTTCAAAAACCGGGTTTATCCTACGTCTTTAATATCATGAAAAATTAAGGCAAAGACCCGATATACTCGTATACTGTCTAAAGATAATATACTCAAAAATTACTGATAGAAGCAACATAATCCCCTGTAAAGTTGAATTTATCCTCCATTGTTTTTGAAAATCACTTAATGTATTATGCGGCACCTTTTTTCTTATTGTGCAATGTGAAATTCGGCTGTGTGTTTAATATTTGAGGCCGAGCAAATGTGGGCTTCAAATGGTGATGTTGTTGGAGGTATTCCTAGAGCTTTCTCAACAACTTTCTCAACGCTACCTGAAAGGTCGTAGGCAATAACTTAGCGCTGACAAGTACATACCCTTTTTATCAAATAATCGCGTAACGGTGAATGTGGATGTCTCGTCAATTTCGCTAATAACGATTATAAAAAAATGTTTAAATCAAGTTATAAAAACTTGAGCTTTCCGTTAAACATTTTAATAGAAAAAAAGGATTTACAATTAAACTTTAGGTAAATAGACCGGCGGTGCGTTTCGAACGAACTACCGTTCGTATTAATTTGCGGACGATGAGAGAGAGGTTTCGCGATCACTCATCAATTCCTTATATTCTCTTTTTTTGTCCTTTTTTTTAAAGAATGAGGGGTCAGTTGGGTGATGTTATCGCGGTGACTGTGGTTGTGTGAGTGTTTATGTGTGGTGCTCTCGTGAGTATGTCTGATGTGGATGTGTGTCAGTGTTGTGTGTTGGAGTCAATGTGGTGGATTAGGTTGGTGTGTATGTTAAGAATGGAGGAGTGAGGTTCATTTAGCCAGTTAGAAATACAAAATCTGAGACAAATCCCTTGTTCCATATTTTTATTCATTGTAAAATTCGCAATGTACGACTGAGGTGTACCGAATTAAACACCTGCTGTAAACAAACTGGTTGACAGATCGCGCTCAGTTTTGGCATAGTAATTATGGACAGTTCTACCAACTTAGCAAACTCTTTTTTTTTTTTTTAAATATCATTTACCCGAAGTATTTAATTACAATTTCCGGGTGTTTTTTTTGTACAGTTTTTGCTCAACGTATATCTAATTTAAGGATTTCCACCACTCCTATCGACTTTTCGAACAATGTGACTCGATATTGGAAATGGTAAAATGGTACAAAGCAAAGTAATCTAAATAAACTAAATGATTGCATAACTTTTTTTTAAGTCCATCTTACCGATAAGAGACATATAAGCACCGGCTGTGTCTCTCTACTGATTATAGTTCTGGTACTCTCTTGATTTCCACTTATCACCGAAATACTTTCACGCACAATATACATATAAATATGTTTATGACTAAATATAAGAGATGCAGAAATTAAATCAGTTTTATTTGTGCCGTGTACACCAAACGACTGGTTTATTTTTTATGAAGAAATCTTCAACAAGTGAAATCATTAAGAATCAAAAAAATTTAATTGGACTTTCTTAAGGTGGTTGGTTGAGTCCTGTTTTGTAATAATATCTGTGTTTACTGGCTGTCGAGGTGTAGTGCTTAGAGGTGCAAAGTGATTCTAAGTGGAAGTGAAAATTTAGTGAAACGAGCGCGTATTTTATAAGCAAGAAGACATAATACATCTAATTATAAGCGAATATATGTTATGAATATAAAGCGTCCAATATTTGACAATAGTGTAGAAGTCATAGTTGAGGGTTTTCTGCTTCACTTGAACTTGATAGCAGACCCACGAAGTGATATTTTATTCTTCTAGATAGCATTTCAATAGACTGTGCTCCAGACACAAATTAGCTTCTAATAAAAAGTTTGCATATTTTATAGCTGACTTTAAAATTTAAAACCATGCTATATACTATGTACAGATGTCATAAATGAAAGAAGAACTATTGCATATATTAATTTAGGTTAGGTTATACTGGCCGACTATCACGCCATACATGGACCTTAGTAGTGCCGGATGGAGATTCAGTTTAGTTTTCGAGATACTTAAGACCATCTCTAGACAGAGAGAAATTGCATATATTAAAGTATATAGTTTATAATTTTCCAATTGACTTAAACTTATAGAATGGCGAATAAAATCATATTCAGTGGACTCATCGTCGCTCTGCTCCACGTGGCGAGCACAGAGGAAGCTAACCCCGAGCCTTATATGAATGATGCTCCTTTAACAATATACGTGGATGCCGGGAAGGAAATAGACCAATTTCTTAGCTTAGCGAAATCAATCGACGGAAAGCTAAGTGTTTTAGAGGATACACTGGAAAGGTAAAGGGGACGGTGAAATCAAACTCTTTCTCTCATATTGTACGGTGTCTCAGATATACCATTGAAATTTGTTAATGAAACTTCCAGGATGTCGGCGGAAATCAAAGCAACGGAGGAACGGTGTACCCGAAAGGTGTCTGAATTGGAAAGAAAATTAGAAGATTTAATAAACCTGCAGACAAAAAGGTGAATCACAAGTATTTTCATATATGTATATATAATTTATGATAAGTTGTAGACAACTTTATTTCAAAGGTTGGTGTAGTTCAAATTTTAATCTGATTTTGTTAATTACATACATTTTCTAAATCTTATTGGTGTACTTCAAATACCAAAGCTTGGGTCTTTTACAATTGCTTAGATTCGCTGTGTGTCTTAAGTGCAGCGAAAGCACTTTATCAGCTACTGCTTGTGTGCATTAGTATTTGTTGTATGTATTTATGTTTTGTATTGCCATGCATAAGTGTACAACTCTCTTTTGATATTTTTTTTGATATTTGTGTATTTTATTTTATTTGTGATATGAATCTATTTCTGAGTGCAATTTTTTTAACTATTGAATGAGCATCGTTAATATGTTTGTAAGCTCTTTTGTATGCTCTGAGCAAGAACTAGTAAGACTTTTTAATTTAAATTTCGCATATAATTTTTCTAGGTTGGTATGAGTGTCAGTGATATCTGTGCCAAATGTCAACACATCAAAATATTATAATCATTAGTGTTTATTACACGCTTGTCTTTCTGAAGTGCATAAAGTGAATTCGGATATTCTTACGATGAGTGAAATTATTCAACAAAACAGTTCCATTTGTGTGCGAAACCAAATTTGTGGTGCCGAAACATTCACAATAATGGAAGAGGTCATCGGTGATAATTATTTCTCGCGTGCAAGTGATTTTGATTGGCACAAATTATTCAAAGAGGGACGGCCATCAACATCAGCATCAACTGATGATCAACACGTCAATAAAATAAAGGAATTTGTGCTTGAGAATCGACGATTAACAGTAAGAGATATTACTGGTTGGAATATCGAAAGGATTTAATTCAATTTTTTCGAAAGACAGGGTCGCGTTAACGTCTGTGTAACAATACTTTCCGACTATTTACCAGGATTTCATGAAATATATTATTATATTACTGACGATGGGTCTTGAATCTATGCTTATGACCTGAAAACAGAAGATCAATTGAACGAAAATGAGATGAAGACGGATTAATCAGGTCAAAGCAGGTCAAAAATCTAAGCTATTTTGACAGTTTTCTTCGATTATCGAGTTGTGGTGCACTCCGAATTCCTTATGGTCGGCCTAACTGTCAACAAGAAATACTATTTGAGTGTTATGCATCTTTTGCGCGAAGCTATTCGTAAAAGGAAGCCGGATCTCTTGGTTTTTGCACCACGATAATGCACCATCGCATACGGCATTGACTCTTAGTGAGTTTTTCGCCAAATTTTCAACCAATATCGGCCGCAGCCACCGTATGCGCCCGATTTAGCTCCGTGTGACTTCTGGCTAATCAGCAAACTCAAACGACCGCTCAGGGGAAACCGTTTTGAATCAATTGAAGAAAGTAAACTGGAATCGCCACGCGCATTGAAGGCTATTCCGGAACAACTGTTTTAAAGATTTAAAAAACATTGGCACAATTGTGTTGGGGCCAAAGAGAATTACTTTCAGGGGGACAACATAAATTTTGAAATTATGAACAAAGACTTACTGTTTTTTGCTCATTGTAGTACACTGTAATTTATGTGCTTTCTTCGATGGAAAATGATTTTCACATTTTTCTGAGCAAAGTCTCATATTACAATTTTATGGCTTATCATTGCACATGATGTTTAGTCATTGCTTTCGGTAGTAAGACGCAAAAGGCTCACTTAATTCGATTCCATCAATAGCAATTTAAAAACGGCTCATCTCAGACATGTCTTTATATTGCAAATTTATTCAATAATTTTTAATGTTATTTCATTACATTTTCTATTATTTAATTCTGGTTTTTTAACAATCTATTTACAGTTCAGCAGTTGCCACTCGTCCCAAACGTCCCGCAGAGCTTGGTAAGTTCCAAATTATTTTAAAGGCTCATCAGGAAGTACTTATGTAACTGTATTTGTACATTATTGGATATATGGGCCCAAATAGTTTAACTAACCATTTATGTTGGATTTCAGCATCAACGCGAGTTTAAACTGAAACTAACCTTTTCTTAATTGCTGAAAAATATATCTCTTGCCCTTAGTAATTTGCGGTGCCAAAAAGATACTTTTAGTGCTGAGTTTTTATGTGCTTAAAATTATTTCCAGCTTGCGAGAAGATGAATGATATACGATCAGCTGGAAGACACAATAAGACTATACCTTACATAATTCATCTTATTGCCGATGATGGATATAGAACTCGTAGTGGCGTTTTGATCGAGAAACGTTTTGTGTTAATAACTGTAACTCTGACACTCAGCCAACCCCATATCGGTGAGACTATCAAAAAACTCGAATTTTCGTTCTCTGATAAGGTAGTGTCCAAGAAAATAAAGGTAATTAAAAAAAATTTTTAAAGAATTGTCGTTGAACTCATTTAATCCTTTCAGATAATACATACCCCACTATATAATAGTAGTATTATTTTGGTTGAACTGGATAGTGATGTGGATTACAATTACTGGCTGTATCCTACTTGTTTATACACTTCAGTATTGAATCCGAAAAGTGGTAAATTTACATTTAATGTTTTGTTTTTACTTCTTAAAATTATAACAAGATCGTATGTAGGTCTCATGAATGATGGCAAAACAATGAAAATTGTGGAGGATTCTAATTGCTACAATCCGTATTCTAGGGAGCTGTCCTCTTTTAAAATATGTGTATATGGGAGTTGTAATACAAGGAAAACCATGGTATTCCTTGTAGAGGAGGAAACAACACCTCAGCTGTTCGGATTTGTACTTTGCAATGCCGATGGTAAATACCGTACGGTATATAAAGTGTCTCCTTACTTGGACCTTATAGAGAACATTGTCTGGCCGAAGAATGGAAAATGAATTTTGGAAGTAGACAATAAATTTTTATGATTTTACTCACCATATCTATAAACATGTAAATGATATGAGTTATTGTTATTGCGTTATTAAAAGTGGATCACCATGACGTATACGCAACTTCATTATTTCCGATAGCTAATTAAGACAATCATTACGCTGTTGTTGTAATAGTTTATATCCAGCGATGCTAAGTTGATGGACCTTAATCAGAGCCATTGGTATAAATACTTAACACTCAACGTGGATTCTACAAACAAGCTGTAATGATATGTCTGATGCTGTAGTTTGTCTTCATCGGTGATGTCGGAGAAGGTGTACCCAAAAGACTTTCCTTACTGCGTTATCCTTATGTTTTATTTAATTTTTTTCACTTTGAATACGAAGACAGTCTAATATGTAGCCTCACCGTCAGATAGCATCATAGTCACCAAAAAAATGTGTTTAACTACAAGAAGAACAACGTCGGTTGGTAATTCGATTATTATCACACCCAATTAAGGAAAAGAAACCGAAGTACATGCTCTCGCGACTTGGTTTCTTTGGATTTGGCAACCGTAGTGCCGCAATCTGACAACTCACAACTTTATCGTAAAATTTGACTTTTTTGATGTTAGACATACTCAGAACGTTTTGACCTACGAGCACTATTTATGTTCCTTATAGTTAGATCCCACAACGCTCGTGTCGATTGGTCGCAAGAAATGTTGAAAAATTACAAAAGCTGGTCTTTGAAACGTCTATAAAATTGTGAGAGATAATGAATTGTACGTATACATACATATATGCGTATGTGCCCGAAATTAAAAATTAGTTGTCCTGCATTCCATCGGTACCCGCCGTTTTGTTGTTCTTCGGACAGTAATTGCTACCCGAACTTCTTCATTGACAATGGAATGTCTGCTACATCGTCATCGATTGGGGAATCCGATTCGCCATTTCCTCGGTTTATGCTTTCACTGCCATTAAGCAGGCTGGAGAAGTGTTCCTTTGATAATTTCAGTATGCTCTGAGCATAAGTCACTAGATCACCTCTGGGCGTTCTACAAGAGTATGCTCCCGTCTTGAAACCTTCTGTTAGTCGCCGCATCTTTTCCTAGAATTTTCAAGCATTTCCCATCTGGAATCTGTGACTGCAGATAACCATATTTCGGGTCCCGGTGAAGTCGATCAGCCTCAACCACTTGGGGATATTTCATCGTGGAGGCTGAATTTACCGGCAGTTGGGCAGAAGGTTATGATAAAATTCTGTGTGAAACTCGGTAAATCTGCGACAGAGACGTTTGATATAAGCAAGAAGGCTTTTTTTTAGCAAGAACTGGTGTGTTTCGGTAACACCAGGGCTTTTTAGAGGGACGGGAAGACGTCGGTAATGGAGACCGTGCTGGGAGATCTGCGACTTCGACAAACACCAACAATGTGATACGTGCGCGCAAAATTTTCAACTCAGACCGTCAACTAAGTATTCGTTTAATTACCCAGATGTTAAATTTATCATTATTATCCCAAAAGTCCTCCCTGACAACTAGAAATTGCGACGAGTGGAAGGATGCCAAGAACATTTGAACATGTGTGAAAGTGACCACCATTTTTTTAATAACTTAACCACAGGTGACGATGCATCTTTGAGTATGATCCCGATGAAAGGCAAGCATTTTAAGATGGCAGAGAGAATCCAAGCAGCATGAACTTAGGCTCTGAAGATTATTCTGGAGAAGTCTTTCCGTAGCGCCTTCAATACTTGGAATTCGCGCTGGCAGCGGTACATCGACACAGAAGGAGCCTATTTCGCAAGTTTTTATAGAATTGCAACGATTGGTTCAATTATTTTTTTAAAATCGGCTCAGTCCTATTATTTTCCGAAAAAACCCTGTACAATCGCCAATGGAGAAAAGTCAGTAGGATGTTCGAAAATCTTGGTAATAGTTACATATATGAGGTTAGGTCAAGTTTTTACCCAATTGTATATGTTTTACGATTTTAAGATATACTGTTATGAGTAAAACATGTTCTGTAATTTTCATTGATATAAATCAAATATTGACCGATATTTTTATATTAGGAACATGGGGGTTCAGGGAAATATTGACCCGATTCGACCTATTTTTAATACACAGAATTGCTATTGTCAGGAAAGTTTTCTGTCTGAATTTCAGCAGTATATCTCATACATTGACCGATATTTTTGGTAAAAAGTCAACTATTGATTCTGGGGTCCACATATTCGGTACCTAGGGGCCTAAATAATTTTGCTTGGATTTGCAAAAATTTTTGGTCATAAGGTGGTATACTTTAAGGGAATTATTAATGCCAAGTCTTAGCCCCTTATATGAGTTGCTTTCTAATCTGTGCACTGAAAAGTGAAAGAATCAAATGGAATTCAAAACTGTATTACATTGGAAGTAGGCGTGGCTGTAGAACGATTTTGCCCATTTTCACACTGTAATAAATGAGGTCCCGAGATATTACCAAAAAAAAAATATACCAAAAAGTGGGTGTTGCCACGTCCATTGTCAAAACTTCAACCCGGCTACCATAAAGCCCTCTCATACCACCGCAGAACTATTGTATTTATTTTTGTACTAAGAAACCAGCGTACGAAGTTTCATCAAGATATCTGAATTTTTAGTCAAGTTACAGCTTGACGGACAATCAACTTTTCTCGTCATATATAACCAAATATATCAAATATAATAAAATTTTATAATTATTAACCAAATATCTAACTCACTTTGACTTCTGCCAACAACATAAAAATTTCAGTATGAACAAATTTCAATAGTACATCTGACTGCGCCGTTCCTTTTACCTTTCCAGTGCAACCTCTAAAACACTTTGCTTTCCGTCGATTGATTTCGCTAAGCTAAGAAATAGATCTATTGTCCTCCCGGCATCCACGTATATTGTTAGTGGCACATCATCCATATAAGGCTCGGGGTTAGCTTCCTCTGCGCTGGCCGCTGGCACCAGAGCGACCACGATTTTTTTTGTCATTATATAAGCTTAAGTCAATTGGCTGTGAGTAAAAGAAAATTATAAACTATATACTTCAATATTTGCAAGTTAGCACTGTCTAGAAATGGTATTAAGTATCTGGGATCTTCGGAGTTAAAGAGACTAGACGAATTATCAAACGTATATAACAAGTTTCTTTTAAAATTCGGTCCGGTATGACGAATACTTCACATCAAACTAAACTGAATCTTCATCCGACACTATGTGTGGAGTAATAGCCGACCAGTTTAACCTAACCTAACCTAATATATGCAATCATTCTTCTTCCATTTATGATATAGTTTGTGTAAATTATTCTAAAGAAATGCATATTCTCTCATTTTAAAATCAGCTATGGAAGATGGATGCTTTTTGTAAGAAGCTACTTTCACATCACTGATAAAGGATGATCTATTTCGAAATTCCCTACTTTTTTAAATGAGGAATGTTTATTATCATTCGAAAGAACATTTTTCGGCATTAATTTTTTGAAGATTATCTCTTTCAAAAGTTGACAGCGTTTACGTCTCAGCTGGTTCATCCATTGAATCCAATTTTCAATGACTCGTTCGAGCATTTCGACTGGTAACTGGCGAATGACACGCGTAATGTTTTTGAACCAAAACCTGAATCGACGCGGTATTGTCCGCATAGACTTTAAACTTTACATGTGTCCACAGAAAAAAGTCTAACGGTGTGATATCTCACGATCTTTGCTGCCCAAAACGTGAAATTATCTTCTCACCGAAGTATTCTCTAAATAAATCCTTTGGTTGATGCGATGTGTTGGAAGTGGCGCCGTCTTTTTGAAACTAAATATCGAGACGACTACGCTCTCACCATCATAATTTTTGAACAAATATGGACCGATGATTCCACCGCCCACAAACCTCACCAGCCTATTTGTTTTCTGGAAGAAATAGCAGCTCTTCAATCCCTTCAAATTGCACTTCGTCCCAAATGCGGCAATTTCGCTTCTTGACATACCCATTGAACCAAAAATGGGCCTCAACGCTGAACAAAATTTGGCAGAAAACGTCGGATCTTCTTAGAATTTTTCAAGAGTCCATAGAGTGAAGCGATGAACGTTTTCAATTTAAGAACTCGACGTAAAAGGAGCTAAGTCGTTCCATACATTAGTCCGAGTTGTTGCGAACGGCGCCGAATCCACTTTCCACGGTATTCATGCATAATCTCAACTATATTTTCTTCACTGCATGCTGGGCGTGGTGTATTCAGTAGAATATGATCTAATAATGAAAGGTAGGTATCTAGATGAGTGATGGTGTTGGGAATAATACGCTCAATAGGCCGATTATGTTGACAATAAGTTGAGCGAAGCGCGCAAAACACACTCTTTATAAAACGTGAATTTTCGTATTAAAGTTGAACTGTTCTTCAGGCATAAGTATTCCATGATGAAATGCCAAACAATACTGAGCAAAATAATATGACAGCTTGACATGACTCACACGTAATCTGTCAAAAAACGGCTATTCAAAACATCTACCTCTACTTGGATCACTCGTTAATAGAAATTTAGCGCGCAAAATGTGAGAAACTATAATTTTTAAGCCGTCTCTGAACGGTGATAGACGATTTCTACGAATTATAATCAGTGAGAGATTCACCCGCTACTTACATATATGTTTTTTCTTATCTCTAAGCCGTAATTAATTGTAAATTTCATGTACAAGTAAAGAAAAACAAAACTCGGTTGCTGCGGAACAATGTATACTCTGTCAATGTGCAAGCATCAAATGCAAGGAAATATTTCAAGGTCGTAAACTTTCAAAAACCGGGCTTAACGATATCATGAAATATTAAGGCAAAGACCCGATATACTGTCTAAAGTTAAGTATACTCAAAAATTACTAACTGAAGCAACATGATCCCTATAAAGGTGAATTTATCTCCATTGTTTTTTAGAATCACTTTTATGTTATACGTAATCTTTCGCAGCTCCTCTTTTGTTGTTGTAAAGTAAAACAAATAAACTAAATGATTGCATAACGTTTCTATAAGCAGCCGCTACGTTCCCCTACTGATTATAGTTCTAAGTAATACTCTCCTGCTTTCCACTTATCACGATAATGTTTTCATGCACAATATACATATAAATATGTTTAATGACTAAATATAAAAGATGCAGAAATTAAATCAGTTTTATTTGTGCCCTGTACACTAAACGACTGGTATATTTTTTCTGAAGAAAATTTGAACAAGTAAAATCGTTAAGAATCAACAATATTTAATTGCACTTTCTTAAAGTTGTTGGTTGAGTCACGAATTGTAATAATATCTATGTTCACTGGCTGTCGAGGTGTAGTGCTTAGAGGTGCAAAAACAGACAGATTTTAAGTGGAAGTGAAGATTTAGTGAAACGAGCGCGTATTTTATAAGCAAGAAGACATAATACATCTAATTATAAACGAGTATATGTTATGACTAAAAAGCCTCCAATATTTGACAATAGTGTAGAAATCATAGTTGAGGGTTTTCTGCTTCACTTGAACTTAATAGCAGACCCACGAAGTGATATTTTAATCTTCTAGATAGCATTTCAATAGACTGTGCTCCAGACACAAAATAGCTTCTAATAATAAATTTGCATATTTTATAGCTAACTTTAAAATATAGAACCCTACACTTCTTGAGAAAAGTTCATACAGTATACAATGTACGTCATTATTGGAAGAAGAACCATTGCATATGTTAGTTTAGGTTAGGTTATACTGGCCGACTATCACGCCATACATAGACCTTAGTAGTGCCGGATGGAGATTCATCATTCGTATACCGGACGTCACCGCTTTTTCCGAACATTAAGTGCAACTTGTTATATATGTTTGATCTTTTGTCTAGCCTCTTGAACTCCGAAGCTCCTAGACACTTAAGACCATTTCTAGACGGTGATGAATTGCATATACTAAATATAGCTTATAATTTTCTTTTATTCACAGCCAATTGACATAAACTTACAGAATGGCAAATAAAATCATATTTATTGGACTCATCGTCGCTCTGCTCCAAGTGGCGAGCGCAGAGGAAGCTAACAACGAGCCTTATATGAATGATGTGTCCAGGATGTCGGCGGAAATCAAAGCAGCGAAGAAACGGTGTACTCAAAAAGTGTCTAAATTGGAATGGAAATTCAAATATTTAATAAACCTGCAGATAAACAGGTGAATCATAAGTATTTTCATATATGTATGTATAATTTATGATAAGTTGTATAAAACCTTATTTCAAAGGTTGGTGTAGTTCAAATTTTAATCTGATTTTGTTAATTACATACATTGTCTAAATCTTATTGGTGTACTTCAAATACCAAAGCTTGGGTCTTTTACAATTGCTTAGATTCGCTGTGTGTCTTAAGTGCAGCGAAAGCATTTCATCAGCTACCGCTTGTGTGCATTAGTATTTGTTGTATGTATGTTCTGTGTATTTTATTTTATATTATTTGTGATATGAATTTATTTCTGTGTGCTAATTTATTTAACTATTCAATGGGCATCGTCAATATGTTTGTAAGTTCTTTCGTATGCTCTGGGCAAAAACTAGTAAGACTTTTTTACTTAAATTTCGCATATAATTTTTCTAGGTTGGTATGACTATCAATGACATCTGTGCAAAATATCACATCAAAAAAATCTTCAGTGTCTTTTGTTGTCTTTCTGAAGTATATAAAGTGCATTAGGCTCTTCTTAGGATGAGTGAAATTATTCAATAAAGAAGTTCCATTAAATTTTGTATACGGAATCAAATATCCGGTGCAGAAACGTTCGGAGTGTTGGAGAAAGTCTCCTGTGATAATTATTTTTCGCGTGCAAGTGATTTTGATTGGCACAAATTATTCAAAGAGGGTCGAGATTGACGTCGAACCACGTCCAGGACGGCTATCAATACCAATTGGTGACCAACACGTCAATAAAATAAAAGAATTGGTGCTTAAGAATCGACGATTAGCCATCAGAGATCTTACTGGCGTCTTTGGAATATAGAAAGGATCAGTGAAAACCATTTGAAAGATCGTTTTGACCTAAGAAAAGGTCAATTTTTTTGAAAAACAGCGTCGCTTTAAGGTCTGTTTAACAATGCTTTCCGGTTACTTACCAAGATGTCATGAAACATATTATCATATTACTGGCGATGGGTCTTGAATCTATGCTTATGACCTGAAAACAGAAGATCAATTGGACGAAAATGAGATTAAGACGGAATAATCAGGTGAAAGTAGGTCAAAAATCTAAGCTATTTTGACAGTTTTATTCGATTATTGAGCTGTGATGCACTCCGAATTCCTTCTGGCCGGCCTAGCTGTCAACAAGAAATACTATTCGAGTGTTATGCGTCTTTTGTGCGAAGCTATTCGTAAAAGAAAGCCGGATGCACCACGATAATGCACCGTCGCATACGGCACTGACTCTTAGTGAATTTTTCGGAAAATTTTCAACCAATATGGCCGCAGGCTCCGTATTCGCCTGATTTAGCTCCGTGTGACTTCGGGCTAATCAGAAAACTCAAACGACAGCTCAGGGGAAACCGTTTTTAATCAATTGGAGAAACTAAACTGGAATCGCCTAGCGCACTGAAGGCTATTCCGGAACAACTGTTTTAAAGATTTAAAAAACATTGGCACAATTGTGTTGGGGCCAAAGAGAATTACTTTCAGGGGGACAACATAAATTTTGAAATTATGAACAAAGACTTACTGTTTTTTGCTCATTGTAGTACATTGGCAAAGTCGCGTATTACAATTCTATTGTTTATCATTGCACATGATGTTTAGTCATTGCTTTCGGTAGTAAGACACAAAGTGCCGCTATTTAATTCGATTCCATCAATATCAAGTTACAACCGGCACATCTCAGACATGTCTTTATATTGCAAATTTATTCAATAATTTTTAATGTTATTTCTTACATTTTCTATTATTTAATTCTGGTTTCGTAACAATCTATTTACAGTTCCACACTACACAAACATGCAGACCTTGGTAAGTTCTACATTATTTTCAGGGTTCATCAGGAAGTAACTGTATTTGTACATTACTGCAGATATGGGCTCAAAATAGTTTAAATAACCATTTATGTTGGATTTTAACATCAAATCGAGCTTAAACTGAAACTAACCTTTTCTTAATTGGGTGCTGAAAAATATATATTTTGCCCTTAGTAATTTGCGGTGCCTAAAACATACTGTTAGTGCTGAGTTTTTATGCGCTTAAAATTATTTCCAGCTTGCCTGAAAACATATGACTTACGATCAGCTGGAATACACAATAAGACTATACTCGTACCTTACAAAGTTCAGTTAGTTACCGATGATGGAGATAGGATGTATTGTGATGGCGTTTTGATTGAGAAACGTTTTGTGTTAGCAAATGAAATCGCCTCTTATATTAAGCAACATAAAGTACTCGAATTTTCATTCTCTGATGAGGTAGTATCCAAGAAAATAAAGGTAATTAAAAAAATGTTTAAAGAATTGTCGTTAAACTCATTTAATCTTTTCAGAAAGTACATCCCATACTAGAATACGATAACTTTGATGCTATTGCTTTGGTTGAACTGGCTAGTGATGTGGATTACAATTACTGGTTGTATCCTACTTGTTTATACACTTCAGAAATCATTCCAAAAAGTGGTAAATTTACATTTAAAGTTTTGTTTTTACTTCTTAAGATTATAACAAGATCCTATGTAGATCTCATGCATGATGGCAAAACCCTGGAGATTGCGGAGGATTCTAATTGCTTCGATACGTATTCTAAGGAGATGTCTCCTTTTGAAATATGTGTATATGACGGTTGTAATTTTAATGATAACATAATATTCGTTGTGGAGGAGGAAACAACACCTCAGCTGTTCGGATTTAAAATATCATATTGCACTGCTGGTTACCGTAAGTTATTAAAAGTTTCTCCTTACTTGGACCTTATAGAGAACATTGTCTGGCCAAACAATGCAAAATGAATTTTGAAAGTAGACAATAAATTTTTATGATTTTACTGACCATATTTATAAATATGTAAACGATATGAGTTATTGAATTGTATTAAAAGTGGATCACCATGGCGTATACGCAGCTTAAATTATTTTCGATAGCTAATTAAGACATCCATTACTCTGTTCTTGTAAAAGTTTATATCCAGCGATGCTGTGTTGATGGATCTTAATCAGAGCCATTGGTATATTGAACCTTCAATATGGTTTCTACAGACTTTCCTTACTGCAGGTGAAGTGGCAGTTAAGAGTTACAATCTTATCCTTATATTTTATTTAACTTATATCGCTTTGTGTACAAAGACGGTCTAATATGTAGCCTCACCATCAGATGGCATCATAGTCACCAAAAAAATATGTTTAACTACAAGA
The DNA here is from genome assembly GCF_023373825.1 of Bactrocera dorsalis. Taxonomy (NCBI): domain Eukaryota; kingdom Metazoa; phylum Arthropoda; class Insecta; order Diptera; family Tephritidae; genus Bactrocera; species Bactrocera dorsalis. Next base: position 10,468,129 of record NC_064306.1, on the reverse strand, counting down.
AGAACTACGTCGGTCGGGGATTCGATTATTATCTCACTCAACCAACAAACGTAACCAAATTACAAAGACCTCGCTGCTTGATTTCTTCGCAGAACATTCACTACGTAGGTTCCCTGAAATACGTCGGGACTTGGAAACCCTAGTGCCGCAATCTGGCAACTCACAAATTTATCGTAAAATTTGATATTTCTGATGTTAGACATACTCAGAACGTTTTGACCTACCAGCACTATTTGTGTTCATTATAGTTGGATCCCGCCACGCTCATTTCGATTGGTCGTAAGAAAATAAAAAAATACAAAAGCTGGTCTTTGAAACGTCTATAAAATTGTGAGAGATAATGAATTGTACGTATACATACATATATGCGTATGTGCCCGAAATTAAAAATTAGTTGTCCTGCATTCCATCGGTACCCGCCGTTTTGCTGTGCTTAGGACGTTAACTCGGTAATTGTTATTAGAACCACTTCATCGGCAATGGAACGTCTGCTACAGCGTCATCGATTGGAGTATCTGAGCATAAGTCACTAGATCACCTCTGGGCGTTCTACAAGAGTATGCTCCCGTCTTGAAACCTTCTGTTAGTCGCCGCATCTTTTCCTAGAATTTTCAAGCATTTCCCATCTGGAATCTGGAGCTGCAGATAACCATATTTCGGGTCCCGGTGAAGTCGATCAGCTTCAACCCATTTGGGGATATTTCATCGTGGAGGCTGAATTTATAATATGTACTTAGTTAAGATTAAGAATTATAAAATAAACAAGTCAGAAAGAGGTAAGTGCGGGTGGAACGGAACATTTTATAATCTTTCAACTTGCAAGAATCAACGCCAGGGAAATACCTTAAGATGTAAAACGTGAAACAGAAAATCGAAATCTAATGGTATATACTATATGCATATACTTTATCTAACTCACACACTGACCGACATATTCAGCATAACGTTTGTTAGAAAAACGAAATCATTAATGTAGTATTTATATGGGAGTTGGTGTAGTATCAACCTGAGTTTATCTATCAACTATTATCAAGCCACATACTAATGGTATGTTCACAGGTTTCATTAAAGTACCTCACATACAGGGTTTGTCCGGAAATTAATAGGACTGAGGTCAGTTGTCCCCGAGTGTTTCTGTGAGTGGTGCAAGCCGAAAATGCAGCGTTTGTTAGAGCAGAAGTACATGACGAAATTCTGTGTGAAACTCGCTAAATCTGCGACAGAAAAGTTCTGAAATTTCGTACCTTTTCCTAATTCCTAATAATTTTCAATTAGATAAAAAAATTTGTTCAAAATTGAACATGTTCGTTGCTGCCAAAGCACGGACAACAACATTATACATATTTAAAAACTTTTACATATATATTTCACAATTATTAAATCTTACTATTGATACAGTCCACTAATATTAGATATTTATGTTCAAATATATTGAACATACACACATATACATAAACATACTTAAAATGCATTGTCATGCAAAACAATAGCATTCAATAGACAATAACACAAATATTACTAAGGATAAGATGTTTACATATGATAACCCATGGGTTCTTAGAATACATTTAAGCAACTGCTTGTAAATGTACTCACATTAAAACAACCCAAGGTCACACAACATGTGCACTTGAAAGCAATACCATACCATGTAGCATAAACAATGTGCTGCATACATATGAACACACACACATACACATATATTAAGTTATTTAGGATACTTTGAAAAATAGTATATAAGGTTTCCAAATTTATAAATAAAATCAGAATGAAATATTCTCAGCTCGACTAAAGACGTTTTTTAATTCCCCCCACCAGTGGTAAGGATTATCTAAAATCTTTGTTGAGCTAGTTTGATCTTACAAATCAAACAGTTTGATATATAATTCAAACAAAATTAGAATCAAATTTACCACTATTTGGATTGAATTCTGAAGTATATAAAGAAGCTGGATACAGGCCGGAGGTATAATTCACAGCATTGTCCAATTCAATCAACCCAATATTATTAACCAAAGGAATTATTGAGTACTCGGGATGTATATGAGTTGCCTGAAAAGATTGCATGTGTTTAATAATAATTTAAATTTTTTTAATTATCTTTACTTTTTTAGATACTCTCAGATGAGGGAATCCGGAATATTTCAATATTACACCTTATAGAAATAGTTGGACATATTTATGCTTAAAGTAAAATATGATTTCCCTTTAACTTCACAATTCCTCCATCGCTTTGACTTCTGCCAACAACCTAAAAATTGCATTAAGAACAAATTTCAATAGTACACCTGAGACACAGTACAATCTGAGAGAAAGAGTTTGACTGCGCCGTTCCTTTTACCTTTCCAGTGCAACCTCTAAAACACTTTGCTTTCCGTCGATTGATTTCGCTAAGCTAAGAAATCGATCTATTGTCCTCCCGGCATCCACGTATATTGTTAGTGGCACATCATCCATATAAGGCTCGGGGTTAGCTTCCTCTGCGCTCACCACTTGGAGCAGAGCGACGATGAGTCCTTTTTATAAGAAGCTACTTACACATCACTTATAAAGGGTGATCCATTTCCCTTCTTTTTTAGTGAAGAAACACATAAATTTCAAATTGGGGAATGTTTATTATCCATCGAAAGAACATTCGAATAACACGCGCATTGAAGCGTTATTATTCGCATAGACTTTAGACTATACATATCACCAGAGGAAAAAGTCTAAAGGAGTGATATCACGTGATATTGGTGGACCAGCCCAAAATGTGAGATTATCTGCTCACCGAAGTGTTCTCTCAAAATAATCTGTTGATTGAGGCGATGTGTTGGAATTGGCGCCCTTTTGTTAAAACCAAACGTGGCAGAGATCACAAGCTTCAATTTAAGGCATCAACAAGTCGTTTATCAATGCGCGATAACGGTCGCCATTGATGACTACGTTATCACCCGCATAATTGTTTGAAGAAATATGGACCGATGATTCCACCGACTCACAAGCCGCAACAAACCATTTTTTTCTGGCAGCCTCTCAACTTCAACCTCTTCAACTTGCACTTCGTCCCAAATGCGGCAATTTCGCTTCTTGACATACCCATTGAGCCAAAAATGGGCCTCAACGCTGAACAAAATTTGGCAGAAAACGTCGGATCTTCTTAGAATTTTTCAAGAGTCCATAGAGTGAAGCGATGAACGTTTTCAATTTCCATACGTTAGTCCAAGTTGCTCCAAACGGCGTCGAATCCACTTTCCAAAGTCTTCATGTATCTCAACTATATTTTATTCATTGCGAAACACATTCTTTGCAGAATTTTCGTAATAAAGTTGAACTATTCTTAGGCGTAAGTCATTCCATGATGAAATGCCAAATAATACTGAGCAAAAATAACATGACAGCTTGACATGACTCACTCGTGATCTGTCGAAAAACGACTTTTGAAAAAATATCTCAACTTGGATCAGCCGTTGATAGCAATTTGGCACACAAAATGAGATAAACTACAAATTTTAAGTCGCCTCTGAACGATGATACACGATTTCTACGAATTGTGATCAGTAGAGAGACTCAATCGCTATTTATGTATCTGTATGTTTGTTCTTATCGCTAAGCCAAACTCAATTGTAAATTTCACGCACAAGTGAAGAAAAACAAAATGCGATTGCTGCCGAACAATGTATACTCTGTCAATGTGAAAGCATCAAATGCAAGGAAATATTTCAAGGTCGTCAATTTTCAAAAACCGAGTTTACCCTGCGCCTTTAATATAATGAAAAATTAAGGCAAAGACTCGATATACTGTCTAAAGTTAAGTATACTCAAAAATTACTAATAGAAGCAACATAGTCCCCTGTAAAGTTGAATTTATCCTCCATTGTTTTTGAAAATCACTTAATGTATTATGCGGCACCTTTTTTCTTATTGTGCAATGTGAAATTCGGCTGTGTGTTTAATATTTGAGGCCGAGCAAATGTGGGCTTCAAATGGTGATGTTGTTGGAGGTATTCCTAGAGCTTTCTCAACAACTTTCTCAACGCTACCTGAAAGGTCGTAGGCAATAACTTAGCGCTGACAAGTACATACCCTTTTTATCAAATAATCGCGTAACGGTGAATGTGGATGTCTCGTCAATTTCGCTAGCAACGATAATAAAAAACTGTTTAAATCAAGTTATAAAAACTTGAGCTTTCCGTTAAACATTTTAATAGAAAAAAAGGATTTACAATTAAACTTTAGGTAAATAGACCGGCGGTGCGTTTCGAACGAACTACCGTTCGTATTAATTTGCGGACGATGAGAGAGAGGTTTCGCGATCACTCATCAATTCCTTTCATTCTTTTTATTTTCCTTTTTTCCAAGAATGAGGTGTGAGAAGTGGTATTATCGCGGTGACTGTGGTTGTGTGAGTGTTTATGTGTGGTGCTCTCGTGAGTATGTCTGATGTGGATGTGTGTCAGTGTTGTGTGTTGGAGTCAATGTGGTGGATTAGGTTGGTGTGTATGTTAAGAAGATGAGGGCACAATAGACCAAAGGTCGCAGTGCATTCCTCAACTTTCATTCTAATTCTAATGTTAAGAATGGAGGAGTGAGGTTCATTTAGCCAGTTAGAAATACAAAATCTGAGACAAATCCCTTGTTCCATATTTTTATTCATTGTAAAATTCGCAATGTACGACTGAGGTGTACCGAATTAAACACCTGCTGTAAACAAACTGATTTACAAATCGCGCTCATTTGGCATAGTAATTAAGGATAGTTCTACCAACTTAGCAAACTCTTTTTTTTTTTTTGAAATATCATTTACTTGAAGTATTTAATTACAATTTCCGGGTGTTTTTTTTGTACAGTTTTTGCTCAACGTATATCTAATTTAAGGATTTCCACTACTCCTATCGACTTTTCGAACAATGTGACTCGTTAATGAAAATGGTAAAAGTGGTAAATTGGTACGAAGCAAAGTAATCTAAATAAACTAAACGATTGCATAAATTTTTTTTAAGTCCATCTTACCGATAAGAGACATATAAGCACCGGCTGTGTCTCTCTACTGATTCTAGTTCTGGTACTCTCTTGCTTTCCACTTATCACCGAAATACTTTCACGCACAATATACATATAAATATGTTTAATGACTATATATAAAAGATGTAGAAATGAAATCAGTTTTATTTGTGCCGTGTACACCAAACGACTGGTATATTTTTTCTGAAGAAGTCTTGAACAAGTAAAATCATTAAGAATCAAAAAAATTTAATTGCACTTTCTTAAAGTTGTTGGTTGAGTCCTGTATTGTTATAATATCTATGTTCACTGGCAGTCGAGGTGTAATGCTTAGAGGTGCAAAGTGATTCTAAGTGGAAGTGAAGATTTAGTGAAACGAGCGCGTATTTTATAAGCAAGAATACATAATACTTGTACATATAATTATAAACGAATATATGTTATGAATATAAAGCGTCCAATATTTGACAATAGTGTAGAAGTCATAGTTGAGGGTTTTCTGCTTCACTTGAACTTGATAGCAGACCCGCGAAGTGATATTTTATTCTTCTAGATAGCATTTCAATAGACTGTGCTCCAGACACAAAATAGCTTCTAATAATAAATTTGCATAACTTATAGCTAACTTTAAAATATAGAACCCTACACTTCTTGAGAAAAGTTCATACAGTATACAATGTACGTCATTATTGGAAGAAGAACCATTGCATATGTTAGTTTAGGTTAGGTTATACTGGCCGACTATCACGCCATACATAGACCTTAGTAGTGCCGGATGGAGATTCATTTAGTTTGATGTGAAGTATTCGTCATACCGGACGTCATCGCTTTTCTTGTTATATATGTTTGATACTTCGTCTAGCCTCTTGAACTCCGAAGCTCCTAAATAATTAAGACCATTTCTAGACAGTCCTTAATTGTATATATTAAAATACTTATATCGTTTCCTTCATTCACAGCCAATTGACGTAAACTTATAGAATGGCAAATAAAATCATATTTATTGGACTCATCGTCGCTCTGCTCCACGTGGCGAGCGCAGAGGAAGCTAACACCGAGCCTTATATGAATGATGTGTCCAGGATGTCAGCGGAAATCAAAGCAACCGAGGAACGGTGTACTCAAAAGGTGTCTGAATTGGAAAGAAAGTTAGAAGATTTAATAAACACGCAAACAAACAGGTGAATCATAAGTATTTTCATATACATATGTAGATATAATTTATGATAAGTCGTAGAAAACCTTATTTCAAAGGTTGGTATAGTTCAAATTTTAATCTGATTTTGTTAATTACATACATTTTCTAAATCTAATTTGTGAGCTTCAAATACCAAGGCTTGGGCCTTTTACAATTGCTTAGGATCAGTGTGTGTCTTAAGTGCAGCGAAAGCATTTTATCAGCTACTGCTTGTGTGCATTACCATTTGTTGTACATATGTATGTTCTGTATTGCCATTCATAGTATACAACTCTCTTATGTGTATTTTATATTTTATTTGTATTTATTTTATTATTCATATTTCTTTTATTCATATTTCGGTGTGCAAATTTATTTTACTTTTGAATGAGCATCGTCAATACGTTTATAAGTTCTTTTGTATACTGTGGGCAAGAACTAGTAAGACTTTTTAATTTAAATTTCGCATATAATTTTTCTAGGTTGGTATGACTATCAATGACATCTGTGCAAAATATCACATCAAAAAAATCTTCAGTGTCTTTTGTTGTCTTTCTTAAGTACATAAAGTCCATTTGTCGATTTTTTTTATGACTGAAATTATTTAACAAAAAAGTTCTATTAAATTTTGTGGGCGGGATCAAATTTCTGGTGCGGAAACGTTCGGAGTGTTGGAGAAAGTCTCCTGTGATAATTATTTGTCACGAGCAAGTGTTTTTGATTAATCCAAATTATTCAAAGAGGGTCGAAAACATGTTGACGGCGAACTACGTTCAGGACGGCCATCAATATCAACTGATGATCAACACGTCAATAAAATAAAGGAATTGGTGCTTGAGAATCGACGAATAACAGTCAGAGATCTTACTGGCATCGTTGGAATATCGGAAGGATCAGTGAAACTCATTTCGAAAGATCATTCGAGCCTAAGAAAATTGAAAGTATGATTGGTTCCAAAATCGCTCAATTTTGTCGAAAAACAGCGTTGCGTTAACGTCTGTGTAACAATGCTTTCCGGTTACTTACCAAGATGTCATGAAACATATTATCATATTACTGGCGATGAGTCTTGAATCTATGCTTATGACCTGAAAACAGAAGATCAATTGGACGAAAATGAGATTAAGACGGAATAATCAGGTGAAAGTAGGTCAAAAATCTAAGCTATGTTGACAGTTTTATTCGATTATTGAGCTGTGATGCACTCCGAATTCCTTCTGGGCGGCCAAACTGTCAACAAGGAATACTATTTGAGTGTTATGCGTCTTTTGTGCGAAGCTATTCGTAAAAGAAAGCCGGATGCACCACGATAATGCACCGTCGCATACGGCACTGACTCTTAGTGAATTTTTCGGAAAATTTTCAACCAATATGGCCGCAGGCTCCGTATTCGCCTGATTTAGCTCTGTGTTACTTCTGGCTATTTAGCATACTCAATCGACTGTTCAGTGAAACCATTTTGAGTCAATTCAAGAAACTAAACATGAATCGCCACGCGCACTGAAGGCTATTCCGGAACAACTGTTTTAAAGATTGAAAAAAACGTTGGCACAATTGTGTTGGGGCCAAAAGGAATTACTTTCAGGGGGACGACATAAATTTTAAAATTATGAACACAGTCTTACTATTTTTGCTCATTGTAGTATACTGTAATTTATGTGCTTTCTTCGATAGTCGCATTTTACAATTCTATTGTTTATCATTGCACATGATGTTTAGTCATTGCTTTCGGTAGTAAGACACAAAGTGCCGCTATTTAATTCGATTCCATCAATATCAAGTTACAACCGGCACATCTCAGACATGTCCTTATATTGCAAATTTATTCAATAATTTTTAATGTTATTTCTTACATTTTCTATTATATTAATTCTGGTTTCGTAACAATCTATTTACAGTTCCACACTACACAAACATGCAGACCTTGGTAAGTTCTACATTATTTTCAGGGTTCATCAGGAAGTAGTAACTGTATTTGTACATTACTGCAGATATGGGCTCAAAATAGTTTAAATAACCATTTATGTTGGATTTTAACATCAAATCGAGCTTAAACTGAAACTAACCTTTTCTTAATTGGGTGCTGAAAAATATATATTTTGCCCTTAGTAATTTGCGGTGCCTAAAACATACTGTTAGTGCTGAGTTTTTATGCGCTTAAAATTATTTCCAGCTTGCCTGAAAACATATGACTTACGATCAGCTGGAATACACAATAAGACTATACTCGTACCTTACAAAGTTCAGTTAGTTACCGATGATGGAGATAGGATGTATTGTGATGGCGTTTTGATTGAGAAACGTTTTGTGTTAGCAAATGAAATCGCCTCTTATATTAAGAACATAAAGTACTCGAATTTTCATTCTCTGATGAGGTAGTATCCAAGAAAATAAAGGTAATTAAAAAAATGTTTAAAGAATTGTCGTTAAACTCATTTAATCTTTTCAGAAAGTACATCCCATACTAGAATACGATAACTTTGATGCTATTGCTTTGGTTGAACTGGCTAGTGATGTGGATTACAATTACTGGTTGTATCCTACTTGTTTATACACTTCAGAAATCATTCCAAAAAGTGGTAAATTTACATTTAAAGTTTTGTTTTTACTTCTTAAGATTATAACAAGATCCTATGTAGATCTCATGCATGATGGCAAAACCCTGGAGATTGCGGAGGATTCTAATTGCTTCGATACGTATTCTAAGGAGATGTCTCCTTTTGAAATATGTGTATATGACGGTTGTAATTTTAATGATAACATAATATTCGTTGTGGAGGAGGAAACAACACCTCAGCTGTTCGGATTTAAAATATCATATTGCACTGCTGGTTACCGTAAGTTATTAAAAGTTTCTCCTTACTTGGACCTTATAGAGAACATTGTCTGGCCAAACAATGCAAAATGAATTTTGAAAGTAGACAATAAATTTTTATGATTTTACTGACCATATTTATAAATATGTAAACGATATGAGTTATTGAATTGTATTAAAAGTGGATCACCATGGCGTATACGCAGCTTAAATTATTTTCGATAGCTAATTAAGACATCCATTACTCTGTTCTTGTAAAAGTTTATATCCAGCGATGCTGTGTTGATGGATCTTAATCAGAGCCATTGGTATATTGAACCTTCAATATGGTTTCTACAGACTTTCCTTACTGCAGGTGAAGTGGCAGTTAAGAGTTACAATCTTATCCTTATATTTTATTTAACTTATATCGCTTTGTGTACAAAGACGGTCTAATATGTAGCCTCACCATCAGATGGCATCATAGTCACCAAAAAAATATGTTTAACTACAAGAAGAACTACGTCGGTCGGGGATTCGATTATTATCTCACTCAACCAACAAACGTAACCAAATTACAAAGACCTCGCGACTTGATTTCTTCGCAGAGCATTCACTACGCAGGTTGGCTTTTATATTTCGGGACTTGGAAACCCTAGTGCCGCAATCTGGCAACTCACAAATTTATCGTAAAATTTGATATTTCTGATGTTAGACATACTCAGAACGTTTTGACCTACCAGCACTATTTGTGTTCATTATAGTTGGATCCCGCCACGCTCATTTCGATTGGTCGTAAGAAAATAAAAAAATACAAAAGCTGGTCTTTGAAACGTCTATAAAATTGTGAGAGATAATGAATTGTACGTATACATACATATATGCGTATGTGCCCGAAATTAAAAATTAGTTGTCCTGCATTCCATCGGTACCCGCCGTTTTGCTGTGCTTAGGACGTTAACTCGGTAATTGTTATTAGAACCACTTCATCGGCAATGGAACGTCTGCTACAGCGTCATCGATTGGGGAATCCAATTCGCCATTTCCTCGGTTTATGCTTCCCTTTATAATTTTAGAATGCTCTGAGCATAAGTCACTAGATCACCTCTGGGCGTTCTACAAGAGTATGCTCCCGTCTTGAAACCTTCTGTTAGTCGCCGCATCTTTTCCTAGAATTTTCAAGCATTTCCCATCTGGAATCTGGAGCTGCAGATAACCATATTTCGGGTCCCGGTGAAGTCGATCAGCTTCAACCCATTTGGGGATATTTCATCGTGGAGGCTGAATTTATAATATGTACTTAGTTAAGATTAAGAATTATAAAATAAACAAGTCAGAAAGAGGTAAGTGCGGGTGCAACCGAACATTTAATACTCTTCCAAATTGCAAAAATCAAAGTCAGGGAAATACCTTAAGTTGTAAAACGTGAAACAGAAAATCGAAATCTAATGGTATATACTATATGCATATACTTTATCTAACTCACACACTGACCGACATATTCAGCATAACGTTTGTTAGAAAAACGAAATCATTAATGTAGTATTTATATGGGAGTTGGTGTAGTATCAACCTGAGTTTATCTATCAACTATTATCAAGCCACATACTAATGGTATGTTCACAGGTTTCATTAAAGTACCTCACATACAGGGTTTGTCCGGAAATTAATAGGACTGAGGTCAGTTGTCCCCGAGTGTTTCTGTGAGTGGTGCAAGCCGAAAATGCAGCGTTTGTTAGAGCAGAAGTACATGACGAAATTCTGTGTGAAACTCGCTAAATCTGCGACAGAAAAGTTCTGAAATTTCGTACCTTTTCCTAATTCCTAATAATTTTCAATTAGATAAAAAAATTTGTTCAAAATTGAACATGTTCGTTGCTGCCAAAGCACGGACAACAACATTATACATATTTAAAAACTTTTACATATATATTTCACAATTATTAAATCTTACTATTGATACAGTCCACTAATATTAGATATTTATGTTCAAATATATTGAACATACACACATATACATAAAAATACTTAAAATGCATTGTCATGCAAAACAATAGCATTCAATAGACAATAACACAAACATTACTAAGAATAAGATGTTTGCATATGATAACCCATGGGTTCTTAGAATATATTTTAGCAACTGTTTGTAAATGTACTCACATTAAAACAAACCCAAGGTCACACAACATATGCACTTGAAAGCAATACCATACCATGTAGCATAAACAATGTGCTGCATACATATGAACACACACACATACACATATATTAAGTTATTTAGGATACTTTGAAAAATAGTATATAAGGTTTCCAAATTTATAAATAAAAACAGAATGAAATATTCTCAGCTCGACTAAAGACGTTGTTTAATTCCCCCCACCAGTGGTAAGGATTATCTAAAATCTTTGTTGAGCTAGTTTGATCTTACAAATCAAACAGTTTGATATATAATTCAAACAAAATTAGAATCAAATTTACCACTATTTGGATTGAATTCTGAAGTATATAAAGAAGCTGGATACAGGCCGGAGGTATAATTCACAGCATTGTCCAATTCAATCAACCCAATATTATTAACCAAAGGAATTATTGAGTACTCGGGATGTATATGATTTGCCTGAAATGATTGCATGTGTTTAACAATAATTTAAATTCTTTTTAACTATCCTTACTTTTTTAGATTCTCTCAGATGAGGGAAAAATTCCGGAATCCGGAATATTTCAATATTACACCTTATAGAAATAGTTGGACATATTTATGCTTAAAGTAAAATATGATTTCCCTTTAACTTCACAATTCCTCCATCGCTTTGACTTCTGCCAACAACCTAAAAATTGCATTAAGAACAAATTTCAATAGTACACCTGAGACACAGTACAATCTGAGAGAAAGAGTTTGACTGCGCCGTTCCTTTTACCTTTCCAGTGCAACCTCTAAAACACTTTGCTTTCCGTCGATTGATTTCGCTAAGCTAAGAAATCGATCTATTTCCCCTCCCGGCATCCACGTATATTGTTAGTGGCACATCATCCATATAAGGCTCGGGGTTAGCTTCCTCTGCGCTCACCACTTGGAGCAGAGCGACGATGAGTCCTTTTTATAAGAAGCTACTTACACATCACTTATAAAGGGTGATCCATTTCCCTTCTTTTTTAGTGAAGAAACACATAAATTTCAAATTTAATGGGAAATGTTTTTTATCCATCGAAAGAACATTCGAATAACACGCGCATTGAAGCATTATTATTCACATAGACTTTAGACTATACATATCACCAGAGGAAAAAGTCTAAAGGAGTGATATCACGTGATATTGGTGGACCAGCCCAAAATGTGAGATTATCTGCTCGCCGAAGTGTTTTCTCAAAATAATCTGTTGATTGAGGCGATGTGTTGGAATTGGCGCCCTTTTGTTAAAACCAAACGTGGCAGAGATCACAAGCTTCAATTTAAGGCATCAACAAGTCGTTTATCAATGCGCGATAACGGTCGCCATTGATGACTACGTTATCACCCGCATAATTGTTTGAAGAAATATGGACCGATGATTCCACCGACTCACAAGCCGCAACAAACCATTTTTTTCTGGCAGCCTCTCAACTTCAACCTCTTCAACTTGCACTTCGTCCCAAATGCGGCAATTTCGCTTCTTGACATACCCATTGAGCCAAAAATGGGCCTCAACGCTGAACAAAATTTGGCAGAAAACGTCGGATCTTCTTAGAATTTTTCAAGAGTCCATAGAGTGAAGCGATGAACGTTTTCAATTTCCATACGTTAGTCCAAGTTGCTCCAAACGGCGTCGAATCCACTTTCCAAAGTCTTCATGTATCTCAACTATATTTTATTCATTGCGAAACACATTCTTTGCAGAATTTTCGTAATAAAGTTGAACTATTCTTAGGCGTAAGTCATTCCATGATGAAATGCCAAATAATACTGAGCAAAAATAACATGACAGCTTGACATGACTCACTCGTGATCTGTCGAAAAACGACTTTTGAAAAAATACCTCAACTTGGATCAGCCGTTGATAGCAATTTGGCACACAAAATGAGATAAACTACAAATTTTAAGTCGCCTCTGAACGATGATACACGATTTCTACGAATTGTGATCAGTAGAGAGACTCAATCGCTATTTATGTATCTGTATGTTTGTTCTTATCGCTAAGCCAAACTCAATTGTAAATTTCACGGACAAGTAAAGAAAAACAAAATGCGATTGCTGCCGAACAATGTATACTCTGTCAATGTGAAAGCATCAAATGCAAGGAAATATTTCAAGGTCGTCAATTTTCAAAAACCGAGTTTACCCTGCGCCTTTAATATAATGAAAAATTAAGGCAAAGACTCGATATACTGTCTAAAGTTAAGTATACTCAAAAATTACTAATAGAAGCAACATAGTCCCCTGTAAAGTTGAATTTATCCTCCATTGTTTTTGAAAATCACTTAATGTATTATGCGGCACCTTTTTTCTTATTGTGCAATGTGAAATTCGGCTGTGTGTTTAATATTTGAGGCCGAGCAAATGTGGGCTTCAAATGGTGATGTTGTTGGAGGTATTCCTAGAGCTTTCTCAACAACTTTCTCAACGCTACCTGAAAGGTCGTAGGCAATAACTTAGCGCTGACAAGTACATACCCTTTTTATCAAATAATCGCGTAACGGTGAATGTGGATGTCTCGTCAATTTCGCTAGCAACGATAATAAAAAACTGTTTAAATCAAGTTATAAAAACTTGAGCTTTCCGTTAAAGATTTTAATAGAAGAAAAGGATTTACAACTGAATTTTCGGTAAATAGACCGGCGGTGCGTTTCGAACGAACTACCGTTCGTATTAATTTGCGGACGATGAGAGAGAGGTTTCGCGATCACTCATCAATTCCTTTCATTCTTTTTATTTTCCTTTTTTCCAAGAATGAGGTGTGAGTTGGGTGGTGTTATCGCGGCGATTGTGGTTGCATGAGTGTTTATGTGTGGTGCTCTCGTGAGTATGTCTGATGTGGATGTGTGTCAGTGTTGTGTGTTGGAGTCAATGTGGTGGATTAGGTTGGTGTGTATGTTAAGAAGATGAGGGCACAATAGACCAAAGGTCGCAGTGCATTCCTCAACTTTCATTCTAATTCTAATGTTAAGAATGGAGGAGTGAGGTTCATTTAGCCAGTTAGAAATACAAAATCTGAGACAAATTCCTTGTTCCATATTTTTATTCATTAAGTAAAATTCGCAACGTACGACTGAGGTGTATCGAATTAAGCTGCTGTGGTAAACAAACTGGTTGACAGATCGCGCTCAGTTTTGGCATAGTAATTATGGACAGTTCTACCAACTTAGCAAACTCTTTTTTTTTTTTTTAAATATCATTTACCCGAAGTATTTAATTACAATTTTCGAGTGTTTGTACAGTTTTTGTTCAACGTATATCTAATTTAAGGATTTCCACTACTCCTATCGACTTTTCGAACAATGTGACTCGTTAATGAAAATGGTAAAAGTGGTAAATTGGTACGAAGCAAAGTAATCTAAATAAACTAAACGATTGCATAAATTTTTTTTAAGTCCATCTTACCGATAAGAGACATATAAGCACCGGCTGTGTCTCTCTACTGATTCTAGTTCTGGTACTCTCTTGCTTTCCACTTATCACCGAAATACTTTCACGCACAATATACATATAAATATGTTTAATGACTATATATAAAAGATGTAGAAATGAAATCAGTTTTATTTGTGCCGTGTACACCAAACGACTGGTATATTTTTTCTGAAGAAGTCTTGAACAAGTAAAATCATTAAGAATCAAAAAAATTTAATTGCACTTTCTTAAAGTTGTTGGTTGAGTCCTGTATTGTTATAATATCTATGTTCACTGGCAGTCGAGGTGTAATGCTTAGAGGTGCAAAGTGATTCTAAGTGGAAGTGAAGATTTAGTGAAACGAGCGCGTATTTTATAAGCAAGAATACATAATACTTGTACATATAATTATAAACGAATATATGTTATGAATATAAAGCGTCCAATATTTGACAATAGTGTAGAAGTCATAGTTGAGGGTTTTCTGCTTCACTTGAACTTGATAGCAGACCCGCGAAGTGATATTTTATTCTTCTAGATAGCATTTCAATAGACTGTGCTCCAGACACAAAATAGCTTCTAATAATAAATTTGCATAACTTATAGCTAACTTTAAAATATAGAACCCTACACTTCTTGAGAAAAGTTCATACAGTATACAATGTACGTCATTATTGGAAGAAGAACCATTGCATATGTTAGTTTAGGTTAGGTTATACTGGCCGACTATCACGCCATACATAGACCTTAGTAGTGCCGGATGGAGATTCATCATTCGTATACCGGACGTCACCGCTTTTTCCGAACATTAAGTGCAACTTGATATATATGTTTGATACTTCGTCTAGCCTCTTGAACTCCGAAGCTCCTAAATAATTAAGACCATTTCTAGACAGTCCTTAATTGTATATATTAAAATACTTATATCGTTTCCTTCATTCACAGCCAATTGACGTAAACTTATAGAATGGCAAATAAAATCATATTTATTGGACTCATCGTCGCTCTGCTCCACGTGGCGAGCGCAGAGGAAGCTAACCCCGAGCCTTATATGAATGATGTGTCCAGGATGTCGGCAGAAATCAAAGCAACGGAGGAACGGTGTACTCAAAAAGTGTCTAATTTGGAAAGGAAATTGGATGATTTAATAAACCTGCAGACAAACAGGTGAATCATCAGCATTTTCATATATGTATATATAATTTATGATAACTTGTATAAAACCTTATTTCAAAGGTTGGTGGAGTTCAAATTTTAATCTGATTTTGTTAATTACATACATTCTCTAAATCTAATTTGTGTACTTCAAATACCAAAGCTTGGGTCTTTTACAATTGCTTAGGTTCACTGTGTGTCTTAAGTGCAGCGAAAGCATTTTATCAGCTACTGCTTGTGTGCATTAGTATTTGTTGTATGTATATTGTGTATTGCCATGCATAGTATATAGTATTTTATTTGTGATATGAATCTATTTCTGAGTGCAATTTTTTTAACTATTGAATGAGCATCGTTAATATGTTTGTAAGCTCTTTTGTATGCTCTGAGCAAGAACTAGTAAGACTTTTTAATTTAAATTTCGCATATAATTTTTCTAGGTTGGTGTGAGTGTCAGTGATATCTATGTCAAAGGTCAACACATCAAAATATTATAATCATTAGTGTTTATTACACGCTTGTCTTTCTGAAGTGCATAAAGTGAATTCGGATATTCTTACGATGAGTGAAATTATTCAACAAAACAGTTCCATTTGTGTGCGAAACCAAATTTGTGGTGCCGAAACATTCACAATAATGGAAGAGGTCATCGGTGATAATTATTTCTCGCGTGCAAGTGATTTTGATTGGCACAAATTATTCAAAGAGGGACGGCCATCAACATCAGCATCAACTGATGATCAACACGTCAATAAAATAAAGGAATTTGTGCTTGAGAATCGACGATTAACAGTAAGAGATATTACTGGTTGGAATATCGAAAGGATTTGGTTCACTTTTTTCGAAAGACAGGGTCGCGTTAACGTCTGTGTAACAATGCTTTCCGACTACTTACCAGGATTTCATGAAATATATTATTATATTACTGGCGATGGGTCTTGAATCTATGCTTATGACCTGAAAACAGAAGATCAATTGAACGAAAATGAGATGAAGACGGATTAATCAGGTCAAAGCAGGTCAAAAATCTAAGCTATTTCGACAGTTTTCTTCGATTATCGAGTTGTGATGCACTCCGAATTCCTTATGGTCGGCCTAACTGTCAACAAGAAATACTATTTGAGTGTTACGTGTCTTTTGCACGAAGCTATTCGTAATAGGAAGCCGGTTCTCTTGGTTTTTGCACCGCGATAATGAACCCCGCATACGGCATTGATTCTCAGTGAGTTTTTCGCCAAATTTTCAATATCGGCCGCAGCCACCGCCTGATTTAGCTCCGTGTGACTTCGGGCTAATCAGAAAACTCAAACGACAGCTCAGGGGAAACCGTTTTTAATCAATTGAAGAAAGTAAACTGGAATCGCCACGCGCATTGAAGGCTATTCCGGAAATTGACTTTAACAACTTTTTCAACGATAAGAAAAAACGTTGGCACAATTGTGCTGGGATAAAGGGGATAACTTTGAGGGGGACGACATAAATTATGAACAAAGTCTTACTATTTTTTGCTCATTGTAGTACACTGTAATTTATGTGCTTTCTACGATAGTCACATATTAAAATTCTATGGCTTATCATTGCACATGATGTTTAGTCATTGCTTTCGGTAGTAAGACGCAAAGTGCCGCTATTTAATTCGATTCCATCAATAGCAATTTAAAAACGGCTCATCTCAGACATGTCTTTATATTGCAAATTTATTCAATAATTTTTAATGGTTTTTCTTACATTTTCTATTATTTAATTCTGGCTTCGTAACAATCTATTTACAGTTCAGAAGTTGCCACTCGTCCCAAACGTCCCGCAGAGCTTGGTAAGTTCCAAATTATTTTGAAGGCTCATCAGGAAGTATGTAACTGTATTTGTACATTCCTGGAGATATGGGCTCAAAATAGTTTAACTAACCATTTATGTTGGATTTCAGCATCAACGCGAGTTTAAACTGAAATTAACGTTTTTTAATTGGGTGCTGGAAAATATATATTTTGCCCTTTAGTAATTTGTGTTGCAAAACATACTTTTAGTGCTGAGTTTTTATGTGCTTATAATTATTTCCAGCTTGCGAGAAGATGAATGACTTACGATCAGCTGGAATACACAATAATACTCAACCTTACATAATTTTTATTTTTCACGACGATCGAGATAAAATGATTTATGATGGCGTTTTAATCGAGAAACGTTTTGTGTTAATAACTGTATTGTCCTCTTATATTAAGCAACTTAAAGTACTCGAATTTTTGTTCTCTGATAAGGTAGTATCCAAGAAAATAAAGGTAATTTAAAAAAAATGTTTAAAGAATTGTCGTTGAACTCAACTTAATCTTTTCAGAAAGTACATACCGTAGCTGAGAATTGGCCTCATTCTATTATTTTGGTTGAACTGGATAGTGATGTGCACTACAATTTCTGGTTGTATCCTACTTGTTTATATACTTCAGAATTGAATCCGAAAAGTGGTAAATTTATATTTAAAGTTTTGTTTTTACTTCTTAAAATTGTAACAAGATCGTATGTAGCTCTCATGCATGATGGCAAAACACTGAAGATTGCGGAGGATTCTAATTGCTTCGATTCGGATTCTAAGAAGCTGCACCCTTTTGAAATATGTGTAAATGACAGTTGTAATGATAGTGAGCTAGTATTCCTTGTAGAGGAGGAAAGAAAACCTCAGCTGTTCGGATTTGTAACTACGGATTGCATTCAAAAATACCAAACTTTACATAAAGTGTCTCCTTACTTGGACCTTATAGAGAACATTGTCTGGCCGAAGAATGGAAAATGAATTTTGGAAGTAGACAATAAATTTTTATGATTTTACTCACCATATCTATAAACATGTAAATGATATGAGTTATTGTTATTGCGTTATTAAAAGTGGATCACCATGACGTATACGCAACTTCATTATTTCCGATAGCTAATTAAGACAATCATTACGCTGTTGTTGTACTAGCTTTATCAGCGATGCTAAGTTGATGGACCTTAACCAAAGCCGTTGGTATACTTAATACTCAACGTGGATTCTACAAACAAGCTGTAATGATATGTCTGATGCTGTAGTTTGTCTTCATCGGTGATGTCCTTATTATACTGTTGCAACAAAGTTGCTAAGGAGAGTATTATAGTTTTGTTCACATAACGGTTGTTTGTAAGAGTCAGATATAGGGTCATATATACCAAAGTGATCGGGGTGACGAGTAGAGTTGAAATCCGGATGTCTGTCTGTCCGTCCGTCCGTCTGTCCGTCCGCGCAAGCGTAACTTGAGTAAAAATTGAGATATCCTGATGAAGCTTGGTACACGTATTCCTTGGCTCTATAAGAAGGTTAAGTTCGAAGATGGGCAAAATCGGCCCACTGCCACGCCCACAAAATGGCGGAAACCAAAAACCTATAAAATGCCATAACTAAGCCATAAATAAAGATATTAAAGTGAAATTTGGCACAACGGATTGCATTAGTGAGGGGCATATTTGGACGTAATTCTTTTGGAAAAGTGGGCGTGGCCCCGCCCCCTACTAAGATTTTTGTCAACCAAACTCTATAGAGACGTTTCGTTCAGGTATTTCCATATACAGTTTAAAAATGGAAGAAATCGTATAATAACCACGCCCACCTCCCATACAAAGGTTATGTTGAAAATCACTAAAAGTGCGTTAACCGACTAACAAAAAACGTCAGAAACACTAAATTTTACGGAAGAAATGGCAGAAGGAAGCTGCACCCAGGATTTTTTTAAAAATTGAAAATGGGCGTGGCGTTGCCCACTTATGGACCAAAAACCATATCTCAGGAACTAATCTACCGATTTCATTGAAATTCGGTATATAATATTTTCTTAACACCTTGATGACATGTACGAAATAGGTTCACAACCACGGCTTCTTCCAATATAACGCTATTTTGAAATCCATCTGATGCCTTCTCTGTATAAAATATACATTAGGAACCAATGATGATAGCGAAATAAAACTTTACACATATACGGTATTTGAGCCGAGGTATCCCTTGTGGAAAAATTGTCGGGATCGGACTATAACTTTTCAAGGTCCCTGATATCGAACACGAAGAACTCAGTGCCTAACCTAACCTAACCTAATTTTTCACCGAAAATATCGGTAAATCTCTCAGAATTTAATTCTAATTAATTTTACAGCAAAATAAAAAAATATATAAATGACGGATAATGATATCATGCGAGAGTATAAAATGTTCGGTGACACCCGAACTTAGCCCTTCCTTTCTTGTTTTTGTCTGCAAATGCGTGTCGCTTTCCTTTGAAGCTCTGGGTATCTATTTCATCCCGCACGTGTTGTGATCGATTTAACATTGCGAGGTAGGCACTCTGCTTTCTCTCCAATGCGACACGGCACGCATCATCGTACCAGCTGTTCTTTTGCCTTTTTTGAAAACCTATGGTTTCAAATGTTAGGACCTCGGAACGGACGCACGTCTAAAACACTAGAGACGTATCTTCCGTCCATTACAACATAATCGATCAGGAGACAGCCAGGTAGCTTGATGAGTTTTCATATGTTTGAATCTAGAACTGCAGATAACCATATTTTGGGTCCCGGTGAAGTCGATTAGCCTCAACACATTTGGGGATATTTCATCGTAGAGGCTGAATTTACCGACAGTTAGGCCAAAGATACCTTTTTGCCCACCCTGCCGTTAAAGTCACACCGTAAGACGCGCTCCAAACGCTCATAGAATTCATTTTTGGTCACTTCGCCTTCTCTTCCGACGAGGCGTCATAGCGAATAACTATATGGAAACATATTTTTGATAAAACTGCATTAAAATACACATATGTACATGTGTAAACAATATCTTAAGCCGAATAAAAATAAAGTCCACTTAAGGCACTCAGTAAAAGTAAACAATTGTACAAGTTTATGCGTTGGTATCGGCAGTATGAAATAAATAAGAATACACTTTACACATATATTCCTAAATACACATACACATACATATAGGATGTACTTAGTATTAAATATACATATCAGCATAAGGTTTGTTAGAAAAACGAAAACCATTAATGTAGTATTTATATGGAAATTGGGGTAGTATCGACCCGAGTTTATCTATTGACCAAAAATATACAGTGCTGTGCATACGCTAAGCAACTCATCCCAACTTTCAAAAAATTGTCAAATTACTCTGAAATAAACAGTCATCAGGTAAACGTTATAATATTTATTTATAGCTTAGGTGAAAACAAAAAGAATACGTAACAACAAAACTTGTACTTTATACTTTTACTGCTAAATAAAAACCAAAACAAAATCAATCCAATAATCTTAGCGTATGCACAGCACTGTATGTGGGCATAGTGAAATATTGATTCAATCCATTTGTAATACACAGAATTACTATTGTCAGGAAAGGTTTCTGTCTGAATATCAATTGTATATCTCACTCATTCTCAGAGCTTTCTCAACCTACCTACCTGAAGGGTCGTAGGCAATACCTCAGCGCTGACAAGTACATACCCTTTTTATCAAATAATCGCGTAACGGTGAATGTGGATGTCTCGTCAATTTCGCTAGCAACGATAATAAAAAACTGTTTAAATCAAGTTATAAAAACTTGAGCTTTCCGTTAAAGATTTTAATAGAAGAAAAGGATTTACAACTGAATTTTCGGTAAATAGACCGGCAGTGCGTTTCGAACGAACTACCGTGCGTATTAATTTGCTGCCGATGAGAGAAAGGTTTCGTGCTCATTTCATTCTTCAATTCCTATTATTCTATTTTTTTTCCATTTTTCCAAGAATAAGGGGTGAGTTGAATGGTGTTAACGCGATGATTGTGGTTGTGTGAGTGTTTATGTGTGGTGCTGTCGTGAGTAGGTCTGATGTGGATGTCTGTCAGTGTTGTGAGTTCGAGTTAATGTGGTAGGTTAGGTTGGTGTGTATGTTTAGAATGGAGGGTTGAGGTTCATTTAGCCAGTTAGAAATACAAAATCTGAGACAAATTCCTTGTTCCATATTTTTATTCATTAAGTAAAATTCGCAACGTACGACTGAGGTGTATCGAATTAAGCTGCTGTGGTAAACAAACTGATTTACAAATCGCGCTCATTTGGCATAGTAATTAAGGATAGTTCTACCAACTTAGCAAACTCTTTTTTTTTTTTTGAAATATCATTTACTTGAAGTATTTAATTACAATTTCCGGGTGTTTTTTTTGTACAGTTTTTGCTCAACGTATATCTAATTTAAGGATTTCCACCACTCCTATCGACTTTTCGAACAATGTGACTCGATATTGGAAATGGTAAAATGGTACAAAGCAAAGTAATCTAAATAAACTAAATGATTGCATAACTTTTTTTTAAGTCCATCTTACCGATAAGAGACATATAAGCACCGGCTGTGTCTCTCTACTGATTATAGTTCTGGTACTCTCTTGATTTCCACTTATCACCGAAATACTTTCACGCACAATATACATATAAATATGTTTATGACTAAATATAAGAGATGCAGAAATTAAATCAGTTTTATTTGTGCCGTGTACACCAAACGACTGGTTTATTTTTTATGAAGAAATCTTCAACAAGTGAAATCATTAAGTATTGTATTGTTATAATATCTATGTTATAATATCTATGTTCACTGGCTGTCGAGGTGTAGTGCTTAGAGGTACAAAGAAATTCTAAGTGGAAGTGAAGATTTAGTGAAACGAGCGCGTATTTTATGAGCAAGAAGACATAATACATATAATTATAAACGCGTATATGTTATGACTAAAAAGCTTCCAATATTTGATAGCAGTGTAGAAGTCATAGTTGAGGGTTTTCTGCTTCACTTGAACTTAATAGCAGACCCACGAAGTGATATTTTAATCTTCTAGATAGCATTTCAATAGACTGTGCTCCAGACACAAAATAGCTTCTAATAATAAATTTGCATATTTTATAGCTGACTTTAAAATATAGAACCCTACACTTCTTGAGAAAAATTCATACAGTCTACTATGTATGTTATTATTGGAAGAAGAACCATTGCATATGTTAGTTTAGGTTAGGTTATACTGGCCGACTATCACGCCATACATAGACCTTAGTAGTGCCGGATGGAGATTCATTTAGTTTGATGTGAAGTATTCGTCATACCGGACGTCATCGCTTTTCTTGATATATATGTTTGATACTTCGTCTAGCCTCTTGAACTCCGAAGCTCCTAAATAATTAAGACCATTTCTAGACAGTCCTTAATTGTATATATTAAAATACTTATATCGTTTCCTTCATTCACAGCCAATTGACGTAAACTTATAGAATGGCAAATAAAATCATATTTATTGGACTCATCGTCGCTCTGCTCCACGTGGCGAGCGCAGAGGAAGCTAACCCCGAGCCTTATATGAATGATGCTCCTTTAACAATATACGTGGATGCCGGGAAGGAAATAGACCAATTTCTTAGCTTAGCGAAATCAATCGACGGAAAGCTAAGTGTTTTAGGGGATGCACTGGAAAGGTAAAGGGGACGGTGAAATCAAACTCTTTCTCTCATATTGTACCTAGTCTCAGAAATTTGTTACTGAAACTTCCAGGATGTCGGCGGAAATCAAGGCAACGGAGGTACGGTGTACTCAAAAGGTGTCTAAATTGGAAAGGAGAGAATTAAGAAACCAGCAGACAAGACGGTGATTAATATTTTACATAAACCTTAAATATGTCAACTTTTTCTATAAGATGTACTATTGAAATTCGTTGTTAATGAAATTTTTAGGATGTTGGTGGAAGTCAAAGCAACCGCGGAGAGGTAAATTATATTTTACTTTAAACTCAAAAATTTCTAATTTTTTGAATAAGTTGTATTTTTATAAATTTTCAGGATGTCAGCGGAAATCAAAGCAACCGAGGAACGGTGTACTCAAAAGGTGTCTGAATTGGAAAGAAAGTTAGAAGATTTAATAAATTTTGCATATAATTTTTCTAGGTTGGTACGAGTGTCAGTGATATCTGTGCCAAATGTCAACACATCAAAATATTATAATCATTAGTGTTTATTACACACTTGTTTTTCTGAAGTGCAAAAAGTGCATTCGGATATTCTTACGATGAGTGAAATTACTCAACAAAACAGTTCCATTAAATTTTGTGTGCGAAACCAAATTTGTGGTGCCGAAACATTCACAATAATGGAAAAGGTCATCATTTCTCGCGTGATAAGTATTTTCATATACATATGTAGATATAATTTATGATAAGTCGTAGAAAACCTTATTTCAAAGGTTGGTATAGTTCAAATTTTAATCTGATTTTGTTAATTACATACATTTTCTAAATCTAATTTGTGAGCTTCAAATACCAAAGCTTGGGTCTTTTACAATTGCTTAGGTTCACTGTGTGTCTTAAGTGCAGAGAAAGCATTTTAGTGTATTTGTTGTAGGTATGTTTTGTATTGCCATGCATAAGTATACAACTCTTTGGATATTTGTGTATTTTATTTTATATTATTTGTGATATGAATTTATTTCTGTGTGCTAATTTATTTAACTATTCAATGGGCATCGATTTTTAAGTTTTTGTTTTCAATATCGGCCGCAGCCACTGATTTACTTTTTACTTTAATCAGAAAATCAAATCTCGAAAACCGTTTTTAATCAATTGGAGAAACTAGGTTGGTATGAGTGTCAATGAAATCTGTGCCTGTGACATTTGTCATATATAAAAATCTTTGGCAGTGTTGTGTTGGGGCCTTTTTGAAGTACATAAAGTGTATTCGGCGATTCTTACGATTTTTTGCTCTTTGTAGTACACTGTAATTTATGTGCTTTCTGCGATAGGCAATGATTTTCACATTTTTCTGAGCAAAGTCTCACATTACAATTCTATGGCTTATCATTGCACATGATGTTTAGTCATTGCTTTCGGTAGTAAGACGCAAAGTGCCGCTATTTAATTCGATTCCATCAATATCAAGTTACAACCGGCACATCTCAGACATGTCTTTATATTGCAAATTTAATCAATAAATTTTAATGTTATTTCTTACATTTTCTATTATTTAATTCTGGTTTCGTAACAATCTATTTACAGCTCCATACTACACAAACGTGCAGAGCTTGGTAAGTTCTACATTATTTTGAAGGTTCATCAGGAAGTAACTGTATTTATACAATACTGGAGATTCAACATCAAAGCGAGTTTAAACTGAAACTAACCTTTTCTTAATTGCTGAAAAATATATCTCTTGCCCTTAGTAATTTGCGGTGCCAAAAAGATACTTTTAGTGCTGAGTTTTTATGTGCTTAAAATTATTTCCAGCTTGCGAGAAAACACATGACTTACGATCAGCTGGAATACACAATAAGACTATACTCGTACCTTACAAAGTTCAGTTAGTTACCGATGATGGAGATAGGATGTATTATGGTGCCGTGTTGATCGAGAAACGTTTTGTGTTATCCACAGTACTGATTTTACGCTGCTAAGAAAATCGAATTTTCCTTCTCTGATAAGGTAGTATCCAAAAAAATAAAGGTAATTAAAAAAAAAATGTTTAAAGATTTGTCGTTAAACCTATTTAATCTTTTCAGAAATTTCATATGCACCACCCAATTGGATTAATTCTTTTATTTTGGTTGAACTGGATAGTGATGTGGATTACAATTACTGGTTGTATCCTACTTGTTTATATACTTCAGAATTGAATCAGAAAAATGGTAAATTTACATATATTTAGAGTTTTCTTTTTACTTCTTAAAATTGTAACAAGATCGTATGTAGGTCTCATGATTGATGGCAGAACAATTCAGTTTGCGGAGGATTCTAATTGCTTCGATTCGGATTCTAAGGAGATGTCTCCTTTTGAAATATGTGTAGATAGCGGTTGTAGTTTTATTCATACCCTAGTGTTCCTTGTAGAGGAGGAAACAACACCTCAGCTGATCGGATTTTTTAACTCGAATTGCTATAGCGATAGTAAATACCATAAGTTACGTAAAGTGTCTCCTTACTTGGACCTTATAGAGAACATTGTCTGGCCAAACAATGCAAAATGAATTTTGAAAGTAGACAATAAATTTTTATGATTTTACTGACCATATTTATAAATATGTAAATGATATGAGTTATTGTTATTGTGTTAAAAGTGGATCACCATGGCGTATACGCAACTTCATTATTTCCGATAGCTAATTAAGACAATCATTACGCTGTTGTTGTACTAGCTTTATCAGCGATGCTAAGTTGATGGACCTTAACCAAAGCCGTTGGTATACTTAATACTCAACGTGGATTCTACAAACAAGCTGTAATGATATGTCTGATGCTGTAGTTTGTCTTCATCGGTGATGTCGGAGAAGGTGTACCCAAAAGACTTTCCTTACTGCAGGTGAAGTCAAGACATTTATCAGTTAAGAGTTTCTAGCTTATCCTTAAGTTTTATTTAGTTTATTTCACTTTGTATACAAAGACGAAACAATATGTAGCCTTACCGCCCGATAGCATCATAGTCACTAAACTAATCTGTTTAACTACAAAAAGGACAATGTCGGTCGGTGATTTGATCATTATCACACCAAATTAAGAAAACGAAACCAAAATACAAAGACTCGCGACTTGGCTTCAGAGCATTCACTACGTAGGTTCCCTTAAATACTTCGGGATTTAGCAACCCTAGTGTTGCAATCTGGCAACTTACAATTTTTTCGTAAAGTTTGACATTTTCGATCTATACATACTCAGAACGTTTTGACCTACATGCACTATTTGTGTTGTTTACAGTAACTTCAAATATGCATCTCGGCCTAAAAGTAGAATTAAACCGCGAACATTTTCGAGCTATTATTTTATACAACTTTCGACGTGAATTAACTCAGAAACAGCGCATCGTTGAACTTAATTCAGTTTTTGGTGATGTAGCTCCATCAAGGGCCAGTGTTTGTGACGCTATGTATGATTAGTTTGGATATTGCGTTCAGCAGTTATAAACGTGTAAACATGGAGTTCACTAACGCCGAAATTCGCGCTATTTTAAAGTATTCCTCTGCTAGAAAAATTTCCGTGAGCTTAGTGGTGTTTTGGGGTAGGGTACTCTATCTTTTCGAACTGCGGAGGAATGGTTTCGAGGATTCAGAGCGGGAGAAAACGACACATTGGATAAGCCAGCCGGCGGAAGACCTGTGACGACGAATACCGATCAAATCATGGAAAACATCGAGTTAGATCGACATGTGGCATCTCCTGACATCGCCCAGAAGATGGGAGTTAGTCACCAAACCATTTTAAATCATCTGCAGAAGGCTGGATACACAAAAAAGCTGATATGTGCCGCATGATTTGACGCAAAAAGACCTTCTAGACCGAATCAACGTCTGCGATATGCTGCTGAAAGGGAACGAACTCGACTCATTTTTGAAGGGTATGGTGACCGGCCCCAAAAAATGGTTCACATACGACAATATCAAGCGAAAATGGTCTATCGAAGGCCGATAAATCGTCCCACACAGTGGCCAAGCCGGGATTGACGGCCACTAAGGTATTTCTCTGTGTTTGATGGGATTGGAAGGGAATTATCCACTATGAGCTGCTCTCATATGGCCAGACGCTTAATTCTACTATCTACTGCGAACAACTGGACCGCTTGAAGCAGGCGATTGACCAGAAGCGTACAGAATTGGCCAACAGGAAGAGTGTAGTGTTCCACCAGGACAACGCCAGACCACGCACTTCGTTGATGACACGTCAGAAACTACAGGCGCTCGGATGGGAGGTTTTATCGCATCCACCATATAGCCCGTACAAAGCGCCAAGTGATTACCACCTGTTCCTGTCCATGGCGAACACGTTATTGGTGTAAAATTGAACTCAAAAGAGGCTTGTGAAAAGTGGCTGTCAGAGTTCTTCGCAAATAAGGAGGGGAGTATTATGAAGTTGCCGTCTAGATGGAAACAGATTATCAAACGAAACGGCGCATATTTGAACTAAATCTGATCACTGTAACACTTTCTATAAAGCATTGAATATTTGAAACATTGAAGAGCAAAAAAGCGGAAAGGAGTTATTTGACAACCTTTTATATTAGGCTCAACAGATGCAAGCGGTATCTGCAGCGGCACACGATAAACGGTGTACTCTCTTCTTCCAGCAAATTTCTGCTCCAGCACACAAGGTAAAAACCAACCAGCAGTCGCTTAGAAGCAGTAAACCTTGCTTTATCGCGGCTGATGAATATGGCCTGTCAATGACCCACAGCAACTAGGCGCGTTGATATTGATCAATGGTCGAAACGTTTGAGGACTTGAGTGTAGGCAAAATGTAATCATGGTGAATACAATCGCTCATTTAATATATGCATTATTAAATAACATTAACATTATTAAAAAATTTATAATAGTTTTATTTTTACAACGGCCTGAACTTGTAACACAACTTATGGCGGACTAAATACATATCCATACAAGCGAATATATACATTAGTATGTATATACATATTTACATATGTAAGTATATGAGTAGGTACTATGCAAATAAACTTACTTACTCATATTCACACACACTCATATAACAAATACATACGCAACGCGGCATATTTATGCAAATGATTATCAATTTTGAACAGGAATGCAGAAATTTCGGAACAGAAACCCTAAACAAGCATCCTTTCAGCGAAAGAGCGAAAAAAATTAACCACTCGCCAAACGGCACAAACTTAGACACACATACATATGTATACATATACTCATGTGGTGGGAGAGCGGGAGACGAACTCAGCCGCCGTGGGCTGGACAATCCTCAGTAAGTGGTTGTGCATATACCTATGTATGTACATATATAGAAATTTACCAAAATATACGCACTGACTTACAAACATACATACACAAAAACAAATATTTATAATATAGCTTTGCCACATGAGCTTATTCGGTATATGCGAGTTCGGCACGGTTTAGTTCAGTCGAAATACGAATAGCTTCGCGCAAATAACGCAAATACTATTTCTTGTTGACAGTATGGCCGGTCGGAAGGAATTCGGTGTGCACCACACCTGAATAATCGAAGGAAACTGTGAACTTAACATTGATTTTTAACCTGCTCTGATGTGGTTTTTTCGGCTCCGGCTCACCTTTGCCACGGTATTCGGCCGATAGATCGTCTGTTTCCGGGTCGTAAGCATAAATTCAAGACTCATCGCCAATAATAATATGTTTCATGACATGCTGGTAGTCGGGAAGCATTGTTTCATAGACGTTAACGCGACGCTGTTTCTCGAACAAATTTAGTGACTTTGCAACCAATCGTGCTTTCACTTTTCTGGGTCCCAAAATGCTTTTCACTGATTCTTTCAATATTCGAACGATGCCAGTAAGGTCTTTGACAGTTAATCGTCGATTCTCAAGCAGCAATATTTTATTATTATACAATATTTGGCTTAGATCACATGTTGGTCGTTATATGCGGTATAAGGTAACCGCTAAGTTGGAGAATAGTTGTATATATAGATATATATGGGAGGCTAAGGAACACATTTTTGACATACAGACATGCTTTTATAAGAGAAGGATTATATCTTAATTTTAATTAAGTATATATCTCACACATAGTTGACTTTTGATCACATTCCGGTTACTTAGACTTCTGATCAAAAGCCAACTGTAGGTGCCGGGGTCCAAATATTCGGTACTTGACCAATTTTTTTGAATGTGAACAATTTTTGTGCATTTCTTGTTGATTTTTTTACTGGAAGAGAAAGAATCAGATGAAATTTAAAATTCTGTTATATGGAAGTAGGCGTGGTTGCGGTCCAATTTCACCGATTTGCGCACTTTTACATAGGAATTTGAGCAGATTGTCCATTTGCCAAATTTTGTTGAAATCGGTAACCCGCCTGGGATATGTGATTTAACCTAAAAGTGGGCATTGCTACGCCCATTGTCCAGTTTTTACCCAGTCTTTTATAAAGCGTTGTAATGCCATCTCGGTTGTAAATTTTTTTTTACATTTTATGTTCCTGTCGCATTCAGTTAGTAATTTATCCCACTTCCAGTAGTTCTTAACAGTACCGTTATATGGCGAGTGAACAGGATTATCTTCCGATTTCATCCCTTTATACAGTGGTGTTGTTGGTGTTTATAGCGGCAGAAAGTATTCTCGAACTAATTTCGAGGCATGGTGCCGAGTTGACCGTCACTAACGGGATAAGAATCTAGCTCCATTCCGGTTACTTAGATCCGACTGTCGGGAACGGATAGTTTTGTTGTTGTAGCGGCAGAAATCTGCCGAGTTGGCAGTCCTTGCCGGCTAAAAACCGTCTCCGTTCCGGTTACTTAGACAGCTTGGAGAGAAGTTCATTATGCTCCTTAACTGGGAGCATACGGGCCTCACATGAAGAGGCATCCTGTAGTGGTCCACCATATTGGTGCGGCGTAGTTTAGGAACGGCCGTCCGGTTGGCTTGTATGTTGCCAACACGTTTCTTTGTCTTTTCGCTGCTAGCGACTTCAAGATTTTGTTGCGGCCTTGTACATTGGCAATAATCGCGGTCGTTTGAGGTTACAGTGTAGGTTTCGCTTAATGGCGTGGCAGTACTCCGTTCCCGCCCACCTGTAATAGCAAGCGTCTTACGATGCCGAGAAATACGTATACCAAGCTTCATCAAGACATCTCAATTTTTACTCAAGTTACAGCTTACACAGAGGAACGGACGGACAGTCACTCGTAACACTTACCGATCCAAACGAGGTTAGATCGCCGAAAAAACAGCCCTTGGTCGGATGAAATCCGAGTCAATTGCGGTACGTAGAACCGGCTATCGTGGGATTTGACAGTCACTCGTATTTGTACTCGTCTCTACATTTACATATCGTCACCTGAAATGCAAATTAACGTAACAACATTTTCAGAAATTTACAGTGGCATGAATGAAACACGGAATAAAATGGAACATGAGTGAAACAAAATATTAATATTGGTTAAAACTGGTTTATATATGACCGCAGAACCAGAAAATGTTGAACATATTTAATATTATGTATATAATTTGAAGTAGTGAAGCGTAATCAATAAGACACTCAATTTCGAATTTTTTGATGATACGTTATTTTGCATTTCAGGTGACGATATATACAATCTTATATGCATCTAACTCGATTAGTTTTAGGTGATACAAACAACCGTTAAGTGAACAATGCCGAGACATGAAATAGCAATATTGCTACGTACAGCAACTACAATATTGTTGTAATATAACACCCACCACAACAAGAACAACAAAACGACCATAATAACATTGCTATTTGCAATAACAACAATAAGAATGACAATTCTGCTTAATACTGCAACGATAACAACAACAACAATTTTATTTTTATACATCATGCGAGCACAACAATTACAAAACCAACAGCAACACCAACAATTGTGGTTTTGGTGATAAATTTCAAGGCTGCTACAACAACAACATATGTATGTATAACTTTTTTGCTGTCTTCATGCACATTAGAAATCGAAAGTAATCGCAGTGAATCTGTGTGCATTCCGCTAATTCACGCATAAGCTGCTTGCAGCAACACATAAACGCAAATTGCCGCCTGACAACCCCGCAGCAGCTGCTATGCGGTTCCAACGTTGCTGATATTACACATCCTATACATACATGCATACATATGTATGTAAATATTTACCCACGAAAGCGTACAAAAAGCCTTAATAGAAAAATTACAACAAAAAACGGAGGTTGTTTAAGTAATTCAAGACGCTAGATTACAAATTAAACAATGGTTTTGTTTTTACATTGAAATATACTTATGTTTGTTATATTTAATTATTTATGTATATAGTTTATTACATAATTGCTAACATTTATAAGGTATTGTAGCCACATAGATTTTCATTTGCTTTCTATATAAATTGCAATAAATTGAATTTTTTTGCCTATAATGGAGAATTTTAAGTGCAGCTAAGACGCAATTCTTAATTAACAGTTAGCTGCAAGAACGTACATAACGGCAGCTGGCAGATAGGCGGGTTCATGTATGCAAAGTCTATTAGAGCAATAGAGATGATGGCAAATTCGTAGTGTTACTTTATTGTTGCTGCAGCGGCAAAAGCATTCCTGAAGTAATTTGAAAAAATGCAGCCGGATGAAAAGATCGGGATCATCTTTACCGTTTACGTAGACCCGTACTTTCACTTATGACGACTTTCTTTGACAGTCCATTGCATTAACGACATTGTACGGCGACATCTGCGCGCCATCATGGATGTTGCTGCAACTCGTTAAAAAAACATTTAGACCTACACTACGCTTAAAATTCTCCAACATATTTACTAATATTGTGGGTAGGTATGCGCTTGTTGTGAACATCAATAAATTTTAAAACACCTAAATGTGTGAAATACGTACATTTTCTAGTTTGTAGGTTTAAATTTTGCTAAATTTTTGAGAAATCTACATAAATATGTATATAAAGTATTTAAAGTTATAAGAATTTCTAACAATATAATTGTATAAACTAGGAAAACAAAGAATACTTGCCAATAAAGTACAGCGTTATGTCAGCTGCTAGCGTAATTTCGAGAAAATTCAACTATTACAAATCTTAACACAGGCTGCTTACTAAAATTTTAAAATTTTCTGCAAAATTAATCATAAATTTTATAGCTATTACTAAAGTTTAGTAAAAATACAGTAAAGGTGGCAAAATTTAATAAATAATATAACATATGTGATTGTAATTAAACCATCCTATTGTGTGATCAAAGAATTTTAACTAAATGATAACAATATTGCCAAAAGCACGTATTTAATATAAAGCAACGTGACAGCTGTATGTAAATCGAATTAGACACAACGATAATTGCTGAATAAGCATAAATGTATAAAATTGTAAATTTATAAGTTTTTCTATGTATTAAGTACTGCTCTAAGCACACGAAGTAATGTGTGAAAACTAATTATACAAGTAAACACAACAGCGGTATTTTCATATAATAAATTACGTTGGAAATGTTATTGCTAGAGCTACTGATGTAAGCAATGTAGCAAATGGCATAAAATATAACTGTTAACCGTTGTAACCCTAATTTTTTTTTCATTTTTGTTTCTGTATTTTACTGCTGACGCCGCTGTAACGTTGTTGTATCTGCCGCTCTATTATATATGTTATGTGTTGCCCTTGCGCCGCACTCGTACGCCCCATTCCTTTGCAAATATGCTGTCAACCCACCATTGCGCACTTGCACCGCATTGCTTGCGATTAACGCTTTATCAGTACGCACACTTGTTGCAGCTGTTTGTTAGAAGAGACGTTTCTCATAGGAGAAGAGGCCATGCACATTACCCTCCACTTGTGCGGAATGAGTGCGCTTCATGAAACGTAACTTGCCATTGTAAATCATTGCTCTATGTAAAAGATATAAAATATTTAATTAAAAAAAAATAAAAACAAATTTAAGCAAACAAAAAAATTTTAACAAAAAAAAATTTAAAAACTTAAAAAAAAAAAATAATAAAAAAAAGCAAAATTCACACACCTTAATTCGCTGACTGTGCGTGCGCCAATGTCCTGGCAGCTATGCTGTAGGCCACATTCCAAATAGGGTAAATAACGCAAAACGGAACCTTTGTCGACAATGCTGCCGCTGACACCCTGTGCCACCTTTGTACGATCCATTTCGGTGTGATAATAACGTGACATAGCGGCGCCTTTGGCATCACGTCGTTCCATAGCCTCTAGTGAACCCATACCGCGATACTTCTTCAGGCGCACACCATCCGAAAAGAAATATTCACCTGGCGCCTCTGAAGTACCAGCCAATAGCGAACCCATCATAACAGCGCTAGCGCCCAACGATAAAGCTTTGACGATATGACCTATGGATTGAATGCCACCATCGGCTATGACAGGCACACCAAATTGTTTAGCGTAGCTAGATACTTGATAAACCGCAGTAGCCTGTGGGCAGCCGCAAGCCATAACTTCTTGTGTGATACAAATCGAACCGGAGCCCATGCCAACGCGCAAGCCATCTACGCCAGCATCGATTAGATTTTTGGCTTGAGCGCGTGTCACAACTGCAGAGAAGGTAAGGAAAGTGGACAAATTTGTAAGAGGCTGCCACCTTGAGGTACACATAAGAGATTTATATTAGTTCACCTCTGCTTGTTACTTACCATTTCCACCAATCACTTGTAGTCCCGTATAAGTGTTCTTTATGAATTTAATCATTTCAATTTGATAAATTGAGTTGCCTTGCGATGAATCCAGAACAATTACGTCAACCCCATTTTCGACGAGCAATTTGAGACGCTCCTTGTCCTCGGGGCGTGTGCCAATAGCAGCGCCCACCAACAATTGTTTGTTGCTATCTTTCGAAGCGTTTGGATAAGAACGTGCCTTCTTCAAATCGGTACGCGCTATTAGCGCAACCAATTCACCATTTTCATTAACAATTGGCAATTTGCCTTTTTTGCTTTTCTCTAAAATAGCATTAGCCATAGGCAGTGTAATGCCGTTAGGGGCAGTTATCAATTCGGTGGTCATTATGGTTCCCAATTTAATTTCGGGCTGATTCTCACGGAAATCAATGTCACGTGATGTGACTATACCTAACAGGCGACCACCCAGTTTACCGTCGGCGGTAATGGGATAGCCTGTGAAGCCGTTTTTGCGTCTCGCCTCAAGCACATCACCGACTGTATTCTCGGGCGACATAACCGACGGATCACGAATAAAGCCGTGTTTGTATTTCTTGACTTTGTGAACTTCATTCGCTTGATATTCTGGCGTGCAGTTATGATGTATAATGCCAATGCCACCACAGAGCTGAAAGTAAAAATAATTTTTAAGTAAAAAATATACGAAAATAGTTGTAAACAAAAATAAAAACATATACAATAATAACAAATGACTTATAGATTAGATTAAATTTAGTTATTAAAATAACCTTTTAACCCACACAGAAACAAAATATATACATATATGTACATATGTATATGGACATATTTACATAGAACGCAAATACTATTTTGGCGAATTCAACTCATTCAAGCATACATATGTACATATTTCAAAATGATATTAACATAGCAATTAAAAATGTAACAAAAATATATATTTATATATAATATTATTTTATATATGTACATATATTATAGTCTGTGCGTCAACACTATCATCCCAGTAACCACAAGCATTAACACTTACCGCCATGGCAATAGCCATATCTGACTCGGTGACAGTATCCATGGGGGATGATACTAGCGGCGCACGCAATGTAATACTCTTGGTCAATGGTGAGCTCAGATCCACTTCCTCAGCGGCGAAATCAATATAACCAGGCAAGATAAGAAAGTCACTAAATAATAGAACCGCATAATTAATTTAACACGCAATGATAAAATTATAACGCATAAGCACACATACTTGTAGGTCAAACCATCGCTATTAGCGAAAAGCTCGTGACATGAAAGGCCATCCTGCAATTCATTTGCGCTGACATCTGCCGATTCTACCTTTACCGATTCAGCTGGTGCACTGGTAAATCCATTAGTGGTCACATTGTTTGTTGTTGCTGCCATCGTTAAAATTTATTGTAGAATCGCGTATATAAATGATCGTTTGGCACTAATTGAAATGTTGAAGTCAATTGCCGTATTATGCACAGGTAATTTAACTTTAAATGCTTATTTATATATTATTCTTGTAAAATAAATGTTCTTGGCAAAAAATGTATTTCAAAAATTGCGTGACTTAAGTATTAGTGCACGAGCTCAGTTCAGTAATATAAGAGCAAGTACACAATATAAATTATTGTGACAATTTCGTCGCCACAATTAAAAGTTGTAGTACCAACTGCACCGGTGGAAAATTTCCAGCTTCGTGGTAACTATACAATTGATATTCGCTCCCAAAATCGAGTTACAGCAACAAATATGTCAAAAAACAACGCGCTGATAAAACAGTATGAAAATTCTGTAAATAAATGTACAATTTTCGTAAATAACGCCAAAAATATGGTTCAGTTAGCACAATTTATCAAAGGCACATTTTTCTAATATATTCT
The DNA here is from genome assembly GCF_023373825.1 of Bactrocera dorsalis. NCBI lineage: Eukaryota > Metazoa > Arthropoda > Insecta > Diptera > Tephritidae > Bactrocera > Bactrocera dorsalis. The sequence continues at coordinate 10,432,409 of NC_064306.1, read as the reverse complement.
TTACCGTCCGTTCCAAAATGCGTCTCACTCAACTGCTCCCCACTAAATGAGCATTTTCGCAAGCTCCACGTGTTGCTCATTTCGTTGAAGGCTCCAAATTTTGCAGGGATGCATTGACAGGTAGATGTATAAATCATCATTTTGTAAGGATTTAATTTTATTACTATTTTTATAAAATTTGTAATTTCTCCACCTCACTAAGTGATCAGCCAGCTAACCTTACCTATCACAAATTAAAATTATAGACAATATTTAGAAATGAGTTTGAATCTATTATACTTCTTTAGAGATAATGATAAATCATTTTTTAATTTTATTTATTCATAAATTATTTCACATCGAATAATTTATTTGACAAATTGTAGGCGTCACAAAAGAAATATTATGTTATTGTTTATTAAAATTTTGCAAGTATCATATATTTAAAAACATATCTTATTTTATCCTCGAAATATGTTAAAGAACTGGGAAAATATAATTACAGAAAATGCAACCCTACCGCTCTCAATAACAAGCACTGAACACACCCACGGTCAATTACCTGTCAAAAGCCTTTTAAGTCGAAATGACAGTTCACCAAACAGCTGTGAAGTAAAAACTAAAGTATTTTGAAAAAGTTTATATTGATTCGCATTACAGCAATTATCTTCACTTCGTAATTTAATCTCAACAAAATAACATATATAGCTTGAAAAAGTAAACACTACTAAAGTATTCATTAATATGAGTTTACCACCAGCACTACTTCAACGCCTGGCACAACGTGGACTTGTACAAAAGTCGAAAACAAAGGAACCGGGTTAGTACGCATTTAAGTATAAAAATAATTGATTTTTTTTAATTAATTTTGTTTATCACACAGATGCACCGTTGGCAGTACCAGTGGAAAATGAAGAAGTTATTGCCGAAGATTATGATGAAATGGATACAGATGAACAGCGTGCAGGTGCGCATGAAGAATATCAATATCCGCCACTATATGACACTGATACGGGCAGCAAACGTGTTGAGGAGAATTTCTGGCTGGAACGCATGAAAGAGCGCATGGGTGAGGCCAATTCTACCACCGGACATCGCGGTTGTCCGAATAAATACAATATATGGCACAAATGTACGTTGTTTTGTGTCAATCGTTGGGGTGATGGCAAAACTGAACCTAGCCGTGAATATATGAGGCGCTATAAACGTTTACGCCGCAAATACCCACTGCCCAAAGGCTGGGCTGAACGTTATGATCCTGGCTGTGCCAGTTATTATTTCTACAGTGTTGCCGAAAATTTGGTTTCTTGGTTACCACCTACACATCCAAAATCGCAGGTTACCAAAAGTGCTGCCGTTTTTCGCCGACAATTAGAAGAGGCTGCTGGTGGAGAGGGTGGTGGCGGTAGTGACGGTGAACAGCACGCAGACGATAGTGATGATGCACAAGAAACAGAACTTGCACGGCATCAACGTGAAATAGACGAAATCATAAGTTCATCAATGCGTCCCCGCTCTCCAACTTTGCCAAAGCAGGATTTTCCCAGCTTACAGGAGAGTACAGCGGCCACTAGCACAACGGCAGCACCACAACGTAAACAGAAATCACGTGATTTAGACCGCACGATAGCAAAACAAAGACGTGACCGTGATAAGGAGCGCGAGCATGGCGCTAGTCGCAGACATCGTGGACGAAGTGATGCTGAGCCGGCAGATCCCATGGATCCCAGCTCTTACTCTGATATACCGCGCGGTAAGTGGTCCGATGGCTTGGCTACAGGTGGCGGTGATGAGCAAAAGAAATCGAAAGGAGCAATCAAAGATGTGGGAAAAGAACGTGAAAAACATGCAGATGTGCGAAGTGGTAGCGAGGATTAAACATTTTGTATTAACTAATTACAAATATCATTAAATAAAATAATACAAGAGTGTTATATATTAAATATTTGAAATTATTTGTTTGCCTTTTATTACTAAGCTGTAAAGTGGTTGTATTTACAGACACATTGTGCTTCAACGGTATTAATGCACAACCCTCTGTTATATTACAAATGATAATAATAGTAGCAGATGCATGAACAACAAAAACAAACAGGAGGCGTCGTCGATTTGTAACTGTTTAATATTAAATTGCCACTCTGTTTTAGGGTTCTTTCATTATTTACATGCCCAGCCCTGCCCATTCACAGTCCACAGCGCTCAATTACTGCTTTATCTCTGCTCTCTCTCTCTCACGGATTTCCGTACCTGCGTCGGCGTTGGGCTGCATAAATTTCTGTGCTCCTGCTACATTTGATGAATTTGAGGCGTATCTAGGGCGTGGTGGATGCCGACCTTGGGTGTGTTCGTCGGCATTGCCGTTCCGCCATTTCACTTCAACCTTTAACGGCCAACCGACCGGCTGCACGTTGTCACAACCCCTGCAGGGAAGCAAGCTCAAATGTCTGCTCATATGCATACATTTTACAACAACTCTGCAGTACACCATGATGGACGAAACGTCGTTAAGAAATTAAATGTTTATGTCAAGCGCCATAAGGATGGGCGGGGAAAAACGTGCCCGAAACGTTTTAACCTAAACCAAAGCCTGACATTTGGGCTGAAAATTTTTGCTATTGTTATCACTTGATTGCTGATAACATTGGTGGAGGGATTGTTTGCGCGCAGCCAGTCAGCTGTTGGGACATGCACATACAAGCCGACTTCCTTATTTGTTTACATGTCATATTTATATGCATGTACTATATGTGTAGCAAAGTGTGTGTGTTTGTTATTATTTGCTTCCTTCTTTGTTGTATGACATTGAGGTTGGTTTAAATCAATTGTTTTGTGTTAGGCACTACAATTTGTTTTTGTTTTACGTTTATTCCTTTGTGTAGGAGGTACAACCAATTTTGTACGCTACTACACAAATAATGCATAAGATTTTAATTAGTCGCACGCTTCGCAATTTCTGTCTCGCTCTTTTGTTGCAGAGAAACTGCCTATGAGAAAAATTAGAACTGGGAATTCATTAAGCCCTGCCTACCTATGCTGACACGGCCACTCCACAGAGGGTGTGAATTTTTTTTGACACAGGTAAACGCCTTAGGTGAGTGTTTGACCACTAAAGAAATTTAGCGTAGATTGTGCCTGGTCGGTGTAAACCCAGCTCAATTTCGGTAATGTAGAACCGGCTGTTTAGGAACTAGCGAGTCACGAATGAGCAGTAAATCCAGAAAATATGGTTTATCGCCGGGGCTGAATCAGAGGGAGTTGTACTCCAGATAAGTATGTTTGAAATAGCTGCAAAGTGGTTGCTATTGTTGTTGTTGCAACGGCAGAAATCTGCCGAGTTGACAGCACTTGGTTGGATAACAATCCGGGTTCATTCCGACTGTTATTGGTACGGGGTTCTTAGCAGTGTGTATGTAAGTATCGAAGTCCACGAATCCAGTCCAGAATATTTTACAAACTCCTTTTAAAGGTTCTAGGTTAGTATTTTGTTCCAAGTGCTTACATATGTACATACATACATACATACATACATATAAATATAATTTTTTTAGTTTCATTACACAAACATACTAGCTCGTTCGCACCCCAATCGTAGTTTCCCGGCTCGGTACTCGCTAATGGAAGTACATAGCACGAAACCGCTAATTAGCGCCTTTGGTACCTACAAACGAACATATGTATGTACATATTCATATACATATGTATGTACGTATGCATATGAATATGACATAAGGCAGGCACGGCAAGGCATCGTATATTATACACAATACGCCAGCTAGTTGGTCGAGCCCTATAACGGACAGTGGTTGGCCTGCATTCCAGTGAAAGAATGAGATGGCGCGATATGGGGACTACGAACTCATGCTATCCATTAACAGTTAAGGAACTCAGCAGCCAGTCAGTCGCCAGTTTTGTTGCTTCTTTTAGGCCAAACCTCCCACGCACAGCAACTAACAGCCAAAACGACAGAGGACGGGCGCTGAGTGCCACAGAGCCAGTGCTAGCAAGTACACCAACATGCATACACACAACAGCTCTCGAGTCTGGCGCACAAATTAGCACACAATTCCAATTAAGCAATTAAAAGCCGCCTTTTGTGGCGAAATAAAATGAAATAAAAAGAAAAAACCGTTGGGGAGCGGCGGCAGCAGTGACACAGGCAACAACGGTAACATGTTATTGTTGTACACTGTCAACTTTAGTTATGTGTACGTGTAAGTATGTGTGACTATGAAGTTATTGTTGTTATTGCTTTGGTGCAACCAAGTGGGCCGTTAAGGGAGTTGCTGAGTAAAATTTCGGTCGGCCATGAGTTCGGTGGCGTTGTACACATCCAAACACACGCATGGCTCTACATACACATGAACACATAGTTGTATATGCATGTATGTATGTATGTATGTACATAAGTTTAATTATGTGCGTTCGTGTGGCTGTGCGTGCGGCTACATTTTAATGGCAGACAAAATGCTTGTGCCAGGATTTTAATTAAGATGATGTTAGTGTAATAGGTTAGAAGAAGAGTCGCTGGCAAAAGTGTAGGTCGAAATTTTTGCTAATGAAGAAACATTTTTAGAATTTTCACTAATTGGCAAAAGTGGTTAAGTTGTGGGTGGGCGGCCTACGGTGGCATAAGGGGGAATGCTAAACGAGTTGCACGTATAACGGTTTGTGTGTATCTTACAAGTATGTATATTATTTGATGGAGCTGTTGGAGGATGAGAAGTGAGACCTGAGACGCCAAGTTAATTAAAACGGACAGACAGGTGGCATAGACCGTTAAACTCACAGACATTATTGGCATACATACCTATGTACATATAAAAATACATACAAACATACATACATATATAGATATGTATGTATACAGATGGACCTAGAAAGTGCCATTAACCCCCCTGAGTTGAGTTATACCCGACGGCGTTGAAGAAGGTGTAAAGCAATTGCAAATACATATTTGACCTAAGACTAACTAACTAACTAGTTCTACTAGTTGTTATTGTTGTAACCAGTGAAAGAGAGCGGGCTGAAGATCGGGGCAAGACAACTCCTACTGTGCACGAAGCTCTCTGGATGTCCCGGTGCTCGCAACATTTGTTTGCAGATTTTTTTTCCAAAACTTCGCCCCGACCCGGCTTTCGAGCTACGGCCCTGGCTGTATCAGTATGAACAACATCGGTATGGGTTTCAAATCGCGTTCCCTCACATGAATTAGGAACTTTCTGACTCCCCTATGGCCCAGGCTTACTTACATACATATGTACATATGTAAGTAAATTTGCCGAGCTCAGGCCGAGGAACGATAGTCTAGCAGATAGAGTTGGCAGCAATTTTATGTAGTTGGAGAGAACTGACTTTAGAAAAAGAGCTAACACGGTGTTATTTTTTTCACGCAAGTGTGGTTTACATATGTATGTACCTACTATGCACAGTTAGCAAATTAAATACTTTTATACTATGGTACAAAAGTTATCAGCAATTAGCTAAAAAACAGCAGGTGATATTAATATGAGCCAAATACACCGCTGTCTATTCACATACATACATATTTACATATATGGATACAATTTTTATTATTTTTAGATACATAGTATATGTACATACATAGATACTGGTCGCTATAAACAAGTCCATTGAACCGCTGATTATAATTCGAAATCCAAATTAGATTTTTTTTGTCGTGATTGCCTATAGGCTTGGTATGTGCAATTGCGGAACAGTCGGTTTTCTTTGTTACCGCAATGGACACGGCTTTTATCTGCCCACGAATTTTATCTCAAATATCTAACCTAAGGTCGCCAAGTACAAAAAAGTCTCACTATATTTTCCCACAAAGTACAATTTGGGTCTAAACCCGACCGAATATTGAGGAAAAATTAAAAATTTTATATTAATTACACTCACTTTCACAATATTTTATAGAAAAGTCAAAGTTGAAAATCAATATTACTCCAATATTTCGAGTTTTAGACACTTTAATGCCAGTAAAAAATATTGTACTGAAGTACTTACATATAAATTTTCTGGCTGCGAGAATGACCAATTGACAAAATTTTTAGTTGGAAATGTTGAATATCTCAGCATAAACAACACATACAGATTGACATTTCAGAAACTGAGGACCTGGTTCGTGTATTTACAGACAGACGGACGGGCATGGCTCATCACGCTGATCTTTCTATATGGTACATACATATTTTATAGGGTTCCTGATGTTTCCAAACTTCGTGCCAAACTTAATCTATGCTATAAAGGCCCGATCTAAACAATTTCTTCTAAGATTGTATCGCGTAAAGGTATAGATCATAAAATATCTCGTCAATTAAACAAGCTTTCCATACAAGGACTTTCTTTTGATTACTCGGTTTGTATGCCAGCTATATGTCATAGTTTTCCGATATCGACCATTCCGACAAATGAGCAGCTTCTTGGCGAGAAAAATGCGTGCGCAAAATTTGACATCTCAGAAACTGGTGAGCTAGTTCGCGGATTTACAGACAGACGGACGGACATTGCTAAATCAACCCAGCTCATCACGCTGTTATTTTTATATGACACAGATTTTATAAATTCTCTGATTACAAATTTCGTGGCAAACATAATCTACCCTCTTAGGGGTATAAAAAATAATAAACAACCTCACTGTGTCCAAAAGAATGTAGAGCTCATGAAACGAAAACTTTTGTCTAACAGTGTAGTTGACGATAGCCACAAACAGCTGTTTTTAAAGCAATCGAGCTGTGTATGGCTGACGATACAAAACTCTAGCGTTTTGTTGTTGCCGCTCATGATTAGTGCACACACGAATTCAGGGGCCTAGTCAGTCGATTTTTCAGCAGGAAAACAGTAAGCGCCAGTAGCTGCTTTGTTATTGTAACATTTCAATATACTTCCCCTTTTCACATAACAGCGATTTGTTGTTGCATATGCAATGTGGCGTTTGCTGTTTGCAGAATCACAGAGCAACGCCCGCCAAAATATTGTGAGGTTATGTGATGGGAGATAATGAAATGTGCGAAAGAGCAACGCAGCGCAACTAAATACGAACGCATATGTAAACACAAAACCAGTTGTGTGCTGTGAATGTGAAAATGTATAGTTTGCGGAAGCCATTGCCAGCGTCTTATTGCGAGAGTGCGTCGAAATAGCATAACCGCACTATATAGCTGTCGCGCTCGTGCACGCGGCCAACAGAGGTAACTGACAAATTGCGCGCGTTTTATTTGCGCTGCCGCGCACGAAGTGTTGTATGTTTTCACTCAGCGGCGCTGTGCTGCCTTTGCTGTTCGCCTGTTGCCCAAAACCGTTTTTCATACAAGGACATTGCCATTGCGCATTGTCGTGTAAGCGAGGGCAAAGTCGTTGTTGTTGGCGGCTGCCGCATATCTGCAAACTCGCGCGACAAACTGTGGTACCGTCTGTCAGCTGTAGGCAAGCGTAGTATATACATGCATCGCGCACATTGTCCCATGTTTGACAGCCGCTGGCAACCAGTGCATACATGCTATACCAGGGATGGGCACATTTTTAGCCCGCAAAGTTAGCAAAGTGCGCACGGGGGCTGGATGAGGGGAATATCAGTTTACGGAGAGAAGGGCATAACAAGTTGAGAAAAATTGCGAAAAAAAATGAATTACATTCCTCCGTAACTTGATGTTCATCGCAGAGTGGTTGCGGCAATACTGACATTGTACACAAATTTAAGGGTGGAAGTTTACTTCATATCGGAATTGTACAGTTGTGTGAACAAAAATGGGTAAACATAATTTGCAGAGTTTAGAGTTTCGCATTAAAATTTGTTTTTCATTTACCTTTGCATGGTGGGAAATTTTAATCACTGTTAGGAAAAAATATATATATGTGATGTTATGTATCTAAAAACAATTTTATTTAATAAGAAAACAGCATATTTTAAAACTTCACAACACCTTATGGTTGTTTCTATTTTGTTCACACCACTGTACATGTGATAGATCAGTCAATGGTGGTGGAAAATACGTTGCTCTCATTTGTAAATATGGAGTGGTAAAACGTTGCTCTCACTTCCCTCTTCATGTTTGCCCGCGATGATCCCCTCACCTAGCCCTCAAAATGTGCACTCGTGCCCGCACGGGCAAAATGCCACTGAGGGCTAATGTGCCCATCCCTGTGTTATACAACAGCTGACTGTCACATTTGATACGTCAATTACAGCGCCGGCAACGACAATTGTTTTTAGCGTTTCGTCGCCAACGCTTCTGGCGTGTTACGCGCTTCTGAACGCCTATTTAGCGGCCAGCCAGTGGTAGGAACAAGAAAACGAAAGTGTTAACGGTATCGTTTGCTCGCCACTGTGCCAGTTGCGTTGCACACCGTTGTTGCCTGGCGCACTGGGCCAAAAATACACAAGAAGCAAAGCAATGTGCCTGGTTCCTCTGCTGTGTGTTTGTGTATGCGTCGTATGGCATGCGCACGTCAGCGATTTTCGATTGGCATCGACTATGCCGGCCCACACATGTGCCAGCGATACAACAAGACAATTCCGGCTATGGCCATATGTGTGGCCGTTCGTTCGGTTTGCACTTGTTGTTTGTTGGCTCACTGGTTAGCTGGTTAGCTTGACTGACTCGCAGTGGCGCTGGTGATTGCTACCATTTGGCGACGCCAACTCGGTGACACAGCTTTGCGGGCAGTTGAAGATGAGGCGAACAGCAAAAGTCCTGCCGCAGGCAGTGTTGTGAAATTCTTATCGAGCGCAACAAGAAAAATCTGCGCGCTTACAGCAATGTAAAAAATGTAGTCTAAATTTCTTTCAACCCTGAGATTATGAAAAAATGGGCGTACAGAGGGTGGTGTAAGCTTTTATAAATAAGTATAGGTTACATTAGAATTTTTTAAGCATCCTTTAATTTTTAGTCTTCGCGGCTGTAAAAGTCTGCGTTGGTGTTGGTTAGCGCACTGCTCTCGCCATGAGCGGCACGTGTTTGTGCAAGCTGCGTGGGAGAGAAGCAAATCGCAACTATCGCTCGGTGTAAAATGGGTTGGGGGTGGATTCTGTGCCACATACACATACAGGTGTATATTTGTTGCAACTTGTTAAACAATAAGCCGCTAGCTGGGCTTATAACGCGCTTCACTTGTTCTCATTATCGCTTGTTTACGTACTACATGAGCCAAAAATAATAAGAATTTGTCCATAACTTTACAATTCTTAATTTATGCTTCAAATGTCGTTTCCCTCAAAGTAATCCCTTTTGACTCAATACACTTGTGTCAACGTTTTTTCCAATCCTCGAAAGTGTTTAAGTTGTTGAAGTTAATTTCCGGCATATTATTTAAGGCGCGTAGCGATTCAGTTTTAATGGCTTCAAATGAATCAAAACGGTTTTCCAGGAGCGGTCGTTTGAGTTTGCTGTATAGCCAGAAATCACACGGAGCTAAATCAGGTTAGAAGTAATATTTTCCGGTTAAAGCTCGCAGTCCTTTTTCCGCCAAACCATTTATCAGTAAATATAACCTACAAAAAATAATATTAATAGCTTATAAGTTTATAAGATCTTTGCAAACTCCAGACACTTCTTTCGGTTTTTCTGGCTAAAAAATGGTTTGTTTCAAGGCATCCGCCCATAAAAACCGTACTGCTGAGGACTCTGCTTACTGTTGCGGAGTTGACATGGATATTTAGTTAGTTTCGAACTACTTACATACATACATATGTATGTACATATGTATATCGGTCAGTTTTGGAGCACTGAGATGAGGAATTTACTTAGCTTCTCGAACGATAAATGCTTCATCCCTCTCTTGGTAAACACTTTCCGTTTGTTTCTTTTGTGTTTGTTTGGAATGTGTACGGCTGCTTGTGCACCTAAATTGACAGGAAAGCTTTCCACAGTATACACACTCAGGTGTGCGTAGTGGCTAGAGAACAACGCGTTCATTGCGCTAAACATTGTTTAATTCAAATTTACTAACAAATTTTTGTTTCAATTCTATTTATGCAAAATATGTAAACACTTTTTGTGCTTTAGTTTAGTTTAGTTCTTAATTGTTATTAGTAAAGCAAGAAGACTTCATTTTCGCGTCTGCTAACTTAAACAAAAAGCTATTTTATTTCAATAATAAGAATGCAACGTTCACCAACAACACAAAATCAGCTGTTATAGCTGTTTGTATACATACATACATATGTATGTATATAAACATTTGTGGACATTCCAATTGGAATTATTAATGTGCCTCTTGGAATAACTTGCTACACATTCGAATACTAAAAACAAAACGCACTCAAAATATATTTCTCTTCTTAGCGGCGGTTTGCTCGAATGCACGTAAGCATAAAAATGCCAGCCGCCGTCTCTGCGCGCCCGTTGCGCTAGTGACTCACATGACGCGATTTCTATTCAACCGCTAACCACCGCAGCGAATGGCACAGCTGACAAAAACTGTAAACGTAGCGACGTGTGTGCGTGTGTACGTACCACTTCCAACGAGCGCTTTCAAAATTAACTTAATTCAGAGACAGTTTCTAAACGGCTGCTGCCCTAATCACTCACATGACGACTTTCAGCTAGCGCTAACCGATACTATACCGATAAAACAATCACAATGACGCGCACAAGTAGTGGCAGAGTGGAAGAAGAAGCAGTGGAAGAACTAACTAGTGGCAATGATTGTAGTAGCAAATAACTTTTATGAACGAGTGAGTTGCATTACTTTTCAGGAAATATATCCAAAGCACACAGTAATCAGTAAAAGCGGCCCAAAAGTCTTCATTATGCATTCTTAATATTAATAATGTAATCGGTTTTCCGCACTTTCCAGCGCTCATTTAACCTATTGAAATTTTAGGTATTTAAAAAGTATTATCGGCGTTTTATGGTGAATTAGTCTGAACTAGTTTAATCAATCGGTATCGTTAGTGCTAACCGAAACTCGTCATGTGAGTGATCAGCGCATCAGCCGCATAGTAAGCATATACTAGCTTTTGCACTGTTAACAACTGTTTATTGGAAGGTTTTGTAGAACCAGAAAAAACATATGTAAATACATATGTATGTACATATATCTACATAAGACCTGCGGTATAGCGATAAACTCGCTAAAAAACAAGTTGTCACCGGGATATATCCAATATTAATTAGACCCAAACTATTATTATTAGCGATAATAGGAGACTGAATGGTTGTATAATCTAAAATCCAGCGGAAGAGATGACCAGGAACAATTTGTTCCTTACAGGAATATCAATAACGCCTTTCAACCACGAGTACCTTTGCGACTACTCACGGACTTATCACGTATTTGCCGCCTTTTTTTACAGCCCACATGCATACAAATATGTACGTACAGCTATGATAGCCAGAGCATCAACAAAATATGGCATTCACCAACAGTGAACGCACGCTAGCTGCCTGTTACTGGCGCCCTGTGACGTTAGTGACTCACATGACGCGATTTCTAGTCAGCACTGACCGTTAAAGAAGAAGCATTGACGACGACGGTACTGGAAAGAAATAACGCAACGCCAACGTGTACGACCACCGTCAACGGCAGCAACGCGTGTTTACTTGGCTGGCAGCCGCAGCAACAAGCCCAAATCGCTTGCTTAGTTGATATTCACAAATAAAAAAGCGCATTTGCTAGCATCCGAAACTCTATGTTATGCTATAACACAACACTGCTATGTTGTGCACAACAGCTGACTGGCTGCTTGCAGGCGCTATGGCGCAACGTAACAACGCTGGTGGCGGCCGCTCACGTTGTCGACGCCATCATGTACGAATGGGCACATTTCCGACTCAACAACTATTGCGCTCGCTCGCACTTATGTGATGACCGTTTAGCGTCGGTTTTTATTTACGCCACGTCGTCTAGCTGTGCCAGTTTGTGCGCCTATTCATTTAGTGACTCACATGACGCGATGTTTTCGCGTTCGCCAGTCACGACGCGCCGCACTTGTGAGCAGGCAGGCGTTTGGGCACGTCGGTTGACTGGCAGACCAACCAGGTGGTCTGCTGAAGTGCTGATATACAGCGTCACTGTCGCTAACATGCCGGCGGCCAACAATCACGCTGTGTGGCGCGACACACAGTGTGTGAGGCAACGTGCACTCACTCGTCAGTTGTGTTCGCCACGCGCGCTCATCGTAAGGGGGTGTGTTCGTTGAACGCGACATATAAACGACCGCAACAGAACAACCACTATTGCTATGCTATGCTATTACGGTAGTTAACCAGCAGAAACTGTGTTGGGCCAATCATATGATTTGGCGCGCTTTGCACAACTACCATTTTGCTTGCTAGGCGCGCTGGTCGCCTGTCAGCTTCGGGTGGATTTTACGCGCGAAATTATGAAAAAGTAGCGCCGGTGTACGCCGCTTGTTGAGTGCCTGCCGGCGTCGCATACTGCGGCTGCTATGCAACACTGCCGATTTCCGTAGTCGGCAACAGCGACAGACCTGCTGTTGTTATTGGAGAAGAAGAAAGGCGGAGTGAACAAATTTGAATCTGCGATTTTTTATTGCTTGGGACACTGTCTAGAAAATTGATGAAAGGGAGATTTCGTTACCTTTTTGGACCAGTGGGTCAGAAAAGCGTATTGCTTTAGTTAGGTCGAGGCGTTTTACCATTAATCATTAGTGTGGAAGCTGGTGCATAGTCACATCGGTTTAATAGTTTTAGACCTTCTGGTAGACCCAGCGTCAACTGCTACATCCAGTGGCTAAATAAGTAGTATCCGGTCCATCACATATACCTTATTCCCTCATGACACAATATTTTGATTCCAAGCACCAGTGCTAGTTGGGTTATTTCTCTTAGATTGATTTGAGTAGATTGAAGAAGGCAGTCTAAAGCCTAATTTTGACAATTTCTTCTGGGAGTGAGAAAAAGGAATTTTATTTCGTGTGTTATTTGAGTGTAGAAAAAAATATATTGGCATCGCTGCTACTGACGTAGGCTTTGGGAATGCTTTTTTCACGAGGGTCTGTTAGGCCGGAATCCGAAAATATGGAACGTACACAGTTATCGGAAATTTTTACTCTGAAGTTGCATTTTCGAGAAAGCAGAGTTTAAAGTTTCGAAACGCTTCGAATGGACAAGAAAATTTTTTTCACTACCATTCTACCAATTAAAAAGTATTTTTTAGTATCCTAAAGTGTACTTTGAGTTGCCTGGTGTGAAAAAATTATTTTCGGGGAGAAGGAGGTTAAAGACCTCCATGTTGAAATTGACAGACCCAGACGCATCTATGTATTTGCCATTCTACCGTTGCAATATTGTTTTTAGACCCATTAGCCCAAAAAGTAATTATGCTTTAATTTTAGAAAATAATCTTCTACAGAAGATGAGACATGGACAAGATCAGTAAATCATACTCGTCAATACTACTTCTGCTGAAATTGACAGACCCAGACCGTTCTATTTACTATTCTAATCGTCTATACTACTTCTCGGTACTATTTTTGGTCATAAAAAACATATGTAAAACCGAACTTCAACAGTAAAAACAAAGTAAAAACTCCGAAAAAACACATCAACTCCACTCGTGCTCAGTGCATTGATAAATAAATTGGCCGGCTGAGATGAGCCGAGCAACAAATACGCACGCATACACGAGTAAATAAGCCAAATACGATTGAAACGAATGCGCAACGAACAAACGAACCATTCTAGGAACTTGCCCTAGACGCCAAAGCAGGCTTTCAGAGTGGCAAAGCAAGCGTTTGACCCAAATTCGCCGCCAATTCAAAGCTGTATTGCACATTTTCCAGTCAGAGCCAAAAGTAAGCAAATGTGCAACACAGCACTAACAATGACAAATAATACAGCTGATTTACTTACATACAGTACATATGTATACATGGACGCTTGTGGCTAAAAACAGGTAATTTGTGGCAAAGTGATTTGAAGTCTTGCCCCAGGTGCGAACGAGACAAATACAGTGCCAGCTACTTGCTGTGCGCCAACAGAAACGGCAAAACGACTGTTTTTGCAAGACTTTGGACTTGAGGTGTACAGTGGTGGATTTTAAGTTTTTTTTTTATTATTTTTATTATTATAATAACTATGATAATGTTCGAAATTGATTTTTGACAAAAAAAAAAAAAAAAAACAAAATTTGTAAATGTAAACATCTGAGATGCTAAAAAATTGTAATTGTTCTGAAAAATATATCTTAGATGGTCTTGTGAAAATTTCAAGCCGATCGTACGTTCATATTTCCGAAACTATTTGCTGGATTAACTTCTCAAATTTTTACATACATTTGGGTGGGGAGTGACCTCTCCGAGCCGATCGATATCAAACGAGGTTTTAAACAAGGTGACTTCCTATCGTGGAGGATGGAGTCATATATTCAGCGAATTAAACGACAGCGGCTACGCTGGCTAGGTCAAGTTGTCCGAATGGACGAAAACACTCCAGCTCTGAAAGTATTCGACGCAGTACCCGTCGGGGGAACCAGAGGAAGAGGAAGAACTTCACTCCGTTGGAAGGACCAGGTGGAGAAGGAGCAGGCTTCGCTTGGAATATCCAATTGGCGCCACGTAGCGAAAAGAAGAAACGATTGGTGCGCTGTTCTTAACTCGGCTACAATCGAGCTGCAGATCTGAATAGAGAAGGTACAATCTTCTAAAAGAGTGTATAACTGCTGGCGTACACCGATTACGTCGATATCATTGGCCATGACAATCGCGCCATTAGTTCTGCTTTCTCCAGTTTGGACAAAGAAGCGAATGGGTCTGGTAGTGAAGGGCAAGACGAAATATCTCCTGTCATCAAACAAACAGTCGTCGCACTAGTGATTTCCACGTCACTGTTGACTTCGAAGTTGAAGATAATTTCGTCAATCTTGGAAACAGCATTAACACCAACAAACATCAGCCTTGGAATCCAACGCAGAATAACTCTTGCCAACAGTTGTTACTTCGGATTAAGTAGGCAATTGAGAAGTAAAGTCCTCTCTCGAAAAACAAAGACCAAATTCTACAAGACACTCATTATCCCCGTCCTGCTGTATGTACAGAGGCATGGACGATGACAACAACTGATGAGTCGGCGTTACAAGTTTTCTAGAGAAGGTCCTGTGGAAGATTTATGGTTCTTCGCGCATCGGCTTTGAGAGTATTTGACGCAGTACCTGCCGGCGGAAGCAGAGGAAGAGGAAGTTGTAGTATATATATGGCTCTAATTGCTCTAAAAGTGTGCGAAATTTTCGACTCTCGGTTAAAATTTATTCGATTCAGCCGCGCCGGTCACTTGTCGGAACAAACAGTTTCAATATGGACGATAAAGAGATAAGATAAGATCAGTTAGCTGCATATTAGACACAATGATCCTAGACTGCGAGAGCAAGAGAGAAGAGTTGGAACGTAAAGAGAATAAAGAGTTAACA
Organism: Bactrocera dorsalis; assembly: GCF_023373825.1. Taxonomy (NCBI): domain Eukaryota; kingdom Metazoa; phylum Arthropoda; class Insecta; order Diptera; family Tephritidae; genus Bactrocera; species Bactrocera dorsalis. Next base: position 10,417,058 of record NC_064306.1, on the reverse strand, counting down.
TCAGTTAATAGCACGCAAAGTAATGAGAACAGATAAGATCCTATGACCACACACATATTTCGAGAGAGAAAAGAAGTTCAGTAATATATATTAATAAAACGAAATACATTAAATAACCAATATATTATATTCAAATATATTATATTTACATAAAATAGTCAATTAGTGTAGAAGTATATATTCTTAGGAATTCAAATTTTTCTTGAAGCGCGCACGCCCATTCAACTCTTTTAATTCCATAGCGCTATAAACAAAGCGTGGCGCATGCGTCTCATCAAGCGCACAGCGACGCTTGAACGGCATGGCGTAACGCAATTTGCGCCAGAACCACGGATCATTCCACTTCAAATAGGTGTTCATTTTCAAATAAGCTTGCAGCTCTGTATCCAGCGCGTCCATATGCGTAACCTCACCATACATAATAATAATTATGCGCGTACGACGCTCATTCAAAGCGCTTTGATGTGCTGTGCGAAATTCCATGCGCGCCCATGGCGATTCAATGAAATGTTGCGATAATACAATTATGGTGCGACGCGATTGCTCAACCGATTCGATTATTTGCTCCGGTATATAAGCGCCCGCAAGCCAATTACGCTCATGTGTGCACACACGAAACGGTAAGTCGCCCTGTTCTAAGCCCGGCAATAGTTCATGCACGACGAAATGCTCATCTTTGTGCGAATATGAGATGAACGCGTCAAATGGTTTGTCCTTATCCAATTCATGCTCTGTTACGCACCAAAGGCAAGCGTTGTGCGCGTACAGCCAGACTTTGAACTCAAGTTGATATCTGAAATAAAGCGCGCTGATAACAGCCAGCGTTAGAGCGGCCACTAATAAACTTATGCTCACGAATAGCAGACTCATATCCGTTGGGCAGATATCGTTGAAAGCAAGCTCTAGTAGTTTGGCATAGCGCGCATCCGCGCACGTGAGCTCATCCAGATCGCGTATGCGTTTATGATGTACCTTCGCCGTGATGAGCAGCTGCTCGGCGTCGCAATCGCATGACCAATTATTATGCGACAAATAAATCTCACTTAATATTGCGCTTACATTGAGTAGCGTAAAAAAACTGTTGCTGAGTTGTGTTAAGTTATTGTGGCGCACATCAAGACTTTTCAACTGCGCGGGCAGTTGCGACGCTTCAATGACGCTCAACCGATTGCCAGCAATATATAAGCGCGTTACAAGCGCATAACCGACAGTTGAATTTATTGGCAGCGTGCTGATAGTATTGTCTGTTAAGTGCAGCTCGATGGCCGTAAGCGTTGTATTCAAGACAGTGGACAGTGTGGGCACTGCTTGCAGACGCGCTTGTGTACAGTTGACAATAAGCGTTGCGTCATAAGTGCGCGCCCAGCAACGACACTTACTGGGACAATATTGCGCGGCGACTGGACACAAAAGCTCTTCAGCCTGCAACGTGTCAATTGGACGCGCACGCAGCTGTGTTGGCGTACCACAGTACAGGTTGGATGTATTCAGTTGCGTTAGCGCGCTCAGAAAGCCCGCTTGTTTCGCCAGCACAAAGTTCAACAAATGGCAGTCGCAGTGCAGCGCGTTATGATTTAGCGCCAGCGTGCTGTGACACTTAAGCGCCGCTAACGACTTGTTGCTATGAAGGCGCGTAGGTAATAAAACACTTTGCAGCGCGTTGTATGACAGATCTACGCGCGCCCAATTGCAGGCAAGCGCGACCAAACCAGGCGCGCGCAACAACTCAATTTGATTGTGTGACATATCAATATGCCCCATGTTCTTGCCGCTTGGCTGCTCGCAGATATGTGTCAGCCGGTTATTGCTTAAAAACAATTCAGCTAAATTTTTTAATGTCGCAAAGGTTGTACACATCGCCGCGCCGGCTATTTCAAGTCGATTGTATTGCAAATGTAGTCTCTGTAGCTCCTCATTGTAGGCAAAAGTAGCTGGCTGCAAGCTGCTTAGTTGATTATTATTTAAATATAATACTTTTAGATAGTTTAGCGGCGCGAACAACGTGTTGGGTATTTGCTTCAGCTGATTATGCGATAGGCGCAGCTCTTGCAAGCGCTGCGTGCGCGTAAACAAATCCATTGGCAGCGTCTGCAATTCATTGTCGCTCAAATCGATGGCGACAAGCTTCAGCTGTTGCGCAAACATTGTAGCATTCAGCGCGCGTAAACGATTCTCGCTCAAGTTAATGCGCAACAATTCAGTGAGCGGTACAAGTGCGTGCGCTGGCACATAGCTGAGCTTATTGCGCGGCAAATGCAGCGATTGCAATTGTGTTAAGTGGCTAAAATTTGCTGTCGCCAGACTCTGTAGCGCGCCATCGCTTAGCACGGTATTTAACAAACGGCTTTGCGCGCGCAACAGCTGTAGTGGTGCTGCCTGTTTGATGCGCGCTTTCAGCGTAAGCCCAATCAAATTCGTTAGCGGCTGGAAGACAGTCAATGGCAAATCCAGTTGTGTTGTCTGTATTTCGAGAAATCGCAATTGCTTATAATCAGTGAACAGATCTGCTGCCAGTTGTGTGTAGGCAGTGAGCGTCAAACTATCCACCAGCAACGCTTTGGGTATTTGTTGACGCGTTAGCTTTGCGCTTGTCATTGCTGTATCAGCGCTTAGCTCCAGCAATCTGACATGACGTATATTGAAGCGCCGCAAAATGACATCGGTGTTATTGCAACCGCTCACCAATAATAGCATTAAATCCGGACCGATAGGCAGCGACGGTAGCAGCTCGTATCCGCGCTCACTTTCGGCGCTTCCGTTCTCGTAGCCGTGACAGTACACGCGCACCTGTTCGCTTCTGTATATATGTATTGTTAGTGTAGTAGCGCTCAGAGTGTCGTTGTTGTTGCTTTTGTTATCAATGTTTGCACTTAGCGCGCATACAATTCGCATGGTTGCATCCAAGTCGTGATTACAAACACACACCGTTTGCGTATGCATATCAGCGCATTGTTGGTATGTGATAACGGCCTGTGTCAAACGACAGTGTAGTGCAAATAAAAACAATGCCAGAATTTTCACTGTGTGTAATTGAAGTCGCATCATCTTTAAATTTTTTCTGATTATTTTTTTATGTATATATTTTAATTTTTTTTAATATAAGAATTTTATTATTATTATTAATATATTTTTTTTTTTTAATTTTTTTTCATTTAATTTAATTTTTATTTCTTCTGTCGCTCGCTTACCATTCGTACACAAAAACGTTTAAAATAGTACTAATTTCATTTAAGTTCTATTGGCGCGCAACCTAGCGGTATTTTTCTGCGCTTTATTGCAATAAACAAGTGTGTTTATTGTTATTGTATAAGCGCAAATTGTTTATCAATTGCTTTCATAGAATTCGTTTGAAATTTTCTTTTGAATAAAAACCGCTTTTGTTCAAGGAATTTGTTGTTGTGTGGTGTGAAATAATTATTTCATGCCTAAATGCCATAATTCACATTATATTTAATATTTTAATTGTATAATTGTATATATAATTTCTAGAGCAGTACATAGTTTTTTTTCCAAAATAATACAAAGAAAAATGAAAAACTCAATATTTTGACTTTAATATTTTAGTTTCCAAATTTTATTCAAAAATTCTAGATCAGTTACATATATGAACCACATCACAAAATAATTTTTTTGGTGGAATGATCGCTAGAAGTTCAGGCTTTTATTCTTATTCTTCTTTAAAGGCGTAGACATTATAGTCGAGTTCACTACAGCGCGCGAGTCGTTCTTTCTTTACACTATCTGGCGCTGATTGTAGATTGCAAGTGACGCCAGGTTCTTCTCCACCTGGTCTTTCCAACAAAATAGAAGCCTTCCTCTTCCTCTGCTTCCAGTGCGTCGAATACTCTCAGAGCTAGAGTGTTTACCTCCACCTGGACGACATGACCTAGCCAACGTAGCTGTCTCTTAATTCGCTGAAGTACATATGTCAATATTATCGTACATCTTATACAGCTCATTGTACCATCGAATGCGATATTCGCCATAGCCAACGCGCAAAAGACCATAAATCTTCTGCAGACCTTTTTCTCGAAAACTCGTAACGCCGACCGATCAGATGTAGTCATCGTTCATGCCTCTGCACCATATAGCAGGTCGGGAATAATAACGGGACTTAGAGAGTTAGGTCTATGTTCGTCGAGAGCGGACATTACTTTTCAATTACCTACTCAGTCCGAAGTAGCACCAAATGGCAAGAGTGATTTTACATTGGATTTCTAGGCTGAGATTCTGGTTGGTGTTAATACTGGTTCCAAGATAGACAAAATTATCTACGGCTTCGAAGTTATGACTGTCAACAGTGGCGTGGAAGCCAAGTCGCTAGTGAAGCGACTGATTGTTTAATGTCAGAAGATATTTCGTCTTGCCCTTCACTACCACACCTATTTGCTTCGCTTCCTTATCTAGTCTGGAGAAAACAGAACTAACGGCACGCTTGTTATGGTCAATGATATCGAAGTCATCGGCTTATGCCGCTAGCTGTACACTCTTATAATAGAATGAATCTTCTTTATTCAGATCTGCAGTTCGAATTATTTTCTCCAGGAGTAGGTTAAAGAAGTCGCACGATAGGGTGTCGCCTTGTCTGAAACTTCATTTCGTATCTAGCGATTCAGAGAGGTGCTTCCCGATCCTGACGAAGCTTTTGGTATTGCTCAGCGTCAGTTTACATAGCCGTATTAGTTTTGCGGAGATACCAAATTCAGACTTAGCGGCATAAAGACAGCTCCTTTTCGTGCTGTCAAAGGCAGCTTTGAAATCGACGAAGAGGTGGTGTGTGTTGATAATCTTTTCACGGAATTTATACAAGATTTGGTGCATGGTGAATATCTGGCTTCTTCCTGATTTTCCAGGCTTCAAGCCACACTGATAAGATCCAATCAGTTTATTGACGGCGGACTTTGATCTTTCACACAATACGTTCGACATAATCTTATATGCGCCGTCTCAAGTTTTGTGAATTGGGCAAAGCACACTTAATTTCCAATCGTCGGGCATGCTTTCGTTAGACAATATGCTACAAAGAAGCTGATACATGCTCCTCAGTTCTTCGTCGCCATATTTGAATAGCTCGACCGGCAATACTTCCTTCCCCCCGCTTTGTTGTTCTTCAGACCGATAATTACTATTCGAACTTCTTCATGGTCGGTCAATGAAACGTCCGCTCCATCGTCATCGGGTTCGACATCTCCTGATGTTATGCTTTCACTGCCATTAAACAGGCTCGATAAGTGTTCCCTTCATAATTTTGGTATGCTCTGGGCATCGGTTACCTTTGGGGTATGCTCCGGTTTTGAAATCTTCTGTTAGCCGCCGCATTTTTTCGTAGAATTTTCAAGTATTATATCTGTCGGCCAGCTTATCAAGCTCTTCGCACCCACGCATTTCCGTCTCTTTCTGTTTTGTCTGCAAATGCTTCTCGCTGCTCTGTTCAGCTCTTGGTATCTGTCCCATCCCACACGTGTTGTGGTCGATTATAACGTTGCGAGGAAGGCGGTCAGTTTTCTCTCCACTGTGACACGGCACTCCTCATCGTACCAGCTGTTGTTTAGCATTTTCCGAGAACCCATGGTTTTTTTTGCAGCTTTACGTAAAGAGCTTGAAATGCCATCCCAAAGTTCCCTTACACTGAGTTGTTGATGAGTGCTCTTAGAGAGCAGGAGTGCAAATGGAGTAGAATATCGTTCGGCGGTCTGTTGTGATTGCAGCTTGTAGACGTCGAACCTTCCTTGTGTTTGTTGATGTGCGTTTTTTGCTGCACAGAGACGGATGCGAATCGTGGCTGCAACAAGGTAGTAGTCAGAATCCATGTTAGGATCTCGGAGCGTACGCACGTTTGAAACACTGTAGACATGTCTTCCTTGGTCACATCGTCCTTCTATTCCGTCGGGATATGAGCGCAAATCAGCGATATGTTGAAGAACTTCGCTCTGATGCGGATTGTGGCTAGACGTTCATCCAACGGGGTGAATGTCAGTACTCGACGACGGAGCCTCTTAGTACCAACCACGAACCCCACACTAAATTTGCGCTTCTTTATATGGCCACAATAGTAAATGCGGTAATAGCGGTGATGTCAGCCTTTCTAATAAGAATATCAACCAGCCGGACAGCGGCACCTTCCCAACTAAGGGACCTTAAATCCTTATCATTAATGCATTTGCCATGGCCGTCATTAAAAGCGGGATTTCTCTTCCGAGGCTGTTTTTTTAATTTTCATTGGGGCGTTTTTTATGTGCCGGGTCCCAAACTTAGCGCACCTTCCCTTAGGATGAATGGGTCGGCTTCTAACTTTAGTTCGCCTTCAAATGGATGTTCTTTGGCTACCCAGAGGATACTTGGTCTAAGACCGAAAGTCGTGAGCTGCTACCCAGAGGATACTTGGTCTATGACCAAAAGTAGTGAGCTGCTTGAGCCATTTATAAAAGACTCGTTTCTGGCCACTCCCAAGCGAATGGCAATCAGAGAACTTTCCTCATTTGCGTGAACATGACTCCATCTTCCTGCTGCTGAATGCGTTAAGTTAAAAAAAAAAAAAATAGAAACAGGTGGCAACACTACAATGGTTCAATACTTCTTTTGCTTCTTTAATTCTTTCTTTAATTAAATTAATTATTAATTATATTAATTTATATACGAGTTTATTACTTAATTTTAGTGCTTTCATCAAAAAAATTTAAAGCATTGAATTAATGAAAGGCAGACAGGCGGCAACCTTTCACAAATAACTATATCCTAATTTATGTATGTGTATATGTAGATTATTATTTTTGAAATGTAAAAAACACAATAGATGGCAACCCTGCTTACAATATATACTTCTTTCTAAACTTATATTACATAATATACTATATATATATAGCATACTTACATACATATATATACATATATACTAGTTAAATGCATAGCAATCGAAAACCATTAAACACTCGAAAACAACTGTACGTTTTGTAAGCAACAATCGAGTGTTTGTCAGCAACAATGTCAGCGCCGCAATGCAGAAAGCGAGTCAGCACCATTAACGGTTGTGGCCAACAACGCTGTAGCCGCCACAAGCACCACTTGTCCTTGTAGAGTACCCAACAAAGGTATCGCTGTAAAAGTGAAAATGTATAGAATTGAAATCTAACTTCCTCTTCTTCTGCTTAATATTTGTGCTTAACAGTTGTAATGTTTATAAAACCTCCTAACGGTGTCAGTTAGCAACATTTTTCAACATGTTATTTACGTTATGTTGCTGATTAACGATTTAAAGCCTTTAGCGGAATGCCAACAATGTGGTATCTACTGAGTTTCATTCTGGTTCGGTGAACTATTTTTACTGCAAATGCAATAAGTGTCCGTGCTAATTAGTAATTTGTGAAGTGAAGAGAGTACACTCATCGCTGAAAGAGTGGCATTAGAAGGCATCATTACAAAGGGTCGGATTCATGCGATCGTGAATATTTTTTACATAATCGAAGCCATTTGATTTACAATTAATTCTTCGTGGCCCAAATAATAAATTTTACAAATAAATTTAACGCTAAGTCCCCTCGTTTTTGGCACAGATAGTTTCAAGTGCTCAATTTCCTACATACTAATTCTATTCAGAAAAGTAGGCAGCTCAATATACTCATACTGGTTATGTAGTAAGTACCAGCTTCTTGCAACCAAAGTGTAATAATCCATATTTGAGTCGAACATACGAACTTGCTTCCGAACTTTAATAAGTTGAGGCGGCAAGCTTCAGCTTTTATTGCACAAGTCTTTTTTCATATGTCGTAAAATACAATTTTGCACTTTTTACAGCAGCTTGTTAGACGTCACACGTTATCAGAAAGTTATAGATTATGTGTCACAGATTTCAAATATCACACTTTTATGCTAATATTTGCATGTGGAGATGTTTGGATATATGTGGCTAGCAGGCATTTGCGAAGAGAGTAGAATCTTCACGAGTATATTATATAAAACTGTTATATCTATACATATGTAATATATAATATGTTAGAAATCCCTTTGTTCACCTCAAATTTTATGGCATACTAACGGGTGATTCAAGTGTAGGTACTTTTTTCATTCTTCTTTATTACGAAAATTCACGTTCTGTAGAGAATGTGTTTCGCGCGCCTCGCTCAACTTATGGTCAACATAATCGGCCTACTGAGTATACTGTTCGCAACACCATCACCCATGTTGAGACCCAGCATTCATTATTGGATAATATTCGACGGAATAGACTACGTCCAGCACACAGTGAAGAAAATATAGCAGTCGTAGTTGAGAGTGTACACGAAGATCGTAGAGAGTCGATGCGGCGTCATTCGCAGAAACTTGGACTGACGTATGGATCGACTTGGTGCATTTTACGACGAGATCATAAATTGAAATTGTACAAAATGAAGCTTGTGCAAGAACTGAAGTCGTTCGACTTTCCCAAGTGCCATTGCTTTGCTCTGTGAGCTCTTGAAAAGTTCCAAGAAGCTCCCACGTTTTCGAGCCAAAATTTTGTTCAGCGATGAGGCCTTTTTCTGGCTCAATGGATACGTAAACAAGCATAATTGCCTCATTGCAGTTTGAAGAGATTCAAGAGCTGCCATTTCATGCCGAAAAAACAATGGTTTGGTGTGGTTTTTGGGTTGGTGGAATCACCGGTCTATATTCTTTCAAAAATGATGGGTTAATAACTGACTATTTGATGCTGAAATTGCAGGTCGTGATCTTGGCGACATTTGGTTTCAACAAGACGACACCACTTCCCAAACATCGCATCAATCAAAGGATTTATTGCGAGAACACTTCGGTGAGTAGATAATTTCATATTTTGGGCCGGTCAATTGGACAGCAAGGTCGTGAGATATTTCAGACTTTTTCCTGTGAGGATATGTAAAGTCAAAATCTATGCAGACAATCCTGCTTCGGTTCAGGCCTCAAAGCTAAACATCATGCGTATTATTCGCCAGTTACCAGTCGAAATGATCGAATCAGTCATCGAAAATTGGAAAAATAATACAAATTACATTTGGTTTTAAAAAATTTTGATAGATAGAAATTTTACCTCAAATCTATCTATATTGATCAATTCCCGAATATTTACCGGGACGTTGTTTTATGTTTGACGTACATTTCGCAATATTTAAATTTTTTAGGTGGCAACTCTAAGTCAAGAGATGTCCAAATAAACTAGCACAAAAGTTTTTAATTTACCGAATACTTAAACGGTCTCTGAAAAGATATTTTGAACGCGTTCGCATATGTTTCGCTTTATTTTTTCCTTTATACTTATCGATAGTTGGCAACTCTTTGACAAAATAAGTTTAATTTGAATAATACTCGATTAGTTATTGAAATTAAGATTTTTTTTAGCTCCTTATGTTTGAAAGATCTTTTGTTATGTTTTTAATTTTTTTTAAGTAGTTGGCAACTCCACGCCTAAAAATTTTTAATTTACCGAATACTTAAACGGTCTCTGAAAAGATATTTTGAACGCGTTCGCATATGTTTCGCTTTATTTTTTCCTTTATACTTATCGATAGTTGGCAACTCTTTGACAACATCTCTCTAATTTGAAGAATACTCGATTAGTTATTGAAATTAAGATTTTTTTTAGCTCCTTATGTTTGAAAGATCTTTTGTTATGTTTTTAATTTTTTTTAAGTAGTTGGCAACTCCACGCCTAAAAATTTTTAATTCACAGAATACTCAAACGGTTTCCTGAAGGATATTTTGAACCTTATGTTTGACAATTCTTTCCAATTTTTTTTACTTTATTTTTATCGATAGTTGGCAACACCATGCCTAAAAATGTTTAATTCAAAGAGTACTCAAACGGTTTCTGAAGAATCTTTTGAACACCTTATGTTTGATAGTTCTTTCCCATCTTTTTTTTATTGATTCTTATCGATAGTTGGCAACTCCATGCCCAAAAATATTTAATTCAAAACACGGTTTCCGGAACAGCGTTTTGAACACCTCATGTCTGAAAAGTGTTGTACAATATTTTTTGCTTTATTCTAATCGACAGTTGGCAGCTCGATGTCAAAATGCGTCTAAATTGAAGAGCAATCGACTGATTTTCGAAAATTTCTTTTGATTAGTTGATAACTATAAGTCATGCACAATCAAACGATAGATTTTCATCACCGTTTTTTGTTTAACTAATATTTTGTTAGATTAATTTTTGGGTAGTTGGTAACTCCAAAAGAAAAATGTGCCCGCAAACCTGGCAACTATATGCCAAGTCTGAATTAAATAGGTGTGTGTCTGAAAAAATTTCTTGAACGAAATTCATTTAGACATTTCTGACACATAAATTTATATTTGTCATTTGTCAACTGTCATTTGTAATTTTCATTTGTCACATGTTATTTGTAAAAAGTTTCTGTCACATATAATATTATTAATTATAGATATGTTGCTTTTGATTCCCCCAAAAGCATCTGTGTGTCTTGTCAGCTGTCAATTGTCAAGTGATAACTGCAAAATTCCCTTAGAAATTGTTTTTTGGGTATTGTGAGATAATTGTATGGCATTCTCTGATCTAACATGCATATTCTTTTAACGGTATTTATAAAGACATGAGAGCTGTCATTGCTGTGAAGTGACAACTGTCATGTAATAAAATTAATTCATTTGGAAGTTGTTTTTTTGGTTAACGTAAAATCATTTTGATCTATTTAGTCATATTAATTGCTTAATATGCATATTTTGTTTCAGGGAAATTTACGCTGACACCTGACAGCAATGACAGCTGTTATGTAATGTAATTAATTGATGTAGAAGTTGTTTGGTAACGTAAAATTATATTCCGATAGTTAGCGATCTGATATAGATTTTTCTTTTTAATGTATTTAATGGAATATGCAGTCTCAAATAGCTGTCAGCAGTCATCTGTCATATCATAAACACCATTTTCTTTTTGCAATTATATAGTGACGTAGTACTAGTTGTTTCAATTTCGGTAAATTTATGTTAAATTAAGTTTTAACCTTTGAAGTTCGAATATGTTTGTCAGCTGTCACAAGTCAACTACCATTTTTGAACCTTTGACTTACTGTGTCCCGCTGGAAGTGACAGGTAATTAAAAAAATTTGCAAAAATTATATTTATTTTGTAGTTATTTTTTCGATGTTTAAAATTTGTAAACTATAATTTTTTTCTTCGCGAGAGAGGAACTCTTTTCCACTGACAGCCAATTGAACTATTGCTTTGCGCATATTTCCAATATGAGTTTGCGAAATTTTCTACTATCAGTCTTTTTTTTTTACTTTTTGGCTTATTTTTCTTTAATTTATTTTTCTTATTTGCTTTTCGTTGCATCTAACGGTATGTTGTGGCTGACAGTAAAGCTTGCATGACTGCCTCCAAATTTATATGTGTGTGTAAGACTACCTTTTTACCAGCTACATATGAGGGTAATTGCAGCGCCCGGACAAACGCACATATTTACACACACACACACATATATATATATATATATATATATATACATATGTACACACTTACATGTATGCTGCTGTGTTGAGACCGCAAACAAATAGAACATACATAGCTGGCAGTTATGTACCTTCGCTTGTGCGCCTTGGTTGTTGAATTTACGTGACGACTAAATGCCGGCAACACATAGCAGCCAAGACAGCAGCAAATAGCGCCGCATCACATATATAACAACAGCAACAATAATAGTAACAAAAAAAACTAGCGGAAAATTGCAAAAATAAACACACACACACACATACAAGGAGTGCGATAGCGAGTGGAAAAGGCAAGCAAGGCAAGGCGAAAGGTGACTGAACGTACATGAACTGAATGTGGCCGTACGTACGAAGCGTCAGGATGTGCGCGTCGCTAAGAATATTCTAGTAAAATAATAATTTTGCCAATTTTAACAGAGCGGAATTGAATTGAATTGCAAGTGTGTGTGAATGTGTGTGCCTGAGCGCTCATTAGAGGCTTGTGAATATTTATGCTCAAAGCATTTCAAGTTGCCAAGTTGAAATTGTCGACATCAATTTTAACTTAACTGAGTTGAAAATTTAAAGAGTTGGAATTTTTGTTGTCTACGAGCTGACAGAATTCTACAAGCAGTGGATGTCGGAAAATTAATTAGCTAGCAGATATTTTTGCAAGGAAACTATTTAATTTTAATATTAATTATTATTATTATTATTAGTATTATTAAAGCAAAATTTTTTTATAAAAATCTGGCAACTCGTTAAAAAAATTTTAGTACAAATATTAAATTTTTAAATAGAAACAACGTTAACATGAAATTTCAGAACAAAAGTTGAACAAAATAAAAGTAATGGTGGCAACGCTGAATTGAAATGGTTTTCAAAATTTATTACAAACTTAAATTTTAAAGTTTATTTACATAAAAAAATGTATTTTCAATGCCAAAAGGAAAATACTTTAAAAAATTATAGTGGCAACGCCACAGTTCTTCGCTTTTGCGCTGCTTTTCTGTTTTAAAAATTTTACGATAAATATATTTTTATTTCCACAAAATATTTAGCTTCAAAATTTTTGCAATGAATTACAAAATTATGAATATCTTTTTACTTGTTGGCACACCAGACACCTTTATACAAAATTTTGTTAAACCAAATTTATCTTAACTTTTTCTTATTAATATATATTTTTTATTATTTTCTACAAACATTTGACAACTCTTCCGAAAAATAACTTAAGTATTAAAATATTTTTCTGGAGTAAAATATGTGTAAGTAATCACTTTTAATTTACTTGATTTATTTCTGCCATTAATTTATTAAAACAACTGGCAACTCTTCTAAAAAAACATTTTCTTAAACATTTTAGTATAAAGACGTTATTGTAGAACTTAATTTAATTATGCAATTAATAAAAAAATGGCAGCGGTAAAACAATATGGCAACACTAAAAAGTTTTTAATAGTAATATTTCTGTGCCTCCTCCGTATTATAGTGCCGCTTGTTTTTTAAATCCCAAAACCCAAACATGTGGCAACCATATTTCTGATTACTGATTATATCTACATATATTTATAGAAATATATTCTTCGCTAAAACAATTTGTCGTAATATTTTATTATATGAATTTAATTACAAATTTTTTTTTGAATAAGTGGCAACCCTATAACTTTTTTTACTGCGTTTTTACTCTTTAGTTTAACATCCTCATTAGCATAATTAGTGTAACTTATAATTTTGTTTAATTGCACATTTCAGCAGGTGGCAACTCTATTAAAAATTATTAATGGAGCGTTTTCTCGACTTTCTTTAGACTGATAGCCATATTAATAATAATAATAATAATTAGCTTATGTATCCATTTCTTTAAATCTTAATTTTTAAATATGTGGCAACCCCACTCAAAAATAATTTAATTTTAATTTTATAAAATTTCTGGCTTTATTTTTGCATTAATTTCCTTAATTTTTTTAACACAATTTTTAACACTGGCAAAATGTGCAAAAAGTCCCGCATACGTCATGGTGTACCAGCGGCAAAATTAACGAAACAAACAGTATTGCATATTGCTAGCAAGTCTCAGTCGCATTACACAGCTGTTATTCGTACAGCAATATAGCAATTGGAAATTAGCAAAAACAAATAACAGTGCCTGCCAAACTTTCGGCTGACTTCCAAAATGTGGCAGATATAGGCAAGTGAGTGCTCGTGCATTGGAATATTGTTGGCCGAAAATGACTTCATTCTGCTAGAAAATATTTCCAGTATTTCAGTGGAATGTGACACTGGCACGTGTCCAATTTGTCAGTTGCCGTTATATTTGCAGTTGTTCTTTTCATATTTATTTATTTATTTTTCTTTTTTTATTTCGGCTGACAATATTGTTGACATATGTAGATACATGATTGTGTGTGTATGAGGTATGGCAATACTAAGAGTTAGGTAATACTCAGACAAAACCAAATTGATAATACGATAAAGTTAAAAAAAAAATGAAAACGATTGTAAACATAAAAAAGTAAATTAAAATTTAAAGCAAATCGTTACGGGTGGGTTATACTGTTACTATCTTTCGGAGGGGAGCTTTTGGCTAAAAGCTTCATAGCTATCTCTTTAACTTTTGCAGTTTACCAACTTTGTTTGGTTCCTATTTTGATATCTTCATGCTTAAAATTGACTATAATCGCGAAACGATATCTAAATTTCCTTCGTAAGCTTTAAAGCTTCTCTTTCAGTTTATCAATTTAACAAAAATTAATCTCTTTTAAAGACCTAGGTATACAAAATCGTGCATAACCTCGAAACGATATTGCCTATTGTAAAATTTAAGTTGTTTTCAGAGAGTACATTCACTCGAAAGCTTTAAAGCTATTTTTGATTTTTTTTAATACCAAACTATTTTTGGGTTTCTATTTTTTACTAAATTGGTATACAAAAGCGTTTGTCTCCTCAAATTTATATTCATTTTTTATGGCACTTAACCACCTTAAAATAGTACTTTTCTCTTGAAAGCTTTTAAGCTATTTTTGTTTTACTTTTCAACCTTTTCAACCTTTCCTTAGTTTCGCTTTAAAATATTTTTGGATACAAAATTTATCAGATCAAAATCTAATTTAAGTTTCTTTGGAGAATACAGTGCGAAAGCTTTAAAGCTCTTTTTTAATTTTTTTGTTTAAAAAAATATTTTTGTATACAAGAGTTTTCATAATAAAATCTAATTTAAGTTTCTTTGGAGAATACCTTTCTTTCGAAAGATTTTGAGCTATTTTTAATTACTTTAAGAGTTTTTGGCTTGTCTCTATACTACCTTGCATACCATAAACTTCAAAATTATATATTTCTAATATCATATTAAGTGGCTTCTACGGTTATTTCTCATCCAAAAGCTTTAAAGCTCTTTTTCACTTTTACAGTAAGTGTGTGATTCACTGCTAAGTTAAAACTCTAACACTGGTTTTCTGAAACCAGAGCACAGCACTACCCTAAAATCATAACTGTGGAACAAGAGCACGTGGTCTATTGCATGAACCATCTTTGTATGTAGCTCTCGCCAATATGGCGTATACGCAGCTTTCAACAGTCATCAATTTAAATTTTGTTCGCTGACAATTTTATGCTAATGGCTTGAAACAACGTATGTCAACAAACACTACACACTTCCATACTCCCATACTTTAGCGTTGCTCAGTGAGTGACAGTGACAATAATAATGGCTGATTTAGAATTGCCAGCAGTTTCTCGGCGTAAAAACTGCTTGATAAACGCTGTCGCTGGCGCAGCTGTTGTTTCAAAAATGAATATATATATGAACAAAGCAATATATTATATCTATATAAATATATATATTAGAGGAAATATTGATTAAATTTGTATTGAAACTATACTTGGTTATTAGTGGTCTCGTAGTATTGTAGGTAGATTGAGATAAGCTTGATCGACCACTTGCTTGTAAGTCCTAATTGGGCTGACTGTACTTTCTATTAAGCCCAATGTGGTTGTAACGGTTAAAGTGTCTACATATAATTTTGATAGTTCTTGGGTTCATTTCGTTGACACAGTCCCAACTGTCGCTGGTAAGGTATAAAGAAACTCACCTTACTTTTTTTTAGCGATTGTTGGTCAAGCAAATATATTTGTTTGTAATAATTTGAACGAAACAAGGAGAAGAGTCATCTTTTTAACTATTTTCTTGAGATGACATCTAAGCGGTGAATACTCCGCTATGGTTTCAACCCCAAAACCGAGCTCAGTCTACTTTTAAAATAGTAGTTCTTAGACTTCTGGCTTTCCTTTATCCTCTTTCATGGCTTTGACTTTTAAAATGAAGTCAAGAAGTTTAGAGATATATAAATTTAGAGGGCGAGCAACGCTCATTTTCCAAAAACATGCTACCGAGATTTCTTTTTGTTATTTTTTTTTTGCTTTAAAGCTACATTTGTGACTTAGTTACAGCACTTTATGTTTTTTTTCGAATGACGGTATTTTGGACTATATCGGACTATTGCTAATCATGCTCACATGTAATGCCAACGTCTTCAGAGTACGTTGGAACTCACGTTTTTTGAAAGCTTTTAACTTTTACTCAAGTTAAGTTAAGCTTCATTGACAGACATAGGAAGACATACTGTTCGGAAATCAAATTTTCATTCCCGAGCTAAGTTTCTGATCCCCCCAAAAAAATTAAATCTATTGAAATTAAAAAAAATTTGAATAAAGTCTTGAGTATAAATATAGCGGAAACACCACTCACACTGCTCTCTTCTTGCTTTCCTTATATTCAGATCTATTTATACACAATAAGTTATGGATATGAATAATATTTCGAGTCATTTCCCCGCTGTACCAACAGTAAGTAGAAATTATGACATCGCCTGCAGTTATAAATTCAAATAGAAGCCACAAAATGGACAACGACGATTTCGTGGGGGCAATAAAGCGAGTGGTTGTGAGAAAAATTAAATAAATCTGCGCGTAGTTGGAGACGAAGTGCAAAGTAAATCATAAAATCTGCTGACAACTGGACAAGTGGTGGTAGCGCCGATAAGTATTTTAGGAAACAGTAACTGATACATATTTAGTTAAGAAAGCTACCTAGAGATAAGGGCAGGCGTAAGCAGAAAGGTAGCAGTTGGAAAATAAAATTATAACATAAGACCGCCAAATACGCCGGAATTATTTCTCGAAAGCTTTTAGTCATTTTTTGCTTTTGTAATTTATCCAAATTATTCTTGATTTCTCTTTTTTACTACCTCGGTATACATAGCCATCCATAACCGCAAAATTATAAC
This sequence comes from Bactrocera dorsalis, assembly GCF_023373825.1. Classification (NCBI taxonomy): domain Eukaryota; kingdom Metazoa; phylum Arthropoda; class Insecta; order Diptera; family Tephritidae; genus Bactrocera; species Bactrocera dorsalis. The sequence continues at coordinate 10,400,338 of NC_064306.1, read as the reverse complement.
CACCTCTTGCATTATAAAAGTTTTTGAAGAGCTTTTGAGCTTTTTTAATTTGTCAAATTTAGTATCTCGGTGTACAAAACCTTCCATAACATCAAAACTGTATCTACCTATTGTGTTATTTAAGTATATTCTCAATAGACCTTTCATCCGAAAGCTTTTAGGTTTTTTTTTGCTTTTGTAATTTGTCAAAATTATTTTTGATTTCTTTTTTTTTACTATCTCGGCATATATAGCTATCCATAACCTCAAAATTATATCCACCTATTGCATTATAAAATTTTTGAGCATTTTGAAGAGCTTTTGAGCTTTTTTCACTTTTGAAATTTGTAAAACTTAGTACCTTGGTATACAAAACCTTCCACAACCTTAAAATTATATCTACCTATATTTCAGTTTATTCTGAAAAGACCTTTCATCCGAAAGCTTTCAGGATTTTTTCACAACCTCAAAATTATATCCACCTATTGCATTATAAAATTTTTGAGCATTTTGAAGAGCTTTTGAGCTTTTTTCACTTTTGAAATTTGTAAAACTTAGTACCTTGGTATACAAAACCTTCCACAACCTTAAAATTATATCTACCTATACAGCTGTTTATTCTGAAAAGACCTTTCATCCGAAAGCTTTAAAGCTTTTTTCACTTTTGTAATTTGTAAACTTATTTTAGAATTTTCTCTTTACTACCTCGGTATATATAGCCATCCATAACCTTAAAATTATATCAACCTATTGTGTTATTTAAGTTTTTGAAAAGCTTTTGAGCTTTTTCCACTTTTGTAATTTGTCAAACTTCGTACATTGATATACAAAACCTTCCATAAACTTTAAATTATATCAACCCATTGTGTTATTTAAGCTTTTGAAAAGCTTTTGAGCCTTTTCCACTTTTGTAATTTGTCAAACTTCGTACCTTGATATACGAATCCTTCCATAAACTCAAAATTATATCTACTTATTTTCATATTTAAGTTTTTGAAAAGCTTTTGAGTTTTCTCACTTTTCCAATTTGTCAAACTTAGTACCTTGGGATACAAAACCTTCTTTAACCTCAATATTATATCTATCTATTTTGAAATTTGAGGCCTTCGAACCCGTTTCATTAGAACGTAGCTTTCATCCGAAAAAAGCTTGAAAGTTATTCTTTCACTTTAGCTTTTGATCAAAGAAACTACATATATAGTGTTCATGTTTGCTGTTTTCTTTGAGAGAATATTTTTTGCGAAGATTATGCCCATATTTGTTCTATTCATTGAGAGAATATTTGTTAAAGAGTATTCTGAGGCCTTTAAGCTTATATATTGTCCATTGTCTGGTCAATGTTTTGAGAGCATATTTGCCGAAAAGTACTTTGAAGTTTCTGAAACCAGATATTGATAATGTTTGGTAGTTTTATTGAAGTGATATTTGTTAAAGAACCGTTTGAAGCCACTCCGAAAGTAGTTAAAGTTAATTTTTGGCCATAATGTTGATGAAGAATGTTTCAGGTCTCTTTGAGAGCAAGCATAGTCAACATATAGACATTTCTTCGAGAGAATATGCAGCGTAATGAAATTTATTTGGCTGGAGGATATCAAAGAATTTTTAGAAGTTGACTAAGTTTCAAAATTTCTCATAAATGGAAAGTAGTTTAGTGCTTTTAATGACTCATGGATATATTTGTTACCTTCTTTAATTCACACACATGCAGATTACTCTCACCGTAGCAGCGAAAATCTGTGTAAATGACATCTTCAAGGTTGCTTTGTATACGGTTCATTCATGCCTATATTTTTTCTATTTTTTTTGTTACACAGAGTTTTTTCAATCAATTGCGTTGCTTAGCCTAAGCGCCGCCTTGCTGCTTACTTACCACACAATAGCTACATTTTTTCCGTGCTCATATTCGTCTCTTATCAGCGATTATGCCAGATTGTGCGGTTTCTTTCACTTCATTCACTTTCGCACATTTTTCTTTCACTTGAATCTAGAAATTCATTTTTTCTGCTGACTCAGGTATAATCGTCAATGCGCATGCACACAATCACGCCATTCGTTTGGATTTCTTTTACACGGCATAAAAACTTTATGCAGCGCTCTAAGTAGCGTGTGCTTGTAAGTGCGTCGTTATCGATCTCACTTATCGTCTTGATTTTCATAAATACTTGTTAAATTTTTTTCTTTTCCGATAGCTGCGATATTGACGCCTATGCCGCCTCAAAGTATGCTTTAATATGAGTTTATTATTTGCAAAGTCAATCGTGCGTTCACATATTATTTTTGGAATATTTATTTCTTGCTGCGCTCGGTGAGTTTGCATAAATAATTGTACTTACACACACATTTTATAGGTTATGTGTACTTATGTTGCTTATGAGGTGTTGGTGTTATGTTTTATGGTATTTGTATATCATAATCCTTATCAGTTCTGTTTGAAGTCAGTCTCAGCTTGACAGCAAGTACGTAGATTTTATGACTACATAAGGTTGGCTCATGAATAAATTAAGGTGTTTAGCAGGACCAAAATTTTTGGTATTCAAAAAAGTTTTGAAATTCCACAGGTAATGCCCTCATAAATATATTTATACTTACTTTTTGAATATATACGATTTTTATATGACAGATTTACTTTAGAAAAGAGTACTCTGAGAAGCTTCAGAGACTAGATGACGTTTGTTTCGATTATTATGTTGGGAGCATATTTAGTAAAGAGCATTATTAAGTCTCTCCGAGGACAGGTACGGTATACTTTTGGGTATTGATATGTCGGAAGTATATTTCGAGAATTTATGTGCCTCTTTAAATAGCAATATGGAAACTCATTAAGAGTTGATGATATCTGTTTTTCGTCATTAAATAGAGAAAAGTTTTTATGACCAAATGGCTTGGAACTCACAGAGGCACTCCCCAGCGATAATACTTTCACAGATATAATTTTGCTTACTTCTTGTGAATATACTTGGCCACTACAAGAGAATGAAGGGTTCGGTTTGCTATTCAAATTGGTTTGGAACCCTCTTAGCTAAATTTTTCGTAAAAAAAAACTCTCTCGACTACCTAAATTCGCTTTAGAGGGGTCTTATTATAGCTTAATATCTAAGGAATACGTAGTTTTTCGGCATCTTTGGCGACTGGAGTGTAAGAGTAGCAAGTAGGGTGCATGCGGCATGCAAAAAAGTGGGTATAGTAATACTAGCAGCCATTGATCTCAAGATTTATAGTTCTGGTCTGAAGTCTGGTAGTTAAATTGCTATTTGAGTGCGTTATCTACGTTTTATGGTGCTGCTTTGACTATCGCAATATCATCTTGAGAAGAGAGTTTGAAAAGCTAACGTCTGTTAAGCGTTATGTGAGATGAAGGAATATCATTTTGATGTTTTCAAGAGGCAGTCGTCCGCATATTCTCTACCTTTCATAGCGTAACTTCGACCTGTTAAAAGGCGATGCTGCAATGCTAAGATTGAGATGATAATCATTCATACGAGCGTATTAGGTTGAAGGGTCTCTGTCATAATTTTTGAGTATCAGCGTTTGGGCTCTAGTCAATGATTATTGCGTTATTATTGTTTTCAAAGAGGTTGTGCTAAAACCGAGACTGTGCTACTTCTTACAATTATTAGTTTTTCCAAAGGGAGGGAGAACTGGATCCCCGTCTCATCCTTTCACAAGTCTTAGTTGAAGGCAGTGCACTCAGGCAATTTTTGGCTTATGTCTTCTAATATAATTTGTAATTATTTGCTTGGAATTTATGTTCTTTCCTGACTCACCATTCTTTCAAAAAAATATGCTTACGTAAAAGTTAATGTTTTTTTCTGTGAAAACAAAAAGAGGCAGATTTCTCATTGTAATAAGCAGTTATTTAATGTGACATTAGCTTGGCGTTGACGTTGACGTTTTGATGTAACATGTAATCAAGCGATCGTGCCTCAGCTATATCACGCTATTCCGGCATTTCCTTAAATGCAATAGCAAGTAAAAAATCATACTAAAATGCATAAAAGTGTTAGTGACTTATAAAAAAGCGGCTGAAATGCATAATAAAGGGTATACTTTCAGAGGCAATTAAGTTTTGTTTGAAAGTTTGAAATTTTTTAGAGGAAACTAAGATTTATTTGAAAGGAAACACAGCGGAGTGAAGGAAGTCAACAAAATTTTGTATTTGACTAACTTAAAAGCATTCATTTCTAACGAAGAATATACTGAAGGACAATTGGGTGCAAACAGAGGTCCCTACATATAATAGATAAAATATAAGTCTTTACTCAATAATTCGTCGAAGCATATTGAACATAATGTCAAATGCATGTATTTTGTTTTGACAGTTAATCATCCTTCTAGTAAACTTTATACTTTTAAGGAGACACCTTATATAAAAGGTGAAATGACTCAAATGCTGAACTGAGTAGTAGCGCATTGTCAAAATTTTGCCAGTTTACCCATAGTATGCTTAGTACTACTAATTTGCGTCTGATCTTATTTGGATATCAATGTGTGACTTGTGTTAGGACCTGTAGGAAATTAAAATGTAATCCAAAAAATAGATGAAAATGCACTAAATCACTAGTTATTTATTTTAGTAATTAGTAATGCAGGCTTTCAATAAGTAACTTTCTTCGATAGGCACTAAACCAAATCATATCTGAATGTGAGGAAACTTTGTGGTGGTACTTCGAAATCTAGTAATCTGATTAAGAAGAATGCAGAATATTGTTTTAATAAATGAATTCGAGAGTTTTATACTCTCAATTGTGTTAGGACCTGTAAGAAAATAAAGTAAATTCCAAAAATTATATGAAAATGTGTTAAGTTCGGACTAGTTCATTTTTAACTAGTTAGTAACTAGTTTAAAAATTTCATATACGTACGACTGTACAAAATCTTGACTAAAAGATCCTATAGGTGTTATTCTTAAACAAGTTTAGAGCTCACTCTGAGTCTGACGAAACGTCGCCTCTTTTAAGAAAACAGCTCCAGGATCGGAATTGTTTCACCACCTATCTCTCTCTCTCTCTAACCATCTCTCTCTTTCCCAATGGACTTAAATAAGAAAATGATTAGATCCAACCTTGACCAAAAGAGAACAAGTCCACTCCCTTCAGTCAAAATCGGAAGATACCCCTACTTCTTTGAGAAAATAGCTCCAGGATCAGAATTATTTCACCCTCTCTCTTTCCATCTCTCTCTTTCGCAATGGCTTACATAAGAAAAATTCTAGAAAGGGTCTTAAAGTGAAAAAAGGCAAAATGGAATTTTAGCGCTCTTGTAGTTTTGCATTTTTTTCTCCTAATTGGTCCAGAACGAATATTTCTGTGTTCTATTCAAGAAGATTGAGTTAATAGTTTCAAAAAAGAAGAACAAAAAATACTTGGTGGTCATCTTTAATATTTTAGTAGGACAATATTATAAGAGTCTCTAAAGGGCTTACAGACATTTAGGTTTTTTGGCACTACTCACAAAACATTTCTTCGAACGATCGCCGTCCCTGTTTACATAGGAATGCATAACTCTCTTTCATAGTAGAAACATTATGATATGTTAAGCCTTAGATATCTTAACTGCAGTTCACGGTCTTTCACTCAATCAATATGTATATTGGCTTTGAAAGTCTGACTTCAGATAAAAAATCCCCGAAAATCGCAATCATAATTTTACTACCCATGAGCGTCACTATAGGCTCACGGTTATATAACGCGTGCTGCCAAAATTCCTTGACAACAACAAATAGCTTCGCGTTAAATGCAGCAATAAAAGGCAAAATAGACACCTACATGCAACGAAGTCTACTTTTAGGCGGTTTGAATTTGTTTTTTTCGTTTAAAAGTCCATAACCGATCGCTCGCTTGGGAATGCAAGCCAACTCTTTGTTTACTTTTCAAAATATTCGATTTTTTATTTTTTTATTGTTTTGTTTTAGCTTCGTGCTCAAAGTTCAAACGTGCGAGTTGTTATGTGTTCATGCACATTTGCGTGTATTTGAGTTCTTTTCCACTTTTGCTATAATGTTGTTGTTTCATTTCGTAAGCGCCTTTCAAAGCAATGCATTGCAGTTGGCAACAAGCTGTTGGTAAATAAAACTCTTTCACATACTTTATGGTTTGCATTTTCGAAAATACTCGTGTTTAATGCAGTGCTTCTGTTTGTTGTTGTCGTTATTATTATTATTATTATTATTATTACCGCGGTTTGCTCGCTATAAAGCGCTTGACGTCTGTTGGTAGTATTATTCTTTTTGCAATTGATTGCTGCCGCAGTACAAAATGTTGTTGAGTTTTTAATGTTTTGCTTTTTGGCTTTTCGTTGTGCTTCCAACACCAAAAAGTAGGCTATAATGTGATGTAGGGGTATTAGAATCGATATAAGAATATTGCAAGTAGTTGTGTGAAATTATGACGTCACTGGCGAAATAGCAGTTGTTTTGATATTGCACTTGGTTTCGGTATTTTTATTGGTATTGGTATTGTTTTTTAAACTTATTTGTATTGACAGCGATTAGTACTGATATGTGGTGCTAGTATTGTTATGTATATTGGTAATTGTAATGATACTGGTTTTTGATGTGGTACTGTTATATGTATACATACTTATTAGTATTGTTAACGCGATTGTTAAATGGAATGGGTGTTGGTAATGGGTAATTGGAATTGGATTTTGAATTTGTATTCATGTCAGTACTGGTTTTGGTATTAGTACTGGTACTGCTATTGGTATTGATGTTGGTATTGGGACTGGTATTGGTATTGGAAATTAGTACTAGTATTGGTATTGGTAATGATTTTAGTATTTGATATTTTAGTATTTTGATATTTTGGTAATAATATTGGTATTGGTATTGGTATTGGTATTGGTATTGGTATTGGTATTGGTATTGGTATTGGTATTGGTATTGGTATTGGTATTGGTATTGGTATTGGTATTGGTATTGGTATTGGTATTGGTATTGGTGTTGGTATTGGTATTGGTATTGGTATTAGTATTGTTATTGGTATTGGTATTGGTATTAGTACTGATATTGATGTTGGTATTGGTATTAGTATTGTATTGGTATTGGTATTGGTATTAATACTGGTTTTGATATTGGTATTGGTACTGTTATAGATATTGGTAGCAGTATTGCTACTGATATAGGTAATGGTATTAGTACTGATATTGATATTGGTATAGGTGTTGATACTGGTCTTAGTACTGATATATGTACTTAGATATTGGTATTGGTAATGGTATTGGTATTGGTATTTGTACTGATATAGATATTGGTATTAGTACTGATATTGGTATAGGTATTGATACTGGTCTGATACTGATACTGATATATTATATGTACTTAGATATTGGTATTTGTACTGATATAGATATTGGTATTGGTACTGATATAGGTAATGGTATTAGTACTGATATTGATATTGATATTGGTATTGGCAATGATATGGGTATTGGTATTGATATTGGTATTGGTATTGATATTGGTATTAATATTGATATTGGGATTTCTATTAATATTTATAATGATAAAGGCATTAATATTGATCTTGGCATTAATAAAAGTATTGGTAATGGTACGCCATAAAGTCATGCTTTATTTTAAATTTGTTCAGATTCAAATAAATTTATACTATTTCTTTCTTTATAATATTGCTCGGCACTCGCATATAAAAATATAAAAAATGCGCGTAATAAGCAGCTAAAAACCCCTGTGGCATAATTTTAGGCGCAGCTTGTATTACGTTACATTTAATGAGTTTTTAATAACCAAATGCAAAGTTGGCTTTCAAGACCATAAATTAATTTCTACAATAGCAGGTGAAATATTGAAGTAGGTACCTAAATACAGACGTATCTTATTACCTTATCAATCAACAGCGCCTTAAAAGCTGCTATGATTTAACAAAAATTTAAAAGAAAAGCTAAGTAAGTGCTTTCAGTTGAACATTTACAGCAGTTAGCGCTTTAAAATATTTTTAACTAACTTTATACTCTTTCCCGTTTTCGCCTATTTATACCCGTTCCAGTAGTTTTTCTGGTTTATATATGTATGTACATGTGCTAAAATCACTCTGGCACTTTTCTTGCGTGCAACAAAGCCTGTTTAAAGCCATTGAATCAACACCACTGCATACTTGCAACCATTTGTGGCACAAAAAATGCAGCACTTTTGTCGAGCTTTTCAACGAAATCACTTGGCGAATTGATGTCGTTTTTTCTGCTGCCGTGCTGCTCGCCACTCCTAAGCATTCCATTTGTTTGCACGCAATTGGCTGTGGGAAATGGTGGGGCAAAGAAGCACAGGCTGGAAATGCTGTAAAGTGCTAAGGTGGGGTGTGGGTAGGGCTGCTCAGCAAAAAGTGTTGGCTCGTCGTACTAAACGATAGTTCATGGCGGCTTATGTAAGCGACGAAAAGTTTTTACTGCAACACAATTCGTTATTTGCGTGGCAAGTTGTTGAATTCTTCCGAAGTTTTTGAGCGTCTACACACACAGACGCACACATACATGCGCCTAACTTATATGTACATATATCAGCATGCAGTCATTTATAGATTTAGAAAACGTTACATATAGACGTTTATGGCAACGAAATTACTTTAGCAATTACATAAGTGTTATCAAAGTGCACTTAAGAAGCCAAGGCATACGTGGCGTATAAGTGATGCCTGTGAGAAACGGACGAAAATGCTGGGTGATGATTGGAAATGATTTTTATTTTTGCTTTATATAAAGTAAAATTGCAGAGACTCCGAAATAAGTTAGAAAGCTTACACAATTTAATACCGCGCTTTGAGCTTTAAAGCACTGACACTCTTTTATAAGGCATATCTGATTTTCCTAATAGTAACAATAAATTTATGAGTATGATTGTAGTTACAATTTACATGTGCCTTTTTGGTTGCAAAAATGTCAAAGCTTTCAAAAATCGTCTTCCATAGAGCTTTAAGCTTTCGAGCACAGATTTGACCAGCTATTAATGATGTTAGTCTAACTCTCAGTTTTCAAAAACTATATTAGAAATAAAGAAGAACCGAATCAATTCGGGATCCCGTTTTCATATACATACATATATTTCGGGACTAAATAAAAGTTGTAATATTACTTAATTTCAGTAGTAGAAACTTAAACAACTCTGCTATTAAAAGCACAGTTGACGAAATTCCTTCATTTAGGTGCGAATTTGAAAGCTTAATTTAAAGCTTAAAAGCTTTATTGAAAACTTAATATTTTATTATAATTTTTTAACTGTAATTTGAAAAAATAATAGTAATTACGAAAAATATTATTTAAAATAGAATAATCTGAATTTAGATACTAAAAAATTATTATGAAATGCTGATTCAGTACGGGATCCCGTTTTTATATACCGACAAACTGGTATCGACGGTATTAAAAATGTATATATGTATACATATATATTAGAAACTGTAATATAACTTAGATATTGTAAACTTGAAAAAATAACAAAATCCCGATTCATTCGGGATCCCGTTTTCATATACTGATATTTCGGGATTAAACAATTTTTTAATATTAAATAAAGTAATAATGAATGTGATTACAAAATGTTCAATATTGCCTCATAATTAAATTTATATCATCTAAAATTAAAGTTTATAAAAATTTCTTGTATGTATGTAGATGAAAGCTTAAAAAAAGCTTTTTCAAATATGTATAATGTTTATTTTTTCAAATACCAATTTATGTACATTTAAATTGCATGAAGTCTTTTAATTTAATTCAGTTTAAGACCTGATTCAATTCGGGATCCCGTTTTTATATACCGACATACTGATATCGACGGTATTAAAAATTTATACTCGTATATGTATACATATATGTATGTATATATTAGAAACTGTACTTTAACTTAGATATTGTAAACTTGAAAAAATTATAAAATCCCTATTCATTCGGGATCCCGTTTTCATATACAAAATTTGTAATATTATGTAAATATGTATATTAGAAACTGTACTTTAACTTAGATATTGTAAACTTGAAAAAATTATAAAATCCCTATTCATTCGGGATCCCGTTTTCATATACAAAATTTGTAATATTATGTAAAGTAATAATTAATGTGATTACAAAATGTTCAATATTGCCTCATAATTAAGTTGATATTATCTAAAATTAAAGTTCATAAAAATTCTTTATATATGTAGATGAAAGCTTAAAAAAAGCTTTTTCAATGTAAGGCTTGTTTTTTTTCAAGAACAACTTTTATGTGCATTTGAATTGCTTCAAGTATTTTAATTTAATTTAGTTTAAGATCTAATTCAATTCGGGATCCCGTTTTTATATACGTATCAATATACCGAAATTTACGGGATTAAAAAGTTGTTTATAGTGTATGTATTCTAACAGTAATTTGACAGTTTAAACATAAAATAATAATATAAAATCGGGATCCCGTTTTATATATTGACTTTTCGGGTATAAGTGAAAGTTTTCATATAATTTAAATATCAATACATTTGATTTTATTCAACCTCGAATTTTCGGTATATGAAAGCGGGATCCCGAAATAAATCGATAATTCTATATTATTTTATGGAAGCCCGAAAATATTAATTAATGCTTATTGCGATTATAAAATGTTGAATATCGCATGATAAAAAATTTCTAATAAAATTAAAGTTGTTAAAAACGGAAAGCTTCCTAAAAGCTTTTTGAATAAAATGCGTGCTTTTTTCAATTAATACCTTTGTGTGCATTTAAATTGTGTTAAATTTTCTAAATTTTAAATTTTTTAACCAAATTAAATACTGAATTTTAATGTTTCTTGTATGAGCTTTCGCCTATTAACCAGCTTTGCGATTATTTAATGAACTGCATACACAAACTGCCAGCAAATATTGTCATTTCCGTTTGGCATTACCATTGCCAATGCTGTTTGGGGCCTTCATGCCGCCTAGTTCACCTCTAGCAATGCCATTTGCTCTATATATGTATTTCCACTGTTCTATAGAATCCCTCGCCGCTATTTCATTTTAATAAACGAGCCACACTGAAATTGTCATACGCCTGACTACTTGGACGACCCACTTGGCGTACAAAGCCACGCGGTTGATTTGCTTTAATGCACAGTGCATTTCAATGGTTAGACGTGTGAGTGTGTGTATGAAGCTATGTATGTGAATGTGTGTTTGCGAGTTGTATTGCATATACTCGTGTATGTGTGTGTGTTCACTTTATTCGCCTTTTTGCGCCCATTAGTTATTAGTTATTGCTGTCATATCAGCGCAGCGCATCTGCAGCCATTCAAATTGATCACTGCACATACACTCATAAATACACAAAGCTACAGACATACATACATATAGTATAATACGTATTAAGGCTCAATGCTTGCTTTGCTGCTGCCAAGTCGTCTGTTGGTTGCACATTGCACGGCTTCATCATCATCTCGTTGCGCTTATCATTGCTATTGGCAGGGAGGCCTGTTAAATTCAAATTCGTATTCAATAAAGTCAACTGACTTACGTGCTGCAATACATGGCGCTGCACATAATTACAGCTTTATTGGTTGCTTATGCAGTGATGCCACCTCCATTTATAACATACACGTTGCAGGATCTTACGTGGCTCACCGTCCTAGGTGCAAAGGACTAGACTGTAGTGTGTGCTCAGCTGCAGTGAAATTGCACTTTATATGATTGAGTAACTAATAATGTGTAAGTTAGGATTACATTTTGACAATCGCACAGTTATAAGCTCGCATATGTTGCATATCCGAGCAGAATTACAAGCCGAAAGCATTATATGGTAAGAAATGCAAGGTGGGTACTACTTGGTAGGCCTTGCGATATAAATGTTTATGATTAGATTTGTGCTATATACATATAAAGAATATACTTTTGGAGGAAAAGAACTATTATATCAAATAAAATAAAAAAATATAATTGTTATTTATTTTAATATTTGAATCTAAAATTTTACTTTTTTTCTATTTATGATTTTATTTTATTGATACAAAAACTGTAAATAGGTGGCAACCCTCTCGGAAAAATTTAGTCTATTGCAAACTTGCTCAAACTACTTCACTTTGCAGCGTTTTTTGATATTAGTAACTTTTTGGACTTAAACTTTTTTAGACAGATGGCAACGCCAAAGCAAATAAAGCACAAGAAATATAAAATTTTATTTTTTTTAATATTTTAATATTTTTAATTTTATACATTTGTATGAAAGAACATTTTAAGTTATTTACATACATAGGTGGCAACTCTCTTGAAAAATTATTTTCAAAATTCTAAATTTAATTTATTTTAATATTGCAATACTTTTCATTTAAATTATTATGAAAGAAAAGGTGGCAAGCCTCTTAAAATATTGTTTTAAAAATTCTAAATTTAATTTATTTTAATATTGCAATACTTTTCATTTTATAAATTATAGGTGGCAACCCTCTTGAAAAATTACTATTAAATTTTTTTTTTAATATTGTAATACTTTCCATTACATAAATTTTAATGAACGAAATGTTTGAGCTTTTTCATATACATATATGTACATACATATGTATGTATGTGGCAACCCTCTTGAAAAAATTATTTTCAATTTTAAACTTTCTTAAACATCAGCTATTAGTGTTTCTTTAAATTGACAACTTTTGATATTTGCAGACAGGTGGCAAACCTTTATATTTGTAACTAGGTGATAACCCTCTTGAAAGAATATTTTGAATTTCAAACTTTAACAAAACTACATCAACTTGAAGCGTAACTTTATATTACGAAATTTTCGGGCTTAGAGATTTCAAACAGGTGGCAACCTTATAATTTTTTTGTTTAGAATTTTTATATCATTATACAAATTAAAATTTTTTTTTAAATTATTTTTATAATCTATATTTTATACATCTTATCATTATTATTATTTGCAACTACGTGGCAACCCTTTTATCAATTATTTTCAATAGCAAATTTTTACAAACTACTTTAGCTTGTATTGTACTTTTAATAATCAACTTTTTAGACTTAAAATTTTCAGACAGGTGGCAACCTTATAATTTTTTTGTCTGTAATTTAGAGAGAGAGCATCATAGTATAGAAGAAAAAAATATTTTTTTATTAATTTTAATAATGTAAGTTTTATTTATTTTATCAATTTTTGTGTTTGTAAATACGTGGCAACCCTTTAATCCATGATTTTCAAGTGCAAACTTTTGCTTGTATTGTTCTTTATATTAACGACTTTTTAGACTTAACAATTTCAGACAGGTGGCAACTTTTTTGCTATTTTTGTTTTGAAAATACACAAAAAATAAAACCATTATCAACAATTCAACATTTCATAGTATTTTTTTTTGTTTATTTGGAATTTTTACCACTATCATCTGAAGATCTTGCTGGCGGTCAAATTTGGTGCCACTTTCGCAGCAAAGCCAACCTTATCTATGTAACGGTTTCGAAAGTGTCGAATAGAGTTCCTAAATATACTCATTTACAGAGGTTCAGACTAAGCCACCATTCAGACCACGATAGCCGAAGTTCCGACTGAGGTGTAATTTTTTTTCGGTAGTGGTTTGCCTTCTTAGGCGGTACCGAGGTTCCAAACATTGGTTTAAATCGAGTTCTAATCTTAAAACTTCTCGGAAGACCATATACGCTTTGAAGAATAGTAGAGGCCAAATGCAGAATGAATAATTTCCCTTGAAATATTATACTTGTATACTCAAAAGACTCACATATTAGCGCTAGACTCTAGAATATCGGCTAGATAGCATTACATCCGCATATTCTTTCTAATACTTCTGTATTTGTCACATTATTGTATATATAAATCTATAATTAACTATGCTTCGCCATGTTAAAGAAGCTTCCACCATCGTTTGAATTTTTTTGTGTTCTTCCTCTTTCCCCTCTCTTTCCGCCACTTATCCACACTCTCTTTAAATATGCTCATCCGCTGCTAATCTCTATAAACCACATTTAATCTTTGACCCAACGCCAAACACATCCAACTATTTGACTCATAATCTCGCCCATTCAAGCACTGCATCATGCCATCCTCTCAGCCATGCAACCATTGCATCACCGAGGCGTCCTTCAATTTCAATTCACATCGCTTTGTTGCTTGCAATGTTGTTGTAAGCCGTCTTATTGACGTTTCGATTGACTGCAGCCGCCAGGCAAATATTCGTCGCAACGCTTGAAAATCATAGCATAACAACAGGCGTTGAGGCTTTACAACTGCTGATTTGCAATGGCTTCTCGAGGCTTGTAGTCGGCTTGTGCGCTCACTTTTGCATTTCTGCCACAGCGCGTTTGCTGTTGTTGCAATTGACTTCGACATCCTTGAAACTGTAATGATAGGTATGGACATGTTGCTAAGCCACAAACACAGACATACTTGTCTTCACATATAGATGGCATTAGGAATTGGCTTTTAGACCGTTGTTAATGCGCTGCGGTTGTGGTTAGAAAGCAATAAGTCACAGTTAATTTAGACACTGATTGGGATTAGAAATGTCAGAGGAGGGAAATTCTTAAGAAATTCACTGTCGCTTTGACTGATCATTTTGTAATAAGGCGTGTGAGTTTCACTTTTTCAAATTTTGAAGGAAATCGGTTGATAAACCCGCTTATCCCGCATATAACAGTGATGTTAATAGCTACGTGAAGTGCAATAACTCACTAAAGGAACATCACAGAAAGATGGTACGAAAGGCTTTTAGGAATCGGTGTAAAAATTGAAAAACAGGCGTGGTACCACCCACGTTTTAGTATCTCACAAATTACTCTACCAAAAAAATGGAGCACAACAATACCTACAATTTTAAATTCCATCGGATTCTTTCACTTTACAATACATAAATCAAGTAGCTGTAAAGGTACCGGAATACAATTTTATACAAAGAGTGTCCGGACTATATCTTTTCAAGCCACCAGATACCGTATTTGTGGAGTAGAGCAAACCATTTCATATACTAAACATACCATTTATCGGGAAAATGCGGAGCTAAATCATCGAGCTGAGTGTGAAAAAAGCTTTACGGTCCTTATTGAAGTCAACAACCCTAAGTCTCATTGTGTTCGCTGTGGGTCATTGTTCTCAGGAAAGGTTTTTGTCATGACCTCAGGAAAGATTTTGTCTTCACTAAAAATTAACAAAGAGATCATTGACTGTTCCAAAAGTCATTGATACGAGCAAGTGTTCTCACTAAAGGCAAACAAACGGGTAAATGACGTGACCATAGAAAGGGTTGCTGTCTTCGCTAAATATGAGCGAAAGTGTTCCTGACTTCAGAAAAAAATTTTTCTGCGCTAAAAGTTAGCAAAGGGACAGATCTTTCCAAAGCTAAATGATCTGAGCAAAAGTAGTATCCTTTTTAAAGGTAAACAAAGGGTCGCTGATGGCACTTAAGGAAGGGTTGTTGTGAGTGTAAAGGGCATTGACTTAAGGAATGATTTGGTCTTCGCTAAATGTTTACAAAAGGATCATTGTCTCACCAAAGATCGTTGATCTAAAGAAGACAAGCTGTTGCTCTCGTTTAAGGTAAATAAAAGGGTTAATAAGAAAGAAGAATAATGTGACCTCAGTAGGGGTTGCCGTCTTCGTTAAATGTATGTAAAAAGGTTATTGACCTCCGGAAAGATTTTGTCTTCGCTAAAAGTTAACAAAACGACATTGACCTCAGAAGTTGGTATTTACTAACATGACAACCGATTGGCTCACACCCTCGCAGTTGCCATGCCCGGATCCTGGAATTATTCGGTCGCTTTAAATAGTCTTGATTTTCGGATTTTGGAGCTTGTGTTGCTTTTAATTTGTCTTTCGTAGTGGGCTGCTATCTATACTTAGCTTTATATGGATTTCAAGTATAGCTAAAGAAAAGGTTAGGCCAACAAAGACGTAGAGCAGGTTTTGTGTATTTGACTTACGATTTGACTTATGAAATTCTCATATCAAGTAAAGGGTTATTTATATAGTTATATAAATATTTCTTTTAAGCTTTGAGAGAAGTATAGTATATGCTGTTCATATTTAATAGAGGAAGGTGAAGTCTGCTCAATATACATATGAAGAAAGATTGTAATTCACTGAAACGAAACTAAAGGGTTTAATTAAGAAAATAGGCCTGTAATTACGACAGAATCGATATGCTCTTTGAGTCTCTCATTTTAAATTTCTAATACTACATTTGCGCCACTCGTAATATCTACAATTGTAAGTGGTATATAGTATATCTACCTATCTGGCATCAAAAACGCTGCGACCTTTGAGGAACCTTCAGGCACAGAATAGTTGTTTGCCCTGCTCAAGGGACATTTCCATAACTGCGTTATATACACAATTTAACCGCTGACGCCTACACTGCGTATGAGCATTATTTGGTGTGGCTAGGTATCTATTACAGACAGCCAGTTCGTTACCACTAATAATAACAAAACACGACAGCTGCTAAAATGCCTTTACCGTTACTTTTTATTAGACACTTTCAAATGTTTAATTTTAAAGAGAGAAAGAGAAATTTTTTCACATAAAAGGTACCATTTTCCTTCACATAGAAACATACTTTTTGGCGCTGAACCTTAAATGCTGCTTAATTTTAAATTTTATATCTATAATCTATAGACGGAACAGTAAAACTGCTTACAATAACAGCTGAAGCTTGCATACCGCTTAAAGTGTTTCACTGATTTGTACTTTGTATAGTTGTTGCATTGTGTTTGGTGGCTTAAATAAATATAATTTGCTTACCACAGCATTCATTAAGCAATTTCACCATCAACATTATACCATTCATTTATAAACTAAACGGCGCGTTATTTGTTATATTTGGCTGTTAGCTTGCATACTTTTAGGCGCAGCGGCTTTTGCAGTTATTACTATTACATTACAAGCAAAATTCAAGGTTAACGATGATTGAGTGCCTTTCAGGCTTAGCATGTTTGTGGCTGACAGATTTATTTTGGTTATTTTGGGCGATTAATATGGACAGCATTTCGGGGTGGACTGAAAGGAGGATGGAAAAATGGGATGTGGGAGATGCAAAGGAAAGATGAGGGCCGCTTAAGGTTAATACAGTCGCATCTCCAATTTTTTGTATTAAAAAAATGTATATATGAATTTTTTGTTTCAAAATACACTGCATACTTTTAGGCACTTGAATCTGGGGGAAAAAATAAAGGGACGTTAAAGGCAACTCGATTTTAAAGCAGTTGCCTTGGCTGCATGAAATAATACTCTTTTAAATTAATATATATTTTCCTTAAAATGTATGCAACGATTTTCGTGAAAATTACTTCTACTTCAAGTAATCAATTGCCAAACTTTAAAGGTAATTTTTGCACCCAAATATGTCGAACTTTGTGCCTGAAAATGAGTTTTGAGGGGAGCTATTTTTCATTTTTTTCATATGAAGAAAATCTAATCACAAGTCGTTATATTTTGACAAAACCTTATGATGAGCATGCTTTAGCAGAGCGAGTACGACAAAAGTGGTTGCCTGTAAATCAAAATCGTTTTTGGTTTGAAAATCGCAGACCGTTCTGGGCGACCAAAAAAATTTGCAGAAGATAAACTGGAAGCATTGCTCGATGAAGACTATTGTCAAACATAAAAAATGCTCACAGGTTCCTCTTTGGGAGTTGAAAATAATGAAGAAATTCGATATATTTTGAAATTTTTGGAAAACGGAAGAATGCCACGCAAGCCACCAATGAAATTTCTGAAGTTTACGGAGACGATGCTGTATCACTTCGTGTAGCACAACAATGGTTTGCTCGCTTCCATTCTGGAAATTTCGATGTGAAAGAAGCACCTCGCTCTGATCGTTGAAAAAGTCGATGAAATTATGGAAAAGATTGACTTGGACCGTCACATAAGCAGCCATGACATCGCTAAGGAACTTAACATTCATCATCAAAAGGTTTTGAACAATTTAAAAAAATCTGGTTACAAAAAGAAACCCGATGTTTGAGTACCACATGAATTGTCTGCGAAAAAATTAATAGATCGAATTAACAACTACCATTCTTTGCTAAAACGAAATGAAATCGAACCATTTCTGAAGCAAATGGTAACAGGAGACAAAATTGCAACAAATACGACAATAATGTGCAAAAAAAGATCATGGTCCAAACGTGTTGAAGCTTAAATAATGGTCGCAAAGACAGGACTAACGCCTCGAAAGGTTATCCGGAGCGTTTGGTGGGATTGGAAAGGAATCATTCAGACACATCATTGATGACTCAGCAAAAACTGGAGAACTTGGCTAGGAAGTTTTGATGCATCCACCATAAAGCCCTGACCTTGCACTATCGGACTACCATTTGTTTTAGTCAATGTAGAACTCCCTTAATAGACTAAAGTTGACTTCAAGAGAAGCCTGTGAAAATTACTTGTCCCAGTTTTTCGCCGAGAAACCAGAAAAGTTTTACACTAATGGAATAATGTCTCTAGCGGAAAAAGGCAGAGAGTGGTCGACCACAATGGTTCATATTTTGTTCATTAAAGTTCATTACAAATATAAAAAATACTAAGTTGAAGTTTGATTAGAAATACGAAAAGACTTTTTCGACAACCCAATATTTAAAGAGCCATAACTAAGCTCCACAATAAGATACATGGCTGTCTGTTAGTACAAAATATTGCATTAACGAGAGGCCTCTATGGATAAAGAATGTGGGACCGAATATGTGGACCCCAGTGCCCAGAGTTGAGCGTAAATATCGGTCAATGTGCTAGATCTATAATTGAAATTCGAAAAGAATCTGAACGTAAAAAAGGGTTTTATACAGTCAATACTTCCCTTAGTCCCCATAAATCGAATACAAAGATTTTCGAACTTTCTGCTGAATTTATACCGCACATATCGGCCAATATGTGAGTTATCGTAATAAATTGAGGAAGGATGTTTCAGGTGAAAACTGAAAACTTGTCTTAGACCGCATGTAAATAACAAGTCTTATGTGCCTGAAGGTGCGTCCTAGCTTTGATCCTGACAGGTTACAAGAGTGCGAAATGTTCGGTTACAGCCGAACTTAGCCCTTCCTTACTTGCTGTTTCTTTTTTCGTTTTGTCATTATTGTTTCTAATTTATAATTGTTTCTTCGTCTGACTACTTATTTTCATATTATTTTTATTTTTTGAACTCTCCTCCTAATTTGAACACCCAAGTAAAGTATTTTTGCTTGAATTGTAAAATCCGAGTTTGTCGCGGGTGTCCGTGGGTCATCCTGGGAGTGAGGGACGGGCGTGTAGGTAGTGGAACGCCCATGGAAGAACCATGAGTAGCTGAGTGGTTCTCTCATGAGGATTGGAGCATGATGACGGTTTGGGGGGACTGATCAGCATCCCAGGATGCTGCCTATTTGAGCTTCTATGGGCCGTGGAGGTCGAATGTTGGTCACGCTGGTGGAGTGGCGGCGCAGTGCGCATCTAAAAGGGGTTAGATCCGGGTAGCACAACCGTAGAGACTAAGATCGCAGTAGTGCGTTGGCAACATGGGGCTGGGTAACTCGTGGTTATTTTCCTATGTGTCTTAAGGTCTTAGTAGGTCTTAAGATGTCTTCTTCCATTACATGTGTTATGTCTAACCGAGTTGTAATTTGGATGGAGTCTTATGATATAGATGCAGGGGAAGAATTCCCGGCTAAGGTTACGGAGCAACCCTTGCTCCAGTGATGATAAGCTTAAAGTAAGACTTACCGATCTAAACGGGTTCGGATCTCCGAACATGTTCTTAATCGGAATTCGGAACGTAGAACTGGCTGTTCGATGACACTTATCTAATCTTTTCCATCCTAACGGGATGAGGTAACCGTTACAACAACAAACAACGCTATAAAGTATAGAGACGAAGTTATAAATAAATATGTGAAATCGTCCCTAAAGTTTTGCGATATCAATCCGAAATGTGGCCAACCTTCCAAAAGGATGCTGATTTGTCGGCACTACGAATATTGGACCACAAAGCTGCCATACGAACTGACTGATCAAGTTCTTGTATGGAAAACTTTTTATTTGACGAGATTTTTTCACGAAATTTGGCAAGCTGTATTCTCGAAGGCAGTGCTACAAATTCCGAACAAATTTTTTTTAATTCGAACAACTACTACATAAAGGTGTCATATAAACTGACGGAACAAAATCAAGATTAAAAACGTTTTTATATACTTTAAGAAATGTATTTGTGAAGGATTTTGTCTTTAAACCATTTTATAATCCATTCTAAAAGACGAAATGATTCTGAAGCAATTTTTGTGCTCTTATGTCAATTATCACGAGTATAACGGCTTTAGTTGCCACATATTTGGTATAATTTTTCAGATTTTTTTAAATACAAGTACAAAACTCTCTCTCTCTCTCTCATCTTAATTATCATAATTATTATTTTAATTAAAGTCTTGGAATAGCAATAGCAAAAGCAACGACAAAAATCAATTAATTTCCACTTCATTGTAAATGTTGCCATCTTATTGATTTTTTTTTTTTGACTCCAAGCATTAATTACATGTGAGCTGTTTTTTCAAGCCTCAATCCATTAGATTTTTTCCGGATATCCAAGGAAATTAACTACCTTTTTGCCGCGGCAACTTGGCAATGGGAGCGCACTTCAGCGGCGGTAGCAGCGGCAGCGTGCAGCGTAAACAACCGGTCAATCGGTCGCGAGGCCAAACGGCCAAAAAGCCGCCAGCAAGCCGGCCGGCTGTCATGGGAAATGCAACAAATCACTTTGAGACTCTGATTTGACTTTTTATAACCTTCTTTGTTTGCACTTCTCTTCCTGCCATGCATGTGCATGTGTGTGTATGTGTGTGTTGGTGCGCTGCCTAGGGCTCTCGCAAACTTCCAAATTCGTAATGGGTTTTATCTATGTGTGTGTGCGTCTGCTTTTCGTCTAAATTGCTGCAAAATAATTCTGCTTTTATGGACTCTACTGCCATTCCCTGTTTTTTTGTTTTTTGTTGCCATCTCGTGCGCACTTAGTGCTGTTTGTATGTGTCTGTGTGAGGGCATTAATTTTGGAACATTTCACTCGTTGCTTTGCAATTTCTTTGGCGAAAGCTTCCAGCCGAAAACTCGAGCAAAACGAGGCGTACTGATGACGTCAGCAATGACAACGGGCAAACGCGTAAGAAAGATTAAAGCAGAAAGCAAGGCATGAGAAGGAGTTGAGTTAGAGAAGGAAGAGAAAGCAAAAAATAAAATTGAAAAAGAAAAAAACGAAACGAAAATAAGTTACAAAAAAAGCATCTATCTTCAAAGGCATAACAAAAACCTCAGCAAAGTGACGAATTGCGTCTAAGTAAAAGGTCACTTCGGCCAAAAAGGATATAAGGATATCCCTCCGCCGCAAACACTTAGCTCACCGAACCTTTTTTGCTGAAGTTTCAATATTTGTGGGTGCAGTTGTCATTGTTGTTGTTTTATTGTTGCCATTTTCGCTTGAAGCTTAATTCCTTTTTGCTGATTTTCTGATTATCTCGTAGATTTTCGCAAATTTGCACTTGATCGCTTAACTTGTGCGCCCTTAAGTTTTGCTTTGGTCGCTGAGTTGAGAATTTTATTTCATTAAAACTTTTAATTGAGCGCGTTTGTGTGCAGGTTTACAGTGAAAGAAGAAATCGTAGATGCTCTTTTAAATACAAAAAAACATTAAAATCTTAAAAAAAAATTGGAAAATTTCCAAAAATTTTTTTCTTTAAAAGTTTTACGTTACAAAAATTTTATATATTATAGAAAAAAGTTCTGAAAATTTTCAAGAAAAAAATAATTTAAAAGCTTCAGAAATTATTTGAAACTGAAAAAAAATTATTAATAATTTTTAATTAAAGCGTTTTTTACTTATAAGTTTTTAAAGAATATTTTCTGAAAAATTTAAAAATTTTAAAAAATATAGTATATCTTAAATAAGTTTTTTATAAAAAAGGTTTCAGAAACTATTTTAATGTGCAGAAAATTAAAAAAAGTTTGAATGAAAGAAATTTCTTTTCGTTTTGGTTAAAAAAATGTCTTAAAAATTTTATGAAAAATTTTCAGAAGCAAATTTACATTTTCAAAAATAGTTACGATTTTCAAAGAAATTTTAGATTTTAAAAATTAAAATAAACAAAATTCGTAAAAATTTTGAAATCACAAAATAAATTTAAAAATTTTATTTGCAAAAAAAGTTTAACATTATTTATAAAAAAGTTTTTAGTCAAAAATTGTTTTTAAAAGAGAAACAGTAAAAATATTTTCTTAAAAAAATAGCTATATTTTTCAAATTTTTAATTTCAGTAATAGTTATTTTTTTTCCTTAAAAACTTTTAATTTTAACAATATTTTTTGACTAAAAACTATATTATATATTTTTCAAAATATCGTTTCTAAAAATTTTAAATTTCAGAAACAGTAATTTTTTCATTAATATTAGGAAAAAAAATGCATTTATTTGGAAAAATGTTTAAAAATTTTTATAAAAAGGTTTTTAGTCAAAATTTTTTTCTAAAAAAGAAACTATTGAAAACAGTAAAAATATTTACTTCAAAAAATATATTTTTTAAAAACTAAAAAAAAAAAAAGTTTTGGAAAAAAGTTCAAAAAATAGCTATATTTTTCAAAACATCACTTAAAAAAATTGAAATTTCAGAAATAGTTATTTTCTCATTAAAAACTTTTAATTTTAACAGTATATGAATTTAAAAAAATTTAAATTTTTTCACAGAAATGTAAAATAAAAAAATTGAAAAAATTTTGAAATCACGAAAATGAAATAAAAAATGCCTAACATTTATAACAAAAAAGTTTGAAATTTTCTATAAAAAGATTTTAGTCAAAAAAAATTTTTTTGAGAAAGAAACAGTTGGAAATAGCAAAAATAAAAACTTCCAAAGTTTTTCGCTAAATAATGGTTTTTTTAAACTTTTATTAAGAAAGTTCAAGTTCAAGTTTATTTCAAAATATAGTTTCTAAAAGTTTTCAGAAATAGTTATTTTCTCATTAAAAACTTTTAATTTTAAGAATAATAGCAATTAAAAAAATTAAAATTTATTCATAGAAATGTAAATTAAACAAAATTCGGAAAACTTTTTAAACTATAAAAATATCTCCTTAAAAATGTTTAACATTTAATCGTAAAAAAGTTTGAAATTTGTTATAAAAAAGTCTATAGTTCAATTTTTTTAAACTTTTATTAAGAAAGTTTCAAAAAAAAAAATAAAAAGTGAAAAAAAATTAATTTTTAAATTTATTTTTTTCATAAGGAAAGTTTTTTTTTAATTTTTTTAAATAAATTTAAGAAAAAAAAAATTCAATTTAAAAAAAAAGTAAAATTTTATATAAAAATGTTTCACAGAAATTATCTGAAAATATTTGGAATGAAAAATCTAATAAATAAATAAAAAAAAAAAATTGAGTAGTAAAAGTTGTTTTAAATAGTTTTTATTAAAAAATGTTTTTTTAAATTATTAAAGAAATTTTCAATAAAAATTTTAAATATTTGTTTGGTAGGGTAGCTGTCCGTCGACGCAGATAGGCCTTTAGAAGCAAAAACAAGTTAATATCCATTCCCGCTCACTCCACTATCTGCTCTCTGAACCACCAGCTTCTCATGATGTTCACCAGTGCCACAAATTTTAGCAATGCAAACTCCAAAACGTCAGCAAGAAACCCTGGACCGATAGTTGCGATTGTTTTTTTAATCCATAGCCTTGTATTCGCATAGAAGATGCTTAATAACCTCTTCTGCCAATTTCTACAATATTCATTGTATGGAGTTCCTAGTCTGCTGATTTCTAACATTCATTTATGCTTCATTCCTAACATTCATTTATGTCATTCATATTGAACTTAAAGAGTCGACATACGCGTTCTATATTCCTTTCGTGCCACGTTTGTTTGCTTGTTAATTAAGTTAGAGTTTGACTCCACCGACTCTCATATAAACTGATAACATGTTTGAGGATAAGTAGGTAGAGGCATGAATATATTAAATATTTTGGAGTTTATATGCTCAGACAAACATATTCAGATCTAAGTCTGTAGAGCTAAATAGAGAAGATACAATTTGAGAGTATACGACGCAGAACCCGCCGGGTGAAGCAGAGGAAGAGGAAAACCTCTCTCTAAAGACCTATCTACACTTGGAATCCCCAATTGGCGCCAAACAGCGAAAAGGAAGAACGACTGGCAGTCTGTTGCAAACTCGGCTATAACCACGTAGGCGGTGTCTACGCTAATAAAGAAGAAGAAGAAAAAGGAGAAGTTTATTTTATTTATTCATTATTATCTCTATTTCGATTTTTTTATTTCACATTCTTTTATATTTTATAAATTTACTTTTCACAAATTTTTGTTGAACTTAAATCTTGTTCTTAAATTATTTTTCAATAAATTAACAAAATTGCTACTATTATTAATGTTTATATGTATATAAGATTTAAGTATATATATATATTATATACTTATGCATTATATTTTAAATTTTTTTGGAGTGCTTTTCATCAACTATTGGAAAATGCAGCGCTCATTAGTGTTGTCAACATTGCATGGAAATCACTCAAAATATGAGTTTGTGCTTTCTGCTCACAGCCGAGAGTAGCGCGACACTACACTTGTTCGACTTTGCCTTCCGTAAACAAAGTTATAATAATATGCAAATAGTTCTGAGGGGAAATTTTAATTAAAAGTTACCAACACAGTTTTATTTAATTTTTTTTTAAATTTATTTTATTTCCATAAGGAAATAAATCATGTTGATGCAATTACGATTATAGTGCACTGCGACAGACACTGCTTGGGTACAAAACTACATGCAATACTTATATAAATGCAATGAAAATTGTAATGAGGGTATATACATATAACGGTACTTGCATCAACTTATAAAATACTACAAAATTATAGACAGATGACATTGATTTATGACTGCGTGTATTACTTCAGTTGAAAGATGTTGTTTGGATGTGTAATGTGGTCACTTTCAATTAAAAAATAAAAATAAATAAAAAATTAATATATTTTTATATATTTTATTATTAAATAAAAATTGTTAAAATGTCCGAAAAATACTCTGGTCGGAGAGTAAATTAAATTTTAACTTAAATAATTATATAAAAATAATATATATTTTTGTCATCTGGTAACTATCCTGTCATTAAATATTATTTGTCGTAAAAATCAATAGCTGAAGCCATTTCAATATTATTTTCAAGAGCTTTGGCTCTTGCTAGCTACTCGGCTATTCACGGAAGAGCCCAAGAGATGTGATATTACATTTAAATAGTTTACAAAAGCAAGGGTATGTAAGGGCAAGGTGACAGTATCGCCAGAATTTCTCAATCTAAGCGGCGATCTATTTCGAGGTTTTATGATTTTATGATTGCCAAAGTTAGAAATTTCTGAAAATTTTGCCACAAGAGAAAAGAAAGTTTTATAAAAATTGTCGAATTTCGTCATATTTTCAAATAGAGTTGCTAACTTTATATGCTACAGATCCTTGTAAATTTTTTTTTGTGTTTTTGTGTGCTTTACTTTCTAATAAGATAATATTGTATATAACCGTTTCATACGCCGAAATCTCTTCAGCTTTACTGTTAACAAAGATATCAGCAGCACGTCTTAATGTCCTTCGAAATTATTTCCAACCAGAAAGTTTGAAGAATGAGCGAAAAGTGTACCTTGAAATTCATAGCCAACGACAGCGCGTTCGTGTAAATTATAAATGCGCCGATTATTCGCCTAAATTGCTGCGCTCGCTACTTTTACTTTACCATAAACTGTTGGCGCTACGTCAGTCAGCAACGCTTCTCTTGACACCTAACTAGCAGCGCCGTTCAATGAGCAGCTTGACACCTCGTGTCTCCACTGCGGCAGCAGTCATTACCCAATAGCCGGAAACTTTCTTTAACTAACTTTTCAGTTTTTGTTGTCACTTTTATTTTTGTGCTTCAATTGTTGCTATTGCTATTGTTTGTGTTCGTTAAATGAATTTGTTGTTGTTTACTGCTCGTTACACCGGAAGTTTGCTAAGGATATCGCGGAAATTATGATATAAAATAGATTTTCCTGCTTGGCTTTGGCGAATTTTTCGCTGTTGTTGTAACTTTTGTTTAAGCCAGCGTAGCGTATTGTTGTTGTTAGCGGATTTTCTGACGCAAAGTGAAAATCTTGCCAAAAAATAGATGGCAATAATGGCGAGTAATATAAACATGCAGTGCAAAAAAAGTTTTTGTTTAACAACAATGTAGAGCTGGGCCTCCAAGTGCCCAAATAGTCGCGGCGGAGTGAGGGTGTGTGCGGAGTGAGTTGTATTAAAGAAACTGTTCAAGGATATTGCACATTTAATGTGGTTACTCTGCGTTAATGGCATATTATGAGAAATATTTTTTGCGCAGCCATAAACACTTTAGTAAATGTAACGGTTTTTATTTCGGGATATCATAAGGAAGACTAAGAAAGTAGTGTTAATGAACTTCCATGGAAGTATATACTTACTAATTGAAGTTGTATAACCTTCTTCTGCTTTTTTATTGGTTCTTATTTTTCGCTGTTTGGCGCCAATCGGAGATTAGAAGTGTAGCCAGGCCATTTTCCACCTGGGCTTTCCAACGGAGTGGAGCTCGCCGTCTTCTTCTGCTCCCCCCGGTGGGTTCTGCGTCGAATACTCTCAAAGCTGGAGTATTTTCGTCCATTCGGACGACGTAACCTAACCAGAGTAGCCGCTGTATTTTAATTCGCTGAACTGTGTTAATGCCGCCGTATATCTCGTACAGCTCATCGTTCCATCGACTGCGGTATTCACCGTTGCCAATGCGAAAAGAACCATACATCTTCCTCTGCGCCATATAGCAGGAAGGGGATGTTGACTGACCTGTAGTTTTATGCAATGTAAAGTTTAGTTCATTATAGTACTGTAATACTAAACTTTCCTAAGTTTGCTCAGTTTTAAGAACCTCCGAACCTTTTCTCAGAGCGAATCACTTCTCATATTTCTCCTAGTCTTTAGTGGAAACTTTCCTTAGTAGTTACATATCAGAGACTATTTTCATGTTAGAGCACAGACTCCATACCTGTATCTATATACTGTGTACAGGTTTCAAGCCTTGGACTAATGCGATTAAAACTCTCGTTTTTTAGTCATCAAAAGAGAAGTAAGAAAGCACTAAGAACATTACCTGAGCTGCTAATATCTGGTAGATAAATTTTAGGAGGATAAGATAAGTAAATAGGAAGTCTTAAATACAAATTTTGATCCGTTCCAATAATCTGTACCCGACTGTCGGGGTACTGGACTGAATCTAACACGCTTCAACTAGGCTGTATACAGTTTTCGAGATTTTTTCACTGATTTAATCTCTATTTACCAGGCGGCTGCCACCATCTTGAGACTCTTCGTGGAAAACATCTATCTAACTTACTCATCTGCTGTTGAAAAATGTATTTTTGAGTTTCTAAAGTCGGGTAATATCAGTTCTTAGGTCATCAGGACTAATCGGCGCAATAATTCATAGAAAGGTGTATCGCATTGCACAAAACGGAACGGTGACGAGTTTTATTGGAAGTAGGGACTTTTTAGTAAGCTTGGAGAGGTGGAATTTTGTCAGAGTCGGAATTACTGAAGTATTTTTTAGATAAAGACATTGCTTTAATGGACATTAAAGAGTCAAGTCATAATTAGAAGCATTTCTAATACAAGTCCTTTTTGTTTGCAATATTTTTTTTTTAATAGATCTGTTTTTTGTTTTAAAAGCCTAACAATAAGCTATAAAATCGTAAATCTATTTAATAGAATTTTGAACTTCAAATATTCGGAAACATTCGGAATACAAATGTCAGGCTAGAAAATTTTTTTACATTGTTATATTAAATCCATGTAACGAAATCCATACAAAATAAAGTAAAAAATAATGCCAATATTCTTTAACAGGGATCCATTTTTTGACATAGAGTTGCCAACTTTTCAAAATATAGCAGAAAAAATACTTTTATACTAATATCTATCAAATTTTTAAAAGAACGTGTGGAATTAAATCTTATTTAATGGAAAAATTTTAGAGTTGCCAACTACGAAAATATTACAAGACAACATTTTTTGCATATATGTATATCTATAAAAGTTTTGTTTTCTGTATTCTAGCACTAAATATATTTTAAACGAACAAAATTTTTCATAGGATTCCATTTTTTCAAACGGACTTGCCAACTTTTGAAATTTGTACTGTACAGTAAATTTTAGTTTTATATTCTTATGATTAATGCTTGTTTACATAAACATTTTAAGTTCAAATAGCTGCAAGTTTTTTAAAAATATTTAAGTATATTTTTCTATAGAGTTGCCAACATTAGAAAATATTATTTTATACGCAATTTGATTAGAAAATGTTTATATGAGCATTGTAGAAAAATATACATTTTAAATGACAATATTTTTGATAGGTTTGCATGTTTTGCCATAGAGTTGCCAACTTTTGGTTATATAGTAATTCCAAAAAATTTTTTTATATAGTTTTTACGTAGGCGTTGTAGAGTTAAATAATTTTTTAGAAACAATTTTGAGACAGGGTTGTAAATTTCGAGACAGAGTTGCCAACTTTCACTCATATTGTATTACAATGCAAGAAATTTTATATATATGTCTGTAAAAGTTTTATGTGAGAGATGGTAAAACATATTTTTGGTGGAAATATTTTGGGTAAGGTTGCATTTTTTGGGACAGAGTTGCCAATTTTTGGTAATACAAAAATTCAAATTAAAATTAATTTCTTTATAAAATTTTTATGTTGGCGTGGTAGCCAAAACTATTTTTTAAAGATAATTTTGAGGCAGGGTTGCAAGTTTTGTGACAGAGTTGCCAACTTTCATTCGTATTGTATTACAATAAAAGACATTTTTTATATATGTCTGTAAAAGTTTTAAAGTATATTTTTAGCGAATACAGTGAGACAGTGTTACATTTTTGAGACAGAGTTGCCAATTTTCATTCATATTGTCAAAATTTGTATTTTTCTATTTACACAATTTTAATTTGAGCATTCTCGTATTGAAAAATTTTAAAGGAAAATATTTAGGACACTGTTGCCAAGTTTGGAAAAAAAGTATCGGTATTAGTAAAAATTTGAATGAGAATCACTTGAAAGTCATAAACATCATATTATGGTTTTTTTATTGGCAGCTATCTCAAGATCATCGACTACAACAAGCTGGTTTTTCTCCGCAGATTTAACGAAAAAAACATTTGAAGCAAAAAATCGCTGCATACTTTTAGTTGCATTTAAAGCACCTATTAAAATACCGTAAACGGCACTTAAACGCTGACAAAAATACTTAACAAACCCAAGCAAACGTAAAAAGAAAAGCACATTTCTTATAGCCCATAATTTCTAGACAAACTTTAACACGCACACCTGACACACTTAGCCGAACAAACATGCGGCCATAAATAGACATGCATACATACCCAATTGGCCATACATTGCATGCATTGAGGTATACCATAAGGCGCTGTGCCATTGTATAACTTTTTATGATCACACAATGGCCATTCGTTCCAGTTCACAACTCGAATGCACACGAGAACAATCGCACGAATAACAATAACATTACTTGCGGTCGAACACGAGCTTCACGCACACACACACACTTACACGCAGTGGCATTGTGCCGGCCGGAAAATCGACTTTTTGTGAGTACCAGCGCGGCAGTAAGTAGGAACGCCTATAAGTATGCAACGTGAAAAACGCTAAAGTACACACATTAGTATGTGTGCTTGTGTGTGTATTGATTGCTAGTCGTTTATTCTATATAATTTATTCATTATGCCATCATAATAATAATTAAGTTAGTAATGTTGGCCAAAGTGCTAAAGGCACAAACACACATACATATATGTATTTACTTGTACGTTTATACCACATTGCAATTTCTTAAGCAGCGTGTATTCCTACACATAAAGTGCTCCTTATAAGCACACATACGTACACAGGTTTAGGCGTTCATATACTGCAGGCGGCTCAAACGTGCACTAGAAGTGCAAATAAATTGTTGATTTTAGTATTTTCCCAAGCACTTGTCACGTTTTACTCCAAGCACGTGTGTGCTGTTGTTGTGAGTTAACTGCAATGCCCGTTATATAAGTACAACTATTTGAACGTTAAGTGTCATGGATATATGGGATATATGTAGCTGTATAACGCTTCTACATGCCTTTCTATAATTAAATATGTCGAGCGTATGGCATTTTCGTTCGCAAGTCGAAATGCAAATCACTTCGAATGTTTTTTTCCTTTGACCTTGAGGCGTAAACTAAACTAACTAGAAGACAATGTATGTATATTAGCAGGTTCATAAATATTATATGTACAGGTATAAGTAGCTAAGGAGTGTGAAAATTGATAAAATCGGATTACTCCGCTCACTCCTCATATAACGGAACTGTGCAAAACTACTGAAAGTGCAATAAGTGGAATGGAATGAGAGAGCTGTATAAGAGCGTAAAAATTGGACGATGGGCATGGCATCGCCAACTTTTTGGTGAAATCACATGTCTCGGGTGCCGAGACACCTCTTTCCTATAATGATTTTCGTTTTTCTAACAATACTTATGCCGAATATGATCCTCTGGTTTACGTTTTACACCTTAAAGTATTTCCCGGGCTTTGATTCTGACAACAGGCATGAGTATAAAATGTTCGTTTGCACCCGAATATAGCCGTTTCTTACTTTTTCCTATTATTTTAAAAATTTTCTGTAATTAAAATATTATATAATTTATTTTTATTTGTCCAATATGCAAAAATGTATTTTAAATTTTTTTTTTGTTTAATTTAAAATTTTTATTTATTTTGTTTTTATTTACCCAAAAATACAAAATTTTAAATTACTGTTTATTTATAATGAATCCTTTAAATACATATGCATGTATGTGTGTATATTACAAATAAAAATTAATGTTTAATTTAATATAAATAAAATTTGCCATTAAAAGGCACATTTCTGACTAAATATAGCATAAAATAACTATTTTAATATTTTATAAGCACTTGCCGCACTTTATTTTACTTCGTTTCGCTTTTTCTGCAATAAATTGATACATTTGCCTACTCTAAACTCTTTTCCCTGCTACTAACACTGTATTTACATTAACATAATATAATTAACATTAACATAACATTTTATGCACAACCACTGGCAGAGCTCTGCATGCGCTGATGCTAAGCGCTCAGTGGTTAGTTTTTGCGCTAATTTTCATTTTCACTTTTATAACACAAATAACAACGTCCAATTACTTTTTTTTACTTTAAAAGGATTAAATTGACGAATTTCAAGCGAATTCTATTAAAAAATCCCTAAATGCAGCTTCCATTACTAATCTAATTTAATTTTTCACCGAGCTGCTGCATATGTCACTTACACCATCGCGGTATAAGGAAACGTAAATCTGAAATGACGGCGAAAATTAAGAATGACCAATAATATTCAAGCTTCTAAATTGATGTGGCCTCTGTAGATATTGTAGGAAGTCGCCATAAACTATAGGGTTGACAAATATTTTTAAACTACAAAAATATGGCAGCGATATGTACATGTAATCAAATTATAAGCCAGAGGAATCTTATAAAAATACTGTCTTTCTAATGAGTTTGTCTTAAGCACATTGTTTTTAACTGAATTTAGGGGGTATTCTAGTCTAGAAATCAAATTTTGGGCAGTTTTTTGAATTTTATTTAAAAAAAAAAAACCAAGAATATTTTTACTATCAATTTTTTTATGGTGTTTTTATTGATATCTTAAGAATACAGAAAAAAATTGTGCAAAAAAAATTAAAAATTAAAATAATTAGAGGGGGAGAACAGGTGTAAAAAAATGGCGCATTCTGATGAGATTGATCCTGACTCTCCTGGTGGTCTGAAAAAAAAATCAAAAGAAATTCTTAATCAGTAAGGATGCTGTTATAGTCCCTACCTCAGGGAACACGAAAAAAAAAATTTTGAAAAATGGCGACTGCCTGAAAATAAAAATCATTTTTTACGCTTTTTTTTGAAATTCCTGAATTTTTTTTAAATATTAAAAACAAAGGATTAAGGATTATATAAAGATAAAGGATTATATAAAGAAGGTTCACACAAAATTTCAAGTAAATCGGTTGTATAGAACTTGAGATAATGCCGGTACCGTGTGGAAAAAGTAGTTTCGAGAAAAACGCGTTTAAAAAAGTGAGTCTACCTACCTACCGGGCTAGGTACTGCGTCACTAAAGTAACTGTAGCTCTTAAAATAATTTTAATTTTTAAAAATCCTTTGGAGGATATGTTCTTAAGGGTCTAAACTTTAAATATATGAAAAAAAAAATTGAATTTTCAAAATTCTAGAGTAGAATACCCCCTTTATGATATTCTTCTGTCTAATGGTTACAAAAATCATGAACGTGACCAACAGATGGCGCACATATTACTCTTTGAAATTATCTAATGGACAGCGGTTATTATATTTGTTTATCAAGAGCAAAAACATTAAAAGTTGGATAATATTTAGCTAACAAAAATGATTTTAACAATTTTAGACATTAGAAGAATTAGCGTTAGAAATGGAAATTCGGCCTTAAAGAACTCATAAAAACATTAACAGAAATATCTGGTAGCGTTAATGGGTAACTAAGCGGTAATTTAACGGATAGTTGGTTTGTGGTGATCCTTCTTCAATCAGATCACCAACAGAGGGTGGTAATTTATGGAGTGTAGTGCCATCCGCTGACAACAGTCTGCCTATTGTTTCTTAGCTATTATGCACGAAAAATCTTAAGTGTGATTGATATTAGCTTTATTAAGTCTAAGTAATAATTGAAGCGTACGAAAACTCTCACATCTCTAGAAATGAATGATTAATTTGCATTAATACGAAATTGTAAAATATAATAAAGAAATTAATTCTTAGTCGGAGAAATGTGACATTCTTTTCTATGAAGCAGTCACGCTGGAATCTAAGACCAGCCTCCGGTAAATTATAATATAGTATATCAAATTTTCTTCAAGAGGACTAATGAAGTTTTCTCAATTATATGAAATTTATGGCGATAAATAGCTCCGAAATTTTTATGTTTTTAGTGTAACGGAAAAATTCGAATAGTACATGGAGGTCACTAATCACACGCCTTCAACTACCTTCAGAAAAACTGCATCAGTTGCAGCTATGTATCTTACTCAAGGCTATTCAAATCAAGGCTCCGTTTTGAACAAGCGCTCACATACGCACACCAATACAGAGAGTTACAGTGTAGTTGTCACGCCCACTTTTTCCGTAGCCTTGCAAATAAACAGCTGATCGCCGCAATTTCGAATGTGTGTTACGAAATTCGAAATAAGATTTTGCAAAAAAGCGATTAAAGTTACATATAACGGTGCGCCGCACATGAAAAGAGAGCAAATAAGAATGTGTTGTAGGGATGAGAGTGCAGCCAGATGAGCGTTTCACAAAATTTCTGCTTTCAAATTACGTTTAAGTGAGTATAGCGGTAAGCGTGTAACTATAAAACGGCATAAATATATATAGAGAGTAACGGTATGCAAAGTTAAAGGAAATGAGAAAGTGAGAACGTAAGAGCGCGCTCGCATTTTTCTCGCTCTCTTGCCTTTTCGCGCTACGCTTCGACGCACGTTTTATCGTTTGCTGTTATTGCCACATTCGCGTGTGAACAGCTGATTTGACAGCTGTCAAAAGACATGACTGTCAACTTTCAAATGACAAATTGCTGTTTGCCTTACAAACAGGCTGCAGCGGTGCGAAAAAAGTACGCAATAAAATGGCGCATGCGCCATCGCAACACCAATACTAACCTATATTTACAAACAAGCCTGGGTTGTTGTTATTATTTTCGTACATCTTCATGTATGCCAATTGAACTTAAAAGCATCACATGTTACTTGCTACTTGGCCTACAAAAACAAATTTTCGCGAGCATGCTCTCGCCTTGATTTGACAGCACAACCGTTATGCATAGTTGTTGTTTTAACAGCCAGCTGCAAATGTGGATATAAGAAGACTGCGGCCGATTTCCTGCCTAAATCAGTATTAAGCGAACTGTGAGCTCACATGGAAGTCAGTTAAGTGTCTTGACGATACGTTGACCGCAAGTATTTTGAAGTCCAAAACGAAAAAAAAAATAAATAAATAAAATTAAACAACAACAAAAAGTTAAGGTAAAGCCAATTTTTGTGTGTTGCAAAGTAATGAATGCAAAGCAAAACCACAACAACAACCGGTTAGCGACCAACAACTAAGCTGTCAGCCAGCAGCGGGGCGAAAAAAGCAACAGCAACAACAACAAATGCAAACTAACGGCCACTCAAGGATTGTACGCCTAAAAGTGTGCTGCGTTTGTGTAAAAATCTAAGCAAACTGCTATTAAAAGCAACAAAATTGTAAAAAAATTAAAGTAACAAATTAACTAACTGCGTGCAGTTGCAGTTTCGACCATTTTTTGCTAAGAAAAAACTGAATTTTTGTTGTGAAAAAATTTTCATGCAGCGAAAGTGAAGTGACTGGAAGTGGAGTAGCCGCCAGCAGCGACGTGCAAGAAAAATCAATATCCGTCTAAAGTTTATTACGGTTTCAGCGTAAGAAAACCAACAACAACAGCAACTATTACTAGCGAAAAAAAAATCATCAGCAAAAAAACTCAAAACTCAGTTTTAAACCACAAGTAAATATACACAAACGTACTCCACACATCAGACATTAACCAAGGACTTTAAACAGGCCAAATAGAGAAAAAAAACCCAAATAAATATAAACTAATAAATAGTTTCACACAAAACTTAAGCCAAATATACGCTAATTTGCTTACATAAATACCCACTGAAGCAGCAAAACCCATATAAAATACAAGTAAAATTAATTAAAAAGACTGTGTGTCATGTATGTATATGTATGCATGTATATGTGTTTCGTGTAAGGTTATGTGCAATCAATGCTTAGTCGCTTGAAAAGACAACAAACACAAAGGCAGTAAAAGCAGCTAATTTGCATAAGACAAAAAACAACAACAACAAACGCCAAACAACAAACAACAAAAACCAAAATTATTCGAAAATTTTTCAAAACCAAATTTGAGAAGAGTTTCGAAAAAGTTAAAAAAAATATAAAAATCCGAATATATTTAGAAAAAAAATTAAAATTGAAAAGAAGGAACTAATAATTCGAAAAAAATAATTTCAAAAAAATATTTGAAAATTAACTTCGAAAAAAATCGAATACCAATTTCGAAAAAAAATTGAAAATTACTTTCTAAAAAAATTCGAAAAAACCAATTTCGAAAATAAATTCGAAAATCATCTTCGAAAAAAAGTTGAAAATTAATTTCGAAAACAACTTTGTTAAATTATCGAAAACAATTTCGAGAAAAAAAATTCAAAATAAATTTGCATTAATCCGGCGTCAAACGCTAAAGTCCATTTTCGATATTAGCGCTTAAGTGCAGTAAATAAAAATTTAAATACTTAACTAAAAACATAAATAAATTTTGCCAAAAATTGTTTAATTCGCAGCTGCGTAAGAAGTTTTTTTGTGCATTATTTGCGTAATTATATAAGCATAATTGTAAAATAAGAATACTTGAAAAGCATAATTAACTGTGTGCTTCTTCTTCTCCATCCATATTAGTTAAAGGCTAAAGCTTAAGTGCAGAGTTCAAGCTGTTTGAGGCGCAATTTAAATAAAGGTAAATATAAATATTTTATTTTATTATTTCAAAAAATTTGACAAACTTTATAATATAAACTATTAAGGTAAACATTTTTTCATATAGGAAGTACGAGGAAAATTACAAAAAATATATTTTTTATTGAAAGTGTTTAATTATTAATTATTTTTTTTTATAGAAATACAAAAATAATATTAAATATTAATTTTTTGCAATATTATTTACATTGTATGTAAAGATAGGGCGTAAAAGATTGAGTGTAGCGTTTGCTGTATGGCACGTAGCGCCGACCAAATGTTGTCCAAGTCTTCTCCTTCAATTTGCTTGAAGAAAAATTCGGTTAACATTGCGCGATATCGCTCACCATTGATGGTTACGGTTCCTTCTTCATTTTCGAAGAAAAATGGGCCGATGATTCCACCAGACCAAAATCCACACCATATAGTGATTCGTGTTGGGTGCATTGGCTTCTCGACGATTACGTGCGGGTTTTCTGTGCCCCAAATGCTAGAATTCTGCTTGTTAACATAACCATCGAGGTGAAAATGAGCCTCGTCCGAAAAGATGATTTTTCGGTATAATTGACCATCCTCGGTCAAACGATCTTCTGCCCAATCTGCGATCTGTAGAATAGTAAATAGCGACCCATTCCGTAAATTTTAGACTTTTTACTGAAAATCTGTTACTTACCGAATGGTATTTGACGTTTCCAATGTCGAAATATAGATAATTAAAATTTGAAACGTTAGATGGTCCACCCTATATATTCATTCTCAGTATTCTCTCTCTCGATTCCTTCAGTCGAATATTCATACCCTCGAAACCTCTTACTAAAGAACTAAATATGTTATTATATTTTTTGGCAGTAGGTACTCTTATTGCTTAATCCTAAATATATAACCATATTTTTCCAAGTTTTCGTTTTAGTACTTAGTCTACTCAAATACCGTTTTGTGCTAAAAATGTAAATATTTTTTGGTAAAATGTTAAGAAAGAACTCATTGCTTTATAAACGTCTAGAAATAGTATTACAAATAAAGTGTTAACTTTGCATTTACATTTATTTTCAAAACTTAAGTTTTAGTACTAAATTAATTTTGCAAGAGTTTCGGTAAAAAAAGTTCAATGTTGTTTTTTTTTTTGGATATAGAAGTTAAAATATTTTGTGACATAAATATACCTGTTTTTCTGGTATGTCTGAAATACTGAAGAACTTCATATTATATATTTAAAAAATTAATTAAATTTTTACCAGACATAACGTTTTTAGTACACTTGCTATAGTGCTGAAATATTTCAGTTTACATACATATGTTTATGTTATTTCGTGGCTTAAGCCATGTATATTCTATAAGTTTTTAGTACACATTGTTTTTAGTACTAAATTTTTTCTAATGTTAGTTTTATAACAAAAAGTTATGAATGTATTTTTCAAATGCCGCTCAATATTTTTTACCACACATAAGTAAAGTTTTTAGTACACATTGTATTCGTATTAAAATTTCTAAATAATTCAGGAAAATGTTGTGAAATGAATGTTATATAACTATTTTTCTATTATGCCCTTCAATAATTTTTACCACACATAAGTAAAGTTTTTAGTACACATTGTTTTCATAATAAAATTTCGAAATAATTCATGAAAACATTGTGATATGAATCTTTAATAACAATTTAATAATTTTTGCGACAAATAGTACAAAATAAGATTTTTAGTACACATCGTATTTGTACTAAAGTTTCAAAAACTTCGTTTGAAAATTATTCAACGAAATTGAGGTTTCAGTGCTAAATTTCTTTCATGCTCATTGATATACATATATAGATTTTTGTGCATATAAGTATGTTAGCACATGCAGTAAATGTAGATATTTTAGTACAAATGAATTTTAGTACCGCTTTTTTCAACTGTTGAATAAGTATTTTTACCCGAAATTACTTTAAAGGAAAGAAAGGAACTAAAGCTGGCGATAAAACGATCTTAAGTCGACAAGTGTTTAATGGACATTATTTTAGTACTAAAAATTTTAATAAACAGAATCTAGGATTTTAGTAATAATTTCTAGTGCCTTTCTAAAAATAATAACTCATTGACATATTTCTACAGAGTTTGACACATTCAGTTTTAGTAATCAAAGCTAAAATTTTTAGTACATGTTTTCTAAACAGTTTGATATAAAGGTATATTTTTCTGGAAATTTGCTTACTAAAAATATTAAAGCGGTTGATTAAGAGTTAGTTAATTTTTATTACATATTGTGTTAGGTAAAAAATTGCGAATTTAAGTACTAAATTCCGCGCTCTGTACTAATTATTGCATATATTTTTAGTACACATTTCAGTTTTAGTACATACCATTTTTCATATTTCAGTACTAAATTCTGCACTCTGTACTAATTATTGCACATATTTTTAGTTTAGTACAAACCTTTCTTGGCACGAACATTTTTAATATTGCTTTATTGCTGAGATTTTAGTACTAGTTTTAGTACACTGCTTGTTAAAATTAGTGAAGCAGAAGATTTAGACTTAGCTCAGTACATAATTTTTAGTACACATTGTGTTAGGTAAAAATTGCGAATTTCAGTGCTAAATTCCGCGCTCTTTACTAATTATTGCATATATTTTTAGTACACATTTCAGTTTACGTACATAATATTTCTAGTACAAAATTTTTTTAATGTTGTCTTACCGCTTCCAACTAACGGATGGACTACTTTTGCTGTTCCTTTACATATCTTTACTTTTTTTATTTATAGTACAAAAAATGCGTACTCAATATTATTTGCTGAATTATTTTAAAAATATTTTTGTTCTGCTAAATGTTGTGTTGTTCGAATTTCGAAACAAAATTTTTCAAAAATTAATATATTGACTCGTTTTCCATCGACAACTTCGTCGGTGATTTCGTGTGTTCCACCAAACGCAGCCAAATTATCGAATTTTCCGAAATTTCACTGGCCTACTAACAACTTCTTGCATGTCCGTCCATTTGCTGCTGCTTCGTTCGTCTACTACTAATCACCACTTCGTTAGCGCCCTTTCATGCGCTCGCTCTCCTTAAGCCTACATATGTATGTATGTTTGTATGTGCTCATGTCGCTATAATTACCTACCGTTGGCATTTACTGGAAAAATCGAAGATGTGCCAACCCACTTTTTCAAGCCGTACGTTATATACATATATAAGCAGCAACAATATTTCATGTTGATTTGAACACAGTAAATTGTTGCTGTTATTGTAGCATAATGCTTTAGCTGTTGTCATCTGTGTCGCCGCTTAACCTAATGCGGCTTTTGCCATAACCTTCCTCATCATCAGTCGCCGCATTCAACGTTCACCTACACACACAAACTCACACATGCAAGGACGCATAATGCCTACGGTCAAGTATGAGTTCGTGCTTTTCAGCTTATTATGCTATCTCTTTTACTCGCTTTTACTTTGCATGCTATTGCATATTATCTTATGCGCTATAATACTTCCACATTTGTTCGTTCGTTCATTCTACGGGTCAAAAGTGTATTTTTCCTCACTTGCCGTTATCTCTTTTGCCATTTCCCATACACAGCTACCGCAAATTTCAGCCAACATATGCTCATACGCGCTCAGCTGTTGGCTAGTGTGTGTGCTCCATGCGCCCCCCAACAGCAATCAGCTGTTTTGGGTGACCGGTCGTAGTGCCACCCTGTTACAGCATAGCTTGCATTTTTGTTGCTTTTAGCTGGAAAATCAATAACTTGCAACCCCTTGCTTGCCTTCTTTGGCACATGCTTTTGTGCTGGCTCTCTGCCACTGCTCGCTCTCACAGCCGTTTCAATCAGATGTTCACTCAGCTACAGCGCCGCTCAAACTGTTATGCAATCTGGCAAAGAGAAACAGCTGATTTGCAGCCAGCAGGTGTGTGCGAGCGCAAGTGGAGCTGAAATTAAGTGTAGAACTTAAGAAGCTAAAACTGTGTGTGAGTTAAATTTATACGAGTGTAATTGCGGTACTCTCAATTGTGTTAACAGGAGCATATGAGTGCGTGTTTTGGGTAGTTAGAGGTTATGCAAACTTTTTACTGTTAAATAAAAAATAAATAATTCAAGTAATTGCGCAGCAAACCGGCTTTTTGACACTTTCAAGCAAGTGTTAGCTCAAATCGGAGAGTGGTAGTTTTTGGAAAAAAAATGCTTGGGATTGGAACGAAAACTTAGAAGTGTATGGAATCTGGCAGAATAAAACAGTCTGAACAGAGTTCTTGAAGGAAATGATATCAAACCTCTTACTAGCAATTAGAGAGTTAAGACTTCGGTGATACTCTGAACGAATTTTATGAAGGAAATAGCTCCTAAAACATTTTACTATCATTTGAAGTTGAGAATTCGGTGATATGAGAAGTTACTTGATTTTTTTTTGTATACCATTAAATCGAGAAACTTTAAAACCGTTCCATTTTTCTTGCCTTCCCGGCTTGCTATCAGCTGGCGCTGATTTCATAACAGTAATGTAGTGATTTCAACGAAATATACAGACACTCTCTAATCGTGATAGTTTAGTATAAGTCGAATCCGACCAAGCTTTCTAACCACAGAAGTATTTTCAAAAAATATTTGGGAGATGTTATTTTGTGGTACAGCAGAACCTGGACAAACTTGAATTGTCTATTAATTAAAGTTTCCTTTGAAGAGATAGTTCTGAACTCCAAAAATTGCTCCCAAACATGGGTTCAGAACTTGAACGGAGAGGCACGAAATTATACCGGTAGGATCTCCAAGGAAGAGGTCACGAAAATACAACTCAAACTGAAATCATTACTGCATGTAGGTAGGATCTCCATGGAAGAGCTAAAGAAGCTTAAAGAACAACTCTGAGCTAGTAGAAACTTAAGAAACATGGCAATTAATGAGTCTCAGGAGTCTAATGAAATAAGGTAAAGAAGTAAAACTCCCCATTTTTGTTATTAGGATATCCAAGAAAACAATAAAAGCTCTAAAGGTACAGTGTTCTGCATCTGTGAAGTATAATCCTACTTCGTCGAGAGTTTCAAAATTTAAACTTCACACTAATACTGCTTACATCCTACTCCGGGCGGCTTCTTTTATACATATGTATGTACATACAACTATACATATGCCCATTCACACTTATTGAAGATTTGACTTGTGAGCTTTTTTCACGTCTAAATTTAGCTGCACAAATTGAGTCATTCACTTAATCAATTGTAATTTGAGCCTGTAATGCTTTGGGGTTGTTTACATATGCAA
The DNA here is from genome assembly GCF_023373825.1 of Bactrocera dorsalis. NCBI lineage: Eukaryota > Metazoa > Arthropoda > Insecta > Diptera > Tephritidae > Bactrocera > Bactrocera dorsalis. The sequence goes on along the minus strand of NC_064306.1, from coordinate 10,359,496 downwards.
CTACATACCCACATATGTATAAGCATGTGTGTGAACGAATGGACGTGTAACCTTTTAGAAATACAAAACAGAAAAGATATTGTACTATTGCTTCCCTGCCTGCTCAAATAAAGCAACCCTGTCAGTATGTCACGGAGTATTGACAAATTTAGTGAAATCCTGAGCGGGATGGGTCACTTGAGGTTGACCTTTTCACATTCTGCCAAAGTATTATACATTTGTATATGGTTGTATATGAATACAATAGTGTGTAACGCCATGTGTAAATATGGGTCTATGTAAACATTGATAAAGTCAGTGAGTGAGCGATTAAATGAAATTGACATTTACGGCTTTATTTAAATATGTAAATTTTACTCGGCAAGTAAATGTGTGCTGTTGATGTCGGCATCTCATTTTGTATGAGTGATTGTGATTGATATACAAATTTTTGACTTAAATTCAATTAAAAACAATTTAATAATTAAGTTATAGAGTCAAAAATGAAGTTTGGCAACATTGTATTCCACGGATGTGGTTTTCTACTCTATGTAAAATTGTCATCGTCAAAGCTACAGTCGCATAGATAGAGGTACAATTTTATTCACTTCAAATTCAATATTAACTTTCAATCTAGTCAAATCACCTAAAATTGTGTTTCTCCTATTTCTGGTTTCTGCTCTGGATTTTCAATTTTACGATTAGCTGTATATACTGCAAGAATTTGGTAATAACAATCAATATTGCAAGTTTTCATAAACCGATTAATTATTGAGTGAATATTTCGAACTAGTAACTACTTAACTCATGAAAATATTCCAAGTTTTGAACATTTTACATTAATAAAATATATGAATATGTACATAGAACGTGGTCTAATGTTTAACTACAAAAAATTATTCTGAAACTGGCGACAGTAGTAGATTATCAATGATTTTTCAGATTCTCAGTCACTAATATATAAACGGAGTCCTGAAACTTTCTAAGAGTCAAACAAGTCTTTAATAATTATTTGCATTGTTGCCAAAGTTCATCTCCTAAAATATATAAATATTATATAAATTTTTAGTTAATTATTTCCACAGCTCAACTTTTAAACTTAAAATTTGAAACTACAGCTGTAAACTCATTTTATATGTAGATTTAAGCAACGTTGCCAAATTTCACATGCAAAAATATTGCTTTCTTCAATTTCATGCAATTTCAGATTTTTTTTTGTAATATATGGCTATAGGTTTTTAGTGAAAGCGACATTGCCAAACATCATCAATACAAATTTTATCAATTAATTTTGTATAGTTTCACACAAATGAAATAATACTTAGATATATAAGCGCTAAAGATTAATGATTTAATTACATTGTTGTCAAATGTTCGTCAATATTTGACGTATGGCTTTTTAAGAGATTGATGGTTATGTCAATTCCATCATTAAATGTTAAATTGATTCTTATTTTGCAAATTCCAAATCTGAAACGAATTTTTAAGTAGACAATGTTGTCAAATTTCATACCGGTACTATTTACCTAGCTCGCTTAAGTTTTGATTTCAATTGAATTGAGAAAATTTAATACAACTACAGCATGTCTACCATGTTGCCAATTTTTCAACTATCAACACTTCAAATCATAAAGCACTCACTCAATTCCTTACTTGCACATATGTAAAGTAGCACGCTGCCAACTCGAATTTATGCAGGCGACTTACTGTCGCCTGCTGCCACTGCACTTCAATGAACTCTAGCAAAATACAATATTTACAGTTGCTTGAGCATTTGCTACCACCGCTTTCCAAAAACTGTTGTCTACACCGTCATGCCAATCAGCCGAATTGCCCGCCAGTCTGGCTGCGCGGCTTCCAATTGAGCAGTACAAACACATGCACGCACATTCCTGGCAAATGCCAACGATGTTTGGAGCTACTTAAGTGTTGTGTGCACGTTTTGTTGTCGGGAAGTTTGCCGGAAAACTTCCAAAAGCAGTCTGTCGCACTGGAAATTGCGTAATTTTTCGCCAATTTTCCAATAGCAGCAACGGCTATGCGCCACTGTCGCCGAACACACAGCTGTAGGTGCCGAACTTGAGCAAAAGCAAATATTTGCCAACACACACACACACTAGTGTAAATATTGTCATATTTCGGCGTTTCCAGTCGGCGACACGACTCATCTGCCGAGCGTCGAACCGGAGTGTTGCTCGGCCAGCGCACTGCTGTGCTCCTTTCGTGCGGCACTCCAGCCAGTCAGTCGTTGTGCAGTACTCGTCGTTGGTGAACGTGGAAAAATATTTCAGCTTTAAGCTAAATTCACAATAAATATCAAGTGGTTCGTGTACTGCTAGTCAAAAAAAAAAAACAATAAGCTATTGAACTTTCATAGTTTGTGCTGCATACTTAAAGGCTTAGTGAAGCAAAGGACTTTAAAGGTGGCGCATTGTGAACGGGATTAAGTCGGATGTACTCATGTTTTTGAGGTGCGCTAACACACTGCAATGCAATTACGCACACACAGTCGTACAATCGTAAAACTGTGTATGTGTGTGTTACTGAGTTTGATTGCTGATATTTCTGCAGTGTTTTCATTCATATTCCATTCTCAAGTGTGTACTCAAGTGTGGAAGTTGAAGCGATTTGTATTTGCACAATGCATATATACACTTGCTTAGCTTGCAATCTGAAAAATTTTCGACACATACTCAGCACCTTTTGAGGCGTTCGAATATTTAGTGGTGCACATACTTGAAGTTAAAGTGTTCAGAATGCAGTGAACTGGCAGTGTGTGTTTGAAAATTTTGAAGTGTGAAAGCGGTAGCAGTGTTGTGGTGTGCAATTTTCTATAAAAGAGAAAAGAATTTGGCTTTACATTACAAAAAATTGCATTTCGAATTGGAAAACCCGTTAAAAAAATCGCAAAAATGAAAAAAAAGAAAAATGAAATAATGAAAAATTACAATTTAAAGTGTTTCAAATAAATATTAAAAACTAGAAAAATATATAAATTTTATTTAAGACCTATTTTGATCCATTGAAGGCAAAACAAATTAGCACAAAGTACCACTTTTCGAAAGAAATATTTTCATTTTTTTACTTATAATAAAAACATGGTTTCAAGCAAAAGTTACTAAAAGTTTTAAGCAGTTTTCTAACCAGTAGGAAATGTATCAAAAATCCGCATTTCATTTTAATTTATCATATAAATTTATACTTAAAAAAAAATAAAGAGGATAGGAAGGGATACATCGAGTATTTCAAGAATATTCATATTTATAACTTATTTATTAATGAAAAACTTTACTATAGCGTGAAAAGAGCAAGTTCTGCCTAAAAGTATGCAATCAGCCATGTTAAACAATATAGTTTTCGGAACTTTTATGTATTAAAAGTGTTTAAAACTTAACTCCGAATTTAAAAGTAGTTTTAAAACTATATTGAATTTCGTATCACTAAGTTTCATCATTGGTAATTTCATAAAAAATGTGAATGAAATTAAATTAGAAATACAAAATTTCGCATGGACAAACGTGATTTCAAGTTTTCGTACTTTCTTGCTTGAAAATTGGCAACGTGGCTATTTCAGATTAGTTTAATGACTATAAAAACAGTGTTGATTATAATTTAGTAAGTTTAAGAATTATATTTGATGATAGAAGTTAAAAAAGTGTCAAATGTACCATATATTACTTTATTAAGGAAGCCAAGGGAATATTGGCAACATAGCGTTTTACAGTTTGCGGCGGCTTTATGAGGAACATGGTATGTTATTATATGGTATGAGAAACCATCATAATCAATAGTGGTAGTGTTGGGACGTTTTAGATCAAGTTTTCTTGCGTATGTATATTTATAACTTCTCTACATTATTAATTCAAGTTTTAATATAGCCATTTACGGCCTCCAAAAGTTCATGCTAAATCAAAATGTGAACTCTGCAGAGTTTGAAGAGCTCTATACGGCGTCTGCAAATTAATTATTTCATGTGTATGGACTATTTGTATGTTATGTAAAACGTTTTCCTCGTTCTTTCTTGCGCTTTCTTGCTGAATCTTAAAGTCCTGATTTTCAGACCCAAAATGCTGAAAAATATTGTTAGTATTTACTACGGAGATTTGGTGAGTTCCTACAGATAATTTTGGTGACCTTGAAAAATTAACAGATAAAAGTAGGAACTCCCAATCAAAAACGCTTGTGATTCTTTGAATAAAAACATTAATTTTTGAAAGTTGGCAGCACTGTGCAAAACAATTTTATTTTTAAACGCTATCAAATTTGGTGAATTTCTTTTGAAAGGTAATTTCTAGATTTTAACAAATCATTTAATATTTCGGACTTAAGTTCTTTTGAAAAAGTGTCCGGCAACACCAAAAATTGTTATAAATTAATTTCGTAGTATTTAATAATTATTTAATATTTCGAGAAAAATTTTTTGCTTGAAGAAAAGAAATTTTGGCAACTCAAACACGCTTTGAAAATAATTTTCTAGATTTTAAAAGGTATTTTTTTCCAGGAACTAAGCCAAAACTGCAGTAAAAATTAATTTGTTTATTAATTTTTTTTCTTTCTAAAAATTACTTAATATTTCGACGTTAAATTTTTTTGATGACAAGGGCTTAAGCAACTTTAAAAAACTTCAAAAAAGATTTAAAAATTATTTATTACCTAGGAGCTAAGCCAAAACTGCAGCAAAAATACGTCTAAATTAATGTTATAGTTTCTAAAAATTTTTTAATACTTCCGAACTAAGTTTTTTTCTAGAAAAGAATGTCTGCCAACTCTCAAAATGTTTTTTTTTCTTGGCACACATTTCAGGAATATAATAAAAATGAAATATAAATACAATTTTTTGTTTAACTTTCGACAATTTGTTTAATTTCGTGTGGTTTCAATCAACATCAATTCTTTAACGGTGCTTCGCCGTCGCAAAATTTGCCTCGGCTGCCCGGCGCTGAGTCTTCGCTCATTTCAAACTGCCGCATAGCCAAAGAAACTGAGTTATGACGAGCTGAAAGCAATGTGTATGTTGTTGTTTGTTGATTTCTAACGATTCCATGCGGTTGGTTGTTATGTTACATGACTTTTTATTACCACGCTTGTTGTTGTTGCTTAAGTAGTTACACCGTCATGCGACGATTCGCTGCCAAAGCAGCTGTTTTTCATGTTTAGTTTTGCGGCTAAATGCATTGTTGTTGCATGCCACGTACGGCCATGTATGTATTTGTTTTGTTTTTGGCAAGCGGCCAACAAATAACAACAACAAACAACAAGAACATGCCGAAGTTGGCTAGCTGACTGGTGGCGCTATTGGAAACTCGCTTTGGAAAACTTCCAACTAAAACAGAAACGAAATAGTAATAATAACAATAACAATGCTGTGCATTAACTTAGCGACGACGAGTGTGACACGACGTTTCCAATCCAATGTCCTGTCGTGCTTTCAGCTTTAGTTGTAGTTGTGCTCAATGCAGCGTTTGTTGTTGGCGCAGCGCGCGCATCGGCCGAGCGACCAAAGCAACCAAGCAGCTAAGCAACCAGCCAAGCAAGCAAGCAAGCAAGCAAAGTGGCTTCGAGCCACACAGCTTGGATTTAGTCTTCGTCGAGCTTTCCAAACGGTTGCAACCGAAAAAGGCTTAATTAAGCATTTAAAGCGCTTACAAACGTGTCTCCTCCACTCAAGTACATAATGTGTTGAGCAAATTGTGAATACCCAGCAATGTGAAATAAAAAATTAAATTGAAGCTCCAAATTATTACCAAAAAAAATATTAGTTTTTGGAAGTTATTTCAAGTGCAAAGAACGCGTTGTGGATTGAAATACTTTTTTTTGTGTTTTTTTGGCAAGTTGGCAGGAAGTGCAGTCAATTTCACAATACGGAAAAGGTTAATAAAAAATTTTGAAAAAAAAAAGTTTGAAAAGTAAAATGCAAAAAAGAGTTGAGGAAATGCGAAAACTCCGTTGTCAGTTAATCAAAAGAAATTATCTTAATTTTATACAATGTAATAATATAATAGGATTTTGTGAAAATTGATGAGTGAATGCGAAAAAAAAATTTATTTTTTTTTTTAAATTTTTTTTTTTATTGAATAAATTTTTAAATTTTTTTTTCATTATATATTTTGTGGCAAAAGGATTTTTAACTTCTCATTGAAAACAGATTCGGGTATAAAATAATTTTGTTCAGTTATAATTAGGGGACTCACAACTTCACATATCGCATCGTAAAGCTATAAAACCATAAGTTTTTACAATTGGTTAAAAAAAATGTTGTTGGCTTATATACCAAAATGAGTTTACGCAATCACAACTCTCGGTTTCGGTTCGTTATAACTTAACTTTTATGAGACTACCAGAGACTCCTAAATATATTTTTCGTGTCATAAAAAGGTTGCACTTACTTAAGAAGTTACAAACATTTAATTTGAAGAAAAAAATCTTTCAAAGATAGTCTTGACACTTAAGTTCAGCAAATAGTTTTTTTTTTGTACAGATAGGTAGGGATGGTTATACCCTCCTCTAAGAAAAAAACTTTTGTTTTTCAAAAATAGGAGGTAGGTGGATATCTGACGACGAACCCAGGCTTTTAAGAAGCCCAAAACTAAACAATGAAAATAATAATGATTTTTTTGAAAAAAAACTCAAAAAATTTCTGATTGAAATCTGATAACAATTTAATTTTTTCGAAAAAAATTTTTTTAATTATAATTTTTTTATAAATTAAATTTAATTTAAAAATTTTAGTAAATTAAAAAAAAAAACTTTCGAAAAAAAAGAAATTACTGATTAAAAATCTGACAATAATTTAATTTTTTCGAACATAATTTTTTTTAATTAGAAATTTTTTATAAATTAAATTTAAAATTTTTTGTAAATTTGAAAACAAAACTCAAAAACTTTCTGATTGGAAATCTGATAAAATTTAATTTTTTTCGAACATAAATATTTTGTTAATTATAAATATTCGTATTAAAGTTTTTAATAAATTAAAAATAATAGATAATAATTTTTTTAGTAAATTAAACTCAAAAAATTACTGATTGAAATCTGATAATGATTTAATTTTTTCGAACAAATTTTTTTAATTATAATTTTTTTATAAATTAAATTTAATTTAAAAATTTTAGTAAATAAAAAAAAACTTTCGAAAAAAAAATAATATGACAATAATTTAATTTTTTCGAACATAATTTTTTTTAATTAGAAATTTTTTATAAATTAAATTCAAAATTTTTAGTAAATTTGAAAACAAAACTCAAAAAATTTCTGTTTGGAAATCTGATAATAATTTAATTTTTTTCGAACATAATTATTTTGTTAATTATAAATATTTGTATTAAAGTTTTTAATAAATTAAAAATAATAAATAATAAATTTTTTAGTAAATTAAAAAAAATTTCTAAAACAAAACTCAAAAAATTACTGATTAAAGATCTGATAATAATTAAAATTTTTTCAAACATAATAATTTTTTTATTATAAATTTTTGTGTAAATTAAATTTAAAATTAAAAAAAAATTAAAATAAATGAAATTTAAAATTTTAACGAATTTATTTTAATTTTACAAAATTTTACAAATTTAAAATTTTTGTTCACTAAAATTTGTTCTGTAACAAAAAAATGACCTAAAATCGATTTTTTTTTCAAAAACTCATAACAGCAGCAATTTTTATATAATTTTTCCTTCTTTCTAGTATAACGGATGCGAAAAGTGTACAGATTAAGAAAATATTTTTTGTCTGCGCTTCAGATTTTATTTATGGGCGCTAAGACTTCCACTATGAGAAAGAGGCGCCGCTAGATTCCTCTCCTTACTTGGATGACCAAACAATATTTGAAAAGCTTCAATAAAGTTTTTCCGACAACTTTGCGGAAATTAAGTATTATACTTTCTGAGAAAAAAATGCCAGTAAAGAGCAGAATTGGGGCCAACAAATTATAAAGCCACCTTAGCAACTTGTATATTCCCTAGATTGTATAGATCCCTATACGGTGCGAAGACATTTTAAAACCTACGAATATTGTTAATTGAATTGCAATACCTTTATTGAAGTGCCAAGTGCTGTACTATACATATATTCGAAAGCAAAAATATTTGTGTCCCCTTTCCAAGAAATATTCGTTAGCTTAAAGTTCATACATTTTAATAAAATATTTTAAAACTCTTAAAAAATTGATTGTTTTCTCTCCAAGAAGCTATTTATTTGTGGGAGGCGTTGATATCGGATCTCTCTTGCTTATAGCAGCCACATAAGCTGAACGTTCAAAATGAGGTCCTTGTATGGAAAACTTTTATATTTGACAAGATATCTTCACGAAATTTAATATGGATTGTTGCTGCTAAAAGCAATTGTGCAATCCCAGAAGAAAATTTTGAGATCCGATGACTTTAGAATATGACTGCCATACAAACTGAACGATCGGAATCAAGTTCTCGTCGGTAAAATTTTTAATTTGTGTAAAGTATTATAGAATCGTTTCAGCAGAAATTACCGTTTGTCTCGTTTTCAATATTATTTTACTTCACTTTATTTTTCTTGCATTCTTTTTTATTATTATTATTTTTTTTTTAACTAATAATTTAGTTTTACTTAATTTATTACTTTTAAATTTACTTTAAATATAATTTTATTGTTTTTTTATATCAATTCATTTTATGTTATTTTATATTTTTTTAATTAATTAAATTAGATTTAATTTTAATATAATTCATTTTATTTAATTTTTATTTAATTATTTTAATTAATTGAATTTTGATTAATATAATTTAATTCAATTCAATTTAATTTAATTCAATCCAATTTAATTTAGATTAATTTAATTTAATTTAACTTAATTCAATTTAATTTATTTTAATTTAATTTAATTTTGATTAATATAATTTAATTCAATTCAATTCAATTTAGTTTAATTTAATTTAATTCAATTTAGTTTAATTTAATTTAATTTTATTTAATTAAATTTAATTTTAATTTAATTTAATTTAATTTAATTTAATTATTATTTTAATTTTATTATATGCACTAATTTTTTTTCAAAGACAACTTAATTATTTTTTGAATTAATTTATTTGTTATTATATGTTTTTTTTTTTTATTTTTTTCAATATATAACCTAATTTATTAACGAAACTGATAATCTCCTACCCTTACTAAAAAAAAAGTAACTTTAAATCAATACCACTCCAAAAACAACGGCACGTTTTCCAACAATACCCACTAACGGCATTAACAAGCAGCAACTCCTAGTTAGCACAGCGTCACTTCCACTTGAGCGCATATAACACCGTTGCATGCCGGCCGTCGCTCCACCAACTCACACTCTCTCTCTTTCTCACACTGTTACCCACTTCGACTGCATTGGAGTTACCTTGCGGTTGCCACGTGCCCTTGCGCCGGAAGTGAAGTGCTTGTATTGCACTAAAAATGAAGTTCTTCTGTGCTGCTTATTGCTTTTGTTGTGCGGTTGTAATTGAAGTTTTTGTAATGCTCACCAGTTGTTATTCACTACCTACAGCGTATTACTTCATTTACACTACGCTTCCACTCGCTCCTTTCAGCCCTTACGCTCGCTTTGATTTTGGCCGACAATCAGCCGGTAAAGTTTATGAGTCAGCGCCAATTGACACAACACAAAGAAAGCGCAATAAAATTGAGTAAAAGAGAGTGAGAGCGGAGTAGAGCGCGCAAGTGAGGGGAGTAAAGTGGAAGTGTAGTGACGTTTCGTTGCCATACTCCCTTTTCCATTGCCTTTTTGTTGTCGCTTTTTACTCCCTTTAGTGTTTACACTTGTTCGCTACTACCCTCCACACTTGCAACGCTCACTCTCTGTCGCATGACGTAGTTTGCCGTCGGCCTGTGCGGCTTCACTCATTTTCACTTCATTCTTGTATTTATAGCGCTTTGGTTTATTGATTCCGGCCGCATTTCGCATTGTTTCATTTACACTTTTTATCCATTTCTCGTTTGCCACATTTTTCCCCACTTTGTTGTTGTTGCAGCTCATTTATCCTTTATAACGTCTTTGTGTGTCAGTCTGAAGTCAGAGTTCACTGTTGGCCAACTCATACAAATGTGGAGTTGCTAGCGCCATACAACCCTGTGTAGTCACGGCAGCGCTGTAGTCGCGTTTTTCTATTCAACGGGTGCGGTCCTGCCTAGTATATATTGATATATAATAGTGACGTGCTTATATTGCATATAGTTTGTATTGAATTTTCAACAATCGATGTGAAAAACCAAAGATTCATTTAAAATTTAGTGAACTGTGAAAGGCTTACAATTTGTGACTCTTCGGTGATTAGCGAAGGTGTGTAATAAATAATACGAGTATGTGTTCCACAAGTTCAGTTCGAATTTTTTATACTGTAAGATGACTTAAGGTTAAAAAAAATTAAGCAAACTTTTTGTAGACAAGACTATTTGTTTAAAGCATTCTCCGAACTCTAACTAACCGATTGTTTATTTAAATAAACTTAACGATCGGCATCCTTGTATGGAAAGCTTTGTCCGAAGAAATTGGCACATATAAAATGAACGATCGAAATCAAGTTAGATTTTATTTTTATACCTTTCATGCTACAAAAAATGCAACTGTAAAGGGTACTATGGCTTCAAAGTGAATGTTTTTTCTTGTTATGACCTATTATTAATAAAAATATGACCCAAACAATAAGCCTTCCTCAAGTTCGGTCCAAAATTTTAAAATTCTAATACATATAATACATGTTCCTTAGTCTCAAAACAAATTATGTTAAAATCAGTAAAAAATTAGGTACTTTTTTCCAGCACACTACTTTACAGTTAAAGAAACATCTGAGCTCTATCCGACCAAGTTTGTTACGTGATTTCCTGGTTACGGAATCACGCGATTTTTCATAATTCCAAGAAATAACTTAAAAACGTCTCTATGTTTCCAGCTTGGAAACTTATCCGGTTTTCTATACGTTATCGATCTAGTATAAAAAAAATAGGATCGCACTGACCGCTATTTAATCGATCTTTTTAGTTCTAATTTTCGAGAAAGAAGCCCGTAGTACTACTATATACCTTATTAATTGTGGTCTACATTTATCTTATCGCAACAATTATTTGTTCGGAATTTTATCCCAAAATTTACGAAACAATAATTTGTTCGAAACTTTCAGATCTCTGCTTTACTTGTCTTTCACCAAACTCTTTCGAAATGAAGTCACCGTGTGTGAAACCTAATAAAGCTCCGCCAAATCTCCTACTTTTCAACGGTCAAATGAACCTTTTTTTAGAAATTGTTTTTGAAAATTGTTACTTAGAAAGTCTAAGTTATTATATCGATTAAAGCGGCGAAAAGTTTGATTTTCAAATGCTCAACAGCTGTAGAAATTTTCTGGAAAAGACTTCAAATTCGCTGTGAACAATATCTACAAATTTCAATGGATTTAGGGACCACGATAATTAGAAAAAAATTACTTCCAAGAGACCTTTTTGGTAATCAATTAAAGATAAGGCTTATGTCTATGAAAGTCAAAAGGACCGAATTTATACATTACATACTATACATTGAGAAATGCCATGCAGGGACGGACATGTCTTTAAGCAACGCATTAATATTTCTGTAAGTGGCCAGCTGTTTTAGCTAATTTGGTGGGAACACGGCAGGGATGTGATAAATTGAAGTTGGATTTCTTCAACTGACATGTTTTATATTTATGACACAAATCGGGAAACAGAAAAGATTTGAAGTGAACTTGTTTTTGGTTCTTTTACAAAATCATAAAAATTTTTTCTATTCGAATTTTTGAACTATATATTTTCACAGTTCTTCATAATTTTTAAAAAACTTTTAGGAAAGTATACTTTTAAAAATCAATTAGCACTTCGGAGCTTAGAAGGAGTATTTGTTATAAGAGAGGAAGAGAAAATCAGTAATACTACAGATATAGAGAATTTTCTAATTGGACCTCCTCCGGATTTCGAGGATTTACTTAGAATACTAAATGAACTAGCAGGAACTGCGTAAACGCAATGAGAAATTAATCAGTCAAAAATTAAGAGCTCTTTTCAGAGAGAGGGTGAGCGAGAAAGAGCCAGGGAGGTATGGATTAAAAAGGAGTGGTTTTACCCGAAAGTTTATTAAGAATCTGGCTGCTGGTGGTTATAATAAAATAATAAAATGGCGAACCTGGTACAAGAACGCATAATAGACGAGAATAAGAATAAGTTAGAAATTTTTTTTTTTAGCTTACGTGTACTCACATTCAAGTCAGGGAGACTTATTTCAAAAATAAAAAACTGCTTATAATAACTACCACATAATGCTGATATTTAAGGAAACCGATTGAGCTAATATCAGAAACATAGAATTAATTCAATTTGGTAAGTAGACCAGTAGCTCTTTTATACCCTTAACCCTTTCAGCCCCGAAGTTGCTTATAAGCAATCTCTATATATGTTTGACATCGTTTAAAAAGTCAAATACACAAAAACTTCTTTAAAATATACATCTTATAGATCAACTTCATGATCATGATTAACCGTTTTAGCCCCAAAGTTGCTTATAAGCAACTTCTATATATGTTTGACATCGTTTAAAAAGTCCTTTGGGGCTGAAAGGGTTAAAAGAGTATACCAAGTTCGGCGCGATGTTTTTTTACCCCAAAAAGGAACGTCGGAGACCTCATAAAGTATGTGTACAAATCATGTTGCGTGAGCTGAGTTACTTAGCCATGCGGCACGTGTCTCTTAGTTTATGAGATATTGATAGGAAATTTTGGTCACTCTCTTTTCTCCTAAAGAATCTGCCCATTTATCAAAACTGCCGATATAGAACCGCTATGCTATAGAAAGAGAAACATGGAAATCAAGTGCTTGTACGGAAAAGTTTTTTATTTGTCGAGAGATATTCAAGAAATTTGACAAAGAGTATGCTTCAAGGCATCGTCGCATTTTCTTAACAAATTCTTCAGATCAATCAAACTGATCTATCAAAATCATAATAGAGATCTATAATGATTTAAAAACATTTAATGCTGTGAAAGTGCACCTATGAAGAGTATTATGGCTTAGAAGCAGCCACACTTGACGCTTTTTCTTGTTATTCTGTAACAAAGATCTACACGCCTTAATCTAGCACTGGTTGATTTCAAAAAAAATATAATGTGTTCAAATAATTGCTTAACTATACCATTAGTGCTGAGTGCTGCGAAATAGAGAGTGCATAAAATTAATTTCAGAGTTGCTTTTACAAATATAAATACAGTTTTAGCCATAAACACTCTTGGGGATATGAAATATATACGTATATACTTGGCCGAGTGGCATTAAAAGACAGCGTGTCTGCAAGCTGGTAGGACATTTTAAGTTACCAGGAGAGAAAATGAAGAAGAATACAGGAGATATTTGAAATATGTACAATATATAAATTTTTAATATGTATATATGTATATATACATATATACTTTTCTATACGTAATGCTTACTAGCAACAACAATAAAGGACATAAATAGTCACAACAAACAGCGTAACAAAGCGCGACTAAAGAGTAAAAGTAACAGTAAAGTGACAAAGTAGCCAAGTAGTTGTTGTATGTGTATTGGTAATGCATACATGTAATGCTTGTAATGTAACGCATTGCATGTCAACGTTTGCCAATAAAAAGTTTTTTATAGCATTTCCTGTCGCTGTCGCAGTGAGTGCCTGCCAAAGGAGAGCAGGCGCTGGAGGGGCGAGAAGAAGCATGTGTCTTCTTTGGTTGGCGTGTGGCCAAAGTGAAATTCGCGCCCCTCAAATGAGATTGCATAGCGCTGGAAGATTCCATATAATGGATGGCGTCTGCTTGCAAGTGGGTGTGTGTGTGTGTGTGCGTGAAGAGCGAGGGTGCCGCCGCAGGGTGAGGTCATGTGTTGAGGTAAATAAATAACTTAAACTGCAATGTTGAAATGAATTTTTCGCATACTTCTACCAACGCTGCACTTGTGTGCGTGACAAATTTGGTGCGCATATATATGTGTGTGTGTGTGCGATGTATTGCTGACTTTTACTTACTTAGTGCATGGCTTTCTGCCTCATTAAACTGGCGCTGTGGCAAAAAGCAAAACGGTCTTCGAAAAAATTGAAAGCAAAAATCGTGCGCGATGAGTCATGCGGCATGCCACAAACACACATACACCCGAAAATAGTTGCCGGAGTTGCAAAGCAGCGTATAGGCCATAAAAGCCGGCGAGAAACTCGACAAATAGCAAATTTCTGTGTAGTTGGTGCTGTGAAGGCGTCAAGCAGCGTGCGCGCTGCAACTAAGCGCTGCAGTGGTGCCACATAAAGCATGAGCGCTGCTTATTTTTTCCGTTACAGCAAAAGTTTTACGACTGCTTCTCGTGACTTGTGCTATTGACAGACAGTTTTTTATTGCTTTTTTCGCTGCACTCTCATATTGGCGAGTAGACAGATAATGCAGGGTTCTGGCGCTCTTTAAAATTGTCGAGAAAAACGTAAAAGCATAGGACTTAAGCATTTAAGAAAGGATTTATATAGTATCATGAACGAAAGGCTTGTTTAGATTACTTAGATAAACTTTTCTAGTACCATAAGGTGTCTCAAGCAAGTTATTTTGAACAAATTGGACTAACGGCAGGAAGTGAAGAGGGAATTGTACAAGTATCAATAAAAGGCTTGGTATGACTGCTACTTCTGGTGCCAAGAAGTGACTCTAATCTAGCTTAGTGGACCATCTTCTTACCGTGTACAGCTTGACACCAATTCTCTTCGACTGTTGAAAAAAAAAAGCTCGGAGCATCGAGGAGAATTTAAGCTAATATGGTTACAAAATTAGTATCACACTGATATATCTTCAAAATATTCTCAAAGATTTCAGTACATTAGACCTCCACTGAAACGTTAACATAAGCAAAAATTATTTTAAGAATTGAGGATGAAGAAACCTATACAAAGTCACGATATTTGAGTCCTTTTAAAGGCGACATATTGATACCACTTCTCTCTTGGCATAAAGAACTATGAAGTTTTATTGTATTGACTCTACAGCTATGTTTTCTACCTGCTTTAATTTCGCTACATGAGTCCATTTAACTTTTAGACTCGTCTTAAAGATATGAAGTGAGAACTTTTGGATTCAAAAAAGCTTGCTGAAACGAATATGTATTTTACTCGAACAATAGACGCCTTTTGAACGAATTATTTATTACTTTGGTATTCCTAAATTTATCAAAGTCCATTCTACCGACTCTTTCGGACTAGTTAGTGCTTTTCTAAGCTTCTAAGCTTTGCCGAAAATACTTCAAAAACATGGAAAAACGTGTTTGCTTTTTGTATTAGTAGCAGCCCATGTCTTCGACTCAACTTTCGGCGTGGTGAAACCATTAGAAGATAGTCACTGTCTGCACTTATTGCGCAGATAGACAACCGAGAGTTTCAACTTTAGTGTTGAGTTTTTTTAGTCGAAGAGACCGAAACCCAAGTCGCCGTCTTCCTCGGACTCCGACACCTCCTGTTTGGCTTCTTCCTTCTTTTCGGCAGCAGCGCCAGCACCAGCAGCAACAACTTTGAGTGTAGGTTAAGTTTGTTTATGGTGCTGATTCCCGCGGCATATACCACGAGGATTAAGCGGCTGAAATGTTGAACCTTTCTGGTGTCAAAAGCTCCCATATATGGACCAAAAGATTCTCACGTACTGAGGAAGCTCTTTGAGACTATTAGAAAAGCGTTAGCCATATTGATTTTACCTTTCATACAGGTACCAAGCCATGTTATGGTTTAAACCATGCAGCGTATCGTACTTGAACTTTTGGTTGTACGAATACCTCATGTATGTCTTTGGTAAGCGATTCCTTGACGTAACCTAGCTTTACTAAAGGTGCCAGCTAATTTTCGCTATCATAGTGCGGACTTCTACAGCTTTCCGCGAGCTCCTAACTCCATTCTTTGAGTTATGAGTAATAGTGACTTTTGAGAATACCGCCCTATACTACTTAGTCACTTAATCCGATTTCAACCTCAGCTCTAAATGGCCAACTCGTTAATTTCCAATCCTCCGAATGAGTTCTTTGCTTTTTTTCTTTGTCTCCTAAAGTTATGCTTCATTTGGTTATTTCTCTTGCTCCACCATGCAACAGTAGAAATCTCCAAAGATTCATTGGCCATTTGTAAATGCATGAAATTCTCTTTCATTGTACTTTTTCTCTAATTTTTCCACTTGCAAAATTGTCGTGGGCCATTTGTTAGCCTGCTGCCATAGACATCGTCTTCCAGCAACGACACCATCGTTGATCTTTGTCTGCTACGACGAAAGGCACTTAATCGCACAGCGTGTCAGGTAGTCAGTCGGTGAGGCGGGTAGTCAACAAGTAAGTCGGGGAGGCAGCCAGTGAGTCTGGCAGTCTGTCAGCCCGTTATTTAGTCAAGCAGCACTGTCAGTCAAACAGCCTTGCTATACAGCGCAGCAGTGCGTCGAACCGGCCGCCAACAAGTCAAATCGCAAGTGAGACCATAACTCGTCTTCTTTTAGCACTTTGTCGTGCTTACAAAGTGTGTATGTGTGTATATATTGGGGCTCACTGCGTTGACTCACGTTTTCCAGCTGTACGCTGTCGTCAAGCGCGCGGCTGCATGTCAACCCGCACGGGACCTCGCACAGCTGTCGTACAAAAGTTCGCTGCCGCTGGGATTTTCATTAAGCTCTGCAGGCGCGTCTCTCTGCTCGCTTGTAGCCGCAGTAGTGCCTACAAGATGTCAGCTGCTGAAATGAGTAGCAATTCTAGTAATAAATAATTCTGCACACATAAATATATGCATGCATTAATGTATCGGCTACACGACTCTTAGAAATCTAAAGTTAATGCAAAGCTTGTGGCTTATTGCTCTCAGTATGTGGCTGTGTGTGAGCCACTGCTGGTGTACAAATCTATATTTGCTCATCCTACAGTCGACTTATGTAATCCTCTGCTTATGCCCTTTGTGCTTTTTTCTGCCATTTTTGCCTGCCAGTTCGGTCTGTTGTTTGTTTTGCTTTTGATTGATGACTTCAGCTATTTTTATGCGCCCCCATAGCACCGTTGGCTATGCCTCAACTCGCATCGTCGCAAAATTTCACCAGAACAATCAGCCACGAAAGACACATGGCAAAACAACTGCAATTGCCAGCAGATATAGGCGGGTTGTGGCATTTCAAAATAAATTATGGACAGCCCAATATGCAGTTGGCGTTGAGGGAGTTGTGTCGATACTAAAATTTGCTGGAATAGATGTGGTTTCATCCGGTTAAGCGAAGACTGAACATATTGGACGTTACAGAATAACAAAATTAATGTGAAAGCTCCAAAAACTTTTCATCGTTTGGATACGAAAACTGAACGGTACAGAATATCAAAGAAATAACAAAGCTTAAAAAAGCTCAATGAAATGACTGTGGATCTACAGGGAGTATAAAATTTAACCACAAATTATATTTTATTGGAACTGAAATTATTTTGGGACATTCTGAACAACATTTGACATTTTTTTCTGAAGAAAAAGCTTGACCAAAAGCTTTATGATAAAAAAAAGAAACAATAAACCAA
Organism: Bactrocera dorsalis; assembly: GCF_023373825.1. Taxonomy (NCBI): domain Eukaryota; kingdom Metazoa; phylum Arthropoda; class Insecta; order Diptera; family Tephritidae; genus Bactrocera; species Bactrocera dorsalis. The sequence goes on along the minus strand of NC_064306.1, from coordinate 10,341,982 downwards.
AAAAAAGCTTCAGACAGTTTTAAAATTGCTATATACCGAATTTATTTTTGAGAATATAGAGTGATATATAGAGCTTTTATGCTGTGAACGTTGTTTCATAAGCTTAAAGCACTTTCATGCTCGAGAAGCATTTAAAAAAGTGGAAGCTCTTATCTTAAGAAAGTCAGAAAGCGGCTGAGAAAATTGTTTCTTAAGCTTAAAGCACTTTTATGCTGCAGAAGCTTTTAAAAAAGTGGAAGCTCTTAACTTAAGAAAGTCAGAAAGCGGCGAAAGAGATTAAAATTCTCAACGCTGAAACAATATTTTTGAAAAATGAAATAGAATTTTAAATTTGAGTTTTTATAAAGCAGTTGTGAGGTGAGAAAAGTTTACTCGGTACGGTGAAGGATATTACTCAGAGATCACAATTTTTCGCCATTTAATCCAATGATCTTTAGATCAAGCTTGGTTTATTACAATTTCTGATTGTTTGTTGTCAGATTAAGCTTTCTGCAAAATGTCGACAAAAAGCTTAATATTGTCGAAAGCTTGGCGGAAACTTTCAAAAAAGATGATTTACGGTTCAGAGAGTATGGAGAACATTGTCATTGTGTAGGTCTTGTGTTTAATTTAAGCGTCTCACTGAAAGTTGAAAATTTGTCGAGAGCAGTTGTCAATAGGCAAAGGTTTTCGAAGAAGTTTCTTATGAGCTTTCAGTAACCGGTCGCAGCTCGCTTAAAGCTCGGAAATTTGTTTCTCGATGTAGAATATTCCGAACGGAATTTTTCTTAATCTAAGAATTTTACTGAAAGTTTGCAAATTTTTCGAAAGTAGTCGTCACTTAGTGGTGAAAAAATCTTCTTATTAGCAGCCAGCAGCTGGTCGAAGCTCGCTTAAAGCTTGAAAATTTCTTTTTCGATTAAGAATATTTCGAATGGAATTTGTCTTAACCATTTTGTTGAATAAAATTTGAAATATAAATCTACAAATGACAACAATTCTTCAGCGCAAAAGCACAATTAAGCTCAAACACTTATTTTAAGCAGGAAAATCAAAGCAATTAATTCTCTACTTGCGCTCCAATAATTCAATTCACCGCAAGACATTCATAATAAATCTCGCTCATTATTCTTCCTTTGTCACACAGAAAAGTTGAGTGCATAGCAAAACACACGACCAGAAGACGAAGACGTAGAATAAATTAAAAAGAAGCACACGAAACAAATAGAAGCTGCCAGCCATTTCCAACTGCGCCTCATTAACAATATTCAATAGCGCACATTTTCTTTGGCACCAAAGTAAAGCAAAAGCCGAAAGAAAGGCCAAGGGGCCGAGATACCGCTTAGAATTCGGCAAGTGCGTGCAAAACTATGTTGGAGGAGTCTGCCACTAGCTAACACTCGCCACCATTGTCAGGGCCAAAAAAAAGTATGAGAAGAAAAGTAAAAAAGAAAGAAAGGACTCGAGAACTCGGCTCGGAACGCTTGGCACTCGCCGCAAATGTGAATTGTTCGCATGTCATTTCGCAACACCAAGAACGGCGGCAGCCGTGACAGTGCCAACAAGCACACAAGCCGCAGTCAAAAAGAAACCAAAAAAAAAAAAGAAAGCAACAACAAGAGCACTGTTGACAAAATTGCCAGCAACCATGAGTCGGCAGTCGTTGGCGCTGGTGGCAGATCAAAGCCAGCGTTAGCTAGTCTATGTGCGAGCCGAGTGTAGTCGGCGCCGCCACAGTGTCGTCATCATTGTCATTAACAGCAACAGCAACAGCAACAATAATGGAGACTATGAAGCCCATGAGTGTTCTTCGCACACATGCTCAACAGCAAAGTCCTCTGTGTTGCTCATCATGCACATCATCATCAACCATACCGCAGTACCGTTTGCGCCGCCATACGTCTTAGGTGCCGTTGCCACTCCCTTTTTTGTCGGCGTGGCGTTCGCATGTTCGTTGTGTGGCGGAAATGCTTTCGTGTATAAATATAAATTTGCATAAATACAAATGTATGTTTGTGTGTGGAAGCTTTAAAGGCTTCGTCTAGGTGCAAGAGATTCGCCTTGACTTCTGGCTCACGTTTGCTGGCGCTGGCGGTCTCTTACATATGCATTTGCACCGTGAACTTTTATGAGCATTTGTAATTTTCACAATTTCGCAAATGCAAGCAAATTGTGTAATTAGTTTGATTAAGAAAAATTAATTGCCAAAAGCACATCATTTATGCCAAATTGTTTGGAGAGTGGAGAAAGTTGCTTTGTGATGCCGTCAAAAATTTAGAAAGCTTTTTAAGTTGGAAAAAAGCTTAATGGTTGAAAAAAAAGTTAACGGAAGTTTCGTTTTTTAAGTTTCCTTATATGTGTACCTAGTTCAGTTTCCTTTTTGTGACACAGTTATGTAAAGAAACATTATGGAAAGTTTGGAAAGCTTGAAAAATTTGAAAAAAGCTTTGAAGTCGAGCAAATTTTTATTACGAGGTTTGTTACTGGAAATTGACTCAGCTTCACATCCTTTTGTGGTATAAGAAACTTCTTTAGCTTTTAAAAAATTGAAGTCCTGAAAGCTTTTAGTTAGCATAGTTAATGTATTATAAATAAAAAAAGATTTTCTAAGCCAAAAGAATACGCACAGTTCCTATCGGTGTAGCAGAGCAAAAGCTAGTAAGATGCTTTGTGATCAAAGTTTAGAAAGCTTTCATAATTTAAAAAAAAGCTGTCGTGGGTGAGTAATTCATCAAAGGGATATTCGGTTTTGATTTTTTTTTTGTTTTTTACCAAACTTCGGTACCTCTTTTTGTTGTTCTATTTGCACTTATAAAGCTTCCGGTCGATTGATTGACTTAATGAGAAACTTTCCAATTCAAAAAAACAGTGAAACTTTTAAATTCGATCAGCAGCGTAATAGTCAAAAAAAGTTGAAAGTGATTAATGAAGCTTTAAAATCCATAAAGCTTTGGAAACGTGCTTAAGCTTATAATTTGAACAAAGTGTTAACAGGATAATTGTATTTTCCAGACTTGGCTTTACCTTGTTTTGAGATAATCCTTGATAGTGAGTTGGAGTTTTAACACTACGTACCTCAGACACTTTAAATTTTACCATAGAAGCTCAAAATTGTTTACACTTTCTCATGAAAGCTGTCTTGTGGATGATAGCCTTAAAGAAACGTAACAATAATAAAAGCACCACAGAAGTCGCTATCAATCCTGCTTCGTAAAGCTCATTAAAAATTGCTGAGAAAAGACAGGAGAGGATCTTGTATATCAAAGCAAAAATAAAGGTTCTTAGAATTCTTATTATAATTAAGTCAAAGCGAAATTTTAGCAAGTCTTATGATAAGGTTAGAATTTACCAAGCTTTGACAACGAAATTACCTTAAAAGATGCTAAAATATAAAACATATTTTGAGCTTTCACATCAAGAACACCGAGATGACAGCGCCCCTTAAAAATCTGTACCAGAGAGTTAATGGAAAAATTCTAAAAAGACTAAAGGAGTCCCAGACCCCGTATCAAATCTCATCAGAACTGGCAAGTAAAAACTTTATAGTAAGAAATCAACGGTTATAGCAGTACGTTACTTCCGATTTCTCCGAGTCAACCACTTAAATATATCGCCTTAAGAGTCAACTGGTTAGATAAGTAAATGCCTTGTTGATAGTTAATGCGTCTAACCTCAAATACTACAGCAGTTCTTGAAAATCTCTCCTACTCCAGTATTTTCCGACTAGATTCTCTATTGTATTCTATTCAATTTATTCAAAAAAATTAAAGCCAATATCTAGAATACTTTACAAATTAACATGACGAGTATTGGATCATTTAATCTCACAGAAGCGCTCAGATTTAGACTTTTAATCTAAAATCCTGCACGAACTAACCAAGCTATCTTTCAATCACTATTTCTAAGTGCTGAGTATGATCCGGTCAGACTACAATTAACGACAAGACTCTCTGCTGTATTCTAGTATTTAAGTTCAATTCCTAGAATACTTGTAAAAGAAACATGGCGAGCGTTGTATAAGTTAATCGATCAGAAGGGCTCAGATTCAGAGTTTTTAACCCGACATCCTCCACTAACAAAGTTATCTTTGGGTAATTACTTCGAAGTTGGGAGTGTGATTCAATGAGAGATCGTTCGAGAATAGTTTTTCAGTGTAGAAGGGCCACTCGAGTATTTCAACGATAACAAAAATATTTATAAACGGTCTCAACTCTTTAAAGATCTTGTAGTTTTCGGTGGTATATCGTGACAAGTATAAGGAAGGACACCAAAAATACGGGATTGAATAAAGTTGGTTTAATAGGTATTCCTCAACCTTTTTGTGATGTAATTAAGTTGTTTACTAAGGAAAAAACTTATTCTCAAAGACTTTAAAACTTGAACTGAGTATTTGAAAGTTTTTTAAAAGGAACTGCAAGCAGATAAGTATCTCAGAACTCAAAACTTTCAACTCAGAAAAAAGCATACAAATACTTTTTTGAAGCACTGTAGCCGATCTTATACCCAACACCATATTTTTTTGGTTTTATTTTCTTTCAGGCAAATATATCTTCTGTTAGTCATGTAAGTCATATGTATCTTCTCAGCAGCTCATTTATTCACTCGCCCGCATTTGTCTGCAACCATCCAGCTGCGTCTTCATTTCCATTCCTTTGCTACATTTACAACTCGTTGTTTGCTGAAAGTGCTATTTATAACTTTTACTTCAATTTAATTGCGAAATTTTATGGAAACATACATAATTATCTTTTTTTGTTGTTTAACATGAAGCGACGCCAAAAACGCGACGACGCTCAAGCTATTTTTGGTAATGTCTACGCCAGCATTAGCACTGAGGGAAGTAAACTTTTTGACAGGTCTTATTGAGAGAAGAGTAGCAGTTGGTGGAGGAGGGGAGAGTGAAATTCGGTGTTATAAAATAAATAAACTCTGCTCGTTGGAGAATGAAAAATTTTATATACGAAAAATTAAGTGTTTTCAAAAAAATATATATGTACATAAGTATATATACAATATATGTACTTAAATATATACAATGAGACTTTGAAACTCTGTGCTCTCTGCATTTTACGTATTGCTCTTGACAATTAATTATTTGTAGTTATTGATAATAGTAATCATTATAAAGTGTAATGAGTACTGAAATATGTGATTATCTAAAAATAATGTTTATTAATTGTAGTGGTTATTGCTAGTAATCACTACTAATTGTATTATTTATTGACAGTAATCACTTGAGTAATGATTACCGATAAGAGGAAGTTTCTTAAATGATTTTTATAAGTTGCGAAAAATTCTAATCATAATTGTGCTAAGTTGTAAAATTTGTATTACGATATAATTAAGTTTTTTTAAATAATGAGTACTAATAGTAATCATTGTGAATTTTAGTGTTATTAACAGTAATACATATTAAACGGAATGATTATTAATGGAAATCATTATGAATTGTAATGAGTATTAATGGTAATCGGTATTCCATTATTCATTGATATGATTACTAATGGTAATCACAAAGAATTCTAATGATTACTAATGGTAATCAATATCCCTTTATTCATTGAAATGATTACTGCATGCAAAGGTTATTATATGTAATGGATTATAACAGTAGTCTTCATTAACTGTAATGATTACATTAATGATTATTAATTGTAATTATTACCGATTGAATTTTTTTTTTTTCAAAAAAGAGAAGTAATAAAATTCTTAAACGTATTAATTACTAATATTCATTAATGGTAATGATTATTAGTTTTAATGATTACTTATATAATTTTTGTTCAAATAATAAAATTAAATCTCAGCGTGTCTTGCGTTTACTTATAATTACATAATTTTAATTACCATAACAGTTTAGAAACCAAGCACCCTGTATAAAATTGTAATTTCTGTGTTCATAAAAAGCGCAGGCATAATTTAAATATTTCTTAATTTCATACACACCGACAATATTGTCCTTAACGACTACTTTTTCTGCAAATCATTTAATCTTATCGTCCTATCGCGCCACGATATGGCATTGTGACTATCCATATAAAATGCTGACAAATTTTATTATGCTGTATTTTCATATAAACGACACTTTTTCCGACATTTACTAAATATTATGTATGCATACCATGACAAAGGTTATTAGAAACGCACTGAGCGTAAACGGGGTGTAACAATAAAAACAATGACTTTGTTTACCCAGCCAAGGAAATTCTCAGCATAATACTCGTATCGCTTGGCTATGCTTCTTTGATTTTTTGTTGTTGTGCTTTTGTGTTTTTGGCACTGTGGTCGCAGCTCCTTATTGTTAGCTGTTTTGCCGCTGGTCATAATGTTAACTTAGTTAACTTACACTCGCCGGTAAGAGTTTGCCTTCAAACGACTTGGTCTCGTCTGCTACACACCCTTTGTGGGTATTTTCCTGCTTGGTTGCCATGCTTTCGGTTATTTGCTTAGTTGATGAGTGATCGTTTGTACTAAGTGAACAAATAGCGGCGACACGGTACTAAATATGTTGCTTTTTGTTAACCTTAAATAATGGCGGTTATTGTATATACATGTTGTTATTTTTGTAGTGTAGTTTTTCGAAAATGCGTGAAGGTGAGCGGCGAGCTTGAGACTTGATTGCAAGTTGTAAGTGACATTCCTTTCACTATAAACTCAAAAACAATAAATTTTCATAATTTTTTTGAATATTGTGGTGGTGAGCGGTTGTTAGCGTCGAGTTTTAGTTGGAACAGAACTATTTTGTTATATAACTTCCTTCCACGGATTCTTAGTTTAGTCTTCAAACTTCGAATTGTATGTGCCTCGGCTCTTATTCACTGAATCAATACAGCTTTACTTACAAAAACGAGCTTCAGCCGAGTCGCACTAGGAGCCTACTATTTTTCTCAAATTGCTTTACATAAGTATTTACTAATTGACTGAAAAATATTGTAATCAACATTCGCTTATTTTTGGGTTCGTTCATTGCTGGACTCGTAAGTTCAATTATATTCAATTTAAACGCTGAATCCTAATGTAAAATTAAAAATTACTAATTGAGTTAATTAAGGGGTATCTAGGTATCTAAGTTGTCTTGAATACTATTCAGTTAACAACTTGAATAAGTTTGTTGGCAGTTGTCTAGATTTCTAAGTATATATTCTAAAAACTTGTTAATTGAGTCAATTATGGAATAATGTAATTATGAAAAATCGAAAAGCGCATTAAAAAAAGTAATTATCAAAGTATCTGCACCAATGCCAAATAGTTAATTATTGAGTGGTCTGCACTAACACTAGTAGAAGCAAAAGTTGTAATTGAATCAATTAAGTGGTGTCTTAATTGTCTCTCTTGGGACAGCATCTTATCTAAAATAATTAAAAATTATTCACACTAAAAGATAAAGAGAAATTGTCAATTGAGTGTATTAAGTCAGTATCTATTCAGAAAATAATTTAATTAAGTTAATTACAAATTGTTTAGGCAAACATCAAAAGCTGATATAAGCTTATATAGCTTTTTAAATTGAGTCAACACACTACACTTATACCAATTAAGTCAATTAGCAAGTTGTCTTCACTATAACTGACAGATGAAATTTTCATTAATGGTTGTCTTTTTGTCTCAATTAAGACAGTACTGTTATTAAAAACATTAAAAAGTTATTTACGTTAAAAGGTATAGCAGAAATTTGTTAATTGAGTCAATAAGGTGGTATCTAAATTGACGGAGATCCCATTAAGATGGCGTTTTAATTTAATAAATATCGTACCGCTTACATATACCGGGTAATCCAAGTAGAAGTACTTTTTTCAAAAGCCTTTTTTTGACATATCGCGTGTGATTCGCCTCAAGCTGTCATGTTATTATTGTTCAGTATTGTTTGGCATTTTATCATAGAAAGACTTTCGTCTGACTATAAATTATTTGTTGAAAAGTTATTAATTGAGTCAATTAGGAGAGTTGGGACCATTTAGATAGTATCTACATTAGGTTAATTAGATAATTGTTTACAGAGATATTAAAATTTGAAAGAATGTTAATGAAGTCAATTAAAGGAATACCTCCAACGTTCGTTACCTAAAGTACGGAGTGGTTATATAAAAATCTTTCACTGGCTTAGGTTATAAATATATTGTATAGCGGAACCGAAAAGCATGTGCAGGCAGTAAAGGATCATATGACACTTGACAAATTTTCTTTTAGGTTATAAATATTTTTATTGATATTATTATTTATATATTTATATTTTTATTATTTATATATTCATTATGTTTATTATTATTATTTTTATTTTCCAATGGAAATTAAGAGCCTGTACTCTGAAAATCTTTAAAAAAAAATTATTTAAAATTATAAAATAAAGGGTGTGGAAAAAATATTAAGGAAACATTAGACATATAAAATCAATAGTATATATACATGGTGCTCAGTAAATTATTATTATTTTTTTTTAATTTTTTTTTAATTCTCCATTGCTTAAGAGACATTTCTGCAAGTTTCAAAAAAATTTGTTTAAAGTTATAGAACACAGGGCGTGTCAAAAATAGTTTTTTATAAAAAGATTTGCATTTAAAATTATAAAATACAGGTTGTGCCAAAAATAGTTTTTTTTTCAAGAAAAGTTTAAATGCACAAAAAATGTAAAATCAAAATCACAATATACAGGGTGTTCAATAAATTATTATTATTATTATTTTAATTTTCAAATGGAGTTTAAAAGACTGAATTCTGAAAAAAAAAATTATTTGAAATTTTAAAATACAGGGTGCGCCAAAATGCTCTTTACACTTCCAAATATTGATAAAAATATTGAAAACTAATATATTGGGTTGTCAAAAAAGTCTTGCGGCATTTTTATTGAATCAATTCGTGTGGCACCCATACATCGAGCGTCTTAGTGACTTCAAGCTTCTTCAAATGGTTTATAACGGTCTCTTTCGCCAACTAGCGAATATACCGCAAGACTTTTTTGACAACCCAATATAATAAAATATGTATGCGGAATTCAATACTTTTTGGATATATAAGAGGGTACTATTGCTACACCCTGTATTCCATTTAATATTTATTTCTGCAGCAACCAGATTTTTGTTTATTCTAATTATTTTTTAAAATTTTACATACTTTATTAATATAATAATTTTTTTTTTTCAGATTTTACGACTCTTGGTGAACTTAAGAAGCCAACAGCTGTTTAAAACAACAAAAGAAAACAAAAAAGTGCAGAAAAATACAAAAATATTTATGCTTAAAATTAAAAATCTATCAGTCAAACTGCACGTAAATAATATTTAAAACAAAAAAATAAAAATACAGTTATTAATGAAAATATAAAAAAAAAATCATTGAAGTATTTACAAGTCCGCAGCAAAGCAATGCAAAACTATAAAAAATAAATATTGAATTAATGAAAATTATAAATATCATACAGCGCCAACTACATACGAAAACAAATTAAAAAAATTATTGCAAAAAATAAATTGAAAATTTCTTATTGCAAAAAGTAAAGTTTTAAAGCTTGTGAAACACCCTGTATAACAGTCTAAATAACTATTAGTTACAAAACCAACTAAACAATAAATTAATTTACTTGTAAACGTTGCATTTGCAACTGTGTGCAACGAAAACCAAATAACAACAAAAAACTTCACTTTCAAAAACTCTTCAATTTATTAAAAAAAAGCCAACACAGACTAACACACAAGCAACAGAAGTGCTAAATAGAATTTGCAACTCACGCGCTTTTCCAATTTCCTTTTGTAAACGTTAAGCAGCGAGAGCACATACATAAAAACAACAACAACAAACAGCGCGAGCAACAACTGCATAGACAAAGTGGAGTCGCGCGTCACAATTTGCAGGCAACAACAAAAAACTGTAAATACAAATACAACAACTAAATTAAGTGCAGAAAATTTTGCGCGCTGCTAGAATTTCGAGACGAAGCGCTGCAGTCGTGTAAGAACGTCAGTCAGTCAACGACGGCGCTTGCCACAAGTGACTCGCAGCAGGAACCGCTAGGCTGCAAGAAGTATTTGAAAAAAATCAGTGTAGAAGCGCGAAGTTAATAATTGGAAAAGTATTTGAAAACTGTTTACGAATGGATTTTTTATAAAATTTTTAAGCATTTCTGCGAATGTGATTTAGTGCGTACTTGAACCCGCAAACTAGCCAAGACACATACCAGTTAAAGTAAAACGCCCCCTATACAACCAAAAGCTAAGAAAGAAAAGACTGATTTTGAATTGAAACTTCCAAGAAGTACTCAAATCAAAGAAAACGTGTGCGTGTAAGTTGAGTGTTGAGCACAGCGCCGAGCTGAAGCTTTAAAATCGTCGAATTGTGTGGTTTTCAAAACAACAACAATTCACGCTGTGTGTATATCGAGCAGGTTCCTGTTAAACAGTAGCAAAAAAAAGTGACGAACTTGAAAGGAAATAAAAAAACTAAAAGCTGAACTCTTAAAGTCTAAAACTGATCAAAGCAAAAACTACAGGGATACAAACCAAACCGGTAAAACTAAAATATTGAAATTGGACTCACTGACTTGCAAACACATTTGAAGTTACCGCTGCGCTGCTGTTGTAGCGCCACAATTGTAAACGCGTAGCGCCAACGAGTACCGAAAACAAAAAATCCAAATAAATCCCGAGAGCCGACTTTAGCGCGCCACCCACGAGACGCCACAAACCATGGCCAACGGCAACGGCAACAATGCCAGCGTCGCCGCTACTAATGGCGAAGGCAACGGCTTGGCAACCAATGGCGGCACAACCACAACTACGACCAATGGCACTGGCACAACGGTGGCCGAGCACTTGAATGGCGTTGGCGCTGAGAGCGCCGTAAATACCAATACCGGCGGTGTAGCGGATGCTTTGGCAGCCGTGGGCGCAGCAGCTGGAGCAGGCGATGCAACAGATAATGGTGTGGCTGGTGATGGTGGCGGTGTTGGTGGTGGTGTTGTTGGTTTGGGCGGTGCCGCTTCCACCTCATCTATGGGCGGCGATGATGCTGGCACCGATGCGGGCGCCAGCTCATTGCCCCCGTCCGAAGAGGCGGGCGGTCGTCCACCACTCGATACAGCTTGCTCTGATGGCGGTGGCGGTCCATCGAGTTTGGGCGGTGGCATGGTTGGGCCACCAAGTCCACTAACCGGTTGTTATTTGCTGATCGTGCTGGGTGAGCCACATTCGGAGGAGCATAAGGATAATATATTGCAGCATTTGTTGAAGGGTGAGTATTGCTTAATCGAAACGATTTGTATATTTGATATGAATGAAACTATCAAGTACTCGAAGAAAGTGCTGAGTATTTAGATGCTTTGAAGTCTCTTTGGCAATCCACAGTTTTTATTAAAGATTTCCGATCAACGTAGTATATCGTACAAGGGGTCGAACAATATTCGATGCTTAGAGTCTTCTTACGACTGATAAACCTTTTTGACTCGACTGTGTACCTGCTAATAATGTAATCAGTGATACTACTGAAAGAGTCCATTTTGTGAGCTTTTAAAGAAAGCTTCCAAGCTAGTTGTACTTTAAGCTCTACTCATATCGAGACTCTAAGAGATTGATGGTTGGTTCAACGATATTTTATAGGAGTTCTCCATAATTTGCTTTATTTTGAGATTAACTGGGTCTTTAAAATTAGCTAAAATGCAACTCGAAAAGAAAATTTAAGATCTTGATTTCGCGGTTTCCATATAGAATTTTTGTCTATAAGAATTCATAAAATGACAGCTTTAATTAGTCATTTATATTATTTCTCTGACATTATGAATTCAATAAAATCACATTTCCAAACCACAAATCACTAAACTCGAAGCAATGCTTCATCACATTTCTATTAGTAAGCTTTTCTTTATATAATTGCAAGAAATTTGCAATGTATGCAAGCATGTCAATTCTTTATGACTAAGCCAACGTAATGGAAACACGCGCAGAATTTTCTTTTCGCTATTTTCTAATTGCATTTTTATTGTTATTGCTCTTATTTTTACTTTTTTTCTCCAATTTAATGTATGCGTTAAAAAGAAATGAAAATGAGTAAGATTAAAGATACGAAATTGGAGCAATGGTACGAGTTATTTTGTATAATTTATTCTCAAGTGCGTGGTTTGTAAATTATGTAAGCGCACGCAAATGTTAAAAAAAATAATTCAGCTTCAGAGAAAATGAAGCAATTTTTGGCGAAAAGGCGTAAAATAAAAAAAATTAAGTTGCTGAATACCTTGCTGAATAGCTGAATACCTTGCTGAATAGCTGAATACCTTGCGGAATAGTTGAATATGTCAACAAACGTTAAAATTTAGTACTTTACCACAGGTTATTTTAAAAACTTGATTTAAACAATTTGCTGAATGTTTAGTGTATTAGCTGCATACGGAAAGACATTTTATTTGAGAATTTGACTGCAAATACTGAAAGAAGATCCATCTATTTGGTGAAATAGTATGTTAAAGTCATGAAAGTTTTAAGAATAGAGTAGCTGAATACGTTGCTGAATTACTGTTTGTGGTTGTTTTAGTTAATTTTTATAATAACCCTGAATTAGTGATTGAATGTTTGGTAAATGACTACATAAATTAGTAATTAGGCAACAGTAGTTTAATGTAAGCTACTTGGTAAATTTTTCATTCTAAGAATTTTGCTGAATAGCTGATTTGATATTTATTTGCTTACTTCCCTTATGAATTACAAGAACATAACAGAAATAAGCGAAACTGAATACGCTACCTTTTTACAACGAAATTTATTAATACTGTAACTCACTAAATCTTCGCTGAAACGTCGTTGCTGTCCCGATGTCATTGAGACTACTTTCTTAAAAACAATGTCTTATTGCACTTGTTTCAAAATTATGCGAATTGTTCTTGCTGGGCATAGTTATTTAAATTATTGGTTGACAGCATCTAATTTTTGGTTAAATGAGTTGCTGAATAATGTTTTTATTAGCTGAATACAAGTTATAAGCAAATTTTTAATTTAATTATTAATAATACAACACATTAATATACAGCTGAATATGTCTATAGTGTGAATAAATGAAATTCAGCAGATTCTGTTTTTATTACGACATTTACTTATCATGTAAGTCACTAAACCTTAACTGAATTAATTAGCATTTAATGAAAAAACTTTACAATTGCCATTTTTTTTACTGCCGTAATGGTTATAAAATTTTAGGCTTAAATAAGTTGCTGAATATTGTTTTTATTAGCTGAATATATGTTATAAGTGAACCACAAATATTTTCTTTCTAACTTTTCCGAAAATATTGAATGTTTGACTATGGTATTTGTATGAGCTCATTTCCAATGACTTACTTTACTTACTTAGAAGGCTTATAAATGTTGAAATTGGCAGCTGAATATGTTGGAATTGTTAGCTGAATACTTGATAATGCTAGAATTTGATTTATAAAGTTGTCAACTTGTGAAAAAGTAGTTATTAAAATTTTGCTGAATGGCTGAATTACTCTAAATAACATATAATTAAATATTAAATTTTACTTTAGATTTCTTAAATAAATGTTCTACTATCGTGAGTTTTTAAAGAATATTCAGCTAGTCACAAAGCATGAACATGACATCTACTCAAATATTGGCTTATAATGCGAATTATTTCAGCTGAATAAATGTTGTATCTCTTTTTTATATATTTTTTTACTCATATAAAGAACTCAGCACCTAGCTGAATGAGCTAATTATGTGCGCTGAATATATTATTTAATTATAATTGTGATTAGCTACTTAAGAAGTATCTATACTTTTTTATAATTTTTTTCTCTTATAAAGAATTCAGCATCTAGCTGAATGAGCTAATTATGTGAGCTGAACACAGTACCTAATTATAATTGTGGTTAGCTGCCTAAGAAGTGTCTACCATTTTTTGCTGAATAGCTGAATTACTATAAGCAATGCTTTTCAACGCTTTTTTATGGCACATACAGTAGCACTGCTGACTCACTGACTTATCAACTTACTGCCAGTAGCTTTTACATGCATCTTTCTTATTATTATTTGTCTGATTAGCCGTTAACTGTTTGCTCAATGCTTTATCTTGTCCATACATATGTCAGTGCCACTTCTTCTTTCTAAAATCACACCTCTACTTCTAGCTTCGCTATTCCAATTCTGCAGCGGTTATCTACCTGTCCATACAATACAAGACTCTTTATCAATTCTTACGACCTACACAAACACACACACAAGGGCATTCAGCATAGCGCAGCTCATCTGCTCTTGTGTGCTGCTCTTGTGTGCTGCTCTTGTTCTTCGTGTTGTGCGCACGCGATGCCAATTATTCAAGCGTTAAAAGTTTCTATCAAAGCCGCTGCATTGCAGTCAGCCAGTTGGTCAGTGTGGCCGTTAGCCAATTAGCCACTTCAGTTAGTCAGCCAGCTGTTCAGCGCGCTTACAGCACCATGTACATACATACAACAGTGTTGTGGATGCTTTTGATTGCTTTTTATATAATTTTATGATTTCATTTTATTTTTATTTTTATTTTTATTTTTCTTCTTATTTTCTTATTTACTTAGTTTCTGTTCTTCTTCTTAGTACTTACTTAGACTCATGTCTGACTTACAATTGGTTTAACAATTTCTAATGGATTCTTTTGTTGGTTAATTGTGCGGCTGCCGCCGAGTTAATAACATTTTTTGTTTATTTGTTTTTTGCTTATTTGTTTTGGCAAACTTGTTTGTGTGTGTTTGTAATTTGTCGGAAAATTGAGGTTGTAAATTTTTGGCGTGAAACCACGAAGCATAAATTGTGTGGTTTCTAGTGTTAATTGCAAAATGAGACGTCGTAAAAGGAATTCGAACAATATAGTTCTTGACCAGCGGTAAATTAAAGAAAAGTGGATGTTGAAAAGTTAGAGATGCAAAACACATATAGCTTTACACTGCTGATCAAGAGTAGGTGTATATTTATTTTTATTTAACTTTATGTGTATATAAAGGGTGATTCATTTCGAGGAAAAAAGCACAGAATCTTGAAATTTAATGGGGAATGTTTGTTATCATTCGAAAGAACATACTTTGGCATTTATTTTTTGAAGATGTTCTTCTTCTTCGTCTTAGATGTCCATCCGTTGAGTCCAATTTGCGATGCCTCGTTAAAGCATTTCGACTGGTAATTTCGATATATATGATTTTAATATGGATCAAACCATATCAAACCGATGTTTTTCCTGTATGAAATGGCACTTGAATCTCTTGAGGTAGCTCTCTGTCCCAAATGCGGTAATTTTGTTTGGTTACATACCCATTGAGCCAGAAATGGGGTTCATCGCTGAACAAAATTTGCCTCAAAAGCGATGGATCTTCTTGGAATTTTTCAAGATCCGATACGGTGGAGCGATGTTGCTTGGAAAGGTCAAGCGGCTTCAATTCTTGCACGAGCTGCATGTTATACGCTCTCAATTAAAATCTCGACGTAGAATGCGCCAAGTCGTTCCATGCGTTAGTCCGAGGTGCTGCGAACTACGCCGAATCAACTCTACACGGTCTTCGTGTACACTCTTAGTTACTATGCTTTATTTTCTTCATTGAGTGCTGGACGTTGTCTATTCGTTTGAAAATTTTCCAATAATGAATGGTTAGCACAAATTATTTTATACTTGTCGAGATATTTCGGGATCCCGAAACTAGTTTCAATTACGAAAAAATTTAAGAGTGTAAGCTTTATTTAAAAGTATAGAAGAGTAAATAAATTTTTACTAGTCCCGAAATTTCGGGATCCCGAAAAAAAGTTCAAGTTTTAAGTAAAACTTGCACGATTTGATACTTAAACAATGAATAAGAAAATTACTGGTAATAATGGTATTATTGTTAAATGAAATTTTATGTAAGAAAAGTTACAAACTTTAAAAAATAAATTTTTGAATAATATTTAAAATTTTATAACTTTTTTAAATAAAAAAAAACATATTTTTTCGAACGTACTAAATCTTTTATACCAAAATATATTTTTTTTCTTTAAAATTTTATAGTATATTTTATAGAGCTAATTCTATGCCTGTTTTAAAATTTCGGGATCTCGAAACTAGTTTCAATTTATAACTTTCTAATTTTTTCTTTTAATATTAAACTATTTATTTTGCTGCACTTAATCTTTTATAGCAATTTTTTTTTTTGCTGAAGATTGTATATTATATTCTATAGAGTTAATTCTATGCTTGCCGAGAAATATCGGGATCCCGAAACTAATTTTAATTACTAAAAAATTGAAGAGTGCAAGTTTTATTTAAAAGTATAGTAGAGTAAATAAATTTTTACTAGTCCCGAAATTTCGGGATCCCGAAAAAAAATTCAATTTTAGAAAGCGTTTGTTGATTGTTTATAACAATGTAAATAAAATGAAATTTTATGTAAGAAAAATAATTAATTTATAAAAATAAATTTTTTAATAATTTTTAAAATTTTGTAACTTTTTTAAATACAAAAAAAATTATTTATTTTGCTCGTACTTAATCTTTTACCCTAAACATTTTTTTTGCTGAAAATTTGCATTATAATCTATGAAGCTAATTCTAAACCTTTCGCAAAATTTCGGGATCCCGAAACTAGTTTCAATTGACAAAAAATATTTGTATTGTATTGTATTTGTGTATATTTTATTTAAAAACTTTGTTATTTAATACAAAATGTATAGAAATTATTATTATTCGTAACTAAAAGCTCGTAGATAGAAATCAATGTCAGAAATATATAAGTTTTAGGTAATAAAAATATTTAATTTTAATTAAATAATTTAAAAAAAGTATTATTATTTTATAAAATTTAAAAAATTACAAAAAATAAAAAAAAATAATATTACACTTTTTTTGCAATTAGTGCAAAAAATTAAAAAAAGTAAAAAAAACATTAAAAAAATAAAAATTAAACAAAATTACAAAAATTAAAATTAAAAAAAATTAAAATAAATTAAAAATTAAATTAAAAAAATTTCAAAAATTTAAATAAATTAAAAATTAAAATTAAAAAAATTAAACACTTAAAATTAAATTAAATAGTAAACAATTATTTTTTTTTAATTTTTGTATATTTGTTAAATTTTTAGTAAATATTTTTTTTTTAATTTTTGTAACTTTTTTTAATTTAAAATTACTTTTTTTAATTTTTGTATTTTTTTTTTTAAATTGTAGTAAATTAAATTTTTTAAATTTGTTTAAATAAAAAAAAATTAAATATAATACATTTTTAAAGTTTTTTTAAATTAATAATAATGTACTTATTTTGTTTCCAGTTAATCGTTTCTACTGAAAACTAATAAATATATTTTTTATGGTTGAACATTTTTAGATACGCCACACAACCTATTCTTTCCTTCACACCCTTCCATCACACCTACTGCAAAATTGATTTCTTACTTTCAGCAGCAATTTGAATACAAATTGAGTTTGGTGAATTTAAATTTCACCCAAGTCAGCACTGCAGTTGCACCGCTGCCGTTGGTGGCAAAGTTTTTCAGTCACCCTACAGCTACATACATATGTACGTGTGTATGTTTGAGTAAGAGAGTCCCACCAATATAGACGATATTGCACATTCATAACCGCAAACCCGTTGAAAACCAAAACCAGCATCCATATTATTAACGATTGACCCACACGATTGCCTTTGGTTTCCCTTTTCTGTTCTCCCTTCTCCGTTTTGGGCTTACGCTTTGCCACTGCGTGCTTACTTACGCATCGAACTTAAATATTTGCGCAAAAGTTCAACAATGAAATTGAATTTTCCAACATAATTTTCACGAACACACGCGCACACCCACACATCCATACATGGTGGCGTAGTCTATTTGGCTTGTGGGTAAGTGCGCTGTGTGGCACAAGCTGACATTAAAAATTCATGCGGCAACCGGAGGCACATTGGCATAAATTTCACTCGCTCGCTTATCAGTGGCAGCGCTGTTGTTTTTGCTGTTGTTGCATGCCGCATGGCGCATGTTGCGTGCTCTGGCTGCTGTGCGCTGCCCTCCTGCGTTATTGGGCGATTTTCGTGTGCACGTGTATGTGTGTGCGTGCAAATTTATGCAGAGGCGGTTGTCTGCGTATTTGTGGCTTCATTGTACTTTCATTTGCCGCATATCTACGGAGCTTTTAAAAAATTCACGAAAAATTGTCAGTGCAGATTGGTAGTGGCGGGTGAAAGGGAAGATGTGTGCGGCCTATCAGTGTAGAGCCATGAAAATTATTAGCTTGCAGTCTCTGAGGGAAAAAGTTTTCAACTTTTTTTCGAGGAGTTTACGTAACAAGCCGAGCTGAAAGGAAAACATGAGGCAGTATAAACTCAAAAAGAAAATAAGAAAAAATAATTCTAAATAAAAAAAAACAAAAAAGGTAGGCACAAAAGAAGAACATCACCACAAAAGAAAAAAATGAAAACGCCATAACCTCACACAAAAATTAACCTAAAAAACCATTTCCACAAAAGTACCTATCCCAAGCAAAATATAAAAGCTCCAACAAAAGCCAGCAGAAATTACCGAAAATTACCGAAGCGCCCTACCAGCAATAAGTGGAACAACAAAAGCAAATTGTAAGCGTAAAAAATTGCCAATTTTCAGGCACTTACCCGTACCAGTCGTTAGAAGTTTTGCAAACGAAACAAACGGGCTTCTGCCAACGATTTACATGCCATGCTTTTCGCTGGCGCATTCTTAGTTTTCATTTAAAGTTCTTTCATTTCGCCGCTGATTAGCTGGATTTTTACGCGCGAATTGCATGTTGTGGCGCCACAATGCGCACGGAGCGTATTCGTTTATGTTTCGGTTGCACGAGAGCTTTTCGGTTGGTAATCTGCAGACATGACACGAGCACATATATTCGGATAATCTACTAAATATTATATGAAGAAAGGACTTATTTGGTAATTGCGCTGCATATTCAATTCTTTCAGGCTGATTGGCCTTAAATTACGTAAAAGAAAGAATAAATATAACAAAGCTGCAGTGTCGTTTAAGTCATGTTAGTATATAGTAAGTCTACAGTTCCTTTCGTTCAATCCATTCAATTTTATTCGTCTTCTATTCTGATAGTTATACATATAAAATACTACAGGAATAAGCTCGTAACCTTTAAGCTCTGCCTTAAGCTTTCAGGCTGGCCTTGTGACACTTTTTCAGGCCACAATATTTATGCTTTCTCCTCGGCAATTGTGCAAATCTACTTTTAAAGCTAAACTCTATTACTTACTTACTTAGTTATAAACTGAAAACATTCAGAAGCTTTATGGAAATCATTTATAGCAATTAAAGGTCGGTATTTGATTGAAATAAGTAACAGCAACGACTTAGAAAACTTTAGTATTGAGCATAAAATTGCCTAAGCACTGAAGCATATTCAGTTTGTGTAGCTCTAGTTTTCCACTGAAAACTTAATGAACGTTCTTCTCTATACTCACATATTTTTATTGAAGCTTTCTAGCATCGAGTTGTCTCCTCTAATGAAGTCCCTCCGAACTTTAATCTAACTTCTGAGCATAAAATCGCTTATCGCTTTATCTGCATTATTTATAAATTTTGTACAAAAAGCTCAATAATACTTCCACTAAAAGCTTTATAAACCTTCCACAAAGCTTTTGATGCTCTATTATTCTATTTTGTATCATCCTTGATGTAAAAAAAAGCTTTTAAAATCTCCATATAGTTTTTGTTATGCTATTCTTCGATCGTTCCTAGCGTGCAATGCTCTAAAAATCTTGATTGAAGCTTTTGAAACAGTTACTACAACTATTGCTTTATCCAATATTACCATATTCTGGCCATAAATGAAATATGTGAAAGCGGTGATTCTCTTTCTCTCTCTCTCTCTCTCTCTCTTAACATCAAAAGTTTCGAGAAGCTTTTTTTATAAATCTTTAATCTGTAAGAACTAAATTCAGATGGTCAACTCGCTGTGTAAATTGTGTTCATAACTAGACTTTTAAAGATCAATGTTTAATAAATCATGGTTTCGAATACAGGCGAAACCATTATATAATATACATTTTTAGAAGAATCTTTTGTAACTGATTATGCCCAAAGATAGAAAATAATAAATATTTCCGGGACGTGTAGCTTTCCAAAGCTGATTAGAACGTTGAATTTATAGATCATATATGGCGTTTAGCCGCTGAGCTTTTAGATAAACTCGAGGCGAGAAATTTGATCACCACAGCTCTTTTGTTTGCCGCCTTTGTATCATACATATTCTGTTCCAAAAAGCTTTTTAAGAACTTTTTCCTCGCTATTAAGCTTTTTAAGAGTTTTTCCTATCGACTTACTATCGACTCACTACGCCCCTTAGCTCTTTTGTTTGCTTTCTTTGTATCATATTATGTTTCATAAAGCTTTTTAAGAACTTTTTCCGCTCTATTAAGCTTTTTAAGAGCTTTTCCTTGAGTTATTATCGACTCACTAAAAGTTCTAAATATTCCGGTACAATTTTTTTATGTGTCGTTAAGATACCTTGTCATTGTCTCTTTTAGGGTATTTGGAACGAAAAAATTATAATTTCATTAAAAAAAATTGATGAACTGAAGTTAACCCCAACAAAATCTGATTACTGAACTTTGCAAATTACTTTTGAGTTTTAATTGCCACTTCAGTAATATAATACAATTCAATTAGTTTAGATTGCCTACCCAAAATCAGCTACCATTTAATAAAATATTTAAATTGACTTAACTACCACAAATTTCCATTAATGCAATTGGATTTCGATGCTGGAGCTGTTAGCAATAATATTTTCAATGCAAATAACCACAACTCAGCGCCGCTGCCTGCAGAAATCATAACTGTATTTCATGTGAAAACAACAAAAAAACCTGTAATTATGCCTTACATGCACGCAAACATGTGCGCTTGTATGTCAACAAATTTAATTAAAAGCCAACTATGAAAATTGCAACATCAGCCTGAAAGTATGCTACATACACAGTTTGATACAACCACAACCGCACGCTTGTTAAAGCAATCACTGCACTTAACCGAAAACGTTGTCGGTGTGGCGAGCAGCAACAACCACAACAAACATTTCAGCGTAAGCAAAAACAAATGGCAGCAAAATGTGGCAGTAGCAGCAGCCTAAATTGCTGCAACCAAAATGGCAAACTTTTCACGAACGTCTACCGCATGAGCACGTAAATTAATTTCATTGCTGCCCTCTGCTGCAGCTACAAATACAGGCATATTTATGCGCGCAAATGCCAGACACGCCAAATGTATGCGCCTAAAAGTAGGCTATTCGGCGCATAATACATGCCGCTATAGATGCGGTTGCTGCTGTTTTTGCTGGCGTTGTTGCCATAGCTCAAAGTGGCTGTCGCTAAATGACGAGTGCAATGTTCGGCTGCATTGAGCATGTGATGAATGGCATGTGGCGCCTAAAAGTATGCAAAGTTTTTACACATTTATGCAGTTTGGTTTTTTTCTTGCTGGTAATAGACTGGCAAATGATTGAGTTGCTGTTGAGTTCCAGGTCAGACCGCAAAAAGAGGAGTATGTAATTAAAACAGCAGCAAAAAAAGAAATCAGCGCTTGTGTGCGCCTAAATGTAGGCAATGTTTGCTTCTTGATTGATCAACTGACGTCTCGTCCCACTTTGTTGATTGACTGCTGGCATATGTTTGCCGCTGCTGTTCACTTTTTAGTTTTTTCACATTTCGGCTTTTTACTTCGTGTTTGTGTTTTGTTGGCAATTCGTTTTTATTTGTGTTTGTCTAACACAATTTCGTGCTTGTTTGGACGCTTTCACATTTTGTAGCCGCGAGTGCGTTAAAAAATTAAACAGTAAATTTTACAAATTTAAACATATATATGCTTGTTTGCGGTTTCGTGCAGCATGCTTTTGGGCGCATTTGAGTTTTTACTGTATTTGCCAAAATAAAATTGTTAGAAAAAAAGTAAAAATATTTTCAAAGCTTAATTCAGTTCAATAAACTTTGTGGTAAGGCGTTGATTAAAGCTTGAAAATAAAAATGTGTGAAGTCTATAATAAAAATTTATAAAAAATTGGCATCAATAAATTTACACTGACTTGGTTCTTTGTAATGAAAAAAATCTGAAATATAATTTAATATAGCGCTTTAGTAAATACGTGGCAACCCTAAATTAAAATTTTTCGTATTTTTTAATATTTTGACAACAATAAATAAAGTTTATTTACTTCAATATTTGATAATAAAAATTTATTATGTTTTGTGAAAATGTGGCAACATTTTCTGTAAAATATATTTTTTTTTCAAATAAATATATGGATATGTACATATGTATGTATGTATGTATGTAGTATTAGAAATAAAATATAATAGTTTCTCTAAGTCTCATATTATTATTAATTAATAAAAAATATTTAAATCTTAATTTAAAAGGGATTTCATAAATATGTGGCAACTCTGTATACATATGTTTTAATTATTTATATTTTTGTAGATAAAATACATATACATACATATATATTTACAATTTTTTCTTTCACCGTTAAATTTTACCTATAAACGGTTTTTGTGTGAAAAGCTGGCAACACCATTTTGGCTTTCTGCGAAAGAAAACTTTCAAGCAAGTTGAGACAATGTAATTAAAATAAATTACTTTCTGTAGTTTTTATTATTTTAATATGGCATTCTTATTCTAAATAATTAATTATGTTAATTTAAATGGTGTTCAATAAATATGTGGCAACTCCATATTCATTAATTTAATTTTTTTTTATATTTTTTAGACAAAATATTTAATTAAATCATTTTATTAAAATATTTATATTTTTTGTGTGAAAAGGTGGCAACTCTATTCTACACTTTCCGCCTCAAATTCATAGTTTGAAATAGGCGCTAACAGTATAATTAAAATATATTACTTTTAATGGACCTAATGAGCTCTTATAGCCGGTAAAATGTATTTTTAAGCACACTTGCAGGCGCTTTGTCATGTTTTTGTTACTACTATCCCTTTATTAATTTAGCGCTATTGATAAATGTGAAAAAAAGGCACCACATTCTTTTTCCACTGCATTTTCATTTATATTAATGAGACAACAGCTTTTGTGGCGTCTAAAATTCTCAGACGATTGCGTGACAATTGACCGCGGCCCAAGCGATTATAACAAACAATGCGTAAGCAGCACAAACAGGCAAAACTTACGGCAGACAAAGCTAAACTAAAGCGGGCGGTTGACGGTAGTTATAATTAGAACAAGGGTTTGTGAAGTGAAATGTATCTCGGAAAGGCGGGGATATAATAATAATGAACTAACAAAATATGTGTTAATTTAAATATACGTATATTTTATACATAAGCACGATATATATTTATGTACATCTGTATCTATATTTCCAAAATATGTCCCTCTCTAAGCTTATATCTCAATCAATAATTGTTAAGCGTCAGTTTTCGGCTGACTATTCGAATTTCGAACGAGACAGCTAGTGTTCGGATATTCCACACACAAATACATAGTTAAAACATATAAGCCCATATATACATAGAAGTATGTATCACATGTTTGTGCTACATTTCAGACGTACGTGTGTTGCGGCTGATTCTCTGGGCTTTGGCGCAACGAAGCATGAAAAATGTCTACTCAGCCTGGCTGGCGGCCAGCAATTGTTATGGTTATTTACGGTAGTTTCTTGTTGCTTTTGTTATTTTCAAAGGCGGCTTTGCTTTGGAAAGCGTCAAACGTGACTAACGTTGGCAATCGCATTGTGCGTTGTGTGCGTGCGTGGCGTTGCAAGTGGCTTATATGATTAATGATAGCATACCTTGGGGCGCGTGAATTATTGTGTGCTTATGACGCACCTACCTCGAAAGGGGTCAATACTTAAAATGAAATTATAAGAGAATACTGGAGAAAATATATTTATTTTAGTTGTTTTTTTTTTTTAATTTGAAATGGTTTTCAAGAAACTGTTGAAAAAAGAAACGACCGAAAATTCAAATAGTAATTGTTAGTAAAAATGTCAAATATTTGAGTAAAATTCGTTCTCGATATCGGTCTAGTACTCCTAGCCACCTGAACAGGACGATTTTCTCTAGTTTCTCATAGCTTCATTGCTTCTTCGTATATCTAATATACTGAAAGTTTTGAAGATAAGATAATTTATGATAATTTTTCCTTATACACAGCTCCTAAAGGTATACTTTAGTGCGCAAATATTTCATTGAGTTCAATCGTTTGCCAGCGAGTTTTCACTATATGAAATGATTTCCTGCTTGATTCATTTTAACTTACAAGCAATATATATTCCACTCTGCAGTGATTAATAATGCACAGCTACCTTTACAGAAATGCGCTCCTCCTAAATGTATGCTTTCCAATTAAATGCTGAACACAGCGCATGCATATGAAAGCAGTTACAAGAAAAAAAGTTAAAAAAGAGGAACATAAAAAGCCAATCACCACTGGGAAATGAGTGGAAATGTGCAATGAAATCGAATTAAAAACTAATAATCCAATTGCCCTCTACACAGAGGTACTTATAAGCAACACATATACACAAACAAATACTTTAGCACATACAGTTACAACAACGCAGACATGAAAGACCCGCCATACAACATCGCCGACCATCGATGCCGTTGTGTAATGCCAGCAAGTGGCGCTGCGACAAATCGAAAAGCGCTCAACGTGTGCGAGTCAAAAACGAAAGAGCAAAAAATAGTATTTTCTTAAACACACACACCGACTGGCGCTTAGAAGCGTGTATTCAAAGGAAAGAAATGCTTTTATTGCAAATTAATTGCATTTGCTGCGATAATTGCCAGTCAAATAGGCAGGACGGCGCACGACTATACGAGTATATACAGATAAATAAACAAACAAATCTGTGTATATACGAGTATGTGCGTACAGCTAAAGTGTTTATGAAGCTAGATTGGCATTACTACTCAAGTTCTTGTGTTAAACAACTCGAGGAGTTTTTTGCGAATAAAGCATACATTCAGGTGCTATGTTTGTGAGAAAAACTAAATATTCTAGGCGACGAATATCATTTTTCGAGTTTTCGGTTGCGCTAGGTCTAAAGTGACAAGAAAAAGTGAGCTAAAATCGTAGGTAGTAGTGTATTAATGAGCAAAAAAGTAGTAAGAATTTTTCGAAATTTATGTCGCCTCCCTCAAAGTAGTTACTCTTGGCCCTAATATATAATACTAGCGCTAACCTTTTTTCCAATCCTCGAAACAGTTGCTAAAGTCAATTTCCGGAATAGCCCTAACTCAAAACGGTTTCCCAGGAGCGGGCGTTTCAGTTTCATGTATAGCTAGAAGACATACGAAGCTAACTCTGGAAAATGTGGTGGTTGCGGCGCAATATTGGTTAACAATTTGACGGAAAAACTCACCAAGAAACAATGTCGTATGCGACGGTGCATTATTGTGGTGCAAAAACCAAGAGTTGGCCCATAACTCAGTCCTCGTTTTACGAATAGCTTCGTGTAAATGACGCATAACACTCAAAAAGCCTTTCTTGTCGGCAGTATGGCCAGTCGGAAGAAACTTGGAATGTAGCACACCACAGTAATCGAAGAAAACTCTTATAGTCCAGTCATTTAAGCTTAAATTATGTCTGTAAATACTTGTATATTGCGACCCTAAAGTTGTTCTCAAAACCTACATACATATGGTAGGGTATACCTACCTATACCGAGGTGAACTTACTATAATGACTGGACTTTTAACATAATCTTTGTTTTTAACCTGCTTTGATGTGGCTTTTAGCTTTTTCGACCTCGGCTAAACTTTGCGACCATATTCGACCAATTGATCGTCTGTTTCTGGTTCGCCAGCATAGATCCAATACTCAGCGCTAGTAATAATACCCTTTATGACTTGTTGGTAATCGAAAACCATTGTCATCGTCTTTGAGTTAACGCGATGCTGTTTTTCGAAAAGTTGAGTGATTTTTCAATCGTGATTTCAGTTTTTTAGACCCAAATGATTATTCCACACGGTTTTCATGGATCCTTCCGATATTTAAAACATGCCGGTAAGATATCTGACAGTTAATTGTTGATTCTCAAGCACCAATTACTTTATTTTATTGAGGTGTTGATCATCAGTTCCTGTTGATGGCCGCCCTGGACGTGGTTCGTCGTCAATGCGTTTTCGACACTCTTTGAATAATTTATATCAACACAAATACTTGCGTCAAATGCAATAACAACACTTACTTGCGACAAACAATTTATCATCGAAGTCCGTTTCCAACATTTTGAACGTTTCGGCAACAGAAATGTGATTCCACAGAAAATTTAGTGGAACTTCTTTGTTGAATAATTTCACTTAACGTAAAAATCGCCGAATTCTCTTTGTGAACTTCAGAAAGACCAGAGTATACTATATACTATTGCTTATTTTGATGTGACTTTGGGCACGATGTCATTGATAGTCATACTAATACTTTGAAAAAAAAAAAAAATATTTTCACGTATGGGTTTTCAGATAAAATTTAAATTAAAAAGTCTTACTATTTTTTGCCCACAGTTTATATCCTTCAAAAAATCTGATTTTTTCTTACCGAAGTACACACTTAAAGGCTGTTTATGTAGGAAAGAAAAAATTTATATTAAACGATTATACTTTTCACAACATTTTGCTGTATTATCTCGCTCTTTCTCTCTCTTTTAAACCAAGACGAGCTCATACAGGTTTTTATTACCAAACATTTTAAATGTACAAGATGAAAAATTGAACCAAACTGTACAAAAACACTCTATACTGCGATCTTATTCTTAGTTTGTGACATCCAAAAGAAAACATTGGAGACTTTATTAAGCTGACGAGTATAAACCAACTCAATCGGCTTATATTTATAAAAGCGTGCCTTTAGGTTTGCTAATACCTGTAACGAAAGCTCATTATAAAGACTCTCAAGCGTTTGAAGGCACTTCATTATGAAGCCTGATGTAGTTTGAAGGGCGTGCGGCATTAGTCTTAAAATGTTAACTAACATATTTAGCGGCATTATTTTATACACAGATTTAAGCAGGGTAATTGAGCCGAGTATTTTCGTAAACAACGCATATGAGACACTGCAGTATGAGCACTGACACCAGAGAGTTACTTCAGAAGTCATTCTGACTGCTTAATCATATATTTTACTCTAGAAGTTTTAACGGAAGGTCCGTCCAACCTCTTTCGAAATATAGAGAAGACATCATCAAGAAATTCTGGACTTCAAATGCTTGTGCACGATTATCGATCATTTCCTTCAAATTTCTACCACCGAAAGTAATATTCTAAGCTGAAATTCTTAAAAAATGATTAACGCTTCCACATTATATTAGTTTGTAACAAGCTGAAGAAAACGTCGGAGACGCTATGGCGTAGCTATGTACTAGTATATAAATGATCGGCTGAGTCGATTTAGCCATCTCCGTCTCTCTATATGTACGCGAACTAGTCTCTCAGTATCAGATATATTAATATGAAATTTTGCACATGCGCTTTTCTCTCTAAGAACGTGCTAATTTTTCGAAATCGCCGATATCCGATCACTATGGCATATAGCAGTCATACGAACTGAACGATCAAAATTAAGTTCTTATAAGGAAAACTTTTTCATTTACCGAGATAACTTCACGAAATTTAGCAAGAATTATTGCCTGAAATATTGATGTAATATACCGAGAAATTGTTCAGATCGGACCACTATAGCATGTGGCTGCCATACAAACTAAACGATCAAAATGAAGTTCTTGTGCAGAAACATTTTCCGTTGGCAAGATATCTTCAAGAAATTTTGCACGGAATATTTTCCAAGCCAATGCTACAAATCCCGAACAAAATTATTCAGATCGGCTCCCTATAGCCTATAGCTGCCATATAAACTCAACGATTGGAAGCAACTGCTTGTATGAAACATTGTTCCATTTGAGCAGATATGTGCACGAAGTCTTGCCTGGATTACTGCTTAAGGCAATGGTGCAATATCCATATAAATTGTTCAGATTGGCACACTGTAGCATATAGCTACCATACAAACTGACCGATACTGGCCGAACGCTTGGAAACTCACTTTTTCTGTAAATAAACTTGCAATAAATGCATTTAACTCGTACTTATTTATGTGGGAGCACTTAATGTACTTTAAATCACCCATAATGCAGTTCCGAAAAATATTTTTATTGCTTTTTTAACACCTCTTCTGCAAGCGCCTGCGTAATTTCCAGGTCAGCGGCGTATAAGAGTCGCAAGCAGCGAACTTAATTGCACAATATAATGTAAATAATCAATACACAAGGCACTTTATGAGCATTTATTTCAATTTCGCAAACGCAAAGCACAAAAAACACGATAAATAAGGGCAAACACCTAAAAGTATGCAATGCATAAATTTGCATGCTAAATATAAGCGTCATTGAGTGTTTTAATTTGCAGCAATGGACTGCGTAAATTAATGTGGAGCGCCCGCAAATATGGCAAGTAAAATGAAAATGAAAATATGCTGTTGTACACACACAACTACACGCTCAACTCTGTATGCGTGTGTGTGCGATAGCAATCGTATAAATTAAAGGCGTAATCGTTTTAAAATGGGTTAAATGCATAACAACGACAACTACAGCAACAACGGCGATAAATGCTTTCGCATATTTGCTCGCAAATGTACACGCCCACTGAAGTGCGCACATAAACCAACTAACACCAACACAGGCACAGGCATTTGCGAGCACTTGTACTTAATGCATTCATATGCAAATTATAGCCGTTGTATGTGGCCGAGCGGTAGCACTAAGTGTCCGAGCATATTTATGTGCCTCAGTGAAATTTGTGTATGTGTATATGTGTGTGTGTGCAGGAAAAATTACATATTTGCAGGCGCAAGAAATAAAGTTTGCTGCCACACTACTGAAATTTACAAAACAAGTGCAGTGGCTGCCAACAACTGCAATAACAACAACAATCTACATATATTATACCACCGTCATGTGTTTGTTGGCTTTGCCGCAACACATATTTTCTGTTGTAATTACATATTGTTGTTGTTGTTATGGTTGTTGCTATTGCCACTTGCTGCCATTGTGTACGAAATGTGGCATTTCCGGCAACACGCCTATTTAGCAGCGCTACAAACTGACAGCGCTCGCATTTTAGCAAAATACATGCATACTTTTAGGCGCACACACATAGTTAACGCCCAAAATGGTCAGTGCGGCTGTTGCTGCTTGGCATTTGAGTGCAAAAGGTCAATGCTTGTAGCTAAACATGTCGGTTGGCACATGTGGATGCATGTAAATTTCTGAAATACTGTAATCGTTTAGTAACCAATACATATGAACAGTTTCGAGAATAGTTCTCTTGCATAGCTATTTGTGTGTATTTGTGTATAGGCGCAGCGGAAGCATTAGTAGCTGTTGTTTGTTGTGTACTCCCTTGCGTAGATATTACATTTCATTCCCAGTAAGCATGTTACTGTCAACGTGGCATACTTTTGGGAGCTTGTACTTAACGTGATGGAAGAAAAATTAATTTAAATGCCACAATATTGTTTTATAAAATATACAATATTAAAATATTGCATTATGTTATGAAACACTGACCAGTATTTTCAATTATAAGTGCTAACAGTCGACTGTATGAAAGTAAAGCATACATTTAGGCACAATAATAATGGAATTCTAGTCACATATTGTACGGTTGAGCCTTCTCAGCTTAGTTCTGCATTAATATTTTGCGCTAGCTAGAAAATATATTTTAATTTGGCATACTCGTAGGTACACATTAATTTTTGGTATGCTTTTAGGCGACAATCACAATAATTTTTATCTTAGCTGGACTAATTGTTTTTCACCTGATAATCTCAGCCATTGGGATGCCATATTTTTAAAGTAATATTTTATACATATATGTATGTAGTTTTTGACTGTTATTTCTCTACCTGACTATTTTTCTCAAAAAAGTCACTCTCTACTTTGGGGTGGTTTAAGTCCTTAGTGGGCAAACTTTTGAGACGCCACATTTATTTCTAAATCAGCAATAGTAAATTATTAGTCCACGGGGTTAACCCCTCCTACTTTATTTTTATCTCTGATATGTTAATAACTTTTAGTCCGAAAGTATATTAGTAGTATTATTGCATACTTTTAGGGTCCCTACTTAAAATCTCACTTAAATTTTTACCAAGGGTCCAACGACGCTGCCGACTTTATTTTAATATCAGCATTAACATTTTTTATAATAGTCCGGAAGTACATTAATAAAACTATTGCATACTTTTAGGATATATATTTAAAATCTCAATTAAATATTCGCCCAAGGTAACAACGTCTCCGACTTTAATTTTTACCTCAGTTTTGGCATATTTTTTTGTCTGAAAGTATATTAATAAAATTATTGCATACTTTTAGGGTAGCTACTTAAAATCTCACTTAAACACTCGCTCACAAAAAATACGCCGCCAGCTTTTATTTTCCACACAGTATCAGCATATTTTTAGTCCAAAAGTATGTTAATGAAGTAATTGCATACTTTTAGGCTAGCTTCTTAAGCTCTAATCTGAATCTGAATGATGAAAGAAATCATCTTTGACTTTTAGGTTCTTGTTGGACATACTTTTCGTATGGCAAATTTATTTTTGACTCGCAAATATATTTTTAGTCCAAAATATGTAAACGAAATTATTGCATATTTTTAGGATACATACTTAAAATTTCACTTAAACATTCGCCAATGAAAGACATGGCGCCGACTTTTATTTTTACCTCAGTATCAAAATATTTTTAGTCCAAAAGCATATAAATAACTTTATTGCCTACTTTTAGGGTATATTTAGTGTAGTTTCGCAAAGGAAAAACACGCCTGCGACTTTGGGTTTATTAGGTGGTTCCTTTCACACTCTTTTCGAAGTAAGCTGCCACCATTTTTTCGCTTTAGTACGGCCAATTTGAGCATTTATCCTGTTTTAAACACACACAGCGTTATAACCAGAAATGTGCTTTTAACTCGTCAAGTCATTAGCTGCCACAAAAACTCGCGAACGTAGCAGCCAAACACACAAAACAATGAAAATCAATTTGTGGCTGTCAAATTTGTTGCCAAATTAAGTTTTCGATTATTTTTGATGCAGTTACGACTAGCAATAACGGCACTTTTTGCAGCTTGCATGCTTCGCTGAAATTTAGTGTGTGCGTGTGAGTGATACATATATATGTATGTATGTATGTACAGTTGTGTTGGAAAATTGAAAATTAATTGCAGTATTTCTTTTGGGAATGAAAAATGAGTGAACAATCGAAATGAGCAACAACAAAAACAAATGATATTTATACGTAAACAATTAGCGCACTGTTTTAATGGCAATATTTATATGTATGTGTGCCTAAATGTGTGTGTGAACATTACTATACTTCTATTTTGTGCGAGAAAAAAGAGTTTTGTTTTCAGCCAGCGATTTCAACGTTCCAATTAAAGAGTGATTAAACAATTTTAATTAATTGAAATGCAGAATTGATCGCCGGAATGCAATAAAAAGTGTAACTGTGCAATAAAATTGGTTTTTATTTGTCGTCTGGAATGAAATTATATTTTTTTTCCAGAAAATTTTAATGAATTAACTGGGCCACCAATAAAGTCCTTAACCAAAATTTATCTTATAAAAGAGTCACAAAAAAGATAGATTTCAAATTTTCAAAAAGAGGGCGTGGTACGCCTTCTAATATCTAATATATCTCTTAACCCATTTCCAACTGGTGTTCGATTAATCGAACAGCAAAGTTGTCTATTTTGAATAATTGTTTTAGCTGTGAAGGTAAATGATATCAGGACGATAGTGAGTATCATATATTACTTTGATATTTTGGCTATTTGAAAACTATATTTACCAACCCCCAACTCCCCCTTAATTTGATTGGGAGAGGGGTTGAAAAAAGCCTTGCCGGTAGACCTTTTTTGTAAATTATATTAAAAATATGTAAATAAATAAAACTAAAAAAATAAACATGAGGTCTTATAGGCAAAGAACCAAATGTTATTTTACAATAAAAAAATCAACACCTGACAAAACATGGATGGCACAGGCATTACTCAAAATAGATGTTCGATTAATCGAACAGTGGCGGTCATCACATACAACATATCGTAATATAACAACATTTCGTAATATAAATGAATAGACAAGATTATTTCAGTAAAAACAAATGTTTATTGAATATTGGCTATTTTTGATTATTTAGATAGTATTTCATGGAAATCTTTGAAACACTTCGAGTGCATATGCTTGGCACATTTTTCACACATCCAAACTGTTGGTTTTCCACAGCCTTTCAATTGACATCGACGACATTTCAATTGAGGTTGACGGACGATGAGGTGTTCACCAACCACATTGGTGGTCTTTGGAACTGCAGATCTTCATCCACCTCCAATGCTTCTTTTTCATCGGTCTACAAAAGAGACTCAGTGACTGACGACTTGAATTGTTTTTGGCTCATTGGCTTCTCATTCTTATATTTCGCGACCAAACAATGCAATTTCCATGCATTCACAGTGGAAGAATTTAGGGTGTTTATCCAAAGTGGCCAGTACCATTTCTTTCCACGGATGTTTACTCGATCATTTTGAATGGCATTGTCGTGGAGATCAACGCCACCCATTCCTTTGTTATAATTGTGAAGCACAGCAGGTTGATCCACGTTGACAAATTTTCCCATTTCGCCCCTGCACCTCTTAGAAGCTTTAGTTGCCTTTCGCCAACGCCGAACAGGGTAGAGTGGCAGAATCTGATCAAAGGGTTATCTGGTTCTTAGAATCGGATAGTTCATGTACATTGGGTAGAAGTACGTTGACACACTGAACCGGGTTTTCGTTATCGCTCCAATTCTCTAAAATATCTTCAATCTCCCTCATTGTTGTTTTCTTTGAACGTGCCATTTTGCAATTCTGGAATCGAGGAACAATACAAACACTCGGAATTACACATCAAACGAAACTATATTCTAATAGATTCTCACCATTTATTTTTCGAAAAACTATTAAAATGTAAGAATATGATAAGCAGGCACAAAACAAGTCTTTTCTTCTGAAACACTATCATTTGGCGGGAAAAATTGGCATTTCGCATTTGTATGGGATTTTATGGTATGTGTTCACCGCCAGTGTTCGATTAATCGAACAATTTAATTTTTGACATATCGGGAAAACGGGAAGAGGTAGAAATTTTTTGATGACAGATTTGGAATCAGGGGGCCGTAATTAATCTAAAAATGTACCTTAAATAAAAAAATTTTAAAATTTTTGCAGCGCGGTTGGAAATGGGTTAAGCTATTGAAACTATGTTTATTAAGCTCGTTGGCAGCATTGCAACATAAAAATCAATGAAATCGATGCATAACCATTTTGTTTTTGCGGGTGTGGCGGTGCCTGCTCTATCATCAGCGCTATCATCACAGCAACGGTATGTGCCACATGCAGGTCACTAAAAACTCCCCCTCTAAGGTCGCTCGCCCACTCTGGGACCACATTAGCTTTACTTCAGGGCGGCGTTCCATTTTCTCAATGAGAGATTTACATCTGCGCACCCAGGTCCCGCTTTTTGCTGCGTAGATTGCTGCGAATTGCTTGATAATCATCAGTTATCTTCACTCTCCAACATGACGCTGATTACATTGCCTACGTTTATTGGGCAAAGCAGGCCTTCGACGGCGGTGCGTTCTCGTTGCCAGCGAACACATTCAAAGAATGTTCGGCTTTTCCCATTCTGTGGAGGTACTTCGGTTTCCTTTTTGAGCACATATGCCCTATAATAGGACGTTTATTGTCATCAAGATTAGGAGTTTTCTCTTTTCTTGCATGGGGTCTCCTACGTTGGTCATTAGTCTGTTCAGTTAGGAGGTGATCTTCACTGCCTTTTCTGCGACGTCCTGGATTTGTACACAGAAGGTTAGACTAGGGTCCAGTCTTATGCCTTGGTGGGTTACTTTTTTTTGTGCCATAAGAATATCCGTAGTCGTTTACATACTTATTTCCAGCGGTACGTGCTTATTTGCAGTAGTAGCTCTGTTTTTCCGTAGGTAGCAGGGGGTTGTGTGCGTCGAGCCTTGCTTGCGTCCGTATCATGAGCTGACGTAGCGAATTAAGTACGATGCGTTTGGCATTTCGAGTTTTAATATAGGCAGTCAGAGATTTTAAAGCTTTTTTCGATCGGATCGTCGATCATATCCACACATCTAGAGCTTTTGAAAGCGTTTTGGATATCTAAAGTCCAGCAACACTATTCTCTAGTATTTAGGATATCCACGCTGAGCGGCCTTTA
This sequence comes from Bactrocera dorsalis, assembly GCF_023373825.1. NCBI lineage: Eukaryota > Metazoa > Arthropoda > Insecta > Diptera > Tephritidae > Bactrocera > Bactrocera dorsalis. The sequence continues at coordinate 10,307,780 of NC_064306.1, read as the reverse complement.
CACTTTAAATGGCATATTTTATAGGCTCTGCAGTTGCTCTGACGGGTCTAATAAAGCCATGTTGTCTAGGAGACAGTCTTCCAGCTTCGTTGATAGCCGTTTCCAGTCTGGGCTCGAATTTAGCACTTCCATACTTGTTCTTTATAAAATTGTCACAATTTATTTTTTTTTATTTGTGAAAAAAAATTATTTTTTTAAATTCTGTTATTTTTTAATTACATTATATTATAATGTAATAGTCTTTAAACATATTTTAGAATTAAAAAAAAACACGAATTTTCCACATTAACAATTTTTTTCAGCATCTGCTTTGTCTGCCTTTCTATCGCTTTCGTTAACATGTTATTTATTGCCATGTACTTTTAGGCCACAAATTGGCAATAAATTAAAAACTACAATTGTTAGCGGCACTTTACGTTACAACATACCTACACATACACACACTACTATATGTATATCTAATATACGCCAAATTGTTAAAAAAATTTCTCTGGAATGCGCCGAAAAGCACAGACATGGCCGTGCATGGCGTGGAAATGCCAACATTTTATGTGTGTGTGTGCCCAAACAATTTATTGCATGCCGTTGTGGGCGTAATTAAAACGGCAAACACAGTTATTTAAGCGATACAGATACATATGTACACTATGTACCATTTACATGTACATAAATAAGTACATACTATATATGTTTGTATTTGCTGTAGAGGTTTGCTACCATATACTTACTCGTAGTACTTTCGTTACATTTTCGCATGCCTGTAATTCATTGCATTTTATCTGGCATTTTTTGGTCCGCATTCCTCAAATGAGTAAGGGCCACTTAGTGTCAGCTTTCATGTGCAGCCGTTTGCCGCTTTACAGCACAAAATCTGACACATGCAAGTCAGCTGCATGGCAAGTGATTGACGCAGTCACTTTATGGCGAAAATCGCATGCGATAAAAAAACGTTAAAAATATTTATTCATAAGGCTTTCAATTTCACCATGCAATGTCGAAAACTGCTTACATATTCATATGTGCATTTGTATGTGTGTGCGCGTGATGCTCGCGTTTGAAGTGTGGCGTTTTGAAAAAAAAAAAATTGCAGCCAGAAACTTCAAAGCGCTTTAATTCATTGGCTGTCGCATGATTTGTGAATTTCATGTGAAAATCTTAAAACAACTTTCACTTTTGATGAAATTTGTGCCAAAATATGTACGCGTGTGAGTGTTGTGGTTGTATATGAGGTTTGATTAAACATGCGGAAGGGTTCAGAACTATGAATTATAAAATATTTATTTAAAGAAAAAAAAAACCCAAATTAGTCGTAAAAGTCTTTTCGTATTTATAATCAAACTTCAACTTATTTTTTTTTTTTTTAATTTGCAATAAAATTTAATGAACCAAATATGTACCATTTTGGTAGACCACTTTTTGCTATTTTGCCGCTAGAGACATTATTTCATTAGTGTAAAACTTTTCTGGTTTTGCGGCGAAAAACTGCGAGAAGTAATTTTCACAGGCTTCTCTTAAAACCAACATTACTTCATTAAGGAAGTTCTGCTTAGACCGAAACAAATGGTAGTTCGATGTTGTAAGGTCAGAGTTATATGGTGGATGCACTAAAATTACCCAGCCAAGTTCTCCCAGTTTTTGCTGAGTCATCAAAGATGTATATGGTCTAGCGCTGTTCTGATAGAAGACCAAGACCTTTCTGTTGATCAGTTCTGTTCGTTTTTATCGATTGCTGGCTACAATATTCAAGTTTTTTAAAATAAAATGTAGAATCAGTCGTTCGACCAGGCTGGAGCGGCTCATAGTTCATGATTCCTTTCCAATCCCACCAAATACTCAGCATAACCTTTCGAGGCATCAAATCTGCTTTTGCGACCATTTTTTGATTTTCACTACGTATGAACCATCATATTTTTTGCACATTTTTGTCGTATTTGATCCACCTTTCGTCTCTTGTTACCATTCGCTTCAAAAATGGTTCGATTTTATTTCGTTTCTGTAAAGAATAGCAGATGTTGATTCGGTCCATTAAATTTTTCATAGACAATTCATGTGGTACCGAAAATCGAGCTTCCTTTTGTAGCCCGCCTTTTTTAAATGTTTCAAAACCGTTTGATTATGAATGTTAAGTTCCCTAGCGATGTCATGGCTGCTTATGTGATGGCTCTAGTCAATCTTTTCTATAATTTCATCGACTTTTTCAACGATTGGTCGACCAGAGCGGGGTGTTTATGATTTTATACAAAAATTTCAAAACATAACGAATTTCTTCATTATTTTCACGCATTTTTGAACAGCTGTAACTTTTTTCAATTTCGCCAAATTTAACTTTTTTTGGTTAAATGAAGCTTAAGATCTTACCTTTCCAACACTATATGGTATGACACAACGTGATTGCTAGCAATCTATTGACAAGATACGAAAAGACTTATTAGACTACCCAATATATATTTTTTTATAGAGTTTTCGAACTTTTCTTCTATGTTAATCGAAGTTCAGCTTTTTTTTCGAGCACATCGACTTATTTTGTTACTCCTCGAGAAAATTGAAATTTTTATTCCAAATATATCGCAACCAGCCAAAATAGCAAATAGCTTTTTTATACATTTTTTGAAACTAGCGACAGATATCGGCTATTCTTTTGTAATTATCTCCAAGGGAAGATACCATATTACATATGTACACTCAAAGTAAAATGTTGCAACAGATAGAGAAGAGTATGCCTAACATATTTGGACAACCGCGCCAGCTATTGAGCTCTCTTTTAGTTAGCACGTTATGATTTAAAGGCCAACTCTAAAAATATAAAGAAATGAGTTCTACATTTTTTGAGGTTATGCCGAAATTGATTTCATATTTTTAGGGGTAAGGTATTCAACACACTAGACAGCGTCAAACATAATTCATAATTATTAAGTCACAAAAAACACTTTCCTTTGATGTTTTTACGCACAAAATTACACGACAAAGGTGTGTCAAGGTCAAATACATAGATATTTATATCTCTGACTTGGCGTGTCTAACGCAATGCTTTCGTGTTCTTACTACGCTTTACTATCATCTCCTACCACTTAGGAATATATTCATAGACAGAAGTAAAAATGGAGACTCATTTTCATTTGTACCTTTTGTAGGTAAGACATATACATAAATATACATGAAGCTATGAATATTTACTTGCCATTAGCTGGCCTTAGTTGGCATTGGCTAATATTTACTTATTATTTATCGAGTGGAAAGTCTGAGAGCGTAGACGAAATAGGTAGTTAGCAACGAAGGTAGAAAAAAGTATGATTCTGTGTGTATGTAAATATTAAAAATATATAGTATATTATATGTATATAGTGTATGTATTCCTAAATTGAATTCATGCATTTAGTTGCCTCTAGCGTTTCAACCTTTACCGCTAAATTTTTCCTGTAAGGAAATTCCGGGATTCACTGACTTATTAAAATACGTATGTATATATAAAATGTGTTATAAAGTTATGTACATATGCACCTACGCAAAACTTTTTTCGTGGAAATTTGAATATTTACTGACAAATCCTAAAAGTACGCGACAACGCGAGATGTATTTTTCTAAAAATCCCGAAATTTAGTTTTTAAAAGTTATGCCTTAAATGTACTTTTATGCCAAGTAGGTCGTAGTTCATGCAAACTAGATAGTTTACAAACAAATCCCGAAAAATTTCGGGATCCCGATATTTATACATATATGTATATTTCATTATTCAACAGGGTATCAAAAGCTTACGTTCGTTCGTATGCATTGGCACATATTCAGCGGTCAAAATATTTTAATAATTGCTGTGCAGCTTCAGTAGTGATCCTCTATATACCTATTTTATTCCAGATTCTATTTATAAAACAATCCCGAAAATTTTCGGGATCCCGAAATTGCAATTTTGAAATCCCGAAATTTCAATTACTTATAAATAATAATTATGTCGTTGGAAACGACGCTTTGTATTATTTATTCTAGTTTTATTATCTAAACAAAAGTAATTACATAAAATAGGAAAGTTTACAAGTTCATTGATTTGGCTTATTGTACATAACTTATTTGTTGCAAAAATCAAAAAATTTACTAACAAAGATGTTATTTATAAAGAAATCCCGAAAATTTTCGGGATCCCGAAATCGAAATTTTAAAATCCTGAATTTACAAATACTTAAATAATAGTAATTATAATTTTATTTTATATATTCTAACATATATAAAAACGTATTAAGTTTTCGGGCTCCCGTAAACCCGATTTTGTAGTCCTAAAATTGGAAATGGTTTAAAATAGTTAAAAAAAACACAAACATATATATGTAGACAAAATATATTTCAGGACCTTAAATTCAACCTTAAACTCTTGATCAACTTAGTTAGAATAAGCGTAAATTGATTCTTATAGCCAAATACTTTTTAGAGCCAAATACATCCGCTTCTTTTCAATTTAATTCCCACACACAAGGCTGAACTTATCAAGTTGTGCCGAAAACTTCTTCTCCACTATTTAGTAGCAACAAAAGCAACTTCATAACTAAGCTCACTCCTTAAACTACGCTTTGTATGAGTTTTTCTATTTACTACCGGCAGTAATCCCAGCAATTGTCAACGTTTACCGAAAAACTCGCTTATACCAGCAATAAATGTGCGAATACATAGCTAGCTGTTGCCATGAAAAGCTCGGGGATATGCGGCAGGCAAACATGTTTACTGTGTGTGGTAGTGTAATATATTGTAGCTACTTTAAGCTCGTAAAATTTACACAAGGTAGCTTATGAGCAAGAAGAGTGTAAGCCTGAAGTGAATTTATTTATTTATTTATCTACTCATGCAAACACACATATGTATATCTATATATGTATATACATATAAAGGTGTACCTTTAAAGACGCACAGCCATTAGAAAGTTTTCTGTTTGCCCTTTGGCCTTTTTCGCATTTCTCATCCACATTCTCTCTGCAAGTAAGTGTGTGTTTGTTGTTCGTGTTTTTTACTTTTTCTGTTGAAAAACATTTCACACCACCTTTTAATGACGTTGTCAGTGCGGCAGGTTGACGCCTCTGTTCTAACATGCCACAAGCATACGCACACATACGCATAAACACATGGATATACACGCTTTGGCGAGCATTATAAGGCGTGACAGCTGATGCGTTGCGATTTTCAGGCTGTTAGAAGCAGATGGCAGGTGTGAGTGGTTTCCAAAAAAAAAAAACATTAAGAATCCAAAAAAGTAAGCGTGTAAATAGCCCAGAGGTTACACACTTGAACTTTTCAAAATTTTATATTCTCCGAAAATGGCACTGAGCGGAGAAAAGTTGAGCAAACGCAGCACATGTGTTCGGTTAAAATAAAGAAGTTCAGAAGTTCTTATAAATTTCTTATAAAGAAAAACAGTGTGTATACAAACAGAATGTATTAGAAGCACGAAAGACGGTTTAGGTAGTGTTTTCAGGAGATCCAATCTCCGCTCAAAAATTCAAACGCCAGATCTCATTTCCGCGATCGGAGAAGAAGATCATTCCCTTCTAACTTAACTTTTTTGATAACACAAAAACTTGTACAATTTCAGGTTCATTTGAGAGCGAGTTTGAGCCTTAATTTGTCAAAGAGTCGAATTGCATTTCAAGTTTTAGGATTCTGTCTTAACTAATGTTCCACAGATCTAGGCCTAAAATGGACCCTTGTGCTGCTCTGACGTCACTTCTATTATCTAGTCTGGTGCAGCAGTTTTCTGTTGCTAAGGCAGCTCCGCACCACAGTGTTGAGGTAATAGGGGATACCAAAATTTTTTTCTAAAGCGTCTATTATGTCTGCCCATCTCGCGCTATTGAAGGCGTTTCGAACATCTAAAGTCGCCTACAGAACTATTACTTGTATTTGTGGCATCCACGCTGTGCGACTTCTACACTTTGAAAGACGCTTTTCCCTTGCTGATTAGGACAAGTCGTTACTTCTTGCAAACTTCAGGAAATATACCAAGGCAGGCGTTGTACATGTTTATGAGTACTGCGGTGTATTCTGCGGCGATAGCTTTAAGTATTTCCACTGGGATCCCAGCCGGGACGGGTGATTTTTACGTTTTGAGCTTAACAGTGAACAGTTGTAGTTCTTCGATGGTGAACTGGTGGATTTCCGAAAGTCTTCTAGCCCATACTGGTTCACTGACTCTTTTTCTCGTTTATTCACACATTATACTGTTAAATATCTAATGTTTTAGACATTAGTGGTTGAACGTAGAAAGCACTCCCAGCAAATAAATTTTTGAAGCATACCTTTTGGCGTGCACAAGTAGTATAATTATATTCCGCAGCTCATTTGAAGGTTGTTATTTATAGAACAGTAGTCATAGTAGCGATGGACGAACTATATATAAATATTAAACAAATTTAGAGACTTATTACATAAATATGTTTACCTACATTTGTATTAACTACCAGCAGGTGTTAAAGAAATAATGCCGTCTGCTTATAAAGCAATATTCAGAATAATAGATAATTAATGCACTATAATTTATCAAACACATGAAGCGCTTAGCTCGTGCAAACTTGTCTCTAACTAGTTTTTACTTATAAAAACAAATATGTTAGACCAAAAATATCCCAAAAAAAAGCTGTGTAGCAAAACAAATTCGGCTGTCAGTTGCTGGTTATTGATGTGTATTTACTTAGCTACTTCATGTATATACTTAAAAGCCATATAAGCAGGTACAAAAGTGCTTTGCATACTTTTGGTTGCCGTAACGAAAATGAATACCTTTCCATTGACGCGCTGACTTTGTGCTCATTTATTACCATTTATTATTACTAGCTAAGCATATTTTTGGCAGCTCAAATAAATTTGAAATATTAGGTGGCTGCAGTGTTTGGCACGTGAGTGTTTATATTGGCGCACAGCCAAAAAGTATGCAATGTGCAGGTGTTGTATAAATATTGTAATTGAAAATTTTAATGCCACACGAATATCGCTTAAGACACTTTAAATACTAGGAGGGTTTTTGGAAATTTTTTAAAATTTAAGTTTGGAACTAGTAGTTTTGGGGTAAATTTCAACATTTGATTGAGCAAAGTGAATATGTTGGTGCCGAAAAGTTGACTTAGAGTATAAAAAAGCCATATAGCTTCTATAGATTGCGTCTGGTAAGATTCCTAACTTCACTGCATGGACGCCAATAGCGCAAATGTTCTGTTAAAAGCCCCACAACTAGGCAGAGGCTAGTTTTACTGAGGGCAAAAAAGCTCGCTAGCTCTCGTGTGATCGATCTTGGGTAAAAAGGCTTTTGCGACAGGCCGTAGGCACCGAAATTTGTCTTCCAAATATGATCGTAAGTGGCCAAAAAGTTTTTATTTTCCAGGAACTCTGCTTTTAGCGCCATCTAGTGAGAGCTTTTGATTTACACAAAAGTACCAGTTTCAGCAATACTCATGAAGAGCTTTGCTTTTATTAAACTATTTTTTTAGCTAAGTGCTTAGAGTTCTTACATCTTACCTTCTTTGATTTCATAGATATTGCCTTGCTGATCGAAATTAGCCTTTAAATTCATATGTTTTCAAGTTTTTAGAGTTATTTTATTATGTATATATCATATATAACATATCACATAAAATGAGCTGTACATTTTCTAATATAACAGCTTTATACTTATACTTAAAAACGATTTTATTGTCTTCAAATAGCTATCGATTCTCTACACGTTTGCACACCTTCGCCTTCCGAGAAACCAATGATTAGTTTTTACAGTGTAGCTTTTCTCACTAAGAATTCACGAAAAATCACGAAAATCGCTTTCCCAACTTTTTGTTGTAATGTGAAAAATTAACTTTTCCACACATCAACAACATCATTAACAATTATCGAAGTCATTATTAACGTCAGCAAGTAATCGATAAACTTATTTGGCTTTAGTGAGTTGTTTTATTAATGGAAATCCGGTGAAAGAGTACTTATAGTAGGGTACGAGTATGAACATAAATAATCTATATATATGATACATATATATTTACCAATTATATAATTATATGCTGCTGACCAACACAGGTGTTGACGACTGAAGTGGTAGAGTTATGGCCTGAAACATATACAATTGTACATAGCTGAATATATATATATAAATAAAGGTACTTGGAGCGGTGTCTTATAGTCTATATCGCCCAATTGTTTCTACTTTGGGCAGTAAATTAATTGATTACAAAGTTACTAAGTGTAAGTAATTATCAGAAATATTTTATGCCTTGTTTACTGATGAAACGATTAGTAAGTTATTGACGAGCAGTATTGGTTGATGATAATTGTTATGGTAAATAGCGATCAATTAGTTATGGAAAAATAAAAAAAAAAACTATACACCTTTTACTAGTAAGTTATTAGAAGATATGGAAAGCCATTGTGGCTTTTATTTTATTTATTTTTTTTTTGAGTATAGACTAATTTTTCAAATTTTTGAATACTCTGTGTAACTTGATAGATCATATATCTATGACTGATATTATTTATTCGGACTATTTGAGGATAGAAGGATTATTATGGATTAATGAAGTTCAGTATTTTACAGAGAGAAGTTGTTTTCACAATCTCACTATATTTATCCAAATAGTTTATTTGCTATCCCACCGTATTATTTGTTGTTTTAAGACCATAAAATCCACAACATAATTTTGGCGGTGTATTTTGAAAGAACAGTTTTACTTTGACTATGAAATATAGCGGGTGTTTTTGACTGTCTGGTGAAGGAAGATTTTTCCTTTGTTGATTAAGATAATAAAGTTAGACTTAAAGAGAGGAGATAATATAATATTATCCATATGAGTCGGTCAGTTTTATAAGCATACAGAATGGCTTGGAATTTATATGTCAAAATTTGTCATAATTCTGTCAAAGATGGTGTCAGATGATTTAAAAAATTTTTATGTCAGTAAAGTTTTCTCCAAGTTTCTTAATTGCAGCAACATGTTACATTGTCATATTTAAACTTCAAGCAGTAGCCTCTTAAACGCGTCACTTTTATAAAGAATTTTCATTACAATTTCTTTTTGAAGCATGATTTTCATTATGTCAAAAGTATGTCAAATTTAATGACAGTCCAGCCAAGCCACAAAGTCAATTACTATTTCATTTTGGTGGCAATTTGGCATAACAAGTTACGAGTTTATGAAAATATGTGATATTTGTACTTGAGAATTAATTTGTCATCGGTTTTATTATCGTCAAATTTATTGACATTGAATTTGACATGGGGAAAACTGTGCATTGTGCTGAAAGCTGTATTAAATACACTGGTAACAATTATTCCTTATGTACAAGAACTTATTTTAAATGAGATTGAAAAGAAAATTTTTCTCCAGTTTATTCAGGCTGCCATATTTGAAGCTCAGTACGTTACTTTCATGTTGTTCCTATGTGACTCAAGCTTTATTTAGACATATATTCACGGATAGAGTTTTGGTCAAATGGTTTCGCGAAGATATGAAATATATATGAAGCTATTTTAATTCAAGTTTTTCCAGTTCAATGTTTTTCCGTGTATTTTTTGATGCTATGACAAAGATTTCTTCCAGCAGAACTTCCTCCATTTCGGTTTAAATCTATTTTATATAATTCTGATATCCTTTAAACTTCTCTAATTCTTTTTTTCCTTACCTTTTCTATATCCTCACCTCGTCTTTAGCCTGAGCACTTCATCATTTAACTTAACATAAATTATTTTCTACATTAAACCGAGCATCTTCACCCAAAGTGACGTTCGCATGAAAGTAAATTTAATTAAGCGTTAAGTAAAAGGAAAAAGACATACGAATGAATGTACAAGAGCACAATAAAAACACAAAAAATTGTAAAAGTATTGCATTAACCACAATTACTTTAGCTATTGCAGCCGCAAAGAGCTTACGAAGACAAAGCTACAAGCAGAGTGATACATACTGGTAGACCGAAATATTCACAGAACACCGACATTTCTATTTACACACGTATATTTAAGCATGTACGTTGTAAGTTAGATGTACAGCTGTAGATAAAGAATTCTTGAAACAACAACGCTTCGGTATTTAACTTCCTTGCAGGAAATTAAAGGTGCGTTGTAATGTTGGAAGCATATAATTAGTGCTGGAATATTTGTTGGTGAGCTGGAAAAAGGTGACTAAGTTGGTTGGATCTTCACTTCGTAAAAGCTGTATACTCTTTGAACCGTACGTATTTGGATAGCTTCTGCTGGAAAGACACTAGAAAAGAAAGTAATATCCACCACATGTAATACAGTCCTGCCAACAATTTTTCCACTATTCAAAACACTTTTTATAAGCACGTTTTGGGATGGTCGAAATTTGTTTAATCTCTTCGATTGACTGAAAACGGATTCTACGGAGCGGCAATTTCAGTTTAGGGAAGAAGAAAAAATCACACGGAGCCAAATCTGGTGAATACTGAGGTTGCTTTATGGTATTCTTTGCTTTCTTGGCATTAAATTCGGTCACATTTGTGACTAGGTGCGATGGTGCGCTATCATTATTTAAAATCCTATTTTTCTTCCGAAATACCGGTCATTTTCGAATGATGTTCTCATGCAAACGCCTCAATACGGCCAAATAAAACTCCTTGTTGACCATCAGTCGCTCCGGACTAATCTCATGATGCATCAAACCACGAATATTGCAAAAAAGAGCATTACCTTGATTTTTGAGCGGCTGTGACGTGTCATTTTCGCCCTCCATTCCGATGATTGTTGACTTCTTTGGATGTCAAACTCATAAACCCACGTCTCATCGGTAGTTATAATGCTCTTCATGTATGTGGGATCGGAACTTACGGTACTCTGTTTGAGAAAAATTTAGCTTTATTGGGACGAGTGGAGCCAGAAGGCGTTTCATATCCAAAATATTCACCAAAACTATTCGAACGGATTCACAGGAGAGTTTGAGCTCTCTTGCCATCTCTCTAACAATCCCAGACGATTCTCAAGCACCATATCCTTCACTTTTTTTAATATTTTCATCAATTGAAGTGGTCAACAGTCGTTCAGAACGCGGCATGTCTTCAACGATTTAATTGCAATTTCCGGGTGCTTTTTGGCACAATGTATGTTGGTGAAATAATGAGCTTAAGTTATTGACGTAAGAAAGTATTTGGTTTCATTTGCAAGCTTTATATTTGTAAGGGGTTATAGTTAGATTTTCTTAGAGAGCATCAACTATGTGCACAATTTTTCTCAGAGTTACTCAAGTGAGCAAGTAAAAGATAGCATTCTGTTTTACATTTCTCACCTCTTAGTTATTCTAATGCAGACAAAAGCACATCCTACAACTTTGTAAAGCGCTTTTATATAACACCAACACTTTTTGGTAGCTTTTCTTCAGTTTCTTTGAATACATTTTTGTTAGTTCTTGTTTTTTAAACTGTTTTATGTAGTTTTTCTGTTACTCCGATTTGTTTTTTTGTCCCTTTTACATTTTAAAAGTGTGCTGCTCCATTTTTCACTGGCTCTCAGATTAATTTACTCACACACTCCACTCTCCCTTTTAGCATTATATCATTATAATCTTGTATAATCTCACAGCTTGGCCACGAAATACTTAAATTCGCTGCTACAAATCTTCATTATTAGAAATTTCTGTAGCCTGAACTCATCGGCAACTAGGCACACCAACTATGCATATACATACATATATAGAGGCTTGTGCCTCTCCAGTCACAACAAATAATTTAAGCATGAAATTTAGTTTCAATGCACAGCCACGTAATATATGAATTTTCACACATTTTTCGCACGCATACACAAACAACTAACTCAAAGTCGCTTACAGCGCCTCAAAGTATGCAACGTCAACATTGCTTTGCTTGCTAAAGCACAGCAATTGCTACAAATTTGCTGAGTGGTCGCCGCTGTGCCTACAGCACTCGCATTCTAATCACCAACAACAGCTGCATAATCCTTCTGCCAATTCTCATTAGCCGCAACGCCAGCGCAAGGCTGCCTTCAACAGCAGCTTGACGCGGCAGCCTCGTCTGCGAGCGTGAAAATATAATCCTATTAATTACAAATAAGCGTTTATCTCACGTTTCCGTCGGTCGCTTCAATGTACAACGATTTCTGCCTCAACGCTGAGGCAGCTTTTTTGCAATTTTTTCACGTCCTTTTTATAAGCGCCTCTTTGACGTTGTTGTTGTGTGTTTTTGTTGTTGCATTGTTGTTGTTTTTCTAATTTTTGCTGATGTATATACAAATCCGGTCTGCATGCCACATCCTTCTTTGCTTTTATGCTGCTTTAAGTACCTGCTTTCTCTCACCTTCTCCCTCTCTCTAACATCTCCTTCGCCTTTAGACATATATTTTAGTCGATTTTATTTGCAATGTCACTATGTGCACCCTTTTAATTAGAATTTATATTTATTGTCGTATTCGACCTTCTAGCCCATGACTAAAATACAACGGCACCCATACCAACACACGCACACAGATATGGCTTTGGATTGGTATTTAGTAGCACCTGTCCTTTTTCCTGTCTTGTGTTGCCATGTTTAAGCAATTAAATACTCTTGTGTTCAACAAATTTCATTTACTCAAAGTGCACGCGCACTTGATTGGGGTCGCAAGAGATATGGTCTCTGCATGTGTTCTTGTAGCATTACGTTTATATGCGCCTAAAACTGTGCTGTGGCTTGTTAAATTAGTATAATTTGTGTAATGCTCTTTTTCCGCTGAATTTAAGCTATTTAATGGCGTGTTTCCAGAGGCAGAGCGCAGATAAGCATGCGAAAAAATTACGTAATGCAGACTTTATGGCTGTGAAACATTATTTATTGTGTTAAAGTTAATTAAGTGGCTATCGATTAAGCTGGGCGTCAAAGAAAATTAGCGAGAAAAGCTTGAGAAGTCAATTATTGCTGAGAAGAAACTCAATTAGTATAGGAGAGAACGCTTATTGAAGAAGTTTATAATGAAAAATCTGAGGCATTCGGTGAAGTCTACTAATAAAGATAAAGACCTAGTAGTTGAACTCTATAGCTTAGAGATAGGCTGGCTGAAAACACATGGGAATAATGAGCGCTAAGAAGCCAAAAAATCTGTGAACTAGGAGGCTGTACAAGCCTTTGAGCACTGGAAACAATGATCCCCGGAGATGTATAAGGCTATGATCGAAACATCAACAAATTCACAAACTGATTTTGTGTGACAGTAAACCTTCAAGATATCGAAAGCAGTTGTTGAACATATTATACATGAAAATTCGGCTTGCGAAAGCTCTGTGTAGTGCGAAAGATCTGAGAAATATAGAAACAAAGCGATAGTTTAATGCCCTGCCCTGCTTCCCAAGATACTTCTGGCCGATATGCGATACGAGGTTACTGTGTTGATTGCTGTTTGGCTGTCTGCGTAGAAGCCTGCAGGTGTATTAGAGGCCAGCTGCGCGACTTTCGCAAAGCTAAGACCTCAGCTTGAAATATACTGTAGTGATCCAACAACTTAAATGGTTGCATTATGCCTAACCCTGGACAGTATATTCCCCCATACTCCATCGTCCATTTTCGAGTCATCCGTATAGATTTTTAGTGTGTTGTGCATAGCTAACATACCTTTACGCCAGTCATCTTTTTCTATGTTTACTTTGAGTCTTCTTTCCCAGTTGAAAAGTAGATATCATTTAGTCGCTGTTTGCCCAACCGCCATTACCCACCGAACTATGCTCGAAGGTTCTATATGTAAATTCTCCTGCAGCTAGTAGTCATCCCACCGATTTTGCGACGCAGTGTTTGCCAAAGACGTCTATAGGTGGCAGGTTTAGTGCCAGTTCAAGAGTCGCCGTTGGAGTTGTACTTAAAGCTCCCGTTATGCAGCGAGCCTCTGAACCCTTTCTGTTGGTGGACTTCAGTACGTCTGCCCACCATACTACTGCATTGTAGAGTAGAACCGGTCTTACAATAGCTGTGTAGCACCAGTGCATGAGAAAGGGAGAGAGCACTCAGGTTGTGTCGAGCATCTGACCACAGAAATATAAAGCATTGCTTGTTCTCCTCACTTTTTCTTCTACATTGTGCTTCCTTCAAGTTTGCTGTACTAGACTAGACCAAGGTATTTGGTGCGGTTTTTGAGAGAGAGTTGTGTCCATTTATCGAAGGGAACCTTCATAGAGAAATTTTTTGCTTTCTTGTAAACACAAGTAAATCCGTTTTCTCTGCGTTAAACCGCAGATCCGCTTGTTATGCCTAATTCTGTACAGTATTGAGAGTGTTGTTCATAATACTGTTGGCAGTCTGGAGACACCTACACGTTATTAAGATGGCAAAGTCGTTCGCATATGCTGCTATCTTAGAGGCTTTGCCTTCCACGCTTCTTACCAGTTTATTCACCACTAATGTTTATACAAGCGGAGCTAGCACTCCACCTTGCGGAGTATCCCTATAGACTTCCATGGTCATTTTAGTGTCGTTTCATTCTGCTCTTATCCGTCTAGAGATCAAAAGGTGGTATAGTAGGACCAACACCTATTGACTGATGAAAATATTAATTGCACTGAAATTTTAGTGGAAAATAAATATTATTAATAAGTATAATAAAAATTTTAAAATTAAATTAAATTATAAAAAAAAAAAATAAAAAAAAAATAAAAAAATTAAAAGTTATTAAATTTTTAATTAAATTTAAATATTTTAACATTAATTTAATGGAAAATCAATATTTTATTATTAAAAAAATATTAAAAATATAGCTTTGTATAATTAAAAAAAATATTGTTTTTTATAAATATATGAATTTTTTTTTTTTAATTATAAGTACATATGATTTTATATATATTTTTCCCAACATTTGTTCGAATTAAATCCGTCTTTAAAACTAAGCCAAAGTGGAGCTTCAGCAATGTCTAAATGAAAAGACATATTTTCGAATTTTAAAATTAAAATAAATATCCCTTTAAGTGAATATGTATGTATATAGTGTACAGTATTTATTATCAGAAATATAATTTGCCAAAAATGTTTATGTAAATACGAAAATACGAGAAACCCATGAAATGCACATTTTCACACCGCAAGTGTTGCCAACATGCCATGAAAAATACAGGAAGCGTGCAAAACCACCGCACTGCTTCTCAAGAAACGCGCACATATGCCATTCAGCTATTGCATAACATAGGTATTTGTCTGTCGCTGGCTGCTTGCCTGTTGGCTCGTCTTCTATGGCAGTCTTCAGGCTTGAAAATCACTTCCAAAAATACACACAATTCGTCAGCGTGTAAATGCATATTTTTCGGAATACTGACAGTCCAATCGCCTGCAGACTGTTTCGCCGGCAGCTTGTGGGTGTGGTGAGGTGAGTGTAGTAAGGAGGCGCCTTGGCGCAGAGTCTCATTTAGCTGTAGACCCTTTGCTTTGGTCTTACCAAAGTTGCCTGCTGCACTTGCTTTCTTGTATTTATTTATATTATTGCATTGCTGTTTATTATTATTGTTGTTGTTTGTTATATTTTCAGTTGATGCACTGCAGTGCAGTTATGCATTGTATTTGAGGCGAGTAGCGCTGGCGAAAGGCACTGCAGTTGCCCGGGTTTCGTGCAACACTGTGCTGGTGTGCTTTTATGAGTGTGCTTGTGTTTGTATGTATGTGTGTGAGTGGTGTGGTAAATCCGCAAATCGGTTGCTTTGCATTTTATTTGATGAGTTTTCTGCAGCACTACAGCACGAACCGTTATTTTATACAAGTTGGTGTATTTCCTGCCGCAACACATCACACATACAAACAAAGATATATACATATGTACATATGTATATAATAAATATGCGAGTGCTGCGCGGAAACAAGGTTGCAGCTCAAATATTGTTAAGCACTCTTGTGCTCGACGGCGCGAGTGTTTTTCAGCCAGGATTTATATAATCAAATATTTATGTAAATACGCTTATGCATGTGTGTGGGTGTGAGTGATAGCGTGTATATACAGACATGCACACTTGACAACTCGCATTTTATGGCTTAACTTTAAATACATTTTTGCCCTGCAACAATAACAACAAGCGCATCAACATCACCCGTAGTAAGTCTGCACTTGCTCACATATATATTTACAAGTGTAAAACGGTGCATATACATATGGACAGACATGTGTGTAATCACTTTGCGAAATGATTTGCACTGCCAGTTGTTTGCCGGCTCTCTGACAGCTGGCTAAATCACTTTGGAAACTCAGTTTTTGATTTATTTTCAATGCTTTTTAACAATAAAATCGCAGGAATATTTGTGGCCGGTAGGAAATTAAACTCCAAATAGTACTAAAAAATTAGTACTAATTTTTTTAAATTTATTTTTTGCGCAGTTTAGTGAATTAAGGGGCGAATAAGTGACTTTTGGCGCAATATTCAAGTGTACTAAAATAGTAGTCAATTACAAAAGTTGTAAATTAGTACTAAATTTTTTTTTGTGGATTAGAACATCTGCCAGATCAGTTACGTATTTTGTGAAGCGTAAAATATTGGAACGAAAATGATTTGTATGCCCTGCACTTAACATGCAAATGTGTTAAAATAGTACTAAATTACTAAAAATTTGATTTTTTTTTTAATTAGTGCTAAACTTTTGTTTATAATGTATAACATTTACCAAATCATTTAGACATTTCAAACCTTTATTATATTTAAGCGAAAATAATTAGAATATCATTCGCTTAAAATACAAGTGTTCTAAAATAGTACTAAATTACTAAAACTTCTTATTTGTACTAAATTGTTTTTATAGTTTCAATAATTGTCCTTTGAAACAATATTCAAGTGTTCTGGAATAGTACTAAAAAACAAAAGCATGAAATTAGTACTAAATGTTCGCTTATAGTTTAGAACATTTGATAAATTCTTTAAAAATCATCAAAACATAAATTTTTTTTATTAATTGTTAGTATTCGCATTAATATCCAAGTGTTCTAAAATGGTACTAAATAGTTAAAATATTAAGTTAGCACTAATTTTTTCGAGTGCACCAGCTATGGCACTCGCAATATTGAAAATAAATTTATATACATATGTCAAAGAAAATTTCTAGTAGGCTTTCTGTATAACATTCGCACGAGTAAGAAAATAGTACTAATCTCCTATAGAAATAAATAAGGACTATTTTTTGGTTTGCCTTTTAGTACACTTGCCATAAAATTAATAATACTTTGTATTATATATTAATATACTTAAATATAATGCAAATGTAATCTATGCTAGATTAAAGTGTTCTAAATTAGTACTAAATGGTTATATTGAATAGTAGTGAGCTTCGGAACATAACTATTTTGATTGAAAAATTAGAAGAAATACGACAGGCTTATATAAAATGTGCTAAACTAACCATCTTGCTATAATAAAAGCTCTTCAGCTAGTACTAAATTTATTATTGGAAATATATCTGTCGGTAGTTTTAGTGAAATAATAAATCGCCAATTGATTTTTTGTTAATCTTTGCAATAAATATTTATGTTCATAGTTTAAAAGGACATATTATATCTATTACTTAGTAGTACTAAAATAGTACTAAAGACAACATTTAGGCTCTCAAATTACGTAAACTCACTTTTAAATACTGTAAAACGTATTTCGTAATTCGTACGGAAGCCAAGAAGTATTTATAAAGGTTTAAACAACTATCTGCTAATCCGCGAAAAATGTTATTGTACAGATCTGAAATATTGTTAGAAGTATTCAATAAATCCACACAAAAGCTATTTAGTACAACAAATTTTGGGTATTGAAATTTTTTATTACTAACAATTTTTAGTACTAAACATTTAAGGTAAAAAAAGTAATTGCTCATTAAGCTTTTCTTCTCATTTATTAATTAAATATCTTGTTTTTAGAAATTTAGTACTAAAAATTTCCTGTATTAAAGTTTTAGTACTAATAATTTTTAGTACTAAATATTTAAGGCATATAATGCGTCCGATTCCTCTCTTTTAGTAACTAAATATTTCTTTATTACAACAATTTTTACATTTAGTACTCCTTATAAAAAATGAATTTTGATAAAAAAATTGGTGATAAGTGTTATTTTCATGCGTTTTTTTACTAGTTACCTTTTTCACTGGAATCCGTTAAACGTCTTTAATGGAATACTTTTGAGTTAGTACTTATTGATATTAATAAAAAAAGAATTATAATTTTATATAATAATATAATATAATTAATTATAGTTTTAATTAAAATTTTTAAAATATTTTTTTTTATATTTATCTTGTGTTCAGTGTTTCATTTGTGTTTTTCTGGCTCTTTTAAAATAAATTTTCTGTTTTTAATTTTTTTCTTTTTTGTATTATTTCCTACTGGGTAGCTCGCACATTTGTATTATGCATACATTGCCATCATACATGCGCCACCAACTATTTTCATATGTATCGCTTCTGCATTATGACTTTTGATACTTTAGCTTACTGCTTACTGCCTGCCCTACGTCAAGCCTGAATCTGAATGTAATATGTATATGATGTATGATATTAAATGCTTTTCAATGTCACTCAAGTGTCACAAATCTGGTTGTGCAATATTTGCACAATCTCGACATTATTACATCAAATATTATAATGTGTTTTTATATATTTACTGCTTTCTTCATTTCATTACATAATATTTTGTTTTTATTAAATGATTATGCAAGCAGCAAAAAGCCTTTGGCAATATCCTTTTGAGAGTGATTAAATGTGCTTTATGAAAATGCTTCCAAGTATAAGCGGGCCTTTAAGGCAAGTAAAATAACGATGCATATAACAAAAGAGAGAAAACAGAAAAAATTACAAAAAAAAAAAACAGAAATAGAAATCAAATTAAAGTCTATAATTGGGAAGGGTTGTTACTGTTTGGGAGCTTTCATATAAAACGAAGTTTTAGCATTAATATATGGTAAGAATTATCACGAATGCAGCAGATTATGTGGATTACTAAATTACATATGTGTGGGAGAACACAGATTATGTTGAAAAACTCTTTAAAGCTGATTATGAGTAGTTATGCATAAGTGGTTATGTAAACACTAGCTATAAAAAAAGCTTATATACTGTATACTAAAAAAAAACTTTCGAGATAAAGTGTGCTTTCAGGTGAACTCTGTTGAAATTAATGCGTTCTTAAGTGTTTCTTTAGCGGTAGTTAGCAATAGATACTGGAAGAAGAGATGAATTTAAGATATTTGAAACCAAAAAAATCAAAAAATATTGCAATGAAAGCTCAAGTGATTTCTAGCTTCAAGGTTTAGCTCATTTTAAGTACATTTAAAATTGATGATCCTATAATGTTCACTCAAAGTTTGTTTTCGGTTGAATATTTCCGATTTATTGTCGCTTTTGATTATTACAAAACATTTAAAATTCCTGTTTTGTCTAGAAATTGAATTTTATCATTTCTACTATCTAAAGCTTACGGTAGGTGGCGCTCTGCTACAACTATCGCTGTTTTTTTTTTTAATTTAAATACAAAATTGCGAACTTGGGAACCCTGAATATCGGAAAATTTAAGTATTATTCAGGAAATTTTCTGGCTTACAGTCATTGCTTCACGGCTGCTTTACCTACTGAAATATTCTATTTTGCCAAGAAAAAAATTTTATTTCTACTTTTGCCAAAAGCTGACTTTAGAGCGCGAAAAAATGCAAACAAAAAACCAACCTAAAATAAAATTTTATGATCGGAAAAATAAGACAACAGCACGTAAACAGACGCCACTTAAGCGAGAAATTTATACGAAATTTGTTGGCGAGTCGACCATAAAAAGCGGTCGAGTGCCGGTAAATATGCAAATTTTGGCGATTCTGCGCTGTTTTGCTATCTGCGTGAAATTTATTTGCACATTCGCTGTTTTCTTGTTTTTAGAAAATAAATTTAATGGTTGTATTTTCTGTTGAAAAACTAAATTTTGGGAAATTCATGCAAATATAGATAATTTCATTGGTTTCAGTCAGTTACTTCCAAGTATATTAAACATTATTCTATATACTATACTAAAATACCGGATTTTATTAGTAGTGATAATAAGTTGACTTTTAATTAACAAATCTGGCAACATATGTTTTGACTTGACGTAAATATTCACAGAGTCAACGAAAGAAAAATTATGAATATTTTTTTTTTTAATTAAATTAAATGAAAGCTCAAGTGATTTCTAACTTATGGATGTGCTTATTCTATACATATCTGAATTTGATGACTATGTATTGATTAATCTACATTTTTTGGATGTGTTATTTCATTTTTGATAAATGGTTTCACTTTCTCGAGCTTCTGTTGTGCCAAGAAATTAATTTTTCATGATTATTTCTTTCTAAAGCTACGTTAGGTGGCGCTGTTGTACAGCTTGCACTATTTTTTATAAACTTTCATTGAAGAAACATATATTTCATCGTCATTCCTTTGACAATAGAAAGCTTTCATCTTCCTAACCAATTACTATAGTTGTTAAGGCTACTTTTAGTTAAGGCTTACTTTAAAATGTTTAAGCATTAATTGGTGGCATAATGATCCATCGAAGATGCACTTTTGAGTAAATTCTTTAATTCCATATCGAAAGAAAATATTCGAGCTTAAGTGTCGCACATTTTTGACATTGACTAAACAATCTTAGTTAGGTAAGGTTCAGAGTTCGCTTAAAACAGGTATCTCACTTGGATAGTTTAGAACGACGATTCGTGGAGTTACCTAAAACTCCTATCAAAAGATCGAAAAAGCGTTTTTAGCCTCTTGCAAGTTTGTCAGTTTCGGATACGTCTCCTGGTTCGCCTAAAGTAAAACTGGATGGGAAAGTGCCAACATGTTTTCACCTAACCTTTCGGCCTACAACTTTTATAGCTTGCATCAATCAAAATTTTTACCCTGCTTATAGGACAAAATCATGTAAGACCACCTACGACTGCGGCAAGATGAACTTTGAAATGTAGTTCAGAAAATCTCCTGCATTCTATCTAGGCCAAAAGGATATTGCCGTCGCACAAGAGCTTGTCATCCCTCTTTCGCTAGCTCGTTGCAGCGACTCCGCTATGGCCAAGCACCAGGCGCCCAAAATAGGCTGTTGATGAACTAACTTCGTGCTATTTCTAGTGAGGACAGACATTCCTTGACTAGCGAGCTGAGCATTAATATTGTCGTTCTGCTGTCGGAGTGAATACTCAGCTCCTTATAGAGGATGCACTTCGCAACAGTTCATCCTCTGATACTGTAAAAGCGGTCACTTCTACCTAAATAACACTACAGTTGACCGGTAACCTAAGCCTGACGGAAAGTACTATGGTTCCAGTAACTCCGACGCAATAAATTTGGAGTCCCCAAAGCTAATAAGTATTACTTTATTTCGTCTTCTTCCAGAACTGGTGTTCCATAAAATGTTTCATTTGTGAAATATTTGAAGCTTCTGATTTTCAGAAGTTCCCCTAGTATATTTTTTACATTTAAAATTCAAGCTTAATAAATTTATAAAGACTTCGTGAGAAAATTATTTCAAAATACTATGAAATACATTTTTGGCGTCAATTTTGTATTGAATTCTACTACAAGCTTCAGCCCTCCTAATACCCGAATCAAATTTGAATTTTCCTGTCCTTATGCTCATTCACAAAATTTAAGCGTGCATTTATTTCGTCTGCAATCTACGCAACTCACTAGTCTGCTTGCTGTGTAGCGCCCAAAGTGCTGCTTGTAAATTAGCCGCAAAGTATGCATTACATTTTCGAGTTTACGAAAATTTCGTTAGCAAGACTTTCCACGAAATTGCATTCATTACAATTTCAATTTCATGGCTGACTAGTCGAGCAATGTTGCGGCGGTTCAAGGGCGCGTTAACGTTGTGATTGCGTCGACAAGCGCCTGTAAGTATGTATGCATAAATTGTAGATATTTTATTTGGCTTGTCAACGGCAGAAACAAAAAGTTGCGAAAAAAGAAAATATCGCCACAGTTTGACAATTTTATAGCTGTACAAAGTTAAATTTATTAAATTAGAAATTAAATTACCGCATTGCAACGCTGGCGCTAAGGTGCCTACAGGCTGCCAAAGCATACTTGCAGGCGCAATTTTCATTTTTCACATCACATGCCTGGCATTCGGCGCCGCCAGAGGTGTGAGCCTTAGTTGGCAAATATCACAGCTGCTATAAATCGCTATGACATGGCCTGACATGACAGTCAGCTGTGACAGGTGTGAACTAAATTGAAACGCAGAGCGAGTGGGGGAGAAGAGAGAGCATAACGGTAGAGGTGGGCGAGTGCTAGGCTGTGTAGGAAGCACTACAAGTAGCACTGCCAAATTGAAAATTTCGCGCAAATTTGTCAACGAAAAGCTCGACGCCTATATGCATACTATATTTTACATGTAGATGTGTGTGTGTGTGCGTGCGTGTGACGAAAATTGAATCACCGTCAACGCCAAATGAGCGCTGAGTATATTTAATCGCCTCTCTAACACCCACTCCACCCAGTGGTTGGTAGTCAAGTTTATATTGCATACTTTTTGGCGATTGTGAAGCTATTTTTTTAGCGCATTCTTCGATTTGCGCGCAGTTTAAGTTTTCCTTTGTAAGGAAGCCATAGTTGAATCAATGATATGGTGACGTTGGAAGACCTTAAGTTTCATTTTAGTTTTATTGCCAAAGTTTAGATTTTGGCGTGTAATTTGAGCGATCGCCGAAAAACATGCAATGTTTTCATTCAAGGTATGCAGTGGCAATGCAGTTAATAGCAGAAACGTGTGTATCGGCACTAAACTGTTTTAATTGGCGTGTTTTTTTGAAATGACTATATACAACTAAAACTTTACAGATCAATTTTGATAGCATACATTTAGGCTTGTAATGATACTGCAACTTGCTTACAAAAAATCGTTGTCATTATATTGGATTATTCAACGTTTTAAGTCTAAAAAGAACCCAATTTTTTTTATAAGTTGTCATACGTAGAGATTTTTATTTATATAGCGTACTTTTAGGCGCATATGTAGAAAATAATATTTTTAAGGATTTCGCACACCGAGTTGTAATAACTATATCGTAATATTGTACTATATATTTTCTATAATAAAGTTAAAGATAGTGCTTCATTAATAAAGCCTCAATTTAGGCGAAATATAATTTGTTGAGATAGACGCCGTAATACCACATACTTGAACATAGAAATCTGATATTTTTAAGTTTTTGACGTGCTAAATTTTAATATTTATACCGCTGTGTTTTACATGTATATGGAATTATGAAGTTCATAGATAAAAGTTTTCGTTTATGCAGTATACCTTTAGGCGTCTATATATTGAAATTTTAGTTATGAGTTTTTCGGCACTTTTAACACTTAAAAGGCTATTTCAAATGTTTTCGAATGTAAAAATAATTTTTTATTTTTATTTTTATAACATACATTTAGGCGCTTATGTACAAAATAGGCCATTTCGATGGTTTTCTTTGTATTTATACGAATTTATCGTCTAAATATAATTTAAGCTAATGTATAAAAGGTTTTATGTTTTGCAGTTTCAAGTCGTTTCTTAATAAATGTTCAAATATATTTTTCAAATTTTTTTCAATTTTTCATTAAATCTATGTTATAGATTCATTGTGCTAATTTTTGATTGCAGAAAGTAAACATTTTATACTCTACTTTTAAATGTTTTTGTTCTTGAAGTTTGCACTTCAATTAATTAAGTTTTTACCAAAAATTCCTGAATCTAAAACTTAAATTTCTTCCATTCAGGTTATACTCTCTTAGGCTTACCTGCCTTCCTAAAACAGTGAATTAACTGTCTGCTGCCAGTAACATCGTAATATCCACCAAAAACGACTAAACCTTGCTACTTAATAGCCAACATTTCATTTTACACCTAAAAGTATGCACAGTGCTTCACTTTTCCACTCACACGTAGAAACTGGCAGTAATTTCTGCTGCATTTCACCTGCCAACATGATTTATCTATGTCTGCTGCAGCTGAAAGTGCATATTACAATAAACACTGAAGTGCGCCTAAAAGACGGCAACAGTTAGTACACTAAAGCTATACTTATGCCGCTGCATTTCACTCAACATTTTTCACTCATCACTCGTGTGCTGTATAGGTAAGCATACGCTCTAGCATGCTTCTGTGTGCTTGTCTGTGTGCTCTAAACTGACACTAACCATTCATCTTCATTTGCGCCAACAGAAAAAATCTAGCAGCTTTTACTTAGAAAATAGGAAGTGGCAAGAAATTGCACAACACTTCAGTCATTATACGGTCTGTTGCCACCGCTTGCCAGCAAGTGGACACTCTCGTGTTCACACGCAGTTTTGCAGCTTCGCGCATTTCTTTTCGCTGAGGCAGGCACAGACAGCTGCCGTTTTCAATTTTTATTTTATGCGCTTTAAAATGATATAAGTAAGTATGTTAACAGCTGTTAGTGTACTGTATGTTGCTTTAAAATGCCGTACAGCTTGTTGGTTTAACGTGTAGTACATCTCTCTTAACTCAGCGTTGTAATGCATTGGCGATGGCCATTGCGTATGAGTAACTTATTGATTTGTTCATAAATATGATTTTTACATTGCTTTAAAATGACTCGATTTCTTTTGTATGGCCACCATGGGCACGCTTGTCCAGACGCTGAACCCAATTTCGATGGTTTCAAGCACTAAACGGGCCAAAAATATTCGGTTATCATGGAGCGGTAGCAATTTCCAATCACAGTAACGTGCCGGTCTTGATCTTCACAGAAAAATCTTGGCCGGGTTCATAATCTGCACCAAACCTTAATTTTTTCGGTATGCAATTGTGACTCAAGGAGTAAGTGTGGATTGCTACCTGACCAATAACGCATATTTTGCTTATTGACGAAGCCATTCAGCCAGAGGTGAGCCTCATAGCAGAAGATGATTTTTCAATGAAAATCCGGATCATATGCAAGTTGTTGTTCAGCCCAATTCACAATAATATGACCACAAGCGGCTTCAGTTTTTCATCAATTTGATCTTATAAAGATGTAGACCAAGATCTTTTCACTAAATTCGCAAAAACGTCGTGACACATATGTCAAACGCTTGAGAACGACGTGTGTGAGACTGATTTGGGTCTTCCTCAATTGATGCGCTAGCGGCAGCAATATTCTCGACACTACAGGCACGGGAACATTTTCTACTTTGCATGTGGTTTAAAATTTTGCACTAGACTCTCAATTGTTGATCTGACAGGACACTTATGACGACCATAAATTGGACGTAGCGCTATTAAAGTTCAGGCCACTGACTCGGAATTTCGGTAGTAAATTTTAAAAATTTCGACTCGTTGTTGGATCGATGATATGGAAAATTTTGTTGAGGAGAAATGTTAAAAGAGAGAGGAAAAACATGGCGTTGTTTGCTGTCTACTTTTGGAGCGTCCCTATGAAAAAATTCTTTATATGGTGACCAATCAATAGTAAAAAGGCACTGCTTGGCTTCCCTTTCATGTCTTTGCATATGCAACGAGTGGGCAACACCTCCTTCTTTTTTATTTTTCAAATAGTTCCACTTGCAGAAATTTTAAATTGTGGATCATAACCGCCTTCATTATCCTCAACAGTAATGAAAGGAGGCTGCATAAACAATCCTTTTGGTATATCGTGCAAAGAACCACCATAAAATGGGGAATCCCTCCAAAAATTGTAAGAGAATGTACAAAAACCAAACAAAAATGTCACAAAAAGGCAAATCGGGTCATTTTGACTTGCGCCGTTAATCTATTGTTAAAGTAAAAGGCTTTTGAATATATACAAAAATCTGCATTATATATTTTTAAGTTTGATCTCAACAAAGTCTCGGTTGCAGAAAATTACTTCTATTGTAAAAAAGTAGTTTAGTTTAATATTAAAATACTCAAAATATTCATATTTTAAACACTTGATAAACAATTGTTTTGTTCATTTGCAATATTTTCATTATTAATCTCTATTTATCTCTATTTTTATTTTCAGGTAAGTTGTTGCTTTCACATGAGCTGAACTTTGTGCGTTATTCAAGACTTGGAGCGTGAGTAATTATTGCTTTAAAGCATATATATTTAAAAAAATATACTGTAACAATAATTGAAATAAAAAAAAAATGTTGTTGTTTTCTAGTTTCTTCAAAATTGTTGTTGTTTTCCATTTTTTCCTTCAAAACTTATTTTTTATGAAGCACACTTGTTTGACTACTATTTTAGAACTAATTATAAGGTATTATCATGTTTACCGCTTTCTAAGGGCGTATAAAGCAAAAATTTAGTTATTAAAATTCATGAGAAATCCTGACATTTCGAAAATTTATCTGCGTACATAAATAAGTAGCTCTCAATCAAACACCGAAAAAATTTAGTTACCGAAAGTTGATATTTTACATGTACATAGTTTTCAAAGTAACTTTCACAGCGCTGGGAATACAAGCACAGTAAATTTTGCCGCTTATAAAAGCAACACTAGAGCTATATACAGTTTATTACTGTCATTTGTTGGCTATTTTCAGTTGTTGCGCTATACCAAGAGGCGAAAACTATGATTTTTCATACAACGACACATAAACTGTACCCAATCAAATACACATAAAGTTGAAAAAGTGCTGATATTTACATACAAACATTTATTTCAGCTGCACTCCACTTGAAATATGCATTTTTATTTCCATTCTCAACAATTTCCGTTTGCAATAAAATGCTAGCAATTCAATATGCATGCACATACCTTTACTTACATATATGTACATATATGATACATATATTGTATGTATGCGCATATGTACACGCGTATATACTACTTCATATAAGACTGCATACCTCTACAACGACTATTTATAGTCAGTCTAACGGTATTCGTATGCCTGGACTTCCGGCTCTTTAAATTGCACTTTATCGCCAAGCAACACTCGTTTCGAGCCATGAAAATGTTACGTATACGCCCCGGTGCTGCACTATAGAAATCTAATAAATCAGCTTATCGTTGTACGGAAAAGTTCAAATGCTCGCCATTTTATTGAAATCCATGCTGCTAAGCATTTAAAAGTTAAAGGTATTCGTTTGTAGGGGTTTAGGGAATATTCAAGGGTTGTTAAAATCAAGTTGCTTCTGAAGTTACACAGATACAATGTACATGTATCAATGCTCAATTTGAATTTTGAATTTGAAAAATATTATTTGCAAAGCAGGAAATATTTACTTAAACGTAGTAAGTAAGTGGATTTTGGGCAAAAATTAAGATGTTTATTAGGTAGAATTGGAGAAAGTCGATTTAACCTCAACACAGAAATTTTCAAATGTTAGAAAACATAATTATAAATCCAAAGGAAAAATATTTTTTATATATTTTTACAATTTACAATTTAAAAAAAAAAAATTAAAAAAATTAAAAATTAAAAAAATAAAAAAAATTAAATTAAGAACATAATTTAATTAATTAAAAAAATTAAAAAATAAAAAAAATAAAAAAAATTAAATTAAGAACATAATTAAACTATTAAAAAAAAATAATTAAATTCATTAAAAAAAATTAAACTTAATTAAATAAATTTTTTTAATAAATTGGTTAATAAATCCGGAATATATGCCAATTCTGTAACGCACTGCTTTAATCATATAAAGTAATGACTGAGCTTCCGAAATCTATAGTCACTTCTTACAACGATTTATAAGATTGAGTTCGAGTATACTACTGAATTTATAAAAAAGTAGATTAATTGAAATATGTGGCAGCACTAACGTAAATATGTCTATTAAACAAAAAAAATTGT
Organism: Bactrocera dorsalis; assembly: GCF_023373825.1. NCBI lineage: Eukaryota > Metazoa > Arthropoda > Insecta > Diptera > Tephritidae > Bactrocera > Bactrocera dorsalis. The sequence continues at coordinate 10,280,101 of NC_064306.1, read as the reverse complement.
CGAGTAGCTTAACATTATAATTTTTTTTCTCTATGGACATACATATGTATCTTAATTTTTTTTTCATCTAACTTTATAAGCAGGTGGCAACGCTTCTCAGAAATATGTATGTATACTCCAAAATTCCTTAAACATCTTAATTGTGATGCCTACATATATTGAAATGGCCACTTTTCTAATTTTAAGAATTTGAAAGTTTTAAACATACGGCAACTCTTCTCAGCAATATACATATTTTTTTAGCTTAAACTTTTGTATTAAATATATTAGGTGTGTTGTTCATATTGTAATAAATCATTTGTTATTGTTTAGATTAACTACATTTTTTTAACAGGTGGCAACATAGTTCAAAAATTTTTTCCAGCTTTTAAATATTTCTTGAACATCTTAATTTTGATGCCTATGTTGCATTGGCCGCTTTTCCAATTTTAAGTAAATAAAAGTTTTAAACATGTGGCAACATTCGTCACCAATATACATACGTACATATTTTTTAACTCAAAGCTTCCTATTAAATCTTATAAGTTTTGTAGCCCATATTGTAATAAATCGCTTGTTATTGCTTGGATTAAATAGATTTTTTATGCAGGTGGCAACGCAGTTCAAAATTTTTTCAACTGTTAGCTCTTTTCCACCACCGCAGTTAGATAAACTTATCGTTTATCTTGATTTATTTGATCAATATAATCAAAAGAAATTTTATAAAAAGATGGTAACCCTTTGCAAACAGATTTTATATATTTAGAAAAAATAAAATTAAAAAATGTTTTCAAATATTTTCTTATATCTTTTTATTAACCGTACTAAAAAATATTACTTAACTTAACGATTTTTTGTGTACAATTTTTTAAGGCAGTGGCAACCCTACTTCATATTTAATCACAATCATTGTAAATCTTTTCAAATATATTATATAAAATACCTAATATTTTTGTGTAATTACTATTTTGAAACAGGTGGCAATACTGCTCAATATTTCTTTTTTGCTGAAAAGTTTTGCAAAGAGCAAAAAAAAACATGTGTTCTTCTATCATATGTATGATTTCGAAATACTATTTCTAAACAGGTGGCAACTCTACTCTAAAATATTTTCGGCAATATTATTATTATTTAATTGCTACACTTTGTTATCTACAAAAATTTCAGTACTTAATTTATTAAGTATAAAATAATTTTAAAACAGTTGGCAACGCTATTCACGAATATTTCTTATTTTCGCGTGAATTTAAAATTGTATCTAAATTTCGACAATGCACCAGTTTCACATTCAATGAAATTAAGCAGCGCCCAACTTGCAAACAACCATTGAATAGCCATAAAAGTTATATGCTTCTTCTGGCAATAATGCCTGCATACAAAGGCGCACAATTTCATTAGACCGTGCCCGGCTTTCCGCTTGCTGCCTCCCTGCATTCGCGCAGGCAAAATGTATTAAATTCAGCACTTTTCCGTTTTCACCTTTCGCTCTAGGTGGAATTACTTACACACCAACAACAGCAATTGCACGTTGTAGCAGGTTTGGGTAGGGCGCCGCGAAGTGTGCTATGATAAATTGGAAAAATACATGAACGAATTATTTTGCGCAAATCAGTAGAAGACGCAAGAAAAAATACATTAAAAAAGCAAGCGAGCATTAAAATGAAATAAGGTAAGCTTGAGTTATTAGATAGGAAATAAGTTTGCGCGCTGCCAGCTGACGTCTCAAGATTAAAGCTATGCAGATTAAGTGAATGGAAATCGAGTAGATAGAATTAGATGCGTGTGTAGTCAATTTAATGGATTAAATTAGAGATTAGTGAAATATATGGTGAATAAATTTCAAATAAACTTTAATTTGGTTTGTGTAGACAGTGTTTTCTAAGAGACAAGAAAATAAACAAAAGTTTAAGTGGGGAAAATATTAAAAATATGCAAAAATTGTCATTTGTGAAAATTGACAGATATTTTTGCTTGTTTTTTTTTGAATGCAAAAACACTTGGCGACACAGAGCTAAAAGAAGTTTTTTGATATCCAATACTGGTGAAAGTTGGCAACATAGCTTCTCTAATATTTTTATTTATACTCCTGTGAGAGTTAATGATAGTTAATATATAACAAATTTGATAATTATACATTTTTTCGAAGAATATAAGTAATAAAACTTAATTTAATATCGTAAAATATAACAATCTTGTAAACAACAATCTGAAACTTGGCAACATAGCCTTTAAATTGCAACTGTCTTTTATGAAAACTGGCAACAATGTTCAGACAACGTTTATTTGTTTATGTGCTACGCACGCCTGTTTAAATTCTGCTATGCCCATCATTTTTATTGTCCTACAACTATACCCAACTTGCTTACAATTGAATAGATTTGCTATCTCATTTTGCGCCCTCATGTTCAACCACCACACGCCCGTTATATCCTTTCAGTTGCAATGAGGCATGACTTATGAAATATTTCCGGTTTTTGATTGTGCTCTGTAATATCTAAATCACGAAATCAATGACAGAAATTCAATTGCCATTCAACCTTTTACTGAACGCTAGTGCCACACATACACTTGCACGTATGCACACATAGATATGGACACAAAGAGAAAATCGTTTAGTGCGCAGCGCATATCCACCATATAAGTATGTCCACCTTACCAGGTATGAGGTTTGGGTGCTTTCACAGCTATCTAGGCAACTACCTTTGCCGAAATGCAATCAGGTGCGAAATTGCTATTATTGCCAAATTTCGAGCATAACTCTCGGCGCTTTGGCAATAATTCAGAATTTCATGCTAAACGTTATTTTTCCCTTTGCGGTTGCACGTTTGAGTAGTTGCGCCAACATTTGAATAGTGATTTGTTGGAAATGTAGAATTATGAAATTCGTAAGCAATGGGTGGAAAAATTTTGCCATGCAATTATAGGCATACTTTGAGGCGTTATAAATAGTTATTTAATATTAAGTTTGAATTGTACACATTTCATGTGAATAGCTATCAAATAGTGAGCAAATTTGCATAATATTATTTGTTTACTGTGTTTGAATAGCAATCAGACATACTTTTATGCAACTAAATTAAAATTTTATTTGAGAAGTAAATAAACTGAAACTAATGAAGGACGATAATTTCATATTGGTATTTGTAAATTGAATAAAAGGATTTGTGTTCTGTTATCTTAATTATGTCTTATTTCTATTGCAAATAAAATACCAAATTTAATTGCATACTTTTGGGCGCTTCAATTGCAATCTATAATTTCATATTTTCATTTAAAATTTTAACTGTTTGTTTGTAGTGCTTGAGTTACGAAAACAATTAGTTGAAAACACAAACTAGTGCATGAAGTAAGTTTTACACACAATTTAATTGCATACTTTTGGGCACTTGATGTGTGAATTGAATAAGTTAACATGAAATACTATTGAGAAGATGATAAGCCCATTATGTGGTATCAGAATGCTAGTTTTGCCGAAATTCCAGCTAAGTACTATTGCATAATTATGTATTTCAGAACAGAGTATTGCATAATTTAAGGCGGCAAGGCAATTATAATTCTGATAATAAATAAATATTAGTACTTGAATTAAATTTTGCAAACATTTTTAAATAAAAAAATAATTATTATTATTTATATATATTTTAACTAATAAATAATCATTTATAATGTTTGGCGCCTTAAAGTGTGCTCATTAAAAGTGGCAAAATTTTGTATAAGGTTTGTTTCGCATACAGCATTAGAAATTACATATTTACACATTCGAAGGTAGCTTGAAATGTAAAATTTATAAAACAAAACTTTTGTAGCGAGTAGTTTACTTTTTTGTGGCGGTGGCAACACTGTGACAATTATAATAAAGAGAAATGTGCCGCCATATTAATAACATTGATTGTTTTTAATAAAATTTATACTTCAATGATTCCTTTTGCAATTTTAACTTAAATACTACATATTGCTTAAGACTAAAATATTTTTTAACAGATGGCAACCCCATTAAAAAGTAATTTTTGCTTTTAATTATGTTTAATAATCAACGTTTTAGTACACATTTTTTTATTTCTTCTTTGTTAATATTAATTTTTTAAATTGCTAAAGGGTGGCAACTCTGTGCTAATTTAACCTTATTTTTTGAAGATATTTGAAGTTGTGTAGCAACAAAAGCTTAAATATTTGCAAGTTGTCAGCTCCTTAAAATCTTATGAAGACAAGTTTAAATGGCAACCCTATAATTAATAATATTAAAAAATAATATTTGGCCTATGTGACACTTAAATCAGGTCGTAACTCCTTACATTGAAATAAATTTTTTAAATTATTAAGTAAATCTATAATAAGTAGTATGCCTATAGAATTTCTTTTCATAGTTAGGTGGCAACATCATTAAGCTGTATTTGAGAAATATTTATATTGCGTTCTCTTTCTATCCATATTATTAAATTTTAAGCAATTAATTTTAGTAATTTAATATGGACAATTAAATTTATTAAGGGTGGCAACCCAGTTGGAATTTACATGAGCTTAAACTGCCGAACTGGAAAGCATATACATACATCTTCATGCACATACAGTGTATGAAATACAACATATGTATCTATTTACTTTAGTTTTTTTATAATTTTAATTAAGTGGCAACGCCATAAAATAACGTAAATAAATAATAAATGATAATAATAATAATAAATAAGTTTGTAAGAAAGCGTATTTGAATAAAGTTTATTTATTCCAACTTATGCATTTCATTCTAGTATAATTCAAACTAGGTGGCAACGCCATAAAATAATATTAATAACCAGATTTTGAGAAAGTTTATTTAATTGATTTGTGAATGCTTTGTAATAAAAAATTTTTTAAATTTATAATATTTTTAGTTTCAAATTTTGGTTTAGTGGCAACGCCATAAAATAAAATATATAGTAAGAATGTGAGAAAGTTTGTTTAATTGATTTGTGAATGCTATGTTGTAAAAAAAATATTTTCGAATTTTACGTTAAGTGGCAACACCATAAAATAAAAGCAGTGTAGAAAGCTTTAAATATTTTTCGCTGAAATGCTGTTTTATAAAAATTGGAAATACTCTTCAATTTTTTTTTCACTTTAAAGGACATGTGGCAACGCCTTAAAAGAATAGGAGTATAGAAAGGCTTGCTAAAGTGCTGTTAATTATAAAAATAATTTTATGCCACTTTTTCTCGTCAGGAGTTCATCGAATATGTTTATTTTCATCGAGCATGTGCTAACAGCTTGTCTGATTGGCAAATGCAAATCTCGGCTATGATGACTTAGCGACAATTGCAAAACAAAGTGACAAAGCGCTTCCAACCAGCAGCTGGTCAGCAGCTTGTAGACCCCACACTTCACTCTTAAAATTCTTGAGGCTTATGTTTTTTGCACAATTGCGTGTTTTTACTCATTTTGTTGGCAGTTAAAGAACTTAGCAGAGATTAAGCGATATTTCAGCGCACAGCTTCCCCGGCTGACCGCCAGCGCTGCCACCCTCTGTCACTTTTACATTCCCAAAGTGTGCACACGCATCACTCGTCTTTCAGGCGCATTTTAATGAAATCTGTGTGACGAGGCGAAATAACAGTCTTTATTGTTGTTGCTTTTGTACGCTTGTATTTGCTTTGCTTCAAACAAACAGCACGAAGCGGCTGCGCTGTAGAACGCTATGTCGGTAATGGCCAGCGGGATAAATGAAATCTCGCCTTTTAAAATACTTTTGTTTGCGCAAGTACGAGTAAGCAATGGAAATTGCTGTAAGCGCCAATGAAAACAAATCACACAAAAAAAAGAGGGAAATAGCAACGAGTGAAAACACTATTAAATTGGATTGTTGAAAGTTCCGTACTGGGAGCATGTGCGCGACGACTGCGCTCAGGGCAAAAAGTGTTGAAGTGCTGAAGGTGGGTGGGGTCTTCGGTTATTGTTGCAATTCAAGTGTGCCGAGAGTGAGAAATACTTAAAAGCCCGACTGCAGTTAAGTAAATAGTAGCGGATATAGTGCTCGGCAGTTGTTTTTTTTTTGTGTTTTGTGTTTTTTTTTAATTACTCGTTTACGAGTATATGAATTTTCTGAAGAAACTTAAAAATTGCCACCTTCAAGTTCAAACTGGTTGGCAGGTGGATTTGAGACGAAGCAGTGAGTAGTAAATTACTGAAGGCGGTTCATTTTGGACTAGCTTGGATAGAAAATATGCCTTTGAGAGAACCACAAAATCCTCACTATAGATCTTAAAAGATCCGTATACATATATAAGGAAGAAAGGTGCAAGTTTTGCTGCCGAATAGAAATTCTTTGAAAATATCCTATGTATAATATGTAGAGCTTTTGTTATCAATAACTTTGCTGAAATCGTGATCTCTGAAAGAAACCATTTCTCAAAATTTGCACGCAGTAATATTTACAGCATTCGTCGGCAAGGCGAAATATCTCTTGTTATCAAACAAACAGTAGTCGCACTCCGGACTTGAACGAAGTTAACAACCGCGCGCCAGTCGTTTCTTCTTTTAGCTACGTGGCGCCAATTCGATATTCCAAGCGAAGTCAGGTCCTTCTACACTTGGTCCTTCCAACGGAGTGGAGGTCTTCCTCTTACTCAGCTGCCCCCGGCGGGGACTGCGTCGAATACGCTGGCTAGGTCATGTTGTCCGGATTTCGTTTATCTTGGAACCAGAATTAACACTAATAACAACGACTGCTTCGAAATAACTCTTGCCAGCAGTTGCTACTTCGGATTGAGTAGGCGATTGAGAAGTAAAGTCCTCACTCGACGAACAAAGATCGAACAATGAGCTGTTTAAGAGATATACGACGACTTTGACATAATTCAGCGAATTAAGAGACGGCAGCTCGATAGCTAGGCCCTGTCGTACGAATGAATGAAAACGCTTCAGTTCTGTAGTATTCGACGTCGTAACATTCTCAAACAAGTTTTAAATAACCTTTTACTTGGTCTAAATTCGATCACTATTTTTTTTTGTATTAGTCTGAAGATCTACAATTAAAGAGATTTCTTTTAATCATATTTTTAAAGCAGGTTCACCATAAAAGCTTAAGAGCCCCTAAAAGTTTATTACAAACTTAAGGAGCTTCCAAAAGCTTATTTCAAGGTTTAGTAGTTTCAGAAAGTACATGAAGAAAGCTGGACAGAGGATTTCCAATTATCATACACACATACAAGGTATTCTTGTTCCACAATATTTCATGAATTTCTCCAATTTTATAAAAAAAATGACTCCAAACGGGCTCCAATATTTTTTTTGAAGCTTCAGATTTTATTCCCATATAACACCAATTACTTGGATTACATACCTGAGTTCGGTCAGAAATCACTAACCGAAACATATTCCAGTAATCCTTCAACATTTTTCAAAGACCTGTCCTAGAGGGCAGAGTTAGAGTACCTTAAGATTTTATCTTATCTGCATACCAAACCTACATAATGAATATATCTTATCTGTATACTAGATCTACATGTGTATATAATGTATTTAGTTGTTATTTGCTCGTCGAAAGGTATTTATTTAGCGTCAAAGACTTCTATGTTCAATTAGAGCGCCTAAAGTACAATAATCACTGACTTACCCAACGAGGAGCTCACTCAACACTAAATCAGAGCAAATTGATTAGAGTAAGAAGCTGAAAACTGCTGAAGCTCCACCAAGTCTTACTTGCTTTAGCTACAATTGCATTCTAACAGGTCTACACTTCAATTCAAGATCCATCCCTCAAAGCGGACTTAAGGTATTCTATAATTAAAAATCCGAACTCCATGGAACCTTAGTCAAAAAGAGAATCCTATCATTAATTATAAGCCGAAACCGAGTACTTTAGTAAAAAACCTTTCCTCGCTGAATCCGGTCCCGATATCCGACCAAATAGGACCACGTCTGTGAACTAAAATCTGCTTTTATGCTACTGGTGCTTTTATGCCGTCTGGTTAAAATAAGTATCCAGATAATAAACTTTTGAGATCCACTAAAAGCTGCTACCGTATGCTGAGATAAAAACTGGTACCGCAAGCTGTCAACGTACAGTTGAGCTAAGTAGGGTTTATCGTTGAAGGAAAAACAAAAACTCGGATAAAACTCCATGTGAACTTACATTTCGTAAGGTTCCGTGTATAAAATATTAACATTGTTAAGTTCTGTGTAAGTCCAGCCGCAGTTTGCCAGTTTTAAAGTTAACGACTCTCAGAAACCGAGTCGGTAAACGTTTAACCAAGCTTTCAACACCTGCTTGAATCCGCGAGTTTAGAAATTGCAGATTTTTCAGCAATCCACTGTACGCGCACACCCTAGTCCGTTGCGAGTTGAGCCAGACAAGTAAGACAATATTAATGTTGGCGCTGCCCACGTTGCATTGAGGGTGTTGAAAATTGTGTTGCGCCAGCGAGGTCAACGGTGTGTTTTTATTCGCCTGCAGGAACTGCAATTTCGAGTGGCAATGTTGGCGCGCCAACAATGAGAAATCGCCAAAGCGGAAATTCGCATAAAGAGCGGCGACCGGTAGGACTTGCTGGCAGACAGGTTAAAGTACCTAATGCAGCAACAACAAATTTAACGGCAAGTGGCGGAGATTTCGGGATAAAACTACTTGTACAATAGCGCAATGAATAGTGTGGAAGGGAAGCGAAGCAAAGGGTAGGAGGTAGGAAACAATAGTTGCAGCGCAAACAGATAGACAGGCAATTGGAAAAGTGGACGCGAACAAGCGAAATCAAATATTTGTGCGCTGTGCGGGTTAAGGGCAAGGCTAACAGTAAATTGTTGGAGGGTGTAAGAGAGGCAAAAGCAATTTAGTAGGTGTTAAAAGGATTGTTTACGGATGTATGTATGTGGTGCTATGCAAGAATAGAGACTTTTGGCGGAATATGATATTTTTTCGAAGAGCTCTTTGGTATTTGCATATGAATAGACTTTACAGTGAAAGGGGGAAGGATGAGTTGTAGGAAACTATACCGTTTTTGTAGCGTGTTAGTACTAAAGTTTTTAGGATCGAAAGTGTATTCTTTAAATGGCTGAAGACTCAACTTAGTTATTGGAAGTGTGGAAATGAGTACTGAATTTTAAACGAAGGAGCTCGGTTATAAATAATTGAAACATTATCTGCGCCAAGCATATCTTCTTCCTCCTTTTTTGGCGTAGACATCGCTTACGCGGTTACAGCCGAGTTTAAAATAGCTCATCAGGGTTCTTCCTTTTCGCTTTTTGGCGCCAACTGGAGATTAAAAGCATAACCAGGTCTTTCTCCACCTGTTCTTTTCAACGGGGCGGCAGTCTTCCTCTTTCTCTTTTTCCTTCGGCGGGACTGCGTCGAATACTCTTAGATATGGAGTGTTTTCATCCATTCTTACGACATGACCTAGCCAGCGCAGCCGCTCGAAAACCCGTAACGTCGACTCATCAGATGTTGTCATCGTCAATGCTTCTGCACTATTCAGCAGGACGAGGATGATGAGTGGCATGTAGCTTGATAACTTTTCCTATACTGGAATCTAGTACTACAAATAACCATATTTCAGACCCGGCGAAGTCGATCAGTCTAAGTCCAACGTACCACAAGTCAGTGTAGTAAATGCCACAAGGACCTACGCGTCCAGTCCTTATCCCGTCTATAACACTACTTGGACATTGGTGATGTCGGTCTTTACTTGTATGAGGACAACAACTAGCTGGGCAGCGGCACCTTCCCAATTAAAAAACCAGATATTCCAGGTGTAAGCACCTAAATGGTAATCCTTAACATCTTTGCAGTGGTCGTCATCAACAGGGTTTCTCGTCCGAGGCAGTTTTCTACTTTACCTAAACGTGTCTTAGTGTTCTCATAAATATGACATGAGGGTTTTTGATCTACTCCAATAAACTTTTTATCTTCAAGGTAAATAAATCTAACTTAAAATTTAACTAAACCTTTTTTATTGAAAAAGCAAAAACAAGAAACAAAATTGTCTGTTTTACGAAAAGAATCTTAATAATTTTTTCCATAAAGCCACTCTTTTAAAAGTTATACACAGTTTAAATTATGCATCAACTTTAGTATATACAGTACATCATGGCGTATGAGCAACATACAAGTAGAATGTATAACTTTGATTAAAGCAGAATAACAAAAAAGAAGATAAGATAAGTATATATATTTATTTATTTCCATTTTCTCATACCACCACACCACCTTTCACATGCAATTGTAACTGCTTCTGCACCGGTAATACATTAATATATTAAATTGTAAACCATATTTGCGCATTGAGCAGTTAGTAAGCCACTTTTAGTGGTCAGTTTTACTTTTAATATTTACTCTGCAATAAAAAATACACACCGACAAGTTTACATGAAGTACACAAACTCCACTCAAAGGCTCGAAATCATGTGGCTAACGCTCAGGATTAAACACACATACTCAGTGCCATATATCAAGCATTTACTCTAATCCTATTCGCTCGTTATTTCTTCCTGCTCGCTACACTTCTAACTAAGTATATACATATGTATATGTTTGTGCAGGACTTGCAGAATATATTTCGCAATTTTTATTGCAACTATGGCTTTGCGTGTTCTGTGGCTTAGTTCCCCTTCACTTGCCGATCGGCCATGCTGCTATCGAAAAAAGGCTCATAAAAATGTTTGTGGTTGTAAAGTTGGCTTATTAGTTGATTGCTTACATAAAATGATTGGATGTGGATATGCAATTTCATAGCTGGTGCATGTGGAATATTAATCTTTCTAGATTGTAGAGTGAATTCTGTTTTGTAATATACTTAGACGCCGGTTTTGAACTCTCTGTACTTGAAACACTATATTTGAGTACCGCTCTCTTGTCAAAAAAAAATCCCTTGTGAAAGCAACAATAAAAAAATACAGTTAAAATTAACAAAAGAGAATAAGAAACCTCATAAAAGTGCTTGGAGCCCTTGTCAATCCACTTCCTCTGTTTATATTAATATATTTCATTTATGATAGTTGCTTGTTCTATTCGCCACATTCCAGAGTATGAAGGTTCGATTGTATTTTAATCAAAATTTTTGAAAAAATGGCCTAAACACTGCAAGAATTCTAAACAAATTTGCATTTAAATGTTAGTATATTCATTATGATAAAGTAGTCAATAATATTGAAGTTTGTTTTAGTGACTCAATAAAAATTATTGCCACTGATTTTAAAGTTAAGATGTTACCAGAAGTACAAATTATGCATTGGAGACATTAAATGTGCATGCAATATTATTGCGCAATATTTTTGATTTCGAACAAAAAACATTTGCCTTTCAAAATTTAATATTAAGTGAAAAATTTTCTAGTTTTGTTGAAAACCTAAGTTGGTCATTGGGATTTAACATTATATGTAAATTCAATATATTGATGGTGTATTATATATTGTATTAAAATCTATTGCAGATTGAAATTTTTAAAGCGAAGTCTTCACAAATTTATTCCTAAATCTTGTCATTGGTCAAAACTACTCATGTGTGACTTAATGTGTAAATTCAATATTATTGTGCAATACTTTTTGTATTAGATATATATTTTTTACACTATTTAAGACTGATTTTTTTAAGATTGACCATTAAATTGTGAAATATAAAAAAATATTGCACAATAATACTGATTTACATTAGATACTGGAGAAAAAAAATGGCGTTTAAATTTGACTTTGTGTTAAAAAAAAATAATTTTATTGAGATAACTATAAGCATTCAATATTATTGAACAATGTTATATTTTATTTTTACCTTGGAGATTGTGCTAATATACATATATTTTCCCATTGAAATTGAGATTGAATTGATAAATTTTGAAAGAGTAGATATTATTAAATGCCTTAAGTATTCAATATAATTGAACAATATATTGGGCTTTGACAACAAATTGCAATCTTGTCTTCCAAAATTTTATTTGAAAGGGTAAATCTTGTAAAGTTCGGTCTTTAATATTGTCAAAGCATATGCATATGTATATTACTTATTGCAGACATAATATGCCAATTAAATAATATTGAAGGTGTATTAGACATTATGCTAAAATATATTGCCTTTAGAGATTGAGTTTGAAGTGATGTACATAATCTTAAAAGACTTAACCTTAAACTTTCTAGGAATTTATCGAAATTACACTTTGTAAACTTGTTATAAATATACAATATTATTGATGAATATATTGAATATTGAATTGAATATTGAATATACATATTTAATTTTGATATATATTTGATTGCAAATTTTATTCAGTTGGAAGCTTAGATGCCTTGTTCGGGACGCAGTATGTTAATTCAATATTATTGATGATGTTTTGCATATTTTGTCTTTAGAAATTTTATTTTAAACATGTCAGGCACATAAATGACTCACAAATTATTTGTAATCAATAATATGGTACGGTTCAATAATATTGATGTCAATAATATTGAATTGAAAATTATTGAACAGTTTATGATTTCAATAATATTGAATAGTGTACTGAAAATTAAGCAAAGATAAAATTAATTAATATTGACGTTATGATAAATGTATTCAATATTATTGAGAATTTACAACGATTTCGAATCTTGATATTTTCTGAGTAAGCCAAAATGGATTTACCATCACCCTCAAAAGCAGCCTAATTGTGCTCAATAAACTTCAATATTTAATTTAAATCCTGTGGTTTTGCAACTTTAATATTGCACGATATAAAATATTGCATTAAGTTCTATTATGCACATTAAACGCCATTCAATTTGCCCGTGTGTGACTGACTGTATGAGATTCAACAGCTTTACAAGATTTTGGCTCTGCTTTACTTTACTTCATCAAAAAAATATATTTCTGTTCAATTTTAAATTGCGCAATATTTCAAGCCACCCACAATATTTTTTTTATCCTCGAATCTCAGCTGCATTACGTTGTCATTTTGTTAGTCCATCTATTTGTCAGCCTGTCAACGCTATCATTACTGACATGTGTCTGTGTACGCGAGCGCACAAATACACATACAGACGACCGAGTTGCATGGTGAGCGATTCATTTTTATATACCCTTTTATATATAGATGTCTATGTATAGCTGTGTGTGTGCGATTTTGATTGCAGTCATGAACGTTTTCAGTATTTTTCAACAACTGGCATGTCTATTATGCATGAGTTACACACACTTGCATACATAACAGTATGCGTGCGCATGTGAAAAGCTGAAAAATATATAAATATGTGCTTATATACCGCTATATAGCCCTTTAAAATCTAAATCCATTCACTGCCGCCTTACACACACACACCCTCTGTCTTTCTCTATAAGCGCTGGTTTATATAAATTTGTATGGATTTATGGGTTTACATGTCGTTTGTATGTACGTGTGTTTGATATTTTATTTATTTACATATTTCAAATGGGCTTTTCACTTAAACAAATACAAAAAGTGAAATAAAAACAGTGAAAATGTAATTGTGAATCGCTCTATTGTGCTCTGTAGGCCTGCTTGCATATATACATACATATGATTTCTGTATTCAGAGGTATGTGCAGACATTGTACAAAATAATTGGTTTTGCGTGCCGACAATGCGTCAATATTTGCAATAAAAATTGCTTTAAAGCATTATAGCAAAAACATATTAAATGAAATGATTAAAATTGATTTGCATAACACATGTACATATGTGCATACATGTGTGTTTGACCTTCAGAGAAGCTTTGAATTAAGCATTTATTTACAGATCAATAAATATTGTAATCTGTGGAGTCTAGTTTCATCTTTTTCCTACAATATCGTTAATTATATTAGTGAGTTTTTGTGTGATGCCCAAATGTATGCTTCATGCTAAAATGAGAACGCTCGAGAAGACTTCAAATGTAGAGAGTAGCCGCTGCAGAACAGAAGTTGCCGAAGAAAGTGTGGAAATTGCATAAATAAAGTAGTAGGATCATAGAAAGACAGCTAAGAATGAGATACAGAGAATAATAGAGAAAGCGCAGAAATTGAGAAATGAGAGTATAGAGAGACAGAGAATGAATCTCAAACAGAGCAGTTATCATCCGAGTTATAAGTGACTAAAGCACTAATGGTGTGCAATCAACTAGTTGGTGAATCCTGGGGCTGCTTGTTGTAAACCATAATCTTGCAACCGGTAATCACACATAGGGCGGTGACTTGGGCCTCAAAAGCTTTACAGCCTTCAGTAGTTAAGTGGTGGCTCTTCTCCCAAAATACAGCATTACCAATAGAGTAAACTTCACCCAGAAGTTCACGGTTACCCTTAGCAGCAAGGCTGAATGGAACGATTCCGATCTCGAGCTACTGCCTACGGATAGTACAATCAAGTGGTACACCGACGGCTGGAAAACGTCCGAGAAAATTGTTGCAGGAGTTGCAGGATCACACCCCAAACTCTCCATACATTTTTCGAGCATTTTTCAGGGAGAAGTCCTTGCCATAAGTCGGTGCATATCGTAATAAAAGTAGAATCACACTTAGAAATAGTCAAGCGGCACTTCAAGCAATCTTTGTCTGTGATATCATAACGATACTGGGGCAGGGGTGTAGAAAAAGGTTGAATTGCATAGCGGAACCTAACCAAGTGCACCTCATTTGGGTGATTGATTACAAAGATATATTAGAAAATGAACTGGCTGATGAGCTCGATCGCTCCGCAGCATCCATTAACATGGTAGGACCTGAACCCTTCAACGCGGTAGGTCCCCATACTATAAAGAAGCTTCTCCGCAAGAAAAAAGAAGTACGAAGAGATAGGTATTGACAAGAACTCAAAAGCGTGGGTCATGTCAAGTTGCTAAGGGATAGTTACGACTTCCCTAAGGATAAATTCAGGCTACTTTTCGCATTCTATACTGGTCACTGCAAGCTGAAGATGATACAACAAATTGCCTGAAGCTCCAGAATACCTAATAATTGAATATATATTAGTCTGCAAACGCAAGATAAATAAAGAGTGACAGTGAAGAGCGATGGAGAAGAAATTCCTAAAAAATTAAAAACAGCATAGTAAGCTAAGAGAAAAGATAATGAGAGGGAATGAAGCAATAAAAGGCAGAAGAAGATGATTTTCTTGCTATAAAGAAATTTATGTAATTTTTTAAAGATTGACCAATATTGTCATTAGAGACTCCCTCAATATATCTTAGAATTGAAGGCTCCTCTGAGATATATAAATAATAAGCTATACAAGTCTTGTACTTATTTTTTACCCGTTTTACCTTTCTTGCCTTGTGTCTAACCCGTCCGTTCATCGCGATTTGGCGCTCTCCTCTTTAAAATATCCATCATAAATTTAATTAGTCATTTCTCTGCTCCGTTGAAAACAATTAGCTGTCACATACGCTGTCATTGTCGCCATTTTAATTAAACACGCCTTTTTGATGGACATCACGTCAGCTCTACCATACAACAACAGACATACAGCAAAATGAATTTAGACCTAACTAAGCACTGAGAGCACACATTTGAGCGCGCTAAGCCCACTGACAAGTGATTAGCAGCATGTGTTTGACATTAATGTGCCGCTACTCTCCCCACATGTTCACAGAGCCGCAAACAGCTGTAGGTGGGATGTTGAACATCTTTCGAACAATAATTATTTATCGCTCAAAATTAATTGAAAAATGAGAAATAAAATGAATAAAAGTTGGTTTATAGAAGGGAGGTTTCTCTACACACATATATTTAAACGGACCGGCGCCAAGCGCCATTTGACAACTTGGTTGGCAGCCAAAAAGCAATGCGCCAGCAATATTGCACTCAGCATCAGCTGGACGCAGTCACATGGCATGACGGGCAGGCAGTCAAACAGTCAAGCAGTCAAGCTTGCAAGCAGCGTGAAGCAAGGACGCCGCTGTCGCTTGGAGGACGACAGTCGTTGCATACAGATATATATATACATATGTACACATATACACTATACACAATGTATGATATTTATATATATACATATATATAAATATATATGCTGGTTAAGCGCAGTGTATGCATTGATTGGAAAGCGCTTGCTCGTTGAAGCTCCGTGTGCTTGCGGACGGTGGGTATGCGTTGAAGTTGGTAGCAATAGCGCAGAGCAAGACCATACATAACATATATATATTATACATTTATTTATTTATATCGTATATTTATAAATTTATATAAATATATACATACTCAAATATGGATTTCCTGTCTTCGCATAGCGCATTTCGCGACGCTGCTGGCGTATTCTGCACGCTGCTGTGAGTAAATTGAAAATGAAAATATTGTGTATTTATTGTTAAAATAAAAATAAACCGCTGTGGCTACTGCATGTCCATATATACTTGTACATATATTTTTAAGCACGAGCTGTGGCAAGCGTAAAGGAAAATTTGTGGGCAAGTATTGCTGAAGGACGATTGAGACATCTGCAAATATGTGTATTTGTATATGTCTCATAGTCAATTACGGGTGTGTTAAATAATATATGTATATTTTTTGTTGAATTTATGGCATAATAGGTATTATGTTATGTTATGTTAGTTATGTTATGTTACGTTATGTTATGTTATTTTATAATATCTTATTTAGAATTATGTTGCATTATGTTATGTTACGTTATGTTACGTTACGTTTTGTTATGCTTTGTCATATTATGTGCAATTAAGCCCAGTTATATTATGTGGAAATTTATTTGGAAGCCCATCCCTTTAAATTCCGATTAAGGGGTTACATGGATTTCCTCGAATAACAAATTGCCTTTTTTCAATCATTTTTTTCTCGTATAAAAAATATAAAATATTTTATAAGAATTTTCTATCGTTAAAAACACACACTATTAGCAACGAAATTTTGAAATTTTTTGAAAAAAAAATATTTTAAACTTGGCCATTGCGACACTATTTCCGGTGACCCCTCGAAAAAAATACGGCCGCGTTAGCAAGATAACTTCTTACAGCATCATCTAAAGTGAAAAAAACATGTGTTTTAGTTTAACATTAACTTAGAACTTGGATGAAGGGAAAAACTGAAAATTGAATTTTTTGGCAGACATTTTTACAAGAAAATGAAAATTTCAGTGAAAACATTTTTTATTTTCAAACAGTTGTAATCCAAAAAAAATAATCCTTCTTCCAAGTTTTTAAGAATTTTATCTCAAAGATATGTGTAAAATTTCATGAAGATCGGTTGAGTAGTTCTCGATAAGTCTCGCCAACCGACTTCAAAAACACAGCGAGAAAAACGCTTTTAAAGACGGTGCACTTAGCCTAGCTAGTCTTGAGCGCACAAATTCTCAAGGCTGTATCTACGAAGCTAAGTATTATTCGAATCAATATTCTAGATATGTTGTACAATTTAATAATAAAAGTATAAGAAAAAAATCGATTTTTGAAATCCGTAAACCTATGTAAGCTCTTAAGTGCTCCGCTAATATTCTTGATGCTAGTATTATGTGGCATTTGTTGCGGCTCACGAAAACTGTGTCTTCCGCAAAAGTTGATGTCAATATGTAAATTATTAGCTGTTGTAAGATCTGCTGTATATGTGATGTATAGAGCTTGGACTTAAAACTCTGTCCTGTGGTACACCAGCCCTTATCTGTCGTTCGTCAGATATGAAATTTCCTACTTTAACCATAAGCTGTTTATTTTTTAAATAAGACTCCAATATTTTACACAAATCGAAAGGTAATCTTACATAAAAGGCATTTGTGCCATACAAAGGCCTTCATGGCACAACTTTTCAAACGTCTGAGGTACGTCTAGAAATATTGTTGAACAGTACGCCCTGTGCTGAAATGCTTTCCTTATTTCGTTAGTAATTCTATTTACTTGCTCTATTGTTGTACGAAATCCTAATCGGTGTGGTGCTATTATATTATTTTCGTGGAGGAAAGGAGACATCTTTATTAGCAACATTTTGCAAGTATTTTAGAAAAAAAGGATAGAAGACTGAATAGTCTGTATGAAGAAGGCTGTGTTAAGTCTTTCCCAGGTTTATCTATCAAGGTAATCTACGACTTCTTCCATGAAATTGGTTGGTATCTGAAACTAAGAAGTGCATTGAAGAGCAAAGAGAGCACCTCCAGTGCAATATTTGGTAACTCTATTAATATTTTTGGGGTAATAAGGTAATAATATCCAGTCCTGCCGACTTTTGGATTAAGTGATTTTATGATTCTAATTATTTCAGAAGATGAAGTCTTAAAAGAATCGAGCGACACGTTAGCTGTGATTAAGTTGATCAACGATATTTCAAAAGCACTATATTAACTAGTGTGGAGGCCTTCCAAAATAATGAGAAAATAATAAGTTCATAATAGTTTGAACTCCATCGAAAGATAAAATATCAAAAATTAAGGGAAAAATAATTTATGGGCGAACTAAGGTCGGGTAAAGGAAGGGTTAAGAATGGTTTATCTGCATTTTCGGCAAAACTGGCAGTTCTATAGCAAAAAGTTATGTGGCAATAGGTACAATAGGTAATGAAATGAACCATAGCTTTTGTTTAAAGACCTTTTTTATAATTATAATCGCAAAATTTATTTAAAAAATTAAAAAAAAAACAAGTTTTTGGGCATGACTGAAAGTAAGGGTTAAGAATGGTTAATCGTATAACCTCATATATTATGTGAAGAATTGAAATAACCAAATTTTTGGGCTTCGTCTCTCTAACTTGTACAAAAATTGGGTTCTCTTACCAAATTTAGTGTGAACTTACCATTTTATGTTTCACACGTTCTTTAATTTGTATGCCCTGAATAGGATATCTTAAGTGTGCCACGAAATTTTTAGCACAAAAAAAAAATTTTCGGAGGCTTCAAAATATACATAAAAATTATTGGAAGGACGAGCTAAGTTGATTTAGACATGTGAATCTCTCTGTATATACGCAAATCGGTCGCTCGTTTTTTGGAATATCGATCTGAAATTTTGCTCATGACCTTTCTACTCAAGAAACTGCTCATTTGTCGGAGTTGTCAATATCGGATCGCTATAGCATCTAGCTGTCATATAAACTGAACCATCAACATCAACTTCTTGTATGGCAAGCTTTCTCATTTAATGAGTTATCTTCACGAAATTTTGCTTATGTCATTGTCTGAGGTGCAATCAGTGAAGAAATTCTTTAGATCGCATCTGATATAGTAATTAGCTAAAAAAATTAAATATAGGAACCAAGTGTTTATATGAAGAACTTTTTCATTTTGAGAAGATATCATCAAAAAATGGCATGTATTATTGTTTAAATCATCACAATATCCTCCGAAAAAATTGCATGGATCGAATTACTTTGGCATATAGCTATCATACAAAGTGGCCGTTGAAAATTCAGCTCTTTAATGAATGTTTTATATTTGTATAAGGTATTATTATAGCTACGTTGCACCCGAAGTCAAAGATTTTTCTTGTTTTGTATATAAATTTTGTAGTATTTATTCAAAGAAGAAAATATAAAAAATATTTAAAGCTTACTGTTTTAGCATTAATATGCCCGACAGTCAAATAATTTATCACTTTCGCAACTTACGTATTATTTACGCAAATTAATTACGTACTTAAGACGCCGAAAATTATGACATAATCAGCAAATCTAAAGCGAATATAAAGCAAAGATACCTAAAGCGCATAATAAGACCATAAAAAGAGAGAAGAAAAAAATTTGCCACCGCATACAAATTGCTAAATAAATATGTGCGCAGCAATCGATTAAAAGTTTGTGGTCGTAATTGAGTGATTTATGTAAGCCAGGCAAGCGAAAGCACACAAACTTCAAGGAAACAAGAAGAAAGTGAGAGAAGCAGCAGCAAACAGCAAATGGACAAGAAGAAAAGTGGCGTGAATTATGCCAAAATTTGAAATGTATAATTTGCAAACCAACACACAGACAGCGGCGAGTAGTAAGGTATGCGGAAAATACCGCCACTTGCAACAAAAGCGTTGCAGCAGCTCCGAAAGCCAAACGCTAAGGAAGTTTATGAGGAAAATTTTCGCAGAGCGCATATATATGGCTGCAAGTAGAAGCATATTTTACGCTCACACTACTACAAACAACAACAACTCACTGTTGTTCTTTTTTTTGTCATTTCTGCTTTTCTTGCTTGCTGTTGTTGTTGTTGTGTCTCTACTGCTTTAACTCGCACGCGTGTTGCACATACATTATAAGCAAATAATGTCTGCAGTGGCCAAACAAGCTAACGGCTGAACAGCTAAGAAAACATACTTGCGCCTTAGTTAGTCAGTTATCCTACTTTGCTGCTCTTCATATAATTTTTTGTTTTTGCCTTTCGTTTGCTTTAACTCAAGCAGGCGCCAGCTGAGGCTTTGCTGGCTGCATTTATGCATAAATTAAGTTTGTGCAAACTAATTCGGGAAAGTTGCGTCGTAAGCAACATTTTGTACACAGCTAGCGGTGGCCGCAGATATTGGTTGCACAAAATGTTGCGTATACGCTAAGGTGTGCCGCGAAAACAAGGCAGGTGTTGGAGTGAGATTTTGTTGGAAACACAAAAGAGACTGTTTATGATTTTTTTAAGGAATTTATTAACGGCATATTTACGTATACAAATACAAATATAGTCACACACATATATATATATATACACATACATTTAAAGACATAAATATGTATATGAAAGCTGTAATCCTATAAAACTTACATTTCATAAATAAAAAAAAATCTTAAAAAATATTTATTCAAAAATTTTATTTAAAAAAATGTATTAAAAAAATATTTTATAGAGTTGCCAACTGCCTTTGAATGTACATATAAAATGTTTTGTTAGAATCTTATGTGAAATTGTGCTAAAAAATTTCAAAACTATTAGCAGTCTTCACTCCAAATTTTATTTTCGAGTGATTTATAGATTTGCCATTTGACTTTAAAACTACACATAAAATGTTTTGTTAGAAATTTTTGTTAAATTATGCTAAAAATTTAAAAAATGTTAACAGTCTTCATTAAAAAATTTATTTTCGAAAATGAAGCAGAGTTGCCAGCTTTGCTCTTCATGTAAAAAGTGATAGAAATTAATATATTACTACAAAAATTATTATTTTTCTGGTAAAATTGCCAGAATGTATTATTAAAATAACATGCTAAAAATTTCTGGCATAAAATTTTAAAATTACTTACAGATTTTGCTTAAAATTTTGTCTAACCATTTGTTACACTGTTGCCACTTTTAATAAAATTTAACCTTTTATTATATAAAGTTTAATTAAATTATTTAAAACTGAAAAAATTTTGATGTGCAACTTTTTATAGATAGAAAAATAAAGTATATAAAAAATTGAAGAATGATGTTGCCACATACAGAATTAAATTCTAAAACTAATGTTTTCTAACATTGTTGTTTGGACATTTTGATTTGTCTCTCCGCTAATTCTAACCGATTGTGTCTAAATTAATTGCTCTAATAGGTAGGCAAAATATGTGCTGCACCAAAATTGTTGCCACCATATTATTTTAGCTTTACGTGAAATTCAAATATCTGCCTTGAAGAAGGTGCTGATCTTAAAAATTAACAAATACATAATGTATTCAGGCTACAATCGAAATTTTTATCAAATAATGCAATTGTCACCAAAATAATTTGAAACAGGGTTGCCATATTTATCAAATATTTAACTCAATACTCAAATATTTAACTCTTAACTCTAAACTCAGACAAAATTCGAAATAATTCAATATTTACCAAAATAATTTTAAACAGGGTTGCCATATTTATCAAATTTTTAACTCATTTTAATTAAAATAAATAAATATTTTTTAAAATAAAAGTTATTTATATAACTAGTTATTTTTTTTTAAGATGTATGACGTTGCCACATTATTATAAAAGATATATTCTATACAGATAGTTTCGAAAAGTTTGAACCGCTGATATTAAGCGTTATTTGAGATAAATCTGGTTCATTGTCAGTGAAATATTTGACCGAATGCGAATGTTAAGTTATTACTCAAACAATTTGCTACCACCCTAATAACTTTGTTTCTTCATAAAACTCATTCCTGCTTTGAATGACTAAAATTTTAACCTTTTTAAATACAGAAGTCTTCAAGGTATTCTATACGACTACATACTGCACTTATTAAAAAAAAAATCCAAAAGTATATGTGGCAACTCTGCTGTAGCAATATTCTCGATTATGTCAATTCCGGTATATTTCTTGGATCTCTTTCGATGTCATTATTTTTGAGGGTCTTTCATAGGTGTTATTTTTAATGTAATATTATGAATTTAGTCAATTCCAAAAATGTGGGTGGCAACCCTGCTGTGACAATATTTTCGATTGTTTCAAATCTAGTGTATATCTTGGATATATTTCGAAGTCATTATGGTACTCTTCGGGGTCATTCCAAGGCAATATACATAATTGTATTATACCCAATACAAACTCTGCCTAAAAGTATGCTTTGAAAATTTAAATTTCCTTAGCGCGTATATTTTTCACACGCCAAAATATGAGATATGCATGCCCTACAGATTATGATGGGTCTGTATGTATTCTGATTTACTGGAATATGTATAGAATTTTTAAAGCCTAATTTTGGGCGCAAGAAACTTATTTGCTTAAGTCCCAAGCGCCAAATATCATCTTTCTATAAGAAAAAAATTCAAGGATAGAAAAGTTTTACTTCCAACTAATTTACTCACAACTTAAATTTTTGTTTCATACAACCCTTCCTTATAAACAGAGGTCGCCCTGTGCTTACTTAGTATGCAGCACAAACATACATTCGGGCCAGTTTATTGCCTAGCAGCGCGTAAAATAAATGCAAAAACATTTCCAGTGTCACTTGAGACACAATTTGCTGCTGACCAGCGCAAACCAACGGTACTTATGTAATATGGCAAATGACATATGTGCCTCCAAGCCCACTGCAGTCCAATCAGAGGTGAACACAAAAGTTGTTGCGTAACAGCAACTACGCATTTCTACGCACTGAAGCAGTTTTGTGTACAGTCAGCGCTGCAAATGATAGCTTAAACGCGCATACATATGTATGTGTGTGTGAGTGTACGCGTTGGCTTTCAACTTTTGTGCTTTATGTGCACATTTCGCTGCGTCTTGTTATGTGTCTTTGGCAAACTTGTTGTCTTACTACGCTTATTCGCTATTCTGTGCAAGTAACTGTAGTTATAACAAGACAGCATTTTGTACGCATATATGTACATATGTATGTGTGTGTGTGCGCTGTAGACACGTTTGTGTGGCGCTTGTTTAGTAGCTTGTTAGCAAAACGCTTCGAGCATTTGTATAACACGCACACATAACAAATTTCCGCGTGTGTTATTTATTTATATTTTTATTATATTTTTTTTTTGTGGCAAACACATTTTCTCTTATTTCTTTATATTCGGCACATGATTATGAGCGTGGAATAGTTTTGGCAGTGACAGTAAATATTTTTTTATGCATAAATTGTGCCAGTGTCATAATTTTGCTTTGATATTGTGCATATAAATATAGAAATTGTACAAAATTATGAGATTTTGATATAATGTCCAAAAAAATATTTTTTTTGCACAAAAAACACATTATAGAGTTGCCAGCTGATTCTAAATGTAGTCATATAATAATTGTATACTAAAATTTTTTGGTTATTGATGTTAGAAATTTAAAAAAAACTTAGGGACAAAGAGAAAATTTTTTTAAAGGCGGAGTTGCCACCTTTATTACATTCTTAATTGATATTATCTAAAATAAGAAACATATAATATACCTTTGTAGTTCATTGGCACTAAAAATGTTACAAAATATTTTAAAAATTTACCTCAATATACATATGTATGTATATATCGCATTATTTGAAGTAGGGTTGCCATTTTTAATAATTTTTTATTTGATATTTTTTAAATTCAAAGTAATTGTATTTGAAGTTATGCCTATTCAAAAATCAACTCGTAATAAAAAATATGACGGCGTTGCCACCTTACTATATTTTAAAACTGAAATTATCTCAAACTAATGTGAAACTCGCAATAAAAAAACTTTAACGTCGGCTGCACTAAAGTTATAATACCCTTCATAGATTCAAGGTTTCTTACAAGAACTTTATTTTGATCGGTCCGTTCGTATGACAGCTATATACATACATCGTAACTATATGTTGTAGTGAGCCGATCTGAATAATTTATTCGGAGAACGCATTGTTGCCCTAGAAAATTATTCATGTAAAATTTCGTGAATATGCCTTGTCTAATACAAATTTTTCTACAAGAACATGATTTGCTAAACCAGTTAGTATAGTTGCCAGATGTCTTAAAATATAACCGTGTAATAATAATATATTAAAAATTTGTAGTTGGCTGCTGATGATAAGAAAATTTATAAATGCTGGCAAACTTACGTCATAGTTTTATTTTATAATTAGAACAGAGTTGCCACCCTTATGCAAATTGTTATTATAATAAAAATATGTAGTTTACTGATGCAAAAATATTTGCAAGCTATACCCAAAATTTCATTTCATTAATCTGTTTACTGGTCCACTAAAGCTTGCCATCTTTCGTAATTTTATATTTGATCTCATTTATTGAAAATTCTTGAAATTTAAAAATTTGAATTTATTGTATGTAGCTATAAAATAAATTCATCATAAAAACATAAAAAAGGTTCTTATTAAAAAAATTATAAGAATCAGAGTTGCCACCTAACTAAAAAGGTAAACAGATAATATCAATTCGCTAAAAATTTTGAATGCTGATATTATACAAAAAATTAAATACTACTCCGTGGCTCAAGTACGTGTGTATTTTTTATTTTAAATCAGAGTTGCCACTTTCATGAGAAATGTAAAATAATGTAATCAATGGTTTAAATACTTTGATTTATATTTTTATACAGGTCTAAAATTTTTTTTTATTTCGAACCATGGTTGCCAGCTTATAAAATTTTAAATTAATAGCAATAAATTTCGACTGTTGCTATTTAATATGAAAAAATATTCACATTTACTTCTAAATTTAGGTCGCAGTAGAAGATACCTGTTAAAAAACTGGAGTTTGTTAGTTTAAAACATATTATTGTGCAAAACTAATCGAAAAATACTCAACAAATAGCGAAGAATCAATGTAAAATGTGGTCAGTGGGTTAGCATCTTGATAATAATTTTAAAATCATACAAAATTCTCTCTTTCAGAAGTCTAACACATATTTAAAACACTTTTAGCGTTTTTTTCCCCCTCAATTCATAGCTGCAGCGGTCTCACACATCAATTTTAGCATTTTACACACTCCTATCTTTGTATTCCGTTTTTCAATCAAATAAAAAATTTTATTCGAAATGCTTTAAAAATAAAATTCCATCACCTCTCTACGCGACAAATCTATTTTTGCATTTCACATTCACATTCACATGCTTACATTGTACAGCCCACTGCTGCGTATACGCAATCTCATGTGTAGAGGCAATTATACAAAGTCACGTATACGCCATGTGTCACGCACATGCGTGTCTCATAATATCAACAGCTGCTAATTGCATTGAAATGTGCGCTACAAATGATTGACAATTAAAATTTAATTATGATATTGTTGTATCAATTGTTGTTGCTGTAGCGTTGTAGTGCGCTGTACGCAATAATCCGCTTGTCAAAACATCAAATCGACGCTTAATTAACAAGTGTTTGCATTACAATTTATTGTCGATAGATTAAATGTCGTGCCGATTGGTGTTATAAGTCATGTTGCCATTGCTGTTAGACGGTTGAGGAGTTTCTTGTGGATTAAAAATCGCCAAGGAGTGGTGCAATTGATTGATGTATAATATTTTTATTAGAGAATTTCAAAAACATTATAATAAAATTAAACAAAAAATATGTATAAAAATAATAAAAAGACTAGCATAATTTTTAGAAATGCTTAGGAATTTTTTTAAGTGAGTTTTTTTTGTATAAATTTTTTTTTATTTTTCTATTGAAAAAAATTTTAATTTTTCTCCATTTCTCGTCTGCATATATAGTATGTGAACTAGTAATTCAGTTTATGAAATATAGTGCAGAAACTTTGCATAAGTCATTTCATATGCATAAAGCTGCTCATTTGTTGGAAGCGCTGATATCGGACCACTCTAACATATAGCTGCCATATAAACTAAACGATCAAAATCATGTACTTGTATGGAAAACTTTTTTATTTTTCGAGGTATATTCACGAAATCTAGCTCCAACAATTATTTAAAACAGCAGTATAATCTGCGAAGAATTTGTGCAGATCGGACCACTTTAGCATATAGCTGCCATACAAACTGATCGGTCAAAATCAATTGTTTGTATGGAAAACTTTTTTATTTGATATTGTATCTTCACCAAATTTAGTATGTATTATTATTTTATATTTATTGTTAAAGACAACGCTATAATCGCCAAACAAATTGTTCCGATCGGACCACTAAAGCATAGAGCTACCATACAAACTAAACACTCAAAATTATGTCCGTGTGTGGAAAAGTGTTTTGTTTGTTAGAATATATTTACCAACTTCGGCTTGGGCTGTTATTTATGGCAGTGGTGTGATATCTGAGGAAATTGTTTAGATTTGAACACTATAGCCTATAGCTGCCATATAAACTGAATGATCAAATTTAAATTTTTGTATGGAATCTTTTGTAGCTCTCAAGTGGGCTATTATAGCTTCGATGCAACTGAAGTTAAGGTTTTTTCTTGTTTTTCTGTTTTTTTTTTTTCATTTTTTTTGTAAAATAATTAATTTAATTTTTAAATTTTTCTTCTTGTTTTTTTAATTTTTCTGAATTTTTTTATTATTTTTTTTTAAATATTTATTGTAATTTTTTTTTTGCTAATTTTTTTCTTTTCTTCTTTTAAACTCTTGTTTTTACTATGTTGTTACCTAAAGAATAATATTTTTTTTAAATTGTAGACATGAACGCCATGTTTTTGTTTTAATTGTTAAATTTTATGTGCTTTTATTTATATATATACACATGTAATAACAGATTTGACCCATCAAGTCTTTTTTATTAAATTTACAATATATTTAATTTCTCTATCACCTTTATCAAAGTCAAACTTCCAAGCATCTCCTCGAAATTTCTCCGAAAAGTTATAAATTTAATGCTTCCAGCCTTCGTATCCCAGCTCCTCTTAATCTCAGCCAGCCACTAGCCGTTCCATTAATTTTTACTTCAACTTGGCCATTACTTTGTACTCATTTGCCGCACAGCACTTCATTACACTTAATTTTCCGACTAATTTATATTTAGTTGCAACCTCAATCACCCTGCAACCTGTTTTAATACACCGTAAAATTTTTTCACTTTCATTTGCGTGCAATTTTTTTGCCTTCACTGCGGCTATGGCTACCCACACACAAGCACACATAAGCAACACTAGGTCAGTTTACTGCTACCTGACTTACTTGCAGCCATTCATTACCACACCCACACACACACACACAGCGTTATCTGCGCGTTCAATTCATTTACTTGCCCAGAGCCGTGCGCTTGGCTCAATAAAAGTTTATATTTGCGCTTGTATGTGTGCGGCGGTTACATGCTCTAGGGTAATCAAACACACTGCCGGAATTTAATTAACTTGCACATATTCTTGTTGACTTTATGCTCGCTTAATTACAAGCTCTGCCGCAAAAATCCAAAAATCTAAATCATAGCCGTACTTGTGGCAGCTGTTGTTGTAGCGCAAATGCATTAAATTATATTCTTATATGGGTATGTGATGTAACCCTACTTTAATAGCACTGGCCTTTGCTCTGCAATCTCGCTGCCACTCAAACTAGTCAACGCATTAAAATTTACGGTACTTTACCTTGCTATGCGTAAGCTGTGCTGCAAGTTTGCTTTAATTTGTGCTGCTTTTACAAACTTTTCTCAGGCTTTTCTAAGCACTGCAGTTATATTAAAGTGTTCACTTGCTTTTATTAAAGTATGCAGTTGCTTAGCTTGAGTTTAGCGGCATTACTTGTGTGCGCATATTATATTATAGAATTGTTCTGTTGGAAAATTCAACTATCAAAGCACAAAAACTATGACAAGTGGTTTTCTTATAGCAAAAAAAAAATTAATAAATAAATAAATAAATCAAAATATGCAAACTCATTAACTAAAAAAAAACTGCTCTGGAACCCATTTGATACGGGAGACTGTTTGTTGGCTCAACATGGCGTATGAGTAACTTTTCATGAACTATTGTTTTATGCTCTGAGCAGACTTGTAATGCCCTTAATAGCATTAAATATGACTAAAAACCTTAGTTTTCAGCACAGGCGTATGTCTGCAGAGTCAAATATTCCGAAATTTCATACAATCACTCAAGTCAAAAATTTGATGGAATGTTACTCATACGCCATGTTGATCGAACATACTGTTTACTGTATCAAATTGATTCCAGAACAGTTTTTTCTAGTTAATGAGTGGTACAGCTTTCATATCGATATTTATATTTATGCTGCAGAAAGCCACTTGTCGTAGTATATGTGCTTTGATAGTTGAATTTTCAATCAGAACGTTTAAATACATATACTTACTTACATATGTACTGACTAAATTAAAATCTTCATATTCGTTAAATTTTGTTATATTTTTAGCCTGTAGTTTATTTAAAAGCCTGTAATATTAACATTTGCAGAGGTCAAATAAAATATGTAAATTTTTGTCTCCCATGGCGTATGCGTAACATTTAAAAAATTATAAATTCATTATATGCCATCAGGCCCTTATGTTATTAACACAAAATTATAGCTGAGAAGCAATAAGCTTCGAAAAAATCCAAATTGTCATGCTAGGCAGACATCTTTAGTAGATAATAATTGATAATTTATTAATCGGTAATCGGTACTTGACCCACTAAAAAATAAATTTTCTATAAATTATCGATTATACGACTGTACTATTAATTGTCATAGTGAAATCAACAGTATATTAACGATTAGCGCTGACAAAACTGATAAGTATAGAAGAACTGCCGATAATACTATCGACTAATTGATTGAGGGAATATTCAATTACGAGAAATTTTACTAAATAATTATTAGTCGATACCATGAGTGTTTCACAGATGACAATTGATAACAAACTATCGATTAATCAATATTGGTATTCTTTAACTAAGAAGTATTGCCAGTAAATTATCGATTAGACGATGCTAGGGTATATATTGTCACTACATCATATATAACATAAAATTTTCAGCTGGTGCTGTCAGCTATAACCAATATATAACTTTGTAATAACCAAAACTCATATTTTTTCAATATGAGTGATTTCCATAATGTCGTTTTTCCTTCGCGTGTCTTATAAAAGTCGATGAAATTCATTATTTTCAATATCAAATAGATTAAAATTTTTTACACTACTCAACCAACCTGAATGAAATGTTTGCAACTGATGTGCTAAGCAGTCTGTGGTATTTGTAGTGTTCTGATTACGAAGTTAAGTTCAAACATTTTCCATCTTATTCAACTATTTCTGACTTTTTATCAAATGCTGATGATTTCAACTCTACACCTCTTGACTACTACAGAAAAAATCCTACGTTTTAGGAACTGTTTTTATTCTCTTTGGTTTAACAACCCCGAAAAATAGCCTCAACATCTCAGTCGCAAAATGACTCTAAAGCAGTGTTATCACTCAAAAACTTAAGAAGCCATCATATTCATAATATAAAGCTGTACGAGTATAACTCAATTACCAACAACCAAAAGACATGACAACTTTATGGTGTATTCACCTTATTGCACTTAACGTTTTATAAGAAAAGCGCTGAAGCGGCCATAATAAATATATATTTTTAAATTTAAGCATTTCAAATGATTAAGAGCGACTTACGCAAGAAATGAGCACTTAAAATTATGCAGTCAGCAAGCAGGTGATGCCGAAGGCAGTCATATGTCTACGTACATACCTGCTATTTCATCCACAAACTCGCCCAAACATATAGCTATATTTACAGCCAGACAAGTGAAGTAGCAACACCTGTCGATGCATAAACTTCGCACACTTTACGCGCTCATTAAAAACGACATTTATGTGCGCAAGCGTGTATTAAGTGCCTAACGCTGTTCAGCATACGAGTGGGCTGCTCGTATAACTGCTGTGTTATATGCAAGAAAAAGAAAAGAAATAAAGACAGCATAGCAGCTGCTCTTCATGTCATCAAAATATGTTTTGTTTTTCAGCAGCAAATCAGTGAAATAATGTCCTAAGCATTGTCACTTAAGCATCATTTTATGAGATTACCGCGTAAATTTGCTGTTTTATTAAATGTTAAAAAATATAAAATGATTTTTACGCTTTAAATATTGCTATTATTATATATATTTTGCACGTCTTAAGTGTTATTCACATTAAGAGAGCTACTTGGTGTTTTTATGGCATATTTTCGTGGTGTACGAGACGTATACGTAACCAAGCAATAATGAGGTTTCGTAATTGGAGCAGACATTTTAAAATTGGCATGCTGTTATAAGATGTAGACCTTTATCTGTATAAGAGTAAGTCATGGGGTTAATTAATTAGAACAAAAGTGAAATAGTTTTATTTTTCAATTTAATAATTTTTAATTTTCATGATAAATAAATTTTTTCTTTTATTTTTATTAAAAAAAATTTGATATTTAATTAAAAAAAAATAATTTATTAATTATATTTAAATTAAAATTTTTTGATTTTTTATTAAAAATATAAATTAATAATTTTTTTTCTTTTTATTAAAAATAATGTTATTAATAAAATTTTTAATAAAAAATCATTTATGGATTAATGAAATGTTTATCAAAAATTTAATAACTTTTGGTTTAGTCTGAATTTTTTGATAAAAATTTTATTAGTTAAATTTTTTTTATAAAAAATCAAAAATTTTAAAGTTTAATACTTTAAATTTAATTAATAATATAATAATTAATAATTTTAGATGGTCGTAATCGGACCACTGCCACGCGTACTAAATTATGATATAAAATTCTAATTTTTTTTCATAAGTTTTTTTGTAAGTTAATTTATGTTGTTTAAGTGTGATTAATTTATAAGAATTTTTAGCATAAAATTTTGAAATAGGTGGCAGCTTTCCACAATTTTTTCACCATAAGTATTAGAAAAATGTATATTTCTTGAATATTCAGATTTTTTTTATTAGATTAGAGATTATTTGATTTGATTTGATTGAGATTTGGCTTCAAAGTTTTCGAACATGTGGCAACCTTCTAGCTGGTACTTTTTTTTCAAACTAACTATGGCACAGTAAAAAAACATTTAAAACGTTATTATCAAAGTGTATGCTCATATTGTTAACGTGACGCAATTTCGTTACGCTACACAATTTCGTTGCATTTGTTTCATTTTGAGCAATGTGGATTTATTTGAAAACAAAAGTATTTTTTGTAATTTTTTCTACAAAGTCCAACAAAATTTTTTGAATTTTTTTCTCAGCCCGCTTTGAGCGCTCCAGCTTCTCACCACCACTGCATTCTCATTAAACCCACAACTATCTATATTTATTAGTATTTTATTGCAATACTTTGAAATTACTTTACTAGGCGCTGAGGGTTGAAGGCTGATCGCCAACACAGCGCTACAAGCAAAACAATTAATCTTCTGCGGCTTATCGTTGCTGTCAGAGTGGCTGCTAGAAATAATTTGCGAGCACTCGCACACACACATACACGCTTAGTTGGAAAAAATAGTGGAACAAAGGCAGTAACGGCAAAAGTAGTGGTATTGTTATGCTTTTATATATACATATTATGTTTATATGTATGTAAAGTGTATATATGTATATATATAAGCTAAATCAAGCACACTTTACGCATACACACACATATACACAGTTACTAGTAACACTGCTTATATAACTATAAATATCTATTAATGTACAATAGTTGTTGGCAAATGATTATTTATGCTTTTGTTTTTAGCGCACACGCCACGATAGCTGACAAACAGAGACAATGCACACTTATACATAAGCAATTTTTTTATGAGTTGTGTCAATAAGCTGTTATGTAACGGCAGACTCGCAAGTTTTTATGTGTATGTATTGATTTCAAGCACTGCTTTGGCATCATTGCGGCTATTGTCTAACTTTTTATCTACTTTTTTCTTATTTTTATTATCTATTTTTTATGCTTTTGTCTGTGCTTACATGGCAAAAACTGAATTTGCAAATGTCTATACAAATATACTACTTATATATCGACAGCATTATTTTAAATTTGTATATTAATAGCCGTAATCAGCTCGCGATTTGCGCTATTATACTAAATGCAAATATTAAATATTATCAAATAACAATTTTCCCCTTTCCACCCTTCAGAGTATCGTTTTTGAATAATTATGTTGTGATTCATAACTAAAATATCGCATGCGATATTTCATGCAATAAAAAAATTTCGTGCTGTTTCAATAAGCCCGTGCAACCAGTGTTGTTGAGACCAAAGCACTGTAAAGTGCGAAAGCTCTGTGCAATGTGAAAGCTCTATGTCATGTGAAAGCTCTGTGCAATGTGAAAGCTCTATGTCATATGAAAGCTCTATATTATGTGGAAGCTCTGTGGAGTGCGAAATTTATATCATTTTGGAGTGATGGTAAGCACAGTGGATTTAAGTATCCAACTACTTCTACGAAAGACGGTCCCGTAGTCTTCGTTTTGACCATCATTATTTTGTTGTTCTTTCGGTTGGGGTTTTTATTGTTGTTGCGGTGTATTAATTTTATTGTAATATGTCTCCGCTTCAAGGCGCTATCTCAGCAAGTTGCAACAGTTGCGCTTTATGAACCCCGTGATTATCTAAGCAAGCAGGGAGACCACGCGAGAGTTGACACAAGTCCTTATGGGAGCTTATATTCAGAGCCAGGTTCAGGCACGAATCAAGAGCTCATCTCAACTGAACACTTTACGGCCAAAAAATTATAGCGACGTCCATTGAACGTACATGAAGACCTGCCAGGGTTTTAACCAGATGGATGTGAGTACACTATTAGCTTGCCAGCTATTTCGGTGAGACGTCATTCTTACCTACTGAGTTGATGAAATACTGCCTTCACCAACGCTTTGCCAAATTAATCCGTTTCGAGTTTCCAGTACACCATAATCAGAGTCTTATTGGCTTCGGCTTTAATGGGCGTTTGCCCAGGGATTTCGTCGACGTTTGTGCTCTTTTGATGCTGATCACTGTGTTCTACCCTCGTCGCATTTTCAAAAGACAAGGCGTCCGTCAGTTCGCGCAACGGAAGAGAGTTGTGAGTAGGTTAGGTTTAGCGGATTAAAGTTCCGCACTTCGGCTTTCGATGCTTCCCCCTACTATAAAAAAAACCCTCGTCACTTTGTTGTCTCCCACTTGTATGTGGTGTTTTTTTATCTCCGTGCTGCTCCGGTAGGGGTTGTGGACCCTTATTTTCAGTGGATATCTTTTCGCCTCTTTGCCGATGATTCATTGGGAGCATGAGGCGTTTTGAGCCAAGCTCTCCTCTCTTGCAGCTCTTGGTCGGGCGCTGGTTTTTACTATTCGCTGCTAACCTACTCAGCGCAGTACGTCCACTATCCGTCAGTTATGACTTCGATAGTAATCTGAGCTCAGCCTTACCCCGGCTTTTAAGAGGTGTACTCGAATTATAAAAAAATTCAAGTATCATGTGAGATAATACAGAATATCTTAAAATTCTTAGGTTTTTCATTTACTTTTGTTTTGAAGCCTCCCTTCTAAGCAATATCGTAAGCCCAACTCGACTTCCTTTGCCCTTAAGATATTGAAAATGAAGCGATTAAATTCAAAATGGTGTATTTTTTAACCAAATTTCCGCCACTTAATTTATTGCAATGTATTTGTTGGCACAACAGGAACGCCCTCTAGTGCAAACTAACTCCCAGCGGTCCGCAAAAACAAGCAAAACAACAACAAAGACATGCAGATAGTTGCAATTTTTTGAGCAGACTTATTTACACAGACACAAATAGGCGTGTTTGTGCAACAAAAATCCGTTAAAATGTTGCAGTTAAAATAAATATTTGTGCAAGTATAAAAACAACACACGCACACTCTCACATTGCTGTTCACAACAACTGAGAGCACAAAGCGAGAGCGCATTTAAATAAATATTTACAAAGTCGAAATGCAAACAAAACGCACATACACTGACACACAGACATGAATAATATGTTTATGCTTTTTTGGCTGTGTATGTGTGTGGCAATGCGCGTTGCATTGTTAAATAAGTGCATAAATGAGTGAATACGCCCACTTGTCTTGCTGGTATTTTATCTCGCCAACGCAGGCGTTGCCACCAAATCCATTGAGCATACATTTATATTGTAGCAAATATCTTGCTGCGTGTATATAGGTATGCGGCTGCATGCCACAAAAGCATAAATGTTAATAATAAATACAAAAACAACACGCACATATAATTGGCAGCGATTGACGTGTGCATGCGTACGCTTGCGATGGTTATTAACACACACATGCATGCTTATAAATCACACATACATTATGTATATTGGCGCTATTAACAATGCCTTTCAATTGTAATGCAATCAAAACCACGCGAATTAATTTCAATTATCCTTTGAAGTGAACAGTTGAAGTGGAAATTCAGGCGCATGTGAAGCTGTAGGCACATACATAAGTGTTTGCCACACGGCTTTGTCGATATGTATCTGTGTGTTTGTGTGCTGTCATGCCGCTGTAATTGAAAAGCATGCGCGCTTTTCGCCGAGCTGTTAGTAAGCCGCATGTTGGCGCAGTCAAGTGTGCCGCTTGCTGACGCATAAGCAAGATTAAGCGTGTGGTCTCAAGAGGGGCCTAAATGCTGCAATAAAATTCTGAAAATTGGAAATTTGGTATTTGAATAAAAAGCTGCCATTGAAAGAATTGAAATATATTGTATACACAGCGACATACACATCCTAAAGCCAAGCGTAAATTCTATAATCACGAAATGAAGTATATGGTGGCGAGGAGAAGTACTTTGTCGATTTCGATAAGGAGCATCCACCAGCTTTTTTGTAGAATATGGTTAAAATTTAACTGTGCTCTGCTCAATCTGCAAAAAGGGAAACTCCACAATCTGCGCCAACTACCGTGGTATAAGCCTCCTCAACATCGCATATAAGGTTCTATCAAGCGTATTGTGTGAAACCACTTTGGGCCTTATCAGTGTGGCTTTAAATCTTGAAATCAAAAGCCTACCAGATATTCATCATCCGCCAAATCTTGGAACATACCCGCAAAAAGAGGATCGCCACACATCATCTCTTCGTCGATTTCAAAGCTGATCCTGCCAACATAAAAAGCAGCTGCCTTTATGCCACTAAGTCTGAATTATTATCCCCGCCAAACAAATACTCGTACGGCTGTGTAAACTTACGTTGAGTAATACCAAAAGCTTCGTCAAAATCGGGAATAAATTCTTTAAGCCATACCAGACGAGGTTTCAGACAATGCAACTTCTTATCGTGGGATTTCTCAAATCTACTCCTGTAGAAAATATTACGAGCTGCAAATCTGAATAAAGAAGGTACAATCTTCTAGCTTTTTCTTCGATATCATTGGCCATAACAACCATTAGTTAGAACTGCTTTCTTCAGGTTGGACAAACAAGTGCAGCAAATGGGTCTGGTAGTAAACGAAGGCAAGACGAAATATCTGCTATCATCAAACAAACAGTCGTCGCACTCCCGACTTGGCTCCCGCGTTATTGTTGCCAGTCATAACTTCGAAGTCGTAGATAATTTCGTTTATCTTGGAAACAGCATTGATAACAACGTCAGGAAATTGAGAAGTAAAAACCAAATTCTACAAGTCACTAATCGGCCCCGTCCTGCTATATGGCGCAGAGGAATGGACGATGGCAAAAGCTGATGAATCGGCGTTAAGAGTTTTGGAATGAAAGGTTCTGTGGAAGATTTATGATCTTTCGTATTTTATATTAAAAGCAATGCTTTTTTTTGCGATTAATAGAATTTCATCAGAGTGATTATTATTCAAGATTCACCGATATGCAAAATCTAATTATTTTTTTAATTTTTTCTAAATTATCAGTTTTCCATACACTCGCATATTTTTTCCTACAGGCACGGTTTTTCCGTTTCAAGTATTGTTCATGTATCTAGATGCTATTAAGTCTATGAAATCCACACTCCTATTGTAGTGCGCTGAAAAGGTGTTGTTGCACATATAACAATAATCAGCTCAGTATGAGGATTATATGTTGCCCTAACACGCATAAATGAAACATGTGTGTGTGTGTGTGTTTGTGCGTCTGTTGTTTACATGTCTTTCATTATGTGTTTGCATATGTAACGATTTAATTTAATTGAAAAGTTTTATGGCTGTCACAGACACCCAGTTCTCTGTTCAAATATGTATATATGTGTTCATAGTTGTTATTGTTGCGTATGTGTTACTGATTTTACAAATTAACTGCTAATGAGGTTATTTGTAATACGTAGAAATTGCTGTTTAAAGATGTCAGATGCCAAAACTTAATTAAGGAATATAAAATTGTGAGGTTAAGAGTAAACTTGTGTGAATAGACATATTGAGGATAAATATTGTGACCTAAAATACAAAACAAGGTATCTTCAAAAAAATCGAAATTGATTTTTTATTGCTTAGAATACACTACATCATATTACTTATATGTATGTAGCATAAAATTTTCAGCATCCGCACGCAGATATAACCAATATATAACCAGTTTATAACCAATATATAACCATTGTATAACCACTTTATAACCAAAACTCAAATTGTATTTCAATATGAGTGGTTTCTATTATAACGTTTTTCTTTCGCCTGTAAACTTATGATAAGTGAGGTTACGTTATTTTACATTTTAGGTGACGAGTTATATATATGTATACTATATAACCCATAGATATAAACAAAAGACCGATAAATTGATTAAATGAAGGCACTGAAGTGGGGAATGGTATAAAAACGAATACTGGCTCATTTATTTAGCTATTAAGGATTTAACGGTAAATTTACACTAATTTGAAACTGAGCTTATACGCCATTGTTCAAGAGATAAATACCGACCAATCACTTCTTTATACTTTTTTATACTTTTTATACGACTTTACAATTTTGTGGTCAAGGCAGTCACTTCTTTACAGAAAAATTTAAAAAATTGTCTCAGCAAGTGGCAAGGTCAGCATTCTCTAATAAAAATAAAACGGTTACTTCGGTTACTTTAATATGCTTCCAAAATACAAAAGATTGCTTATAAGAACTGTGATCAGTGTGTTTGTACGACAGATATATACTATGGTGGTCTGATACCGACAAATGAAAAGCTTCTTGGTATGAAAAACCACCCCATTGATTTCAGATCGATATCTGAACTGAGGGCCTATACATACGAAAATGAATTCAAATAATCTTCCTAAAAGAGCCAACAACAAATACGGAACAATTTTTACAATTTTGGCAATAAATCAATTAAGCTTTAAGACTATTGTTTTGTGGTAGAAATTATTTTTTGCAAATATCTTAATGTTACATGTTGCTTTTGCGTGGTGTCCAAGACCGCACGTGCTCTCAAATATATGAAAAGCAAAAAGGAAAAAAATTAGACAGCTTCGCATAAAACCACTCTCCACTGTTTCATACTAGTGTGTTTGTTCTTTCAAATATATTAAATTTTAAATTGCTTTTAAGCAGCACTCGGAGATTGAATGCGCAAAAACGCTGGAAAATATTTATAAGCCGCTGCGCAAAAAATGTTAGACTAAGCACACGAGTACAAGTATATGGTGAAACGAGTCGCAGCAATTGGCAGGAAGTGCGGGGGCGAGTGTAGAGAAATTGTAATTGGTAGACGGACTTTAGTGGGCAACGGTTTGGAAAGCCTGTCGGCTTTTGTGCTGAAGTCATGAGTCGAGGAAGCGAGAAGGCAAAAAATCAATGAAGTGAAATTTACAAAAATGAAAAAGGAAACCGAAAAATAGTAATATTGAAAAAATAAATCAAAAAATATATTGAAAAAAATTAAAAAATTATATTTAAAATGAAATGTATGAGTATAAATAATTTGTAAAGAAAACTCAGTGGGCAAAAATTATAGCAACACCACTGAGAATAAATTTTAAAACAAGAGAAGAAACCAACTGCAAGAAATATGTTTAAAGATTATTTTTTATCTTTTGAGAAAAATATGAAAATAAAATTACTAATTATTAATTTATTGTATGAAATTAATTACTAATTATTAATTTAATTACTAATTATTAATTTATTACAGTATACTCTCGAAAAGTAAATCGATTGGTATTTTGGGTAATTTACTTTTTCGAATAATTTACTTTTCCAAATATATACATAAATTATCTGTTTTTATAATATTAAATGCATTTTTAAACTTAAAAAATTCATTCATTTATTTGCTTCAATAAAACATATGGATTTACATGAAAAACATATGTATTTATTATGAAGAGAAAAATTTTTGAATATTCTTTTGTTTTTTTTCTTTTGCAATATATTTTCTGACCATTTACATATGTACATATCTCAAAGTTTATTTACTAAACAGACGCGATAAACAAGAGAGTAAGTGTTTTTGCAACATCGTAAAAAACGCTGCTTGCTTCGTTTCGAATTTTTTATCACATTCTCTGAAAAGTAAATTAAAAAATTTACTTTTTCGAGGTGCATGTGTAATCTTAAGGGTGATTTACTTTTCCGCGATTATTTACTTTCTTCGAATTTACTTTACTAGAGTATACTGTATATGAAATTAAAAAAAAACAACAAATTGCAATTTTATTTTACTTTTATTATTTTTTTTCAATTGCTTTTAAATAAAAAAAAAATATTTTTTTTTTATTTTGCAAAAAAAAAATATTTTTTTTTTATTTTCTTTTAAATTTTTTATTTTAATTTTGCCAAGCAAAAAAAATTTTAATGCCTCTTTTATTGTTTTAAAATTTCTGTTTGAATTTTTTACTCAAAATTTTTTTTTTTTTACAAAATCGTAGCCTTGATTTAAAAAAAAATTCTCTTACCCTTTTCCCAATTTTTTTTTTTGTTTAGTTTTAGTTTATATACATTAATTATTAATTTTTAACGTTTTTAAATTTTTAAAAAATTTTTTTAATGTTGTTTTGTGCACAAACATTTGTTTTTAGTTTTTATTTATTATTTTTTTGTAATATTTGTATTTTTTTTTAAATTATTAAGATTTTTAAATGCTTATTTTTTTAAATTATTAAATTTTTTAAATGATTATTTTTTTATTAATTATTAAATTTTTGGAATGGTTTTACAAAATTTTCGTTTTTTATTTATTTTTTACGCATTTATTAATATTTTCCTTTTATTTTAATTTTTTTTTTATTTTTGGAATATTTTCTTGAAATATAATTATTTTTCCAAATTTTGTTTTTGACTATTTTCTTAATTTTTCTACTATATTTTTCTTAAATTTTTTTCGATTTTTATGCGTTTGAATTATAAATTAAATTTCATGTTTTTTATATTCCTCTCAAAGAAAAAAAAGATAATTTTTATACGTATTTATGAGTCTCTTTTCTTATTTATTTTGTAATTTTCTTCTAAAGTCTCTATTTTTTCTATTTTTTTCCATTCATATAAAAATTATATAATTAGAAATTAAATTTTTGTAATTGTTCTTAAGGATTTATTATTTCTGATTTGAACATATTAGAATTCATATTTGAATCATAAAAAAATATTTTTTATACTCTCGCAACAAAGTTGCTAAAGAGAGTATTATAGTTTTGTTCACATAACGGTTGTTTGTAAGTCCTAAAACTAAAAGAGTCAGATATAGGGTTATATATACCAAAGTGATCAGGGTGACGAGTAGAGTTGAAATCCGGATGTCTGTCTGTCCGTCCGTCCGTCTGTCCGTCCGTCCGTGCAAGCTGTAACTTGAGTAAAAATTGAGATATCGTGATGAAACTTGGTACACGTATTTCTTGGCTCCATAAGAAGGTTAAGTTCGAAGATGGGCAAAATCGGCCCACTGCCACGCCCACAAAATGGCGGAAACCGAAAACCTATAAAGTGTCATAACTAAGCCATAAATAAAGATATTAAAGTGAAATTTGGCACAAAGGATCGCATTAGGGAGGGGCATATTTGGACGTAATTTTTTTTGGAAAAGTGGGCGTGGCCCCGCCCCTATATACTACTATAGCTATGTCAACCAAACTCTTCTTCAGGTATTTCCATATACAGTTCAAAAATGGAAGAAATCGGATAATAACCACGCCCACCTCCCATACAAAGGTTATGTTGAAAATCACTTAAAGTGTGTCAACCAACTAACAAAAAACGTCAGAAACATAAAATTTTACGGAAGAAATAGCAGAATGAAGCTGCATCCAGGCTTTTTTTAAAAATTGAAAATGGGCGTGGCCTCGCCCACTTATGGACCAAAAACCATATCTCAGGAACTACTTGACCGATTTCAATGAAATTCGGTATATAATATTTTCTTAACACCTTGACGACATGTACGAAATATGGGTGAAATCGGTTCACAACCACGCCTTTTTCCAATATAACACTATTTTGTATTCCATCTGCTGCCTTCTCTATACGACTATATACATTAGGAACCAATGTGATAGCGGAATAAAACTTTACACGAATACGGTATTTGAGCTGAGGTATCCCTTGTGGAAAAATTGTCGTCATCGGACTATAACTTTTCAAGGTCCCTGATATCGAGCACGAAGAACTCAGTGCTTAACCTAACCTAACCCAAATTTTCACCGAAAATATCGGTAAATCTCTCAGAATTTAATTCTAATTAATTTTACAGCAAAATAAAAAAATATGTAAATGACGGATAACGAAATCTCGATTATCAGTTTGTCATGCGAGAGTATAAAATGTTCGGTGACACCCGAACTTAGCCCTTCCTTACTTGTTAATATTTATTTATAATAATTAAAAAAAATTTAAATTGTTTTAAATATTGCAAGGAGCGTATGAAGAATTAAAGAATTCAAAGACAAATTATTATGAAGAAATGGCAGAAAGAACAACATGCACCTAAAGTTTTTTCAGCGAAATGTTTTGCTTATTTTATCTATTATTTCTGTATATATATCTAAGTACATGTGTTTGCTTGTATGAGCTTAAGGCGCCGGCTAGGCGCTTTTCAGAATCCGAATGAAGCTACTCAGCCAAAAGCAGACAAGGCAAGTGTGTACACTTGAAGTGCGCAAAAGAGAGAAACGAGGGTTGTATATATTTGCATAGGAAAACACGTCAGTATGTTTGTGTGTGTATGTGTTAGAGCAGGCGTCTGCTATGAATAATGTATGCTTGACTGTATTGTTGCGCTGCTGGCTTGTACATGTGTGTGCTACAAATGCGCTGAGCCAGCAAGCTAAGACAACACACAATAGCTATATACAAATACACATACAAAATATATTATTTTTTATAACGAAATAAATAAAAAATATACGAAAAAAGTAGCGGCTGAGTCAAGTCCAGAAAAGTTACAAATAAAATACAACAAATATGAACAGGAGACAACAAATCATGCTGACGGCGTTCTAACAAATAAAGTAACTACAAAGTGCATGAGGCGGCGTGTGCTGACTATTTTTCACTACTATAGGAGGCAGACAGCGGCATAGTTAGCCAAAAGTAGGCAACAAAAAGCAAGGCACAAGGGCGTGTAGTCTGGCTGCTGCGAAAACAAAGCTCGGATAGTTGTTGGCGGCGAGTTGGCGCTGTTGCCGGGCTAGTCTGAACTACATAAGCGCATGAAAAATGGTAAAACCTTGCAATCGTGCCTCATAGTTGGAGACAAAGATAGGGTGCATAAGAAATATGTTGAAAATATAGACATCAGCAGCACATTACTGCTGCAGAAATGATAAAAAAAATGCTACGTAAAGAAAAAGGTTGTATTTGTTAACTTTATCACTATATAGGGCTTAGCCTATTCTTAAAAGACTTAGTTAATTTTGATGGAAAGTGTAAAGAATGCAATTGGCAATACAATTTGTACCGATATTATTTGATGTATTTGGAAATCTGAGATTCTCTTCGCTAAGAAATTGGTCGAAATGACTCCTTTGTAGGAAATCGTGATATTCACAGCTTATAACTACTTGCAGAATGAGCATGCTCCATGCAACAAATTTCATAAGCAATTCTTTCGTGAATCAATTAATACAATTACTTTCTTATCCGCAGCAACGTTGTACCTTAAGTATGATTTATAATATATTTTGCATTTCATTTACAATTTCCGGATACTTTTTGTCACAATGTAGAAATTCCATATTTCATATAAAAATATAGCAAGTCGCTAGAAAATCGATATAGCAACGAAATGTAATAAAACTGCTTTATTTTAGAATAGTTGCCTGTGGTGCTGTGCGTATGAGCAACATTATTGT
This sequence comes from Bactrocera dorsalis, assembly GCF_023373825.1. Lineage (NCBI taxonomy): Eukaryota > Metazoa > Arthropoda > Insecta > Diptera > Tephritidae > Bactrocera > Bactrocera dorsalis. The sequence goes on along the minus strand of NC_064306.1, from coordinate 10,237,818 downwards.
TCATTAGTAGCAGACAATAAAAATGAATAACTCATACGCAGTGGTGCACGGCATTATAGAAATGTGGCATTTAACATAATATTTATGCAAATAGATTAAATATTTTCTACGTAATTTGAAGTTATGAAATAACCATTTTTCAATTTTTTTTTTAATCAGAACCATTCAATCAAAAAAATTTTCAACAAAAAAAAAGTAATACGTATTTTACTTCTTGCATTTATGTCACATTTTGTTTTTTTTTCTTTTTTTTTGTTTTGATTAAAAAATTTTCAATCATATTTTTTATAGTTTATTTCAGAAAAATTCAATCAAAAACTATTTTTCAATCAAAACACCAAAAAAAATGACAAAAAAAATGTTTTTACATCTGCAGTTATGTAATATTTTATATTATTTTTTTTTTTTAATTTAATTTTTTTGTATTTTATTTTATCTCATTTTATTTAATTTTGTTTTACTTATTTTTGGATTAAAATATTTTTTATTACTTTAAATTTTACTTTTTCATTCAAAAAATAATAAAAAAAATTTTCAACCAAAAAATCAAAAAAAAAAATGGTCCATGAGAATTTAAATAAAATACCTTGCAGCTACCACATTGACTATTTCAAACAACGTTTCATATTTGTGCGTGTATGACAGTGCTCATAAAAACGCAAATTGTCACTTATGCAACCGTCTTTGCCTAGCCATTTATTTATTTATTGCAATATGCTTGCATCTGTGCGTTCACGCTGTCACTTAAATTCAATAAAAAGCTTTTAAAATTCTTCGTATTTCTTTTTCACAAGAAAAAATCATTGTTTTTCTATATTATATTTTCATTTTTATTGCCTTCATTTAGGCATTGTCATATGTTTGTATGTATTGGTATGTCTATATTATAGCTTTTAATTTGTTCATGTGCGTATTTAATTGCGCACACGCAACTCGCAACACATTTTGCTTTATGTTCTGTTGTGCGCCATTTGCCATTGTATGACTGCGTACAAAAGTACACACACACAAGCGCATACACGTCTACACAGCAGTATTGTTATAAAGTATTTCTTGATTGTTCACATTGTTGCTGCAGTTATGCGCGCACACTTTACCCTCTGCAACAGCGCACATTTGCGCATACTATTACACACATTGTAGCAACATTTATTGTTATTATTGCGTACGCACACCCGCCTGCGCTACCTGCGCCGCATCCATGGCAGCGCAACGGCAAAATTGCTCATCAGCGCCACACTTAGGTCTGCAGTTATAATATGCGCTGTTTTATTGTCTTTTGTTTTGTGTGTGTGCGTGTATTTTGTTATTTGTTTAGTCGCTTTACTATTAATATTTGATAAATGGATTTTTTTTTTGCATTTATATGCGCTTTGTTTGCCGTTTTGTGGTAGTTGTGTTTGTGTATATTGCTTTTGTGCTATAATTAGAATTTATGACTGGTCTTTTTTACTGTGGGAGCAATGCTGCAAGCAAGCTTGTGTGATAAAATTTCAGTGTTTTTGTTTAGAAAGTAACGTATCGAAACTTTAAATACAATTTTTAAGGAATTTATTTCGATATAAGCATAATATCTGTGTATAATATTCTACAAAAAATTAAAACAACTAAAAATTAGAGAAAGCTATTATTTTTTAAATCAAATTCTTAAGCAATGTCTTTAATATGCTTTAATACTACATTTTAATAGTATATATTGCGAGTACAAGTAGTGATACGCTGCGTATGAGTAACATTCACTGCAGATAATGGCAATAGGCAAATTACAACTCATACGCACTGGTTTGCCTAAAGGTATACCAATTCTAAACATTCTAGATAAATAATTTTAAAGGAATTTTTCTAAATAGATGGTAACTCCGTTCTACAATTTTTGGGCGTTTGCTGAAAATTTGTATATTGATACCACTGTAATATTATTGATTGAGGAAATAAATCATAATGTGTATTTTATACTATTAATGTTTTTTAAATAGGTGGCAATCCTATTCACAAATTTTTCAATTTTATTAATACCATTGATGAAAGAAAAAAATTAGTGAAATAATAAATAGTAAATTGAAGAGTTTATTTTTTTTAAATAGATGGCAACCTTTTCCAACAACCATTTTTCAAATAACTTCCATTTAATAAACATATAGTACCATTGCTAGAAAAATATATTTAATGATGGTTAAATCACTTCTATGAAAAATCACTTCTTCGACAAACTGTTCTCAAATACATATTTCAATATCTTTATTTCAGTATGTAAGCTTTTTAGTACATTATTAGTTGGAAATGCCAATGTCTTAGGTAAAAGCAACTGTCTTTTTTTGCTATTAATTACATAGCTTAAAATTTCATTCAAAAATCGTTTGAGCTTAGATATTGTTCAATTAATTAAATTTTCGGCTCACATTGTAAGAGCGGATTTACAGGAGATACCTAGCTTAACGTTACATTTTTTCTTAATGAAAGTGTGGCAACTCTGTTTAATAAACATTATTGATTTATCATTTCTGAAATATGTTTCGCAAATGGTTTGAGTTTTTCAGCAGAAGTCTTTCATATTTTAGCGCTTGTACTAAATTTTATGTTTCAGATATGTGGCAACTCTCTAGTTTCACATCATTATTTTTCAGATTTATAAACTCACTTCGAGTTGTTTTAAAAAGTTAAAACCCAACAAGATAACTGGTTAATTAAGATGCCGCACTACTGTGTAGTACGGTGCGTATGAGTAACATTTTGTTGGACTAAAATTGCTCTGACAGTTTTTGGTAACTCATACGCCTGTAATACTCAGAAATATTGGCAAATGAGACTTAATATATTGAGTCTTTTTACTTTTTTAGTTGTTTTCATTAACTGAAATTCCTTGGATAGTTCTTGGTAACTCATACGCCATGTTATACTCAGAAATATTCGCAAATGAGACTAAATATATTAACTTTTTTTCATCTTTTCATTTTAGCTGTAAATTTTTTATGATTTTATTTTAAAACGTAATAATGGTATTTCGCTCTTACACACATACTGTTCTTACTGCTTATTAAGAAGAGGTACTTTTGTACTTTTCTAGTTAAAAGTATATTTTCATGACACTTTCAACCCTTATTTATTCATGAAACTGTTTATTTTGAATTTTTTCATTATATATGTATACATTATATAACTGTTTATTTTGCATTTTTTCATTATACCCCTTTGATACTTTTTCAGTTACCAAGCAGTAAATTTGTTTGGCAGATAATTTCCGCTAGTTGTTTCCACGTATCACGTGACACTTGACTGACGGCTGTCAAAAAATTTATAAATTCCTTAAATGTTCTTCATATTTTCATATTTATTTCAGTTTAAACTTATTCACAGCTCCCACTAACAACAAAAGCTATCGAATATACATGCAACCTAACCTAAAAAAACTAATAAATAACAGTTTCGACATGCAAAAAGCGGGTTATTATTTGCAGCATGTATGCATACAAAACACAAAACAACAAAAATCGAAATGAATGAACGGCAACTTTATTTCCGCCTTTTTCCGCAGACAATTTTCGTCAAAAAAAAAATCATTATTTCACTTTGCTTTGTTTCAGCCATTTCCATTCTGTGCGCCAACAGCAAAGTTTTTTCATTAAAAGATACTTGCCTGTATTGACAGTTATCTATACGAAAACTTGTGCTGCCAAATTACAAGCAGTAAAAATTTACGAATTTCCTAACCCTCCTATTTGTTGGACAAATGTCTTATAATTTTCTCTTTTTTGCTGCAACTTTGTTTCAATATAAGTTTTTACATAGGTATTGCTACAACTTATTTACGAAATTTTTTGCATACTTGCCAACCCAACAGTTTTCACTTTTTAGAAAAAAATTACTCTTTTTTTAGTAAAAGTGAAACTACAAGTAAATGCAACAAAAATAGAAAAAACATTTTTTTTTATACAAAATATTTGTCATTATCAACTTCTACTATTGTATGTGTACTTTTTATTTATAACTGTACTTTTTCAGACTGAAATTAATAATTATGCTTTCCTTTTTTTATCTGCATTGCAGGTTTCCTCTCATGGGACGTCGGTGATTGTCACGTCGATTTGGAGGAGGAATTGAATACGATCACGCAACACGCACCAGAGGGAGAGGAAGCTCGTCACGGTAAGTCTGATTTACTTAAGTAGCCCACATATGATAAAATATATGAGGAAGGAATATTTTGTTATACAAAAATTTACTGCAGATTACAAATTCTATTTGGGTTTTTATTCGCACAAAATTTAAAAAAAAAATATAAAAATTATAATATTGAAATTTTAGTACAAAAACAATTGTTTTGTTTAATTTATTACTTTTTCTTCTTCAAGTAAGACATTTTTAGAATTTTTTTATATTATATAATTCATTATCTAAAATTCTCGACTTTCAAAAATAAAAGAATAAAAAATATAAGTTTAGTAAAACAGAGTTCGGAACTTCAGGGTATAAAAAATCAATTACCCCATAACAATGAACTCAGGTATACCTGTGCGTATGAATGACCGAGTTCAAGAGCGCACTTTCAGCTAACCAAAATGTTGCTCATACGCACTGCTTTACACTAGAATTTTATTTCAAATGTAAATTATTACTTGACGAATGTGCGTTTTATACAGTTTTGGATCCGTTAGTTTGTTTTAGGAGTATTAGCTCATTGATTAGTGGGGTGTACCAGTGCGTATGAGTTATGAAATCTAATGTAACACTTTCGGCTAACTATAAATGTTGCTCATACGCACTGTACAATTCATTCGATGTAAATTTTTTCTTTTCTAAAATAATTGGATGTAATAAGTTTAAAGATTTTTGGAGCCTTTAATTTTATTAGCAAGAGAATTAGTAAAAAAAAATTTTATTATAAAAAAAAAAAAAAATATTAAATTTTTTTATTATAAATCTTACATTGAATCAGTATGCATTACATGTATGAAGTTCTTAATGCAAGCAATGGCAAGATATTTGGGTTCTATTAAGAAATCTTATGCTCTTTTATTCATCTTAAAATTTATTTGATTCAAAAATCAGTTTGATAATTGCATATCGTTTGAAAATTTTCACTGATAAGCCACCAAAAATCAACTTTGATAGCCATATTGACTCTTCATTCTCACAATAGATTAAATTACATGTCTGATGATCTTACATATTACTATTCTAAAAGAAATTTCTTTCTTCGTTTCATATTTTGTCAATGGGTGTATAATTGAAATTCTGAGAGATTCCTTTCCTCTCTGTGCATCCAAAATGGGTTGAATTAGGTCAACATCGGTCAATGGGACAATGGTATGTCTACATGTCAAAATTGGTTGAATCGGGCCAATACTTCACTTAGCTCCCATATACCTAATATAAAGACTTTCGAACTTCCGAGTGACTTTATACTGCATATATTGGCCAATATTTTAGTTAACTCAAATAAAATTACAGATCGTGTTTTACTCGCATCATTGTATGTTTGAGGCTAAAATAGATAAAATTGGGCAAAAACTTGACCTAGAATGCTATATATATAATTGCTTGGATTCCGAACCCCTGATTATCGTTTTATACCTTGAAATATTTCCCTGGCTTTGGTTCCTGGAATTCGCAAGTTTGTAAAATTTTCGCTGGTTCTCAAACTCAGCCTTCCTTATTTGTTTTACTTTTATATTTTGATTAATAATTTTTTAATATTTTTTATTGTTTTAATGTTTACGTATTTTTTCCTTTAAACCTTTCAGTTGTTAATTTTATTTTATACTTTTTTCCACATAGTCGCTTAAGCGCTTTTAATACACGCCATGAAAATGTTTTTGAACTCTGTTGACACTTTTAATCCGAGCGTAACGCGAGAATTTCCACCAAATGCGCAAACTTGACGCTATGAAAAGGCAGATTTCGCACAGTTTCATACACATACTATAGTCCGAGTATTCTGCGAACATAAAGTTTGCTCTACACCTGCTGACTGCTGGTACAGTTACATGCGGGTGGTCCCCTGAACCCAACCTACAGTTTTGTACGCGGAGCGTGCTTGACCACGGGCTTAAATATTAAGCGCATACTCTTTCATGCCTTCATATTTATTTCCATGTATGGGTGTATGCTTGCTTGTACATGTCTGCCTGTGTGCGCATTATGCCATTTCGTTTCCCATATTTTCATGTCTACCCATTTACTGAAAATTTTTTTAACATTTTCCTACATGTTTCCACACCTTTTGCAATACCTCTACAGCCGTTTATTACAATTTACTTTCAACCCTTTTCCGTGCCAATGTCGTTTTCTCATTTTCCCCATTTCCTATTTGCAATATATTTCCACCGAAACACACAGGCATACACATTTTATGCTTCTAGGAAATTTCATTTTATTCATTTATGTCTTTTTTATAATAATTTTTCTCTTTTCTCATATTACTTGGCGCATAATAAAATTAAAATTACCACAGCGTAAATAGTTGGCAAGCCAATATGCCTGAGTGACCATGTGGAAGGCATTAAAAAGTACAGCCGTGCGCATGTGTGTGCGTCCGAGCGCATATTTTTGTATATTTAGTTTTCAAATGAGTATGCTTTTATGATTATGGCGCGTAAGTAAAGCATAAGCACAGGTCGTAGCGCACTTGAAACGTATACACACATATTTAAACCGTTACAAGCCCACATATGGCACTTAAATGGCTCTTGATGGCTGACGTGACTCAGCCAGAAAAAATTTAGTTTTACTGCACTTTTATATATTTGCGCTTATGTGCAAGATTTTTATATATTTCGGGTACAAAATACTAAAAAAAAATGTTGATATTTTATATACCCCCTACTTATAGGGGTAGAAGGTATATGTATATACATATGATTGTTCAAGAAAATTTGTCATTTGGTATGAAAAACTCAATTTAATGCTTCAAAATACACTTTTTTCCGCAATATGGTCTTGCTGAACTTTAATACACTTGCCCTCTGAAGTGAGTATCCGGAAGATTTGCAAAATACGCCACGCATACATTTTTTGAGTTCTGCAAACAATAGAAGTCACTGGGGCCAAATGTGGTGAATACGGTGGATGTTCCAACAATTCGAAATTGAATTCGTGAATTTTCGTCATTGTCAAAATGCTCTTGTGACACGGTGCATGATGAAAAAGTAGTTTTTCTTATGCAAACCGGGTCTTTTTCACGAAATTTTTTTTCAACTGGTCCAAAAGGTTGCAATAATAAAATCCTCTCGGATACCAAAAACTGATGCCATATCATTCTTGGCTAATTTCCGTACAAGAACTCGTTTCAAAGCCAAACAACCAGGTTCACACCACTCTTTAGCTTTTAGCCTAATGAGATGTGTAGAGCCTCTAATAAATTTCTGTCAGTCAATCGATGTTCTTCCAAAACCATATCCTGTATTTTGGCTATGATTTGTTGGTGTTGATGCGCTTTTTGAACGTTCTTCATGTGGATCGTCTTCAAAGCTTGTACGACCACGTTTTAATTCAGCAACCCATCTTTCTACTGTTCTAATTGTAAGTGAGCAATTCTTATACACTTTTAACAATCGTTCGTGAATTTCGTTTGGTGCTACACCGTCCAGAATTTTATCACTACACGACATTCACTTTTTTTCACTGTAAAAAAATAATGAGACACGACGTCACTAAATGGCTTGTAAAAAAAGAATGAATTGACAGATTGAAATGAAATTTCACCTACCTTACCTTTAAATTCCAATATTTTCATCCATTCATTGTAAGGTTCCCTACTTTTTAAAGAAGCAACACAGAAACTCCAAATTTAATTCAGAGTGTTTATTATCATTCGAAAAAAAATTCTTTGGCGTTTATTTTTTGAAGATTATCTTGTACAAACACTGGCCGCAACTACATCTCAGTTGGTCCATTCATTGAGTCCAATTTTCGATGACTTTACGACTGGTAAATTGAGAATGACACGCCTGACGTTTCGCTCCAAGGCCTGAATCGGAGAGGGATAGTCCGCATAGACTATAGGCTTCACATATGCTCACAGAAAAAAGTTTATCGCTATGATATCACACAGTTATCCGCTAACCGAAGTGTTCCCTCAACAAATCCTTCGATTGATGCAATGTGTGCCGTCCTCTTGTAACCAAATGTCGCTGAGATCACAAGCTTCAATTTCAGGCATCAAATAGTCAGTTATCATGGCACGTGATGATCGCCGTTCCCGCCGGCTTCATTTATGAAGAAATATGGAAAGATTCCAGCGTCTCAAAAACCACACCAAACCGTTATTTTTGTTATTGAAAATTTGAAAGATTTCTGTGCAAATATCTAGGCAAAAGCTTTTACAAAATTACTTTAAAAATTTTAATTTCATCCTCTTTCAAAATTATATAAAAAATTTTCAAAAAGCAGTTATTTTCACTGGCATACTTGACCTTCTAGCTGCTGCTGGAAAAATGTCGAGGCAATTAAATGCTTTTATAAAACCATTTGAACCACAAACAATTTAGCTGCTTTTATTTAATGAGCGCTTGCTGCTACATACGCATCTATGTGTTTGTGTGTGACATATAATTTGAGGCACCTTGGCTTAATGGCATTTGCACCTGCACTTACCATAGAAAGAAAATACGGCGGGCTTATGCAAGCTTTTGGCATTATGGCATTTAAATGAGTTAAGCGCAACAACCAGAAAAGGGAGCAACAACGATAAAATTACAACAATAAAGAGCGCAGGATGTCAGCTAAACAGACTGCTCGCTGAATAGCAGGTTGGTGGGCAGGTTTTTATTTTATTTTATTTTTATTACATTTTTTATTTATTATTTCATTTTTTTTTAATTTTTTTTTGTCCTGCTTAGACATGCAAAAAACTTCTTCCCGCACACTTGCGCGCAAAAAATAAGCTTGCCATGTGTGTGACATGCTAATAATGCCAGGCACTTGAGCTACTCGTTAGCCCTTTCGCGTGCGTTAATGCAGTAGCATGTGTACAAATATGTGTGCTTGATGCATGAACAGTTATGCGGCGCACGTGAAATATTCGTGCAAATAGTGGCATACCACACGCATACTAATGCATTTTCGCTGCATGTTTTGCATGCAAAAAATTGCCGTGCATGTGTGTGCGTGTGCGTTTACGGCCGCAAAATTATAATTACTTCATTTAACGCTTGGCATATGTTTAACTTTTTCGTAGAAATATATAAAAACTGCAAGCACACACACACAAAAAGGTTTCGAATTTCACATTTTCCAGCTATTCGCTCAAATTTCATTTGCTTTTATCACATAATCGTTTTTGCTTGCCGCGCTCATTCCAATTTTTTTCCAGCTTAGCCGGCACTAAAGCGCCACTTGCCTTCAGGACCGGCACTCGTGCATGAAAGGCGCAAATTTCATTTAATTTTATTGCCAAATTCTAGTTTTTCGGTTTACTCTTCACATGGTAATGTATATTTGTGGCAGTCCGTCCTAAGCACACACTTCTTACAAGCAAATGTATGAATATTTTGTCTGCTCAACTCGCTATCTCGCTATTTCTGTCATAATATTTTAGCGACTTTTACTAGCATCTCCATTTGCCTAAGTGTGCTTCAGTTTGGCTACAGAAATGTTTGCTCACAGCACTTGAGCTTTGAAGCTCATATGCGCTTGCACTTAAAAGCACAAGTGCCTGAGCTTAAAGCGCCGAAAATGTGCAGTTTTAGGAAGGAATAAGAAGCGAAATGTTTAAATGAGATAGAAATGATGAAAGGGGGTCTCTCAAAGACAGATATAGAAAAAGAAAATAAGAACCATAGACGTCTGGCAGATAATTATAACCCGAAAGCTTTCTATTTCTCAGATCATCATACAAAGTTATACAGGTTCGCATTCAGTCTATAAAAAAGTTGAATCTCTCAAAGGCCTCTGGGCTGTGATGGAAAAACAGACTGTATTAGAATTAAGGAAGATCCTATAGTTCACTGGCAAAAATATATACCCGAAAGCTTTTCAGATCGGCACACACAGAGATATGGATTCCATAAAATTCTGATATGCTCTTCTTTTCTCTACTTGGCTTGTTGAACTCAGTAATTTCTATAGTTTTGATTTTAAGTTTGGCTTCCCAACTCATGCTGAGGTAAATTACCAACCCCCTTTTACCTAACTAGTATTGCAACCGACTGATAGAGTGAAATATCTAGGGCCCGTCCTGGATAGAATGCTTTCATGGAGTCCGGAATATTGTAAAGAGAACGAAAAAGGCATCGATCGCCTTATACTGCTGTATTGGAGCCATTGGCAAAAGATGGGGTCTCTCACCGAAAGTGGTCCTTCAGCTCTAGAGCATCATTATCAAGCCCATTATGTTCGATGGGGTCTTAGTGTGGTGGAGGGCTTTAGAAAAGACCACACTTGTAAAGAAATTCGAGAGTGTTCAGCGAGCGGTGCTCATCTGGTAAACTAAGGTCCTTTCTAACCATAGCACTTAACGCCATCTTGCACATATTGCCCGTGGACATTGTTGGAAGGTATATGGCTCCGAAGGTTACTATCAGACTCAGAGTGTCTGGGTTCTTATAAAAGCACGTATCTGAACACTCCGGTATCCTCACATACTTTAAATTAATACCGGATTACTTGGATCATGCTGTCGCCAAACCGAGCTCTGACGGTGCCTTCTCTGCCCATATATCGACGAGCGAGTTGTGGGTGTGGGGGTTTTACGGATGGGTCAAAGCTTGGGGGAAGCTTAGTGGAAGAGTTTACTGTCAAGAACTCTCTATCAGCACCAGTTTTAGACTTCCAGACTATTGCAGTGTCCTCTGAGCCGATGTTGGAGCCATTAAGTTAGCAGTAGATCTGCTGCTGCGAAGTGCAGCCTCCTTCAGAGAAGTTACCATCGAATCAGATAACAGAGCAGCGGTATTAGACTTGAACTCATTGGCAGTGCTTCAGGATTGGTCGAGGAGTGCCTAAACTCGCTGTCAATAGCATCGAGTGTACTTGTGAAAAGACTGTTATGGGTGTCGGGTCATAACAAAATCGCGGAAAATAGCAAAATCGCGAGAAATTGCAAGGCTGATGAACTAGCAAGAAAAGGTAACCGCTATCGGTAGAATGGGAGGGGGTCGGTGCTCCCGTATCCTCCTGTGCTCTACTACTAGATAGCTAGGCTTCGCGGAAGTTAGGTCAGCGCTGGGCTACCATCGGTACAAACGCAGTTGTAAAAGCCTTTAGGCCCAAGATCGACCGCAAGAGATCTAATGATATTTTTGTCCTCAGTAAAGCTAGGCTCTCCCTAGTTGTGAGGAATTTAACAGGCCCTTGCCTTATTGCCGTCCATGCTGTACAGTTGGGAATCTTACCAGCTGCCATTTAAAGAAGCTGTATGGAAGAAGATGATGTGGAAACAACTAAACACTTCCTTCTTGACTGCCTCGCGTTTGGTAGGTCAACACTTAAGCACTTGGGAGCGCATACCATCAGACATCCCAACGCAAGAATTGTTCACACTTTTGCATCAACAAAATTCCTTCAATATCCCCACTTAATTCCATACTAACTGAATTTCCACGTAAACTCATTTACACAACATTGCCAAGCAGAGGCAATCATGCAAAATATTGTCTTGCACTACTCGCATGCATGAAAATTTTAAACAACAACTAACTCGCTCAATAAGTTCAATTTGTGTGCAATCAACGTAACGCTTGTCCTTGTGTCAAGCGCACAGCAACGATACTGAGCAAACAGGCAAGAACTTAGTTCTGCAGAAGCATACCTACAGGCGCACATGCAAGTCCGGCTTGCTTGTTTGCACACATGTTTAGCAGCGTTGCCGAGAGTTTACATGTAAATGCTATTGACATTTAACGCTTCAAAGAATGCCAATAAAGACCACGCACAATAACAACAGTGCGTGGAGTGGGTGTGGAACAGTGTTGAAAACTTAAAGGGTGCTTGTAGTGGCTCAGCGTGTATTTATATTATAATATGCTTTTGAAATGCAAGCAGTAATGGTTTACAGAGTTGTTATATTTTTTAAATATTTTTTGATATCATTATTATTTTTTTTTTTTGTTGTTGAAGTTTGTGCCACTCTGCAACACACTTGTGCCGCGGACTGCAGTAAAATGCTTAAATTGATTTACAATGCAAATTTATTGCAATATAAAAACAAAAACAAATATTATACATACTAGCACATAACTGTGAATATATACATATTTACCATTCGAGTAAGTTGTTTAGCTTTATTGTTGTTGGTGTGCGTTAACAAATTAAATGTTTTGCATGCATTATGCATACGCATTGACAACACTGCTGCTAACAACCGTCCGTCTGTTGTTCAAGTATGCAAACAGCTGTTGGCAAACAATTGTCAATAACGAAGACATTGCTAAGGAGCACTGGACTGGTTGTGGGTATTATGCAAAATAAAAGCTGCTAAGGGATAAGTGCTGAGAGCTTTAACAAATAGTGCATTTGTGCTTATAAAATAAAAAATTGCATTACAAATTGAACACTGATGATATTTTTGTTTTTTCTTAGAAAACGAGTTGCCACAGTTTTCAAATAAAAAAATATTTATAATAAATTTGATAATAATATATTTTAGGTTATCCAGAAAAAATCAAACTTTAATAGAAGGAGCAAATTTGTAGAGTTGCCACCTGAAACAAATTTTTTCACAATAATACATTTTATTATGAAGAAAGCCAATAAAGGCTGTAAAACAAAACTTTAATAGAAAAAAATTTCTTTGAGAGGTTGCCACCTAAAAAATTTTTTTTCAAAATATTCAATAATGTATGGGCATACATAAAAGCAAACTCGTATAGAAGAAAATTAGAGAGTTCCCACCTGGACAAAATATTTTTAAAGTAATAAATTTTACTATGAAGATTACTAATAAAAGATATAATACAACTTTAATAGAAAGAGCAAATTTAAAAAAGAAACACTTTGAAGACTTGCCACCTAAAAAAAATGTGTGCATAGTAATAAATTTTACGATGCAGACAGCCAAAAACGGTTATACATATGTATGTATGTACATAGATAAAAGAAAACTTTAAGCGAACAAATTTTCTTTGAGGTGTTGCCACCTGAAAAAATGTATATGAAGTATCCAATAAGGAATATAAGTACATATTAAGTTATTTACATACATATTATGTAAAAGAAAACTTAAAAAAAAAAATTTCAATGTTGCCACCTGAGCAAAATATTTTTAAGCAGCCTTTGCTGCTAAAAACAAACATATTGCTAAAATTTACTTATATATTTAAAAAAAAAATTGTAATAAAGTGTGCACAGAAAACCAAAATTTTATTGGCAAGCTTAAAAATTCAAGAAATCTGAACAGGGTTACCACCCTTTCAACGTACTGTCTAAAAACCGATTTACTTATTAAATTAAAAATTTCATGAAACCAGATGCACAGACGTGAACTATATTTTACTTTAATGTAAAAAAATATGTAAGAGTTGCCACCTGAAAAAATTTTGTAAAAACTGAATAATAAATATAAAACTTTGTGATAAGGCTTGCGCAGAAAATATAATTTTGTTAACAATCTTAAACGAGCTAGAAGTTTTCAGTGTTGCCACCTTTCAACTGTCTAATAACTGGTTTGAAATTTTATTTAAAATTTATAGGAAACTCTGAACAGACGTGAACTATATTTCATTTTAATGTACGAAAAATGGAAGAGTTGCCACCTGAAACAATTTTTTTCCGAATATAAAAAATAATTAGTATAATAGAAAACTTCTGGCAACGTACAATTCGCAACAGAAGTGTCATCTTTCAGCAACAAAAATATAAAAATTAAACAAAAAATGATGAAACACTAGAAAAACCAGACTAAAACATTTTTATTATAAACATAAATTTCTCTGTATTAATAAAAAGTAAACTCTTTTTCAAGCAGTGTGAAGAAAAAGGAGTAGGAAGCTCCATATAATAACTATCATAACAACACCAACAACTTATAACACTTTGTTGCTAAACGGTTTATTAAAAAATGCCGTTACATGTATTAATAAACTCCCAACAACCACAGCAAACAAATAAAAGTGACACGAAAAAAGTTTGACAGGCACTGTTGCACTCAGTCGACAGCTTTGAGCGGCTGACCTGACCGCGTAGGCCACAGAACTATGCAGAATATCGCATATTTATTTGTTTTTAGCAGCAAAGGCTTTTATGTTGTGCTAGTGACAGCAGCGCACACAAAACAGCAGCAACAACAACAAACAAATTTAAAACTAACAAAGTGAGAATTCGCAAAAAGCTTCGTGGAAAAAGGTGTTTAAGCGCAAACGCCAGTTAAATGCAGCGGCGCGAATTTTTCGCACACTACTTTAACCTTTGATAGCGCTGAATTTGCAAAAGTTTGCCTTTTTGGCATACACAGTCATGTGAAAAAGTGTTTATGAAGCGTTGCTGCATGGAGGAAAAACTGTACAGCGATGATTTTTCGCTTGTTCTGTTGGCATATGCAAAAAGGATATATAAGAATATGTTTTCATAGTTGCCAGTAAAAGTTAATAGTTCGTACAAACAAAAGAGAAGTTAAAAAATATGTGGCATCCTTCGTGCAACCAAAATTATTTGTAGTTTCACGTAATCTCAAACCTGAAGTTAATATCTCAACATGAATGGTCATACTGAATGAATGTTCTTATTGTTGGTTTACTGGCATAAAGTATCTCCCAAAAGTTCTAATTTGAGGATATGCTTATCTCGATTTCTCGAAGTTCTGTTTACTCCAGTTACCTGAACCTAAATGGTTTAGAAATCTTGTAGTCTTATTGAAAAAAGTCTTAATATCAAAAAACGACCTTTATGCCTATTTTGAATTCATCTCTGACTCACCTAAATCTAAAAATAGTCAAGAACTGAACCAGAAAATTTCTGTACATCCGAGACTGAAATATTTTTTATGCCAATAAGCTGAACGTGGGTGGTTTGGAAGTTTTTGAGCTTCTACCAGAGTCATAAAAAGCATTTCTCCTTAGCAAACGTCTTATTTTCCTGTTCTCAATTCACCTCGAACTCACAGCCATCAAAAAATAGCCAAGAACTGAACCAGAAAATTTCAGAAAATTTTTATAGTAAAGTGATTTTTGATCCGAGACTGAAATCTTGTATATTTCAGTTGCCTGAAGGTGAGTGGTTTGAAAATTTTTAAACCTCTAAAGTTACTACCAGAGTTATAAAAAAAGCTTTTCTCCATTGCAAATGCCTTATTGTTCTGTTTTGAATTCACCTCGAACTCACATCCATCAAAAATAGCCAAGAACTGAACCAAAGTTTTATAAAAATTGTTTGATAGCGCACATAGAATTTCAATCAATAATTTAAGTGGAAGGAATTAGAAGAAACTTTCCTGAGAAAATATTTTTCTAAAAAAATTTTTTTTTTTACTTTTTAAATTTTATTGAGCTCCTACTTATCGAAGTTTAGCAGATGTTGAATGTTGAAACTTATTTTGTGAAATAATTCAGACTCAAACCATGAGCATAAGTCATTATCTGAACCAATTAAGTTTAAACTATCAGCCATTTATTCATGAAAGTTAATTTTAATTAAATTTTTCAGGGCATAAGTATCTGATAATATATGTATATATAGTATTTTTCTTCAAGAAAAATTTCCGTTTTATACTTTGTATTCATCTGGTACCCAAACCCGTTGAGTTATTTTTGTACTCATCTGAGACGCAAACCTCTTGAGTGCTAGCCATAAAATACCACTAAGACATTAAACCTTGTTTTCGATTACTAACTTTTTTAAAGACTTCAACAACAGTCTCCACTACGCATTGCTGTCGACAAGCTTTCACTTTAAGCTCCAACATTTCAACACTTTTGCACGTATACCAATACAAACTAACGCTTACTTGCGTCGTTGAGTGCCGCGCTGAAGACACAGTAATGTGATTTCAATAAACTTGTCAATCAAAGCGATATAATGAAACATCTGCAGGACATTGTTGCAGGCAGGCTTGTACAATGCCGCAACATTGTCGACAACAAAGGCAACTATAGAAAAGCAGTTGCATACATGTATATGTGTCACTATACAATTGCCTATGCCACTATGCCTTGCAAGCGACACAATGTAGAAAATATTGTATGTCATAATCGAAATATCCTTGAGAAACGCAGTTGACATGTGTCAATTATTTGTTATTGCATACGCAACAGGCATAGTAGCAAGCAAACGCACAATTGTTGGATAGCCGGCAACAAAGAAATATGCTTATAATACGTTAAGAGTCTGCTGATGCCACAATGTGTTTCACACACATATGAATTTTCGAATGCATGTACTCAAATTCAAACACACACTTCCGTTTACAGATTTGTTTAGCCTACGTGTAGGCGCTCAGCTAAGAAACCTCACCTCAGGCAATGATTTCCGTTGTGAAATCGTGGTGAAACTATTGACACATGCACATTAAATACCGTTTACAGTGTGCTGTCAATCTCTGTTGTGTGTGTGTGTGAAAAATAAAGGTATAATCAAAGTAATCGCGGTGCAGTGATGCGAGAAATGATATTCGAAAAGTGATATTCAGTATACATGTTATTACGCGTATTAAACCTTGGTATTGTTAGCGCTGCTTTGCTGTAGTAAGAGTACATATATGTATATGCATTTTTGTATGTGAGTTAGTAACTGATTTATGCGCAGTAATCATAATAATCGGCGACATTTCGTAAATTTGTAAATACATTTTTGCCGCAGTACTAGCAGCAACAACGACGAGCAATATCTCAATATACCTAGCTATACAGTTATGAATCGGTTTGTATGTATAACAAATTTTCCCCGAATTTTGGCAATATTAATTTGCATGCTTATCATATTTCCAACAAAAAATTGCTAATATACCATATAAATACAATGTATACTATGGTATACTTACTTGTATATGCTATATAACATAATATTGATGTTATTTACTCTATTTATAATATCTACAAATGACATTAATTTCCCCGAAAATATTATGTGATAATTTTATTATGAAATGAAAATAAAATAGCAAAAATTGCAAGGACTGTTAGTGCTTACAGTAAAAGCAAAAAATACACTAAAATCACATTTTATCTATCTCAGTACAGGCTACTATACTATGTTATACATTCTACTGAAGTGAAATATACATATTTTCTTAACATGCTCTACCACTACAGTACTTTCGAAGTTAAACATAGAAATTTTACAACCTAAAACTATATTTTCTTAGTGTGGAAAATATATGGCAGCTAGTACAGAGCTAGAAATAAAATTTAAAAAAATGCATCCTAAAACTATACTTCATTTTGTGCTAATAGTACTCCTAAGCCTATACTTCTTTTTTCTAAGAGTTGGTATATATGGGAGCTAGTACATTTTGTTTGAGAGGAGATATGAAATTTAAAGAAATACATCGTAAAATTGTACTTACTTTTCTTTTAGCTTTTAGCAGTATAAGGAGCAACGATTTTTTTGCTGAAATAGGATATTGCTAAAGTAGTATGTTTCAGCTCTACCCGCAAAAGTAGTATAAAACTTCACGCCTTTGAAAGTAAAATAGGTTGAAAATACCCCACAAAGCTATATTTTTTTTAGAAATGAAATACACTTGAAACCACTCCGGAAACAATAGACTATTTCCTGCAAAGTAGGTTATGTATAAGCTAATACGTAATGTCAAAGTGAAGTGTCTTGAAAATATTTCCTAGAATTATACTAATAAGCATTTTCCTTAAACATATTTTAAGCTTAACTATAACTAAAACTATATTAGTTATAATAATTACAACTAAAACTATATTTTTTAAAACAAACAAAACTAGAAAAAACCACCAAAACTTCTACTAACAGAAATGCCATTGGGAATTACATATGTATATAAGTATAGTAACTCCTTAAGGGGCACACCTAGTGTGGAATTTTCAAAAAATCGAATTTTTTTTTATATTTTGATTGGTTATACCTTTAAAAATAACATACTAAAATTTCAAATCGACATCTAAAACAGTTTTTGAGTTACAGCCATTTTAAATAGTAGTACTAGTAGTAGTATTAAAACAATCATTTTGTCTTTAAACGCGTTTTTCTCGAAACAGCATTTTTCGAATTTGCTCGAGTGATTACTCGGAGTTGATCCGATCGCTATCAAATTTTGTTTTACATCTTCTCTATATAGTTCTCCATACGATGACCCTCCAGTTTTTTGATCTAATCAAAATCGAATTTTGGCAGGCCAAAAACGACCATAATTTTGCGTGAAATTTAACATTTTTTTCAACATGCCGCCATTTTGTCAATTTTTGATTTTTTATTAGCCCGTACAATCATCGTATGTTTTAGTTTAACGAGAATTTTTTTTTTAGGTTTCATCAACAGAGAAGGCTGCAATCATGGCAGCAGTGGAGGACCTTTTTTAAGATCGCTTGTCATTTCAAAAATATTTAATATTTTCTTTCAAAAAAATTTGTTTGTACTTTTAAAATATGTATAAATATACCCTCTAAATTTTAAAACGATTGATTGACTAGTTATGTTTTTTTTTTATCACAAAAAATTCCTTTTTTTTACGCTGTCACACTAAGTGTGCCCCTTAAACTATACTTATTTCTAGTTTCTAAGTGCTTTACAAGCATTTCCTAGAATTTTTATTACATTAAAGTGTTTTAGAAGTACCTTCTAGAACTACCTTTTCTTGAAACCTATTCCCAATTTGCCCAAAACTATGCTTCTTTAAAATTAAACTGATTAAAAAAGGTTTCAAAAACTCCACTAACAGAATATTTAAAAGTTTATACTTCTTTCAATGATTTTAAGCCCACAATATTAGCTGCATTCTGCTAAAATGCAATATATTAAAAATATCTCCTAAACCTAAACCTGCTTCTTCTAGTATAATTGAATCATCTGAGAGAACACTATCTATATATCCAACTATATTCAACTCACTCTCCTTCATATAAATTTATACGTTGTAATTATACTTCTCTTTTCTATGAGCTAAAGCATTTGAATAATCGCGTAAGCGGTGTCTACGCCAATTAAGAAGAAGAAGAAAGTATTTGAGTGTTAACATGTTGAGACGAAGTGAATTGTCTTCAAAGTATCGCCTAGAACTATACTTACATTTTCCCGAAATATATTACAAAGTTGACGCTAAAACCATACCACTTCAAAATAAGACTGATTGAAAATTGTTTCCAAAGATCTACAATCGAAAAAACCATTTCAAACTACTCGTTTTATGTTCAGAAAATGAAATCTCCTAATTACCAAAATCAAACGAACTGCGTAGACAGCACGTTAATGGGGAAGCCTCCAGACTCATTGAAACTGCTGGGCGAGAAATCCGGTTGAAACGCAAGAAGCCTTCCGACCTGGTAAGACAACAGTAGCAGCAAATGTATTTCTTAACATTTAGCTTTTAAGTATCTCTCTTAATTATTTAGGCCAGAATTGTAGGTTAGTATTTTATTTTTATATACTAGATACAATGTAAAATAATAATAAACAAAAAATCAGAAATATTCTGCTACACTTTGCTAAAAAGATGTACTAAAAATATCTCCAAAAACTACTAAAACTATACTTTTTTCATAATATACTTTTCTGCATACTGAGTTTAGTTCGCTTCACATACGAAATATTTCTGCAATTTTTTTATAGCATTGGAGTATATAAAATCTTATAAAAATTTAGGTGAAAAATTAGTCAAATATGTTGAAAGTCTGGAAAGTCTTTGAACTTATCTTTCATGTAAAGGTGCTACATTTTTAACAACAATAATACGTAATAGAAATCCATTAAAGTTAAGTATAAAAATAAATATATACTTGCTAAAGCAACCTACATTCTGTGTTCATTCATATATCTATACTTCGCCGGAATAAAAAGTACATTAACAAGAAAAACGCAAAATCATGCAACGAACTTTTCCTCTTATTTCACATAATTTCAAGAACTCGCTTTTCATTTGAATTCACTTTTTTGATTTATTGATTTTTCCCATGAATACAAAATGACATCGAATAATTATTATCGCTGATCACAGTTGGTTAAGTTGTAATATTATAATTTTAATTGCATATTTCAACTTTATGTAATTTATCGCGGTTTTCTTGTTTTTTATCAACATATTATACTTCGTTCGCTGCTTAATGAACTGAACATGCTGATAAGCGCTGACGTATTCATTCGCATATATGTACTTGTTGTAAAATATACCAATTTATATGAAAATTTCTTTCAATTGCGATTTATATAAAATTAGCTTTGGTTGTTTGCTGCATTAAAGCATTTAAGCTGAAATTCAATAAAACTCAGCTGATAAAAAAAATTAATAATAATGTGATTGTATTGGAACTGAAAGGAATAACATAATTGGCATACTTATATGTAATTTCTTTTTTCACTACTGTACACTTTTTGGTGACAAAACATCTCCACTGAAACTATTAAGTGAGCTCAATATGGCATTTAGACAATTAAGAGCATGTCAGCCATCAAAACAATAATTTTTTTTTTTAATTCTATTGATTGTTTTTAACTTTTCCACTAATTGTGTGCAATTTAAGCCCTAATTGTTTATAATTTCATATGTAATAGTGTAATTAATTAATGACTTTCCTCTTGCCTTATAATATTTTTCAGTTGAGCCATAATTACTTTCACTGCATCATAAAATCTAACACTAAATTTTCTAAATGTTTTCAATTAAGAGCTACTTAGCCAGTCACTGCGATTAATTGAGTTTCTAACTCTTCTTAATTTAACATAATTTGTATTTATAAATAATTGGCAATTAAAACATGTAAAGGCCTCAAAATTCTCTTTAATAAGTAAACAGCTGTTGACTCCTTATAAAAGGAAATCGCCGTCAAACTACAGCTCTTAAGACCGGAAAGGTTTCCAACTTTTGTTAACCAAAATGCAATTTTCGACCAAATTTATTTCCAGAGAGTTTTAAACTAATAATTATTTCAACTAAATTGCGTGTCTTTAAGTGAGTCAATTAATATTTAATTGCCTCAGCTAATTGAGTCTCCCTGAAATATTTTTTCGAATTATTCTAGTGTGAGTATCGATTACAAATTTCGACTGTTTTGTATAGAATGTACTTTAAATTTGCCACAAAGTTTTTAACACATAAAAGGAAACGTTGGAGGTCCTATAAAATATATGTATAAATGATCAGTTAAGTCAGAATAAGAACGGATCGGTGCCACTGTATCCTCTTGCGTTCTACTATCAGATAGCTGGGATACTCGGATGCTTGTCCAACGCTGGGCCAGCATCGGTACTTGCGCGGTTTCAAAAGCCTTTTGACCCAGGACAGATCGCAGGAGATCTAGTGATCTCTTAGCCCTCAGTAAGACTAACCTCCCATTAGTATTGGGACTCTTAACTAACAACATGCTGTAAGAATGTGTATCTTACCGGATGCCGACCGTAGAAGCTGTTTGGAAGAAGGTGCGGTAGAAACAAGCCAGCACTTCCTGCTTGACTGTCCCGCGTTTGGGAGGTCAAGACTTAGACACTTGGGGGCATATACCTTCGGACATCCCACCGAATGAGGATGTTGAAGTTAAGCGTCTGCGTAATTATGTAGTGGCTACAAAGCGCTTTGCCAATCTGTAAGTTCGAACACGGAAGTTCTTTTTCAACGGCATTACAAAGGACTACATTATTAGTCTACATATGATCTTTGATCAGCCATCTAACCTAACATAACCTAGCTAAGTCGATTTAGTCGATATCCATCTTTTTATACGGGCATTAGTTATTCAGTTTTTGAGATATTGAAGTGAAATTTGCATCCGTGCTTATCTTTTGAAGAAGCTGCTCATTTGTCGGAATCACCGATATCTGATAACTATAGCATATAGCTGCCATACAAGCTGAACGGTCAAAATTAAGTACTGTTAAGTAATGTTTTTTAAGTTTATATAATATTATAGATATTATATTGTTATATTTGACAATAAGAAGCCCATGCATAATCCCTTACCTCTTTTCACTCTCAATTTTAAGTAACATTTAATCTCGTTAAATATTTCATCTACACCCATTAGAAAATTAAATCGTTTGCAGGCGAATATTTTCTATTCTGCAAGCGCAAGCAACACTTAGCAAATACAATCACAAATAGCAAAGCACTTTCTTAACTTTCATAGAAAGCACTCTTCTAGCTTTACCTCGCTCAAGCGCTTACCAAGCTTGCTTCAAAGACTGCTTATCTACGCCTTGGCGAAAATTTTCTTTCTTCTTTTTCTTCTTTGTTCAGTGTTTTTGAAATTTATTTTCGACTTTTCTCAATTTTTTTCTTCTGTGCCGAAATATTTCTCTCACTTCCTCTTCTATTATATCCGCTGTCAATTATTCTTCCTCGTACTATTTCCTAACTATTTGCACTCATCATAAATTTTCCATTTCCTTTCATTGGTGTTCTTACTGAAAGTTGCTCGGCATTGTACGCAGCTCATATGCTGATTGTGCGTTATTGTTTGTTGGCTCATTGCTTTTGTTGTTGTTGTGCGCCTGCAAACTGGCTGATTAACTTGACCTCATTCGCTGGAAGCGAGAATTTAGTAGTTTGCACTCATGCATTTTGCATCAATAGCCATTTATTATCGGAAGTTTTTAGTTGTGCAAATCGCTGTGGAAAATTTCTTGCAATCACACACACACACACGCAGATTCATTGCCGAATTCATAGCATTGAACAGAATTCGGCTGTTTTTGTGCATACTTTTGGTACACAATTGCAGTGCAAAGCAATTTAATCATTTGAATTGAAAGGCATTTAGTTTGCATTGAAAAAGATAAAGCGAAAAATGTAAGAAAGTAAGAAAATAAGTAACTTTTTTGGGGGACGTAGATGGAGAGTGTGAAGTACGGATTTTAAGTTAAGCTCACGCTAAACGTAGATAGAAACCTGCTAACGCCAGTAGTGGAATCTCCAAACAGAAATATTTGAAGTCATTTTCGGCAAGCCTTTCTTAATATTATTTCTTCTTCTTTATTGGCGGTCTTAAGATGATTTAGGCATTAAACATTAATCGCAAAAATTTTTATCAAATTCATCGTGATCCTAACCCATGTTTAAATAATTCAAATAGTTGAGACAATTAAAATATTGGCTTAACGGAAACTCAAGCCAGAAAATTTTAAAACAATTTGTCGTCATGCTCGTCACTAAAAAATTGCTGGCAATACATGATGACTGTTAACACTTTTGGAAGAAGAGTTATCATTTCAAAACTTCTCAAAGTAAGTTTTGATCTCTTTTAAATATACCTCCTTTGAGAAAAAGAAATTTGGCACCACTGAGTTCGAAACAATCGACCTTTGACTTCAATTTACTTTTCTATTGGAAACAAGAAAACACGTTAACTTCGACTGCTTCGAAGATGTCCATAAAAAAAATAAAATATTTATTCAAGAAATAATATTATTCAAGAAAATTTATAGTGATTCGGTCTGAACCATTTCAAGATACAAGGTTGTACTGTTGCCAAGGGCAATGATCTACGCGAAATGTGGTATAGTTTTCTCCTTTGATTAGATTTTTCTTCATACAAGGCTTGATTTCGATCGTTCAGTTTGAATGGAACAGTTTCCAAAATAAGCAGCTTCTTGGAGAGAAAAGGAAGGACTACTGCACGTATATATGGACAGACCGAAAAGAGCGAACATGGCTAATGGCGGCGACACAGCTCGTCATGCTGATAGTATTATAGTATATACATAATTGTAAATTGTAGAAACTCGTTTATCCGGCCCTCAG
Source organism: Bactrocera dorsalis (assembly GCF_023373825.1). NCBI lineage: Eukaryota > Metazoa > Arthropoda > Insecta > Diptera > Tephritidae > Bactrocera > Bactrocera dorsalis. The sequence goes on along the minus strand of NC_064306.1, from coordinate 10,214,036 downwards.
TTATACGGATTCGCGATTATCCGGACTACCAATCGCGACCAATTTATATGTACTCGTACCTACGTAGAAATTATGGATTCATGAACGTGTCGGAACGACGTTATATGTCTTTATGTAAAATGTCAGCTAAAAATGGGTTGCAATTATATTTTTCCATGACATTGCACGCAAATATACATGGGTTTTGGTCTGACATATTTTACAGCCATTGCAAATAATTATCTGCGTGTGTTTGTTGTTGTGCCGGTGCACCGAGAGGAAATATATGCAATTTTCGCACCGTGCAAGGGTTTTGCAAGAGCAAGAGAATACCCCTAGAGTGATACTGTGAGTCTACTACAACTGAAACGAATTCGTGATATAGCAGCAATGAAGAGAAAAAGTTGCTTACGTCAAATGACAATTACCAAATATTTTAAACCAAATTAAATTTATTACCTACGTACTTATTTCATGATTACCAAATGCAAATTACCAAATACATATTGTAGACAAATTATTCGTACATACGTACCTAAATATTTTATTGTATTTCATGATTAATGCTGCAGTTTAGTATTAAGTAAGTGTTCATTTCTTAATAAACATTGATTTTCGTTGCAGGATATGAATATCTATTTGTTTTTCTTCATATATTCGATTATCCGGATTTTAGATTATCCGAATGCCTATCGACAACAATTAGTCCGGTTAATCGAGTTTCTACTGTAATATAATGCACCACACCACGATTATCAAAAAAACAATGAGCATCACCTCAATTTTTGAGCGGCTTTGGCGTGTTTTTTGGTTTCGGCTCGTTTTTATCCCCTCCGTTCCGATGATTATTAACTTTTTTGCATGTAAAACTCATAAACCCATGTCTCATCGGCAGTTATAATGCTCTCAATGAATGTGGAACGGGAATTCGCACGATCAAGCATGTCCAAAGAAACCTAAGTACGGTACTCTTTTTGAAAAAAAATCGGCTCTATCGGGGTGAGTCGACTAAGAAGGCGTTTCATGTCCAAAATATTAACCAAAATCAGTCGAACGGTTTCGCCAGAGATTTCGACTCTCTTGCCACCTCTCTAAAACTGACGATTTTTAAGCACCATACCCTTCGCTGCTTTAATATTTTCATCTGTTGAAGACATCGAAGATCGTCCAAAGCGAGGCATGACTTAAATGGTGCCTCGGCCTACTTTGAAGGCTTTGTACCACTGAATTGAATCACCATAACCGTGTGTTTCCTATGAAATTTTTGGTAGTTCCCAATGTAAACAGTTGGCAGCCAGGTATCAATAAAATCAATTTTATTGAAATCCACTCTTTCATCTAAATGTAAAGCGTCTATAAAATAATCCCTCCATAATTCATGTAGTATTCCATCTAGACATTAATTTGAATAGTGTTGCCACCTATCGATAATTGTAAAACTATTGTGAAGTATATGTTAGATATAAGAAAGCTAACCTTAAAATATTATATAATATCTTCAACTAATCACTTAGCTTCAAACAGAGTTGCCACCTGTTGAGCACAGTAAACTGAAAATATTTTGAATAAAGAATTCAAAGGTTATGAAGAAATTTTCTCGAACCCTTCAACATAGACTTGTTTTTGACCAATGATCCCGCCTGTCTAGAGAGGTAAAACCAAGAATATAATGAAATATGTGCTATATATAAGGCGTTACAGAAAGTGCTTTATTTTATTTATATAATTTCAATATTTTTTTTAAATAGAGTTACCATATATTGAAAAAAATGTACTGAACAAAACATAAAAAAGTATGGCAACATTGTTGAATGTAAAACTGATTTTGGATGTGCTGAATGCTCAAGGGTCTAGAGTAGCCAGCTTGTGAGAGCCTAAAACCACTTTCCAGAAGAGTTGCGAAAATTTACTTTTAAAAAAATATTTTAATGAAATTACCAGCTTTTGAAAAAGATATAACTGAAACAAGTATATAAAAAATCAATATATTACGATTTGCAAAGGTAGCAATAAAAATGGATGAAAACGGGTAACGCCTTCTCTTCGTCTCAATATAAGTTGTTGTTGTTATTGTTGTAGCGGCAGAAAATATTCCTGAAGTAACTTCAAGGAATGTTGCCTGTTGCTGAGTTGACAGTCCATGACTGGATAAAAATTCGGGTCCGGACGAGTTACTTAGACCCAACTGTCTTGGGAACGGTGGGTTCAATATGTCGGAGGTGGTGGCTCACTGAATTTTATCTTATAGATCAGTCAAAATATGAGACATTTCAACAAAATTAAGTGAGAATATTAGAATTAACAATTAGCATGGAGATGACAATTTTACTTGTTATTACAGTCTGGCCCCCACAAACTGAAATTAAGCACTTTTTTAAAATCAAAAATTAACGAAAGCGGTGAATATATTATAAACATTCTTACCTCATATATCGAATAATATTATTTTCACTAATAAAATTGCATGTATATTTTATATAACGCTCACTGAACTCTCACTGAACGCTCACCAGAACTATTTTAATAGAATTAGGTGGACATAATTCCCTTATTACAATATCTCTTTGCACCAAAATATGGTGGAAATCGCTTCACATTCTATCACAGCTGTCATATAGTGTGCGCTGAAAAAAACTTAAAAAATGTCTTCTGCCAATTTTGTATGCCCTCAATTGCAAATTTTTGCCAATCACACGCTGTATTTATGTGTGTGGGCGACAAATTCACATATTTCACGTGCTCACGCGAACATTTTTGCCATATCATTGTCCACAACAAATGACAGTCATTCGGCATAACTTTGCCATTTCGCCTTACTCTTCACTTGCGGACGCAAAAAGATAAAAATAAATCATAAATCTTGTGTAGGTAGATATATGCTTTGAATATGAATATGAATGCGAAACGAAAGAGTTGGCCGGACCGCATAGCAACTGCTAAGCTACTAAAGCGAAGCGTTGTATGTGTTGATAAGCCAATATTTCGTGTTTGTAGGCATGGGTGTGTGTGAAAAATTTGCAAATTTGCACATGACAGTAAGGCACACACACACACAAAGTAGAAAAATGTGTGAAAAGCAAGCGCTAACATGACAAGCGTATTTATTGCATAGCATACTTTAAGGCGCACGAACAAGCTTTGGGTGACCAAAGGTATACGCTGGCTTCAAGATTATATGTAGCTGCATATGTATGTAACAGGCATAGTGCTGCCGTCTACTTTAGACCGGAGTCACTGGCAGCCACAACCACAGCGCTGCTCATTTGTGGTGAAAATAATCTCAATAACTTACGCACACATATACACAGTGTGTATATATGCATGTGTTACATTGTAAAATCCAATAAATATCTATTTCGCACTGCTGCCGTCACAAAGTATGCCATGTGAAAATAATATCCTTTACTACTTTGCATAAATTTACATAAATATAAGGGCACACACACGCGCAAAATCCACTGCGTGTGTGTGAGTGTGTATACATTGTATTGCAACAGTACTAACTCTTTGCCGACATACAATATTTTGCAACCGTGACACTGGCAAGCAACGGTTTACGTGTGTTTGTAGCTTAAATCTATTATGCGCCGTGAAGTATGCAATACATTTATGCTCTGCCATACAATAAGCTTACCTTACGTTGCCCTTATGCTACTTTAGCTGTTGGCATATCAATTTACTAGCATGCTATACACACAATGCGCGTAAGGGAATCCTTTAAGACTCCCACACACACCTTTACGGCTATATTTACAGACATATAAAAGCACATCTTGGCAGTGAACTTTTTTTCAAAGCGCATACGAGCCGTTTGCCGACATGCCAGCTTGCGTAATAAATTGAAATTACATTTGAAGCTTGACTTTTTTTGTTGTTGCGCATTTTTTTTGTATCTTTTCATTCAGTTACATGTCAATATATTATTAATTTATATGTAAATTATTGCAAATAGTCAACGTAAATAATTTCGGTTTATTTGTGAGGGCACAGAAATTGTAGTTGAAGCCTGAATGTATGCTAGAAAGTGAGGTAATTACATTAACTAAAGCTATGATAGGCTGCAGCACTACATTTTTGAATAATTGAAGCATACTTTTAGGGTTGTACATTTATTTTTTTTAAGTTGACAGCAGAGAGATAGGAATTAGGTTGATAATTTCCTAGTTTTGTTATGAAAGTCTTAACCTTGCTCTATAATTAGTCAAATCTACAGCTCTTCAAAATCCACCTACCGGAAGCCAATGGAAAGGGTTCAGAGGCTCGCTACGTTGTGCACAACAAAAGCTTTGAGAACCAGAGCTGCCACCTATAGACCTTTAGTAACCGTGCATCAAAATCGGTGGGAGGACTACTGGCTGCAAGAGAATTTACATACAGAGCCTTCTGGCCTAGCTCGGTAGGTAATGGCGGTTGGCCAAACATCGGCTTCATGATACCCACTTGACAACTGGGAAAGAGGGTTCAAAGCAAACATAGAAAAAGCCATCCGTAAAGGAATGTTAGCTACACACAACAGTCTAAACATTTTTAAGGATGACGATGGAGTTGGTACGGAAATATACTGTCCAGAGTTAGACACAAGACAGCCTTTTATATTACCGGATCACTGCAGTATGCTTCAAGGCCTTGGCCTTTGCGAAAGCCGCGAAGTTGATCTCTAATGCACCTCCAAGCAATTCCAGATTCAACATCTACGTAAACAGCTAAGTAGCAATGAAGGCAGTAACCTTGTATCGCATATCGGCCAGAAGTATCTTACGAAGCAGGGCAGCAGCGGAAAGTGTTGCGAGAAATAAGCAACTTTACTTCTGTTGGGTCCAGACCACAAAGGCATTGAAGGCAATGAAACAGTGGACGAGATTGCCAATAATAGTCTACGGCTAACATCCGAAAACATGATCAATATTGGGATACCCATGTCTATACGACGATCTTGACAGAAGCTAAATAAAGAAAATCAAATCTCGATGGGGGCAAAACTGCAACAGTCATGTGCAAAATGGTAGATCGGAAGTACATAAAATTCCTATTGGCACTCAATAGAAGAGACTGTTGGAACATGATAGGAATACTAACTGGTCACTGTCTGGTGGTGACACACGACCGCAGTATGCGTCTGGCATATCAAGAAGGCTGCAGGAAATGTCTAGAGCACGGCGCCAGGGAAACAATGGAGCATCTCTTGTGCACTTGTTGCACATTGGCAAGACTACGCTGTAAGCATCTGGTCCCTGCGGTATGATGCACTAGAGCAGGTATCGACTGTGAGGCCGCAAGTCTGTTACAATTAGCGTCAAACGCAGGCGTCCTGAAGGACGACTATTCCTCTTGAGCCTAGCAACTGAACTCCATCTGGTATCGCAAAGGACCAAAACTAGTCTATGCGTGGTTTATTGGCCTACCAGATTAACCTAACCTGACCTAACCTAAACCGACATTTTTAAATCGGTTCGATTTGAATTCCTGACCTAATTTCAAATAATTTCTTGATATTATTTCGCTAGCTCAAAAGCTTTTGTATGTCTATCCATATCTTTCTTTAAAATGCAGTCAAATCCCAGATTTTTATAAACAATCTCTGTAAAAACTGGCTTAACGTCAGTTTATCACATGGGTGCCCCTCTCCTGCATGAAATTCCCGCAAAAATATTACAGTTTTTCTCTATTCTCCGTGAAATGTACGGAAATATGAGTACTATATATTGAATTCCCGCCCCGATCCATGAAATTTCTTCGAGTTTGAATCAGAGCCAATGTTTCCAGATGTTTCTACAATGTCTCATGACTCGCTTTAACGCTATGCTTCCTGCGCTTCTCGCTAGAAGATGAAACTTCCTAGGACCTTTTTCTCGTTTTTCAAAATCGATTTAAGCTTGTAGTTAAGCCAAGTATTTCTTCAATTTTACTTATCATTCTTACAAGCCTTTCAGATTCTACCTCAAGACCGTTTAATGGTGTGGCTTTAGTTACCACAGATTTAAGATTGCTTTTCAAATAGTTCAGCTGTAAAGGTTTTGAGTTAAACTCAGAGACAGTACACATCTCCAACATAGAATGCTTTACGAGTACTTCATACCTCATCTATCCCTTCTTCATTGGTGCTCAAATCATCGGCCGAGAATAGTCAACTTCGCCGAAATTAGACTCGTTCTTCAATAAGCTTCGTTCGAAGTTTTTTGTACCTTTGAAGATCTTTGACAAGCGTAGCGTCTCATAAATTTTACAATTCACTGCTTATGTGGAAACCATGAACCATCATTCATCATCCATCATCTCATCATCGAGTTCAAAACCGTCTTCAGTTATCAGTGGTTAGAAAATTAAAGCATCAGAGATCATTGAATCAAACAATTTTGACCAAGATCAGTTAAAGATCGGCAATATCTTTTCAACAAAAGTTATCTTAAAGCTTGAAATGGAGCCAAAGTCAGTGTTTGCTTTCACTTTTAGTACTTAGGATGCACTCATTCACCTTTTTAAACACCTAAAAGGTTATGAAAATGGAGCTTTTATCTTAAACTTTAGACTTCAATTCACTCGTATCGATGGTATAATCAAAATATCAGCTTTATCAGTATTTACAACAGCTAATTCACAAATTTTCTAGACTTTTAGTACTTAGACATCTTATATGCCCTTAATAGAAAAAGAATCAGGAGAAGCTTGAAAATATATTTTTATTACCATATACTGTATTCGTATAGCTGCAGGAAAGTGACTGCCAGAGAACTCGTAATTCGAACAAGTCATCCTTCATATTCAGACTACATATGCAAAGCATTGCGTCACTGGAAGTGTGTACCAATTCAAAATCCCACAACAATTTATTCCGTTATACGCCCTCGAAGCTTTCGTTTATGTGTTCGTGGAAACTTTTTCTCACTTTAACTCACTTTATTGCTTACATTTTACATTTTCCAACAAAATCTCGTCAACATCACTTTAAATTGCACTCCTCTGCACACTTCATGTCAGTCCTGCCAATTCTTTCGTACCCTATTTGCACAGAACAAAGCTCGTCGGTAATAAAACTTCATTGCATGTCCATTTTCTAAATTCGCAGCTCATTAGAATTAATGAACATTTCATGTTTTGTGCTCAGCTTTTGCGCGTTCAGCGCTTAATCCCCAGCACTCGCAGGCTCGTCATCTATCTTCTTTGTGTTTGTTGTTGTTTTTATGCACCGAGCACATTTGCGTATCTGTGTTTTGCATTACGCCTCGACTGCGGCCCATGTGGACTACTTCACGCCACAAAACCGCAGCTCAACGCAATGGCAGCAGCTGCTTTTCGACTGAGAGCAGCACTGAGCGTCGCCTTCATAACCTTTACCTGCACGCCCATTTGTCCCTCTTTCGTTTTTGTTTTGCTTTTTTGCAGACAGTTCAAATCTCCATTGTGTCAGTAGTTTGTTTATTTTGCGCATTGTTTTGTTGTTGTTGCTTTTATTTGTTTTTCAGCTTCATTGCCTACGTTGCTTTGTTGCTGACGCATACCTAACCATCACCTTGACAATTGTAATGTCATTTGTCAAGTAAATAACCACAGGCTTAGGTGAGAGATAAGCAGTGACAAGATGCAAAATCTACTAAAGTGCGAAAGTGACGGCAACAAAGCAGCGGAAAATTAAAATAAAGTGTTTTAAAGACTTGAAAGAAATTAATTTGGAAATCACATCACTCAACAAACTTCAAAATATTTGTTTTCTCTGTAGTTCATTGTCTTTCAAATCAGGCAGACTCACGGTAATAACTTGCTTATATGATTAAAGATCCAGTGTTACTTTAAAACCAAACCAAACCATGTCTTAAGCCTCCAGTGTTACTACTTTAAATTAGGCTATCTTTTGGCATAGCATTCACTCTAACAAGCTTCTTTTTTCCAGCCTTGTGTAAGCAAAGGAGTCTTAAACTTGATGCTGTACAGTAAGACCTGCTGAGAACCTCTTCGTGTTATTGAAATCTTTTGAGAAACTTTTCATTCTGAGATCTTCTTAACTTTACTGATATGATCCGAAATACCCTTTACTTCAATAAAAACTGCTGAAAATCTCTTTAGCTCTCTGATACCTTCTGAGAACCTCTTATTTTTTGTGCTCTTGTCCTCTCTTACTGTCTTTACTGCTCTGATACCTTCTTAGAACCTTTTCACTTCACTGAAAGCTTAAGCTAACTTCTTAACTTTACTATACCTTATAACAACTCCTTCACTTTAATGATATTTTCTGAGAATTTCCTTATTTCACTAAGACCTTTTGAAAACCTTTTCATTTCACTGAAATCTGCTGAAGGCTTCTTTACCTCTCTGTTACTTTCTGGGAGCCTTTTTTTCTTTACTTTCTGAGAACCTTTCATTCTTTACTTCTCTGATACCTTCTGAGAACCTCTTCTTTTCAATGATATTTTTTGGGAACTTCTTCATTTCACTGAGACCTTTTGAGAACTTCTATACTTCAATTATACCTTCTGAGAACCTGTTCAATTCACTGAAATCTGCTGAAGACCTCTTTACCTCTCTGATACCTCTCTGATCCTCTTCACTTCTGAGAAGTTCTTCATTGCTCTAACACTTTTGAAAAGCTTCTGAGAACCTCTTCAATTCACTGAAATCCTCCTTACCTCTCGGATACCTTATTTCCTTGCAATCTTCTGAGAACCTCTTCTCTTCACTGCGAGCTCATGAGCATATCTTCACTGCATTGATACCAATTGAGCATTTCTCCACTCATAGAGTTGTTCTAGCCCAATTGGGGCTAGTTTCAGGCACGAGCACAAAGCTTTTGAAGACTGAAATATACACATTTACATTTACATTTTATCTGAAAGAAATTCAACAAAACTCTAGAATTTGTCTTCAAACGGCCTTAGAACATTACCTTTGCAGAGTACAACTTAGAACAACTTTGTATGAATATTTGCTCAAAAAATTATGAATGAAAGGCCCGATGTCTATCCAAAAGGAAATTTTAGGCTTTAAAAGTTTCGAAAATATCCACTCACTGAACTCATTGTCTGTTTTAAAGACAGAACAATAAAATTCAGCCATTTTTGAAAGCTGAGTAGAAAACGATAAAATATGGGACCTCAAATATAACAAAGAAGATATGAGTATAACTCACTTAAAGTGACCTAGAGATAAAGTCACCTAGAAATAAAGTGACCTAGAGATAAAGATTTGGTATGACAAAGACAGTAGTGAAACACAACTGGTATAACTCACCTAAGTTGGCATATTTAAATAAAGACAAATACTGTTCTCAAATAACGGCATAAACCGCTTCTGTTTTTTGATTGAAGTTTAGAAATAAACAATTCAATGATATCAGTAGATAACATAAACTGGCATAATAATGGAACTGATATTGCTGCTCAAACAAAGAAGAGGCAAAACGAACGCATAATCATAATCGAATGTAAGTAGTGTAAAGCAGGTAATAAGGAAAATTTAATGAGATGTAAAAGAGAGTCCTAATGAATTCAAATATCCTAGCAAAAACGGCGAAAATCAAAGCGAGTCGAAAACGTCGAATCGAACTTGCTTAGACTAAAATTTAAAATCTTCAAAAGCAGCATAAATATTTTACAACATCAATTAGTGCTGGTTCGAGAACTGTGTTTTCTAAACAGATATAGTGTTTTAATACTCAGCTTGAAATGTCATTATAGACTTTGACTGAGATTCCTTCTAATGAAAGCGACAAATGTCACCAGTCATTAAGTTTGATGGGTGCTCAGCTGGTAGGAGTAAAAGCTACAAGGTCTGACCAGAGACTTAAATCTTGTACCACGGTGAGAAGTTAGCCCTTGGAGTTCGCTCCAATTTGCTCATTGGGTTTGACATATTGGTGAGATTCGCGATCGCTGTAGTTTAAAACTAAAGGCATGAACAATTGAAAATTCAGTTCGGTGTGAAGTTGCACTGCGGCCGAATGCCGGTCCCACCACACGCCAGAGGTTTTAGTTCGGTCTCCAACCCGACCAAGGTGGAAACGGTGTTCCTTCCACCACTACAGAGAATAGTTAGGCGAACGCGGCCACACTACACTGAAAGTTTTCGTATATGTATAGACTTCTATTAAATTGTCAAATAATATTTTTTAACTCGAATTCCTTGCGCTGAATAGTTTCAGCTTCATAATTTCTTTGCATCAAGTCCGCTAATCCCTTTGCAAACTTTTCGCATAATTCTGCCTTTTTAACGGACTCACACATTCACATTCGTATCACGCACTAAAACCGCTGTCAAATTTAATGAGTTTCTATCATTTGCCATTTCGCCTTAGTGCGCTTTTAAACGGCGTCCGTTTTCTTGATTTTTTTCTTTTTCATAAAGTTCTGAGTCCTTTCATAAATACTGTGGCTATTGTCACTGTCAGTGCGCTGTAATCTGCAGTGTCAGTGATTTTTATTATTTAAGGGTTGCCAGGTTCATTTGTAATATAAAAGATAAAGGTTGATGGCGTCTAAAGGATTCCATGGCAGTGTTAAGTCTTCAAAAGCTTACGAAATGAAAGCAGTAAAAGTTGAAGAATAAAAATAAAATTAAATCAAGTAAGTGTGCTAAAATAAAATAAAAGCTAAAAATATTATTAAAAAGTGTATTTAATTTGAATTTCGTCAACTTGGCTTCCGCTATACCACACCATTCTTTGGTATTTCCGTATGAATGCGCACATTTATAATTCACTTCCTTCTTTGGCCGCTTTTGAAAGTGCTGCGCTGGTATAGAAATATTTGTTTGACGGCTTTCTTTTTCTGAACTGACTTTGCTTTGTTCGTCATTTTAATGAGCGCAACATAATTAAGCTGACTGTATATTTATTTATTTAATAGTGTATTAGAAGTCAGGCAGTATGACAGACGTCAGACCGGGTTGATATATTTACTGAAAGGACTAAGTTTTGACAAATGAACGAAGCTGCTTGGTATTAAAGACGGGAAGAAAGCTTTAAAACATTATTTTTTTTTTAATTTCATATTATTTACAATCTGTCGTGTGACAAATGTAATTATATCTAAAGTTCGGTATTGATGCTAAAAATGCAATTTGTCTATTAAATATATTAAAGGCATTTGAAGTGCAAGGTTTGCACTAAATATATATCACTTTTACAGTCGGCGAGTCTGTTCGCTCTTGTCCAGTAAGTTAATGGCGTGTATGTTGGGATGGCAGCTTGGACGATTCAGATGTCTTGAACAGAGTGTCTGAATCTCGCCCTTCACCACATTCACTTGAAAACAAAGACCTTAGGTTAATACATTTGATGTACCAAGGAGCGTTTCTGATCAACCTGAGTGTTTTCGACTGATATCTTTGAATTAGTTCTAAGTTCGACTTATTTGCAGTTTCCCAGATTTGTATTCCGTATGCCCAGGTCGGGTTTAAAATGCTTTTAAAAGGCTGTAATGGTAGTCTTCTGTCTAAATGCATGCCGAGCTACTTAGTGCTAGCGCATTTTAGGATAATTGTTTCATTAATATTGACGCTGGGGCAATTACCTATTTTCATGGTGAAGGTAACATGCGTTGGTTCCATGTAGTTGCCTGAATCTAAATAGATGGTCCGGGATGACGGATAAATATTCCAGAACTGGCAATAATCGACGAAGAAATATTTGTTTGAGCCGGTGCCCACTTCACTTCACCTTTTTGACACTTAGCGCTTTCTTTCGCTTTTTTTAATAAAAACGTCCAGCTTCGGTTTTCAACAATTCTATTTTAATTTAAAAATTTAGCTTCCTATTTATAAATGTTGTTCAAATTCACAGATATAAACTGTGAAAATAGCAGGCAACGGTTGAAAGAAACCGAGTTGCATGTTCAAGACGAACAAGAACTGTGTTTGCTTGTGTGGATGTGGGGTGCTCTCGCGTGTGGGTTGTATTGATGTGTGGGTTCTGTTGGTATGAGGGTTCTGTATGTGTGGTGTATTGGAGTGTCACAGTGTTGTGACTTCGTGTACTGCTACATGAATGTGGTGGCTTTTTGAAAAGAGGCTTATCTGATCTAGCTAATATTCTTTCAAATATTTTAGAGAATATTGTCAGCAAATCTATTGGTCTATAAGAAGATATTTCGTTCTCGAGCTTATTGGCTTCGAAATAATTGAAATTTCGGCACACTGAAATAGATTCTTCAACCAACTCTCTCTCTACTTAGATATGTGTAGACCTACTTCTAATACAAGTTCCCTAAAGATCATTTTATCGCCTATAATAACTGTATCCTTTGCCGAAATTTGTTTGAAAAATTACTGATCTTCATCTTCTTTCACCTGGACTTAAGCTTTTCGTTAAATTATATTCAATTTACTATTCGGAGTTCTCTCCCTTAAAGGCACCTTATCCGTTTTCTGTGTGTTGCCTTGCCTCTTGAAAGGATTTCCTGTCATCCTTCCTCTCTAAAATATTCACGATAAAATTTCCTGTTTAGTTGGCACGGCTGTTCGATTGACAGCGTCTAGGCATCACTGCCACTTTTACTGACATAACATTTTAATGCAGAATACAAATGAAAGGCTCATCCGTTCATACAAAACCTTTCAATCTCCCACGCAACAGCTTTTCTGCGCCTAAGCATGCTCGAACCCACTCAGCTAGCTACGGCCGCAACTTGAGGCAGAGAAAGCACACACGCTTAACAGCTCGAGTGTGCAGATAATGACAGTTGGTATTAATGACAGCTGCTAATGTAATGAATACCGCAAATGTGCAAATCGGCAGGGTAGTGCAGGAAATAACGCGTAACGGTACGACGGTACGAAAGTGGAGGCGCTTGTACCAGCTCGTGTGACTATGTTTGTACAAAAAGTTAGGTTAATGCCGTAAATATAACTGAGCGCTACCCACAACCCACAAAAACAGCAACTAATCTTACAACAATAATGACTACTCATACAACAACAATTGCTACTCATACAATAACAATTGCTACTCATACAACAACAATTGCCAATTCACACAGCAATGTCGTCTAATCATATTCATGGGCTCAAACGGTAAATGGCAAGTCAGTCAAATGCTGAATTTGACATTTCAAGCGACCCACTTCAATGTGCCTAGCACTTATGTCGAAGTGGCAGCTAATCGACAGCGTCAAAATACACTGAAGAAAAAACGAAGTGAACAATCAACTAAGCTAAGCGCCTATAAATTGTTGGTATAACGGTAAAACTTCGGCTCAGCACAACGACAATGAGCATTAACGTTTGACAGCGCTTTTGAGTGCGGCTGTATCCTGTCGCACTCGCATATAAAATCCAGCATAATGAAGAACCGTAGAACCTGCTATTCATGGCACTGCTGCCCACGCGTCTCTAGCGCCAAGCGCCGATTTCAATGACGCACAAGTACCGTAATGAAGCAGTAAGCACACAAGCAGCGTTGTCAACTCGGCTATGATGAGCGCCAGCCAGCAACTGACGGAACGGCTGACTCTCTGCCGCGCTGTTTAAGCAACACATTAACGGCGAAAAACAATAGACGAGCAGAAATTTTAAGCGCTCGCAATCATTCTTTCAATTATAACGGTACTTTGTCGCTGTAAGGTTGCTTGATTATAACTGCACGGCTAGGATAGTCAGCTTGTGAGAATCTATTTCTATAATGGCTTGCTACCGTGGCTCAAATATAGGCACCTAGCGCTTCTGCAACGCCGTTGGACGTCAACTGGCCGGTTTCCAGCTGCCTTTTCTTATCAAGAACACATTGGCGTAGTCTTCATTGTCTGTCGAGCGTTAGGAGTTGCCGAGAATATAGTCCTAAATTTAGCATGTCAGCTACTTCCACAACCAGTACCCACTTTCTGTATGCTACATTGCCCAACATGTGCTCAACCCACGCAACACGGGGAGAGCGAGGGTCTCCACCCACTGCTGTCCACAAAAAGCCAGTCACCGCGACGCCGCAAGTATTTGCGTACGCAAATGATTTGCAAAATTTGCGCGAAAACTTAACATAACTCAAATGAAATGTAAATTTACTTTAGAAACTAACGGAAATGGTTCAACTATGGACACTTTGCAGCTTCGCTGAGCGCAGTCAGGCTTAGACGCGGCGTTGTAACTTACGCGAGTTTCGAGGTTGTTAAATGTTAAATAGGAGAATCAAATAATATAATTCAATTTATTTATTAAAATAACGAGCTGTGGGAGGAAAGTAGAACTAACTGAAAGTGGTGGAATGAGAAATGAGTAAAATTTCAGTTCTGAAAATATTCGTTCGTCTGTATGTGGTAGAGCTCGGCGCATGAGTGTCAAGCATTTCTTGAGTATATGTTTACCATAACAAAAGTTTTACTTCGGCTGAATCATTAGTTGTAAATTTCTTTTATAAATGACAAATACCAAAAATATTTTTCTGTGACTTCCTAACACAAAATAAGCCAACAGCTTGTTTTGGCGCCAGATCCCAAAGGCTAGTACGAGTATTCTTAATTTATTCTACTCTGAGGTTAGGCGGCTATCTATACTACTTTTCTCTTCATTTCTTTCTCATCACATACCAATTGATTTCTCTTCCAGGCTCGGAACTCAAGCCAGCCACAGCAGCTAATTTTTACTTTAATTCTATATATGAGTTCTACGCTGAAGAAAAATTTCTAAGTATTTCTCATTTCCCTTAAGTAGCCATTTCGTTACTGTACGAGATGTTCTCATTTGTGTTTCCTAACTCAGAATATGCGAAATTACTTCAGTTCTAGATTCATACCCCTTCTCACTAGAAGAATCAATTTCAATCACAGTTCTATCTTTTTTATTAGCTTTATATTTCATTGCCTCTCCCTTACTTGTACTGCCACAAAATACTTTCATAATACCAAAACTTCTAAAAAATACTCCTTGAAGTCCATTTAAAAAACAAAAAACGCCTATAAAGTGTACTTAAAGATATCAATATCCAGCGTTACTTGAGAGAAAGAAACTACTCACATTTTCAAGCCTCTCATTCAGCCAATCAAAAAACGAACCGATCTGTCCTCGAAACATTTTTCATAAGCACTTTTCGGGATGGTCTTTAGCACCTTCAGCGAATTTATCTCTTAAATTGACTAAGAACGGGTTTGACGGAGCCCCAATTTCAGTTAAGGGAACAAATCTGGTGAATCCGGTGATTGATTGATGGTATTCATTGTGTCTTTGGTTTTAAATTCTGTGAAAATCGTGATCTTTTACAAAAAAAAAATCAATTTTATCGGGACGAATCGAGCAAGAACGCATATCATACCAAAAACATCCACGAAAATCATTTGAAAGGACTCGCGAGGGAGGTCTTGTCATCATTCTAACACTTGGCTTTGATTTTCGAGTACTATATCACCTTACCATATCATATCTTCACTTCTTTAATATTTTCATCAGTTGAAGAGGTCGAAGGTCGTCCAGAACGTGGCATATCTGTAACGATCACTCGAACGTCTTAGAAGGCTCTGTACCACACGTAGGGATGTGGTTTTAATAAAACTGAAACACCATAAGCCTTTTGTGACATTCGCAATGACTTCGCTCATGAAATTTGGTTAGAAAAACAAATTTTGAGGCAAATTCTTTGCTAATATATTTTACCAAGTAAAAATCGCTACGCACTACGGAGATGTACCGACTTAAACAGCTGCTATAAACAAACTGGTAGACAAAACGCGCTCATATTTATTTGGCACAGTAATTAAGGATGGTCCTGCCAACTTAGCAAATACATTTTTTTTGAAATATAGTTTACTGGGCAATTTATTACAAATTCTTTTTTTCCCCCAAAGCCGTACTGAGTTAATTTTCTAACCGCACCGAATTATGTAAATCGATCAAACCTGAACTCTAGCTATATTCAAAGTATATAGTTAATGTAACAGAACTCAGTGAACCCGAAGAAAAACGTTGTCATCTAACTCATTACGAAAATATTTCTACAACATAACGCATCTTTCTCATTTTTAAACCATAAAAGAAACATCACTTTTTGTCTTCATTTCGAAATTTCAATTATCCTGCTTTCTGCATTTTACCCCCTTTGCCCTGAATCTGCACTAAATGAAGGCAATTTGCACATTTCAATTGTAGCATTCAGCTAATATTAAATGTCTGCGTCGTTTAAGCTCTCCTTTTGGTTGGCTAATTAAGCGCAAAGCAGCGACTAGCAGCGCATATTTGCTGGGAGTTGCTCTATCTTCTCAACTGCTTGCGTACTGCCACTTACTTTTAGTAACATCAAAGGCAAGTAGGCACTCAAATACTATACAGTTAGTACTCAAAAATACCCATGCAAATGCCATATAGAGACATTTTTGCGTTTCACATATTTTTAATCAAGAGTCATGTCGTTTAATTGCCAACATGTCACAGCCGTTGCACAATTGGTGTCTGTAAGAGAGTCTTCTTTTTACTTTGCGATTTTTTTCTTTGCTTTGTCGTTATTGAGCATAGCTTTGTAGCAATTATTGCAAGATAAGCAAGCACTCTCCGGTAGATAAGTATTGCACATTTAACCTGGAGATGTATGAGCTTGCTTTGCCTTTTTCCAGTTCAGCTATTCGGTTTTTAGCTTTGAAATTAAATTACTTTGAGCATGTTTTCGAATTAGCTGTTGATTTTACATTGGCTATATCAAGATATCTAGCTTTCCCTTTTCTCTATGACTAGTTCCGTTAAATGTGTAAAAAAAAAAAGAAAAAGGCAAAGGCTTAATCAAAAGCTTGATTATTTATGAGATCATTTCATTAAAAATGTAAAAGAGCCAACACTACAAGTATAATAGCATGAAACTCTCAATTCTCCTTTTTTTCACTCACTTCAATAACCAAAATATTAAACAAATTGGCCCGATTGGTTAAATAACCATACACCAAAATTAGATACACATTCAAGGCTTTCTGAGTATCAGTATTTGAACCTTCCAGCTCTCTTTTATAGAGCTTAGTATTCATGAAACATTCCGTGCAATTTTCGTTCGGTAATTCCTGGTACAGCAACAACTTCAGTAGACAGAGAAGTTCAAAAAAAATCTCTCATTTCAGTCACTGTACTTTTTCTATTGAAAATTTTTGTTTTTGTTTTAAGAAACTTTTCGTTTTTTAGTCGTAGCTCTTTGTAAAGAATAATTGCTCACAAGTCGAAAGGGAAATATTTTTCCCTGGAAGAAATATACCGTCGACACTATAAAGCAACAAGAGCTCTCAAACTGGCAGGGGTGTGAGAATTCTTAATCACTGTATTGCTGGCAGAATATTTTTCAAATACCAAAAACTTTTTAGAATGCAAAAGCTCTCACTTGTTAAGGCGCAAAGCTGTCATAGGAAGCGTCGTTACGTAAAATTTTAAATCTGTCTTCCAGATACTGTAACTGCAGACATGATGTTTTAATTTTCAAAAGCTTTTTAGAGAAGAAAAAGCTTCCTGGCAAAAAAAAGCTCTACAGAATAATTTTTGAAAAAAATGTGTTCAAGATTAATACAATTCACAGCAAATCCTTGAGTTTTTTGTAATATCACAAGCTTTTTAAGCAGAAAAAGCTCCCAGCTCAATGCAAAATTATCAAAAAACAAAAAAAACTTCAAGTTTTAAATCAAAACAATTTATAAGAAATCCACGTGGGCACTTAAATTTGGTTTCAAGTACCAAAAGCTGTTTAGAATGCAAAAGCTCTCTCTTAATGTGCTACAGAGATTTAAAAAGACGTTTTGTTATGTAATCTGTAGTACAGATACTGTAACTGCAAGCATAATCTTTCAAATATCAAAAGCTTTAAGAGCTTCTTAAGAAAGAAAAAGCTTCCTGTTTACTGAAGAATAATTTTTGAAAAAAAGTTAGTTCAAGACACAGCAAGCCCATGAATTCTTTAAAATATCACAAGCTTTTTTAACAAGAAAAAGCTCCCAGCTCAAGATTGAATATTGAAGAAAAGGAACTTTACTTTTTAAGTAATCAAAAGCTTTCAGTTAGTAATTTTTTGAAAAAAATTCAAGTTTGAAGTAAATATAAATCACAGCAAATCTATTTGAACGAGTTCTTCAAAGTAAATAAAGCTTTTAAGCAAGACAAAGTTCAAAACCGAATAATATTTAAAAAAAATTATATAATTTAAAGCAAATTCACATAAATTCACAGATCTTTGAATACAAAAACATTATAAGCTATCAAAACCTCTTAGTTCCTTTTTTTTAAATAAAATTCTTGTTTCAAATCTGTGTGGATCACAATAAATCCGTGAGACCAGTTCTTTGAAATATTTAGAGCGTTTTAGACTAGCAAAAGCTCTCATTTCGTTACAAGGCATATCGAAATTGGAACATAAAAGCTTTAGTTGCTCTAAAGCCAAAATAATTAATAATAAAATCGCTTTGAAGCTGCATTTCAAAACGCACTCTAAGTTCCATTTAAGCAAAACATTGTTTGGAAGCTTAACTGTAAGTTTTTCCAAATGAAAAACATCAAAAACGAATCGCTGCAAATAGCGCGCATGACTGCTGGTTAATTTTTCCATATCCCTTTGGTATGTCAATTTACTATCAAGCGTTTACAGCAAAATACCAATAAGCGCACATGAAAATATGTAAATCTTTATATATATAAATCTTCTGACCGTGTGTTTGCCTTGAGATTGCTCCTAAACGGATGGGCCGATTTTGATGAAATTTTGTCTGTACGTTCAAGGAGATTCGGGAAAGGTTTATGTTTACAATTTGGTCCACTGGAAAATGTTTTTTAAATTATTTTTTCATTTTTAATCAATTTTTAATTTTGTAATGTTTGATCGATAGATGGCGCTACCATCGCAGTATCCAATATTCAAACCTTAAATTGGCGTAAACGTGTATGAAACAAAACGGTGCCAAAGTAAAAGGCGATATCGTTGGATATATATCATTATGAGGAAAAGTCGGAAAATTGGACATTTCTAAAAAGTAAATTTTTTCCATACACATTTTTTTTTCAATTTTTGTTTATTTTGTTTTTCAATATTTTGATTTGTAAATTATTTGATTCGTTCAATTTCGGTCGCTTGCTTTTTTTTTCGTCTATTCAAAAGAAAAATTATTGAAAATTATTCAGTGAAAACTTTACGTGTGTTTCACACAAAGAGGTCAATTGCAGATTGAAATTTGTTACGAAGCCACCAAGAGGTCGACCTAATATCGGTCGGTGTTCTTTTTGCCAACAAAGTATGGCAGGCCAAGGCAAGGCAAGGCAAGAAGTACTCCCAGGATGCAGAGACATACGTTCGGAATTATAATTCGCGGTCAATCAGCAAGTGATCGTCACGATGTTACAGCACGACTTTTCCTACAACAGTTACGATGTTTGATTGTCTTTATCTTGAAGCAACGTATATGTGGTGCTGTTGGATGAGATGTACTTTGTTGAGTGGCAAAAACCTCTATTTTGCATGCACACATTCTTCTTTGGATGATGGTTACACCATAATATGATTCATGGACCTTGCGGACATTACAATCCCACTTCGGTTTGTATGTCTGACAATAAATGCACGAAACACTATTCACTCTGCTTTTCTTTCGGAAGCACAAACTAGAAATGGTAGATATCAACTCTATCGGCGTCGCTCACCAGATAACAGAACGTTCAGCATTCAACTTAGAAGAGTGAATATCGAAGTTGACAACACATGGATCGTACTGTATTCACCATTATTGTCTAATTCACATTCAAAACTCATATCAGTGTTTAGTATTGCAGTTTGGTGAAATCGATAAAATACGTTTGGAAATACGTGACCAAAGGAAGCACAACTTTCGTCAGTGATCCATTTGCAAGGACATTCGGAAATACTTTGATATTATAATTGGGATGCATCGTCGAAGAAATAGTTACGCAGAAAGCAAGGCCAACCAGTAGATTGACATCAAGGTGTCTTATTAACTAATGCATTAGGACGAATTTACACAATCCACCCGAAAAACAACGATTGTTTCTACCTTCGGTTGCTATTGATTAAGGTACGCGGTTCAACTTTATTTGAGTCATTGTTTACTGTGAATGGTATATGGGAATATGTGAAAGTTTTGGAGAAGTAAGCCAGCAATTACAAATGCTGGAACACGTTAATCACTGGAATGAAAATGAAGTTCGCATACTTTTCGATATAAAGATTGTCAAAGACATTTTACATCGTCTTCGCTAAAAATTGGAAATGGTACAATAACGGTTGATACTTCCGGTGGTTCGATATCAGTTCCATCTTCCCTTTATCAATTCACGAAAGAGGAACTCATCACCAATGTTCGGACATTGACCAAATTATTGTAACTACGATTCCTTAAGTGCACGCGCAATGTTAGCTGCCAAAAATACCGATGTTGTTGACTTAAACTGGAAGATACAAAGTCAAATTCCGGGAGACTTGCGCTCATACAAATCAATCGATCATCTTGACAATGACGACGACGCCGTCAATTATCCAGTGAAATTTCTAAATTCTTTGGAGAGGCTTGGTATGCCACCGCATCCTGTGCGTCTCAAAGTTGGACCTGTCATTATTATGTTTCGCAATCTTCATGCACCGAAACTGTGTAATGAAACCCGACTGATTGTGAAGCACCCATCGAAAACAAGGGCGCAGAATGCTTGATTGTACGAATTCCTTTGAGTTCTAACGATTTGCCATTTCAGCTCAAATGTATTCCGTTTCCAGTGAAAATTGAATTTGAGATGACGATCAACAGGATAGTCGCATAGTGGGTGACATAAATTTGAAAATGCTATGTTTTTCACACGGCCAGATATAAGTGGCGTGCACACGAGTTGGAAAACCATCTTCTCTGTACATTAACGCACCGGGACAGAAACCAAAAAATGTTGTTTATCAAGCTGCGTTATATTGAAAAAAATGTAGAAAAATCTCAATTAAATGATATCAACACAATATGAATTTCAATTTCTTTTCATTTCAAAGCAAAATATAATAAGCGCACAGGACAACGGCTGTCAAATATATAAATAAAAATACGAATTAAGCCTTTCAGCGCACACCATTACTAGCCGGCAACTATTTACACCACTCTTTCCCACACTTGTGCACCGCCGCATTCACACGCGCGCTGAGTTCACTACCCACTTAAATTATGCTATTAGAGTTCATTTCCTTTCCTCGGCTTACTGGCTTACTAACGACTCGTAAGTAATTATGATTATCCGTAATATTCCAATTATTTATGTAATTACATATAATGCAGCGGCTGTGGCAGCGCAGTTGGCTTTGATTACCCATTTGCACTGTGGGTATAATTAAGCGCCGCTGACCCCTTGTTGATATTTATTACTAGAATAGTGTGCTCTGGGTTTATTTATAGTTTTCGTAATTTTCTCAATTTAATTTGTTGTAATGAGCTGTCGCCGTTAAATGATGTTTCTGCCTGCGTTTACACGACTAATAACGGCGTATTACTAAATTGTGGCGCTAAGCGTGCAGTTGTTTATTGAAAAAGGAATTGAGAACATGAGAAGCCTTTTTTTTTCTTGTCAAGGGTTCTATATACGGATTTTTACGGATTTCTGTGTAAATGAGATGCTTTGATCAGCGAATTTTTTCATTTCTCTCAAGCATACAGATTTTGTGTAAACGAGAACAAAATATAGGAAATCTCATTCACCTCTCTCAATTAAATTTTTATCGATTTTTGAGTAAGCGAAACATTCAACCATCAAACTTGACTTAAGTTTTCTCTCTCTCTACTCCCAAAACTGGTCAGTTATTTATTGAAAAATTAATATTATTGAGCTCATAAGAGTCTTTAACATTTTCTTATTAAGGGACCATCTATGTATTGCTTTTTAATCCATCTCAATTTTACCGATTTTTGAGTAATCTTGATCATTTTATCGAGAGTTTTTTCGTTTCTCTCACTCATACTGATTTTGTGTAAACTTTGAAAAGCTCTTTTACTTTTCTCAATTGTCAACGTAACTGTATATCTTCCTTTTTTAACTACGACTTATGAGGTCAAATTTTATAACATTAAGAAGTTGCTACGGAATTTAAAAACACTGTATAAATTTGACATCAAATTTCTCTCTCCACTTCCACAACTTGTCTCTATTCCATCTGGAGTTCAGTGAGAGCAGCTTCTTTGAAGAGGCATGCCCGTGAATGATATGATTTAACATTGTATTTCTGAACCTTTGAACGCTTTGCGCACTCACTGGAGAGCAGGTTTCCAGAATAGAACAACAACGTGTCAAGGTCTTTTATTATAGCATAAGTTCTGAGATAGTTGAGATCACACTTCTATTTTAAAAGCAGAGACTTCTTACACATATTTCATTTTCCAAAATATTTCCGATTTAGTTGTAATAGATTCTGGATTTATTTGGCTTTAAACCCTGACTTGCTTTCGGTTAGGAAACATTGTTAAAAAACATATAAAAATACTTAGACATGTACTTCCTATGGACGTTAAGACCGCATGGAATCTCATATGATCGGAAACCTAAATACCTTATTTTCTACAATGGAGTTTACGTTCAATAAGATCTTAGATTTAGTTTAATAAAAAGCTACAGTATACCCAACTTTTCATAAAATCAAATCGTTGTTATTTAAGTAGCTCTTTGAGTGCTCAACTAGAGCATGATACTACTTTTATAAACCAAGAGCAGGATCTACTACAACTTCATTGCTTTATAATATCCAAATACGCACACCTAAGCTATGTACATATCTCCTTACCTCCAACTCAAAATTCTCATGATCGAGCCAAGGCTGAGCTCTTCAGTTAACACTAATTTCAGATTTTACCACATATAAATTTTTTCGCTCATCTGCTTATCCTTTCGCTCTAAACTTGCCTCCTTTGAGCTATTCATTTCAATTTTTGCTCGACCACAACCAACTTTTTCATTCTCCTCTAATGACCACTAATGGCTCTCATATTACTGAGCACTAATCAACAAGCTCATTGAACGCCCTCTTCAGCGTTCGGTCATTAGTGTTTAGTTATTTAAATAAAAATGACGCTCATCCCTAGAGGTACACTTTTCGCTCACACAGCACAGTGCTTCGGGCTTAATTTGCAGTGAAGGCAGAGATTAGTGAACTTTTATTTACGCTTATTAAAATGTAAATAATATTTTGTATAGAAGAATACAATGAGAGGGTGTGGTTTTAATCATGGACTAGACAAAATATTTCCTGTCATCAAACAAAAAGTCATTGCATTCGCAAGTTGGCTCGCAGGTCAGATTTGATAGTCAAAACTTCGAAGTCGAAGAAAATTTCGTCTATCTTGGAACCTGCGTAAACAACACCAACGATGTCAACCTTGAAATCCAGCGCAGAATCGCTTTGTTAACTCGTACTACTTCGGACTGAGTAGGATATTGAGCAGAAAAGTCCTCTCTTAACGAACAAAGGCTAAACTCTACAAGTCCCTCACCAATCCTGTCCTGTTATATGGTGCGGAAACATTGACAATGACAACATCTGATGAGTGGGCCATAGAAGTATTCGAGAGAAAGGTTTTGCGGAAGATTTATGGTCCTTTGCGCATTAGCAACGGCGAATACCGTAGTCGATGGAACGTTGAGCTGTACGAGATATATGGCGACATTAACAAAGTTCAGGGAATCAATAAAGTGCGCCTACGCTGGCTGGGTCATGTTGTCCGGATGGAATTGAACACTACAGCTTTGAAGATTTTTAATTCCGTATCCGCCGGTAGAAGCAAAGTCTACTTTGTTGGGGAGATCTTGTAGAGGAAGACCCAGCTGCACTTGATAACTCGAATTGACACGAAAAGAAGAAACGACTGGCGCGCTGTTGTAAGCTCAGCTATAACCGCGTAACCGGTGACTAGGAAAGACGGATCAATATAATGGCGATCATATAAACAAATGGCCTTATGAAAGAGCCATCCGTCCCAAAAGGAATGACGGATCGTTATACTGATGGTATAGCAGTGACCTGGACGAACATAGGGATGATTGTAGCAATAATGAGACGAAAAGAGGATAGACGAATAGATGAAGATCGCTGTAATAAGTAAAATGGAGGGTCATATTAGTAAATGGATGGAAATATCAGACAAAGGATAGATGGATGAATGCATGGTCTTATAGTCCCTCTATAAATTATGAAGATAAAAATGGATGTGGGCTTCCTAGATAAATTAACGTTGAACGTATCTATATATTGACGATTTAGCAGACGATGGTACGAATGAGCATATGGACGGATTATCCATGTACAGATTAAAAGAAGAATATTCAGAGATCCGGACGAATGGAATTTATAGGGAACTTATAGAAAAATGGAAGTATGGTTACAGTACGGATGGACAGAGTGAAAAGTAAGCATGAACAGATCAATGCATGGGCATATGAATGAACGGCCAGAATTAATGGTTAAGTAGCTAGAAGAACGAACTGTGGGCTGAAGGTGTTACTATAAGCTCAACCTAGAGCCAGAGAAGGCTTACATATGAATGACTGTTCAATGGGAAGACTTGTAGATGGAAGGGAGAATAAATAGTTAGATGAATGAAAAAAAAACGGATAGATGGTCAGCTGAGATATTGCCGGAGTGACTGATTAGATATGAAATCGAAATACTGCAATGGCAACGATTGAGCGGATAGTTTGAGGAATCTCTTATTGGGTGGATATCTGAATGAACTGATGACCTCACTAAGGTATTAACTTTGAAACTTATGACTATAATGTGTATAGTGAACTAAATTATAATTTTCGGAGATAAATGATACTACTTATTATAACATTTAAACACGCATCCTTCCAAGTCCACCACGCTTATTCACTTGCAACAAGTATATAGTTAAGACAGCAGTTTGCCATAAAACCACTTAAGCCCAAATGAATATTGCATGGAAATTTAATAACAGCAGGATGCATAAACTTTTCGAAAATTTGAAGAGCGCAACAATGACCACCGGAGAAGACAATATAAAAGAGCGCATGACCCTTAGCTGCAGTAAAAACTTTAACCATGCGATAATAAATGACTTGGCCACCAGTGCCCGGCTCAACCGCACTCCAACCGAGTTAACAATCAGCGCTTCCTATGGACATTTCACACACACCACAGGCGAGTCGAGTTGGCAACACTTGAATTGTTGGAAAATGAAATTTTAAAAAGCTATTGAAATTGAAAAGCACTCACACTCAGCGACCAGCACTCAACAGACAACGCAAGGAAAGAAGCTGAAGTGTATTAAACAAAAGTTGCGCACCAGAAGGGAAGTGTAGAGGCTGTAGAGTATGCTTGAAGCTAAAGAAGGTGTATGTAGTAGTGTTAGTGAAGGAAGTGTGCGTGCAAACGAGACACGAAAGTTTGACTGTCGCATGCCAAGAGTTACTTAAATGGCAACACTGGTCAAGACTTCAAGACAGCGCATACTTCGGTACTCGAAAACAGCGCTGTGTATGTGTGTGTGGGTGAACGCCTAACAGTTAGTTCCGGTATTTAATGTTTAACTACCTTAAAGTGCCCGGAGTGTACACATTAAAACTTAAAGCGCTCGAGAATGTTGGGCGAAAGCTTGAGCTTGAGTTAGTGAGCGCTGAGTTGAAAAAGCAACAACAAAATACTGTTAAATTGTCGAAAGGAACATGCCTGTAGGCACAACTCCTTCAAAACCATAAAGAACTTGCAGATATATGTATATATAAATAGATATATACTGCATGTATGTATAAGTGTATTGCTACGCGTCGCTAAAACGCTCGTCAACGTAACTGTTTATTAAATTTTTGCCTCTTGTTGCATAAATTCTTTATACAAGCATACTTTGTTAGCGTTTTTGTTTATGAGTTTGCTTAGTGCCGCGGTATTTCGTTTACATAGCCTACTTTCAGGCGCTTAACACGCCTTATTATGCTGATTGCTTGGTATGCTGTGCTAATAATGCCAGCCCGTTATACACTTAATTAATGTTGGTGATGACCCATTATACAAGCCAAGGTGGTCTCATAAAGCGCGGCAGTTATTTATAACACTTGGTGCATACCTTCAGGCGTATGATATAATTTTTGGTTACGTCAAGAGCAGCTCGTTGAAGTAGGTTTTTGAAAGGATTTCGTGAACGGAAATGTTTTTTTTTTGTTTTTTAATTTTTTTTTTTTTGTTTTTTAAAGAGAGCGTGAAAAGCTCGTTTTTGTAATTTTTTAGCTGAAAGAGATCATTTAAGTATTCAAATAAGCTTTAAAGAGTTATACACGAACTTTTCCTTTATAAATCAGATATACAAGAAGATGATGCTTTATCTATAATTATAAATATAAATATAAACATGCACTTTACAGCAAAGAGAAAGAGAGACATTGGAGAGGGGGCTTAGAAAATATGACAGTTTTCACATGACTTTTTCAGATATATATGTAGTATATATTAGGGTGTATTTTTATTGAACTATTAATTTTTTTCAGTCCCGTCACGAAATTTCCTTGGAAATACCCTAAAAAACCCCCTGAAAATGTTAGCCCTCTATATTAACATTAAGAACTGGACCAAGGCCTGTAAAATTTTTCATAGAAAATACACTACAATCGTGAGTTTTTATCTTTAAATTCCTACAGATCAGAGGTATTTTATGGCATCGCTTTGACTTTAGATGCATATTTCGCAGAATTGTTCACTCTACAAAAGTGCAGTCGTAACTCAGCAGGCTGGAGAAGCGTTCCCTCCATAATTTTCAGAATTTTGGGCATTTTTTTGTATATCACTCTGTAAGTGACAAAAGTATGACAAATTGAAACCTTCCATTATTCCCCACATCTTTTCATAGATTGTCGAGCATCTCAAACTCTTCATATTCACGCATTTCGGCTCCTTTTTTATCTACATGTGCGTCTCTCTCCTATTATGTGGAGTGCCTTTCGCCATCTCAGACTAGACTTAGTTAACTGGTAAAGGAGATGGACCGCAGTTAACTAAAATCGAATGAAAGTGTGGATAAAAGCAAAGCTTATGAGATTGGTGGGATTGATGTATACTAGAGTGAGGCTTACCAGTATTTGTTTTCGACTTCTACAACAACTTCGTAAAAGCATACCACACAAGGTTGCATACAACAATAGCTGAAAATTAACCAATTTTCGTGTGAGCTTATGTCAGGGATTACGCCTACACACTCACGCACATGCGCCTGCATCAACAAACAACCGAACTTTGCACAAAACAAAAGCTGAGCGGGAGAGAGAGGGAGGTGTACCAGACACCAATAAAAGGAAATCAACATGCAAATTGGGTGGTGCGAATGCTTGTGAGTAGATATTTCGATAGCATGAAGGTGACTGTGTGAATTGTTCACATGTGAAAATCAAATTAATTGCCATGGTAGCATACCACTAGGCGCTGAGGCAAAGGTTATGGGAAAATGTACGCAATTGATGTGGGATAAAAGCGCATCAAGTAGTGTGCTCGTGTACAGGCTAGAATATCTAATTCCCAAGCACAACTGTGGCGCACAAATACAAGCAGACAGATGTATATGTGTTTGTGCGTGAGCAATACACCAATACAAGTGAAATGGAATCCGATTTCGGTTTCGGTTTTGTGAGCAGTGTGAAGCAACAACGCAGCAGAGCCGCTTTAACACCGCAGGCATATTGTCATACGGAATTGTGTGTTACACATATACAGTTATACAGACATATGTATGTATATATTAGTGCGCAAAACGTATTGTCATTGATATCCATGTCAAATTATGTCATTTTCCGTACCACAGGGATTTGCACTTACCTCACCAAAATGCTATGCATACCTGTCTAACGGCGTGCAAAACAACCACACAACCACAAAAACATGCTAATGGATCTACTAGAGGCTATATAACATACACATATATATGTATATTAGTATAAATATATATATTATTATATGTGAGTTACATACATATATGAATTGTGGTTTCATTTGGTGAGATTTTAAAGTCATTTTGGTAAACTAAAATTAGCTTGTCAATTTCATGTGAGAAATGCTCTTTAATGCGAGAGATTAGTATTTTAAAGGAAAAGGGTCATAAGTGTAGCGTTATGTATGTATAAAAATGCTTCTAAAGCTTACAAGAAGTGAATCTAAACTAAGTTTAGGTACAGAGAGAATCTCGCACCTCACATTTTCCGCACAATAATCACTTCACATGTATCAACAAGAGCGCAAATCGAGAGAGAGTGCGCTAAAATTCACTTCTCCTCTAGGTTACGGCGTGCTTGAAGAATTTTTATCAAAGTTTCCGTATTTACACTTGCTATTTGCCACTCAACGTTGCATTTTATAATATAGACTTTGTTATTATTTTCTTTCAAAAAACATTGGTAACTCTATACAAATCTCAGATGTGTCATGCCATATTTTTTAATATATTTTGAATTAGCGAAGAGCATTTTATAATAATAGCATATCTTTTACTTATTAATGTAAATATAATTTCAGTTCATATAATTTTATTCAAATGGGTGGCAACTCTATCCATTTTTTTTTCGAACAGCAAAAAGTTGTTTATATTAATAGCACTTATTTTACTTAGTAATATGTATTTTCAGTTCATATAATTTTTTTTTAAATGGGTGGCAACTCTATGCTAAAAAAAAATTTCATCTTCCAAATTACACATTTTATGTTTTTATTATAAAAATATTCAATGTTTTAATATTTTAATTTTTTATCACATAAAATATTTTATAATGAGCTGGTAACCCTATACCAAAACTTGAGCAAATTAAATTTTATTTTCTAAGCAATTTATATTAAAATATATGTATGTCCGGATGAAAAAAAAATTTTTTACATGTATAAGTTTTTATTATTAGTTGGTAACCCTATTAATACAATATGTAAATAAAAAAATTTAAACTTTTAAATTTAAAAATAAAATTTAAAATACTTTATTTAATTTAATACTTTTTGTCGATCAAAACTCAGAAAAACAGAATTTACTAAACATAAATATGACTGCTTATATAAATATAATTTGAAAGGGTGGCTACTCTAAAAAAAATACTTTTTATTTTTTTTATATAGAACATATCTTACAATTGCAAAACCAATTTTTTGAAAAAAATTTCATACATAAATACACAAAACAAATGGCAACCCTAATTACCAGCAAACTCTAATTGAACTCAAATACCTTCTCAGATTCATGCATTAGCAAGTTTTTAGTACGATATTTAGTAAATATTTTTAAAAACAAGTGGCAACACTATTCAAAATTAACTCAAATGATTCAAAATACAATTAGTTTCACTACAATACTTACTAATTTGTTATATATTTTCTAATTGTACACGTTATCTATGTGAAATCAATGCAAAAAAGTGGCAACCCTATTAAATAAAATTGATAAAATTCATTATCTCATGTCAATAACACTTTAAAATAAAGTTTTTATGATTTCCGAAATTTTTAATAATAGTTAGTTTAATTTTTTTAAAAAATGGCAATCCTATGTACATGTACATGTACACACATATGTACATATGTATGAAAATTTGTATACTTTTAAATATTCTTAAAACATGTTTTCTTTTGCAAAGCAATTAGACTATGCGCAGCTACAGCTTATATAACCAGATATCCAATTTTAAAAAACCGAAGTATATGGCAACCCTATAGAATACGCAAATATGTATTTAAAATAAATTAGATCGAAAATCCTTTGGTACTGCTCAGTTGTTTACTCGGAAGTTAAAACTACGAAATTTTTTATAATTTTTTTTAAATAAGTGGCAACTTTATTAGCAAAAAATATTTGTAACTTTAACTTTATGTGTTTTAAGCAATATTTCTAAACTTTATTTATGAACAATTATATTAGCCTCTACATACAACTGCATAATTTAATTTAACTGGTACTAGGGCAGATGGCAACCCTATGTAATAAAAATTTTAAAGTCAATGAAACCAAAATTTTTTGGCTTGTGCTTCTTGGTTTCACTTATAATTATCATTGTATTTATACATATTTTGGAATATGCTTTTGAATAGGTGGCAACTTCGTTTGAAAAAATAATATTTATATGATTTATTCATTTTTTTTTACTTTTTATAGAGTTCTTCTAAATTACTTTTAGTTAATATTATATTGGTTTAGAACCCTAAAAAACCATTTTTAACCGGTATTAAGGCCGGATGGCAACACCAGAAAAATTTTATGAAAAAAAGTTAAGTCAAAAAATAATTATAATAGCTTAATATAACTTAAATGATAAAAAAAAATTTTATGTTTTTTTCAATAGGTGGCAACTTTGTTTGAAGAAAAATATTTTTTATCGGTCACCATAACTATTACAATATTTCTGAAATGGTAGATTTGGCCGAATTTCTCACATCTCACCATAATGTGTACATATCATACATATACATAGGTATGTACATACATACATATACAATATATAAAAGTTCGTAGATGTGCATATGAAGGTCGTCTTCAGTCACTTTTGCCCAGCGATTGGTATAAATTTCAAGGCCTTCTCAGCACCAATCATCACGATTGTACCTCTGCAGAATTTATTGTCGAAAACCCATATTTATTTGCATATGCAAAAACGGCCCAGCATAAATAACGGTCACATGCAGCATTACACCCACACATGTACATTTTTTCTGCTCATATGCACATACATGTCCGACGCACTCAACCGGAAGAAAGGACAATCATGGCGTGCGACCGTCCAAAAAAATATCGCCTGCTGTAAAATAATATCACCTAAGTGCTTAGTACCAGGCGGCAACGCTGGCCAGTGGGGCACAAATAAAAAATGAAGCTGCTATAAAAACCATTACCAATTTGCATATATGCAGCCATGCTTGTGTGTGTGTGAGTGTTCGTGCGTAATAAAAAAAAACTGTGAAAATAACTCAAATTGTGGGCGTTGCTGACCTTGTAAGCTGCGCTTATATATTTGTATGCATGTATGTAGCTGATAGGTGGGTTAGTGTTGGCGGAAACTTTATTTTCATAGCATACTGTTGGGCGTTTCACACAGGCACATGCGTTTTAAGGGCAGAAATGCGTCCCCATTCACCAAAATCAACAATCCACATATGAAATATGTGTAGGGGAGTATAGGTATATATGCATAAT
Organism: Bactrocera dorsalis; assembly: GCF_023373825.1. Taxonomy (NCBI): domain Eukaryota; kingdom Metazoa; phylum Arthropoda; class Insecta; order Diptera; family Tephritidae; genus Bactrocera; species Bactrocera dorsalis. The sequence continues at coordinate 10,183,005 of NC_064306.1, read as the reverse complement.
AAATGTATGTACATATCTATGCTCGTATATATGTATATGTATTAACAAATTTCATATTTTGGGGTGCTGCGTGACACTATCAGCTCACCTTGAGCAGCTTAAATGAAATATAATAGTCAAATATTCTTTTACATAAAAATTATGTAGTTTAATACAATTATGTTCGACATAGTTGTTATTTAATTTTAAGAATATTTCGCATATTCAAATTATTCGGCAAAGCACTTGCTTCAAGAATATCAAAATAATTATAAAGTGTTTATTTTTTAGATTCAAAATCCATTAGTTATCCGTATGCAACGAATTTTTCGGGTCTATAAATTTGAAAATTTTTAAATAAATCAAACAGCCTTAAAGTATGCAAAGAAAATTTAAAATATTTTTTCTTATAAATTCTTACAAATTTACCAAATAATTGTATTACCTTCCCCTCGTGCAATACTTTTCTGGTTTATGCATATCTCATAATTGAAAAATAAAATCAGCCTTAAAGTATGCAACATCAATTTTAATTTTTTTTTTGATAAATTTTACTGAAGTGCTGACTCTTCTAATATTACATATTTTCATCATTTTATTAAAATATATTAATTTGAGAAGTAAGGTATGAATTTCAAAACTGTTTAAATAAATCAAACAGCCTAAAAGTATGCAATAAAAATTTCAAATATGTTTTTTTACAAATTTCACCAAATATTTGTATTACCTTCCCCTCGTGCAATACTTTTCTGGTTTATGCATATCTCATAATTGAAAAATAAAATCAGCCTTAAAGTATGCAACATCAATTTTAATTCTTCTTTATAAAATTCACTTAAGTGCTGACTGGTTGCTACGTCTTCTAATGTTACATATTCAGCATCTTATTAAAATATATTCATTTAAGAAGTAAGGTATAAATTTCAAAAATATTTAAATAAATCAAACAGCCCAAAAGTATGCATTAAAAATTTTAAATATGTTTCCCTATACATTTTACTGTATTCGCCTCTCTTCTTGCAATATATTCACCACCGTTAACATCTTTTACCTTTTATATGTGTGCTAGCCTAAAAGTATGCAACATTAATTTTAAATATTTGTTGGTGAATTTCACTGAAGTATGCAGTACAAATTAAAAATATGTTTTCTTTTAAATTTTACTGAATGTTTGTAATATCTTCCCGCCGTGCAACAACATTTCCTTTTTTATGCATAAAAGAAAAATTATATCAGCCTTAAAGTATGCAACATAAATTTAAATTTTTTGTTGATAAATTGCAGTGAAGTGCTGACTGGTTGCTTCGTCTCCTAATGTTACATATTTGCAACCTTTTATTTAAATATATTTATTAAAGAAGTATATAATGAGAGCAGCCTTAAAGTATGCAACAAAAACAAAAATGTATTTATACAGTTATTTCGTGGAAATTATTTCTAGTTGCACTTCTTGTAACATATTACTTATATATTTATATAAATTTTATTCATCTTAGGATTTTAAAATACAGTCAGACTTGAAGTATGCAAAAAAATATTTATTTATTTCAATAAATTGCACTTTTTCTTCTTCAACTCATCATTTTATGTAAACATATTAATTTCAGAAGTCAGTAAGGAAATACGCCTTACAGTATGCAACAAATTTTTTTTTTTAGAATATTAAAAATTACTTATCTATTTCATATCTGAAGCTCGCTCGGACGTCAAGCATAAAACCCAAGAGGCGATATATTTATATAAAATTAAACATTGCGATGCTTTAGCCATGTCTAATAGTTTGAGTTTTGTTTGGCTCGTTATAAAATCTGTGCTTCGTTCTTCCCAAAATACTTTTAAGCTTGAAAGTAGCAGAGCTTTCTCATTTCTAAATCATCGAAGCGTACTACTAATTTCGGTCTAAAAAAATCCTTTAAGCTTTCCACCAAAATCGCAGCTGCTCTGCAAATCCTCTTCATTTCAAATTACAATTTGGACAGCGAGTCGTCAAGCAAAACTCGCACTGACCTTCAATAACTCAACTAATTTCTCAACTCTAATTTTTCCTTAAATCCCAGCGAAACTTTACAGCGCACAATCCGCGCGCTGCAGTTGCATGTCTCATAAATCTTGCAAAAAGTGAAAGAAATGACAAACTCATTAAATAATTTAATTACATCAGCACCTGATGGCGACCTCCAAGCAATGACATTGAAACAGATTTTGTCCGTGACCAAATGCCACAACAGACGCACGCACACACCGGCGGTTTAGCTCGGCTCGAGTGCGTGTTGTTGCACGAAATCTACGCGTAAATGTTTTATTAGCGCCAACAAATTGTCAATTTAAAAATTTAGCGCGGAGTCGAGCAAGTGTGGGCGTTACCGTAATTGGTGTACTCTCCCTTCGAGTGCCTTTAAGCTTAAAATATTTAATAAGAAAGATACTTAAGCCACTAATGCGCTTGAAAGCCGTTTTTATGGCATTTCCAGCACACACATTCTAATACCTTGAATATATACTTCACCAAAATGATATGTTTTTATATATATCCGAAAGCTTAGATTTCTCATGTCCTTAGTTTATTTAATTATTTTTATTGTTAACTGTTACTGTAGTGTTGAGGTTTAAAAAATTTATTGTTATTATTACTTTCTGTAAATGTTTCTGTTCTTCACAAACTACAACTGACATTGGCTCCAAAATGTATACTTCATCAAAATTGCATATTTTTGTATATCACTAAAAGCCAATTGTACTGCTAGCTTTAGCTACCAAATTTTCACTAAGAAGTTATTCATTAAAAATATGTATAGATATTCTTACTTTCTTTAATAGCTTGGTACAAATAAAAATTGATACTGACTACTAAATGTATACTTCACCAATTGAACATAAATTTTTTTTTTGACTAAGTGTCAAAGATTCAGTTTGTCTTAATGCTCAAACAAATGTATTCGTAGTTTTTCTATGAAAGTATAAAGTTTGTCAAAATATGCAGAGGTTCAATGAACTTCTCAACTCCTAGATGTATGCTTCAATAAAAGTGATATTTTATTGAAATTGTAAAAACAAACAAGCAATGTATTCTAAATGTATGCTTCACAATTTGATTGTTCACAAGTAAAAAACATTGAATCCTAAATGTATACTTTACCAAGTATAAATACTTGTTTATATGCCTAAATTTCTAAGCTCCTGTGAGCCTTAAAAACCAAAAAATATTGTAACGCTGTTTTTCAAAAATAAACTAAAAATTCTGTTATGATGTGTAATTTTAAATGTTTAATGAACTTCACAGCACCTGGATGTATACTTCCAAGAAAGTAATATTCAGTCCAGGCCTGCATTTTCTAAGTATTCTAACAGGGAAAAATCCCATATAGCGCCTGTAATTACATCGTTCATTATATTCGTGCAATTTAATGCTATTAACAATTTTGTCTCTAAATGACTTGTGAAAGAATTTCTATATAAGCTAATGTAAAGATGTAGTGAGTCCACCTTTAACGAGCCTAAACTGATAATTACAAATTTATTTTCGAAAGTTTCGAGACAGTTGTTATATATCCTCCTACCTTGTTAGGTATTCCCACGAACTCCTTAATAAGGGCATACTCTAAGGGAAGTTAGTTATAGGAAATCGCATATTCAGAACATTCTGAGATACTGCTAGCTCTTTTCTTTATATTTATGATAAGATGTGTTCCAGATGTTTTCTAACAAACCTAAAGCGGCCTACAACCGTTCCTAAATATTTTGAGAAGGATAAACGCGAAGTCGAAAAAATACTCTAATACATACATAGGATGTCAGCTTTTTTATATCGCCTAAGTTTGTCAAAGCCGCTTTTGGAAAAAAATGTACCACAACCTTTACTATTAACACACCAACTTTATCTTATATGTACGCATGCTAAGTATGTAAGCAAACGAATCTTCGCGCATTCCGCTTCAGTCGAAAGATTGAACTCTGCTTGACTGGTGAAGTCCACATAAAAAACATACTCTCTTGAGTAAACTCAGCTCTTGTTGCATATTAATTAAAACTACCGAAAGTGGTGAAGCCGTCAGTGCTATCTCCTGCAGCCATTTGAGTATAAGCGCGACGTTTTCTTTAGTCATCCCCACCGTCTCTCTGCACTGTGCGTCTCAAATGACTTATCACATTAATTTACGCGTCCACTAAATAATAAATCACGCACCTGAGCTTTCGAAATTTAATATAATATTTATTAGCTAGACATTAATGAGTGTACAAAAATAGTAACAAAGGCAGTTCTGTTACTTAAAACATGTTATATAAGTAGCTTATATTACCAGTCCAATATGTATAACTAATTATGTTATTGTTGTTGTATCTCTTTGCAGGCGAACGACTCATTCAGTATGCTAGTGAGAATCTAGTCACTGAAGTGCTTATACACCCTCAGTACAATACACTCATACAATGTATGCGTAATCTACTGAGTAGTTTTACACGACATCGTCACATTATACACGCTGGCTACACGTTCTCCGGCAATGGTTCCTGGATCTTACAGGTGAGGGGGTTTCCAAATTTATATGACAAATGGAATAAAAGTTAAAAAGGAAGAACCACAATAAGAAATATTATTATGCTCGAAAATAAGAGAAGATATTCATAATTTAAGTGGGTTTTAACAAAAAAAGAGTTCACTTTGCGTATTATATATTAGGGAACAAGTTGGTATAGTAAGTGGATAAAAAAACCCCAAAGTAAGGATCTATACACGTAATATTTGATACCACAAAAACCTTATTGGATTTAGAATTGAAAACACAAAAAGATTATCTGTTACCAACAATCGAGTGTTAGGGTAGACTAGGTTATGTTAGATGGCTAATTGAAGATCGCACGTGAACTGCTATATGAGTCCTTTGTGAAGCCATAAAAAGAGAAGAGCTCCTGTGTTCGAACTTATAAATTAGCAAAACACTTAGTACCCAATACAAATTTGTACGGGCGTTTAATTTCCACTCCCGCAGCTCGATGGGATGTCTGAAGGTTTGCGCTCACAAGTGTTGAAGTCTTGACCGCCAAACTCGGGAGAGTCAAGAAAGAAGTGTTAAGTTATTTCTACCTCATCTCCTTCCATACAACTTCTGCAAATGGCGTCTGGTAAGACTCCTAACTTTAAGCCACGGCCATCAATAAGGCAATGAGCTGCTAAAAGCGCCACCACTAGGGAGAGGCGGATCTCCTGTGATCGATCGATCCGATGATGATCCAGCTAGCTGGCCTAGTTAGCGAAGCTCAACTATCTAGAACTTAAAAGGATATGCGAGCACCGACCCGCTCACATTCCACCGATAGCGGTTCTAGAGTTCCTTTCCTTGCTAGCTCATCAGCTATGCAATTTCCTGTGATTCCGCTATGGCCGTGCCCATATTCTAGTCTTATCCCAAAGGCGAGTTTAGACACTCCTCGCCCAAACCCTGAAGGCACTGTAAATGAATTCAAGGCTAGTATCGTCGCTCTACTATCTGAGTGAATGGTCACTTCGCTGAAAGAGGCTACACTTCAGAGCAGCAGATCTACTGCTACCTTAATGGCTACACTGCAATAGTCAGGAAGTCTAAAGCTGGAGTTGGTAAAGAGCTTCTGACAGTAAACCCCTTCACCAACCTTTCCAAGTTTTGACCCATCCGTAAAGAAGCTCATTTCCCTTCTCCTCCAAGGGCTTTTTCTCACCCTAAACTCCCTTATCGATATACCTGTATGGGCAGAGAAGGAGCTGCCAGAGTTCTGTTTGACTTTACTTAAAAGGATTCAGAACTGTCCAAGGGATCTCGAGTCAGCAACCTATTCCGAAATTTGTTGATAAATATTTTCTACCACAAGAGGCTTGAAAGATGATCACAAAATCCAAATAGCAAGACAATCTGTTCCCAACAATAGAGTGCACTTAAACGGATTCCAAACTGACCAAGAGATCTCAACTCACCAGCCTATTCCGAATTTATTTTAAAATAATTTCTACCACAAGATCTTTGAAAGATGATCACAAAACCCAAGTAGCTGTAAAACAATATGTTCCCCAACAATCCAGTGTACTTAAACAAACTACAGAACTGACCAAAGGATGATCTCAACTATCTCAAATATCCAGACCTGAGCTATCACAGGTCTGTATTTCTATAATTTTATTATAATCTCTAAATATTTAAAATTGCCCACCAAATTCAATACTGAGTGCCTCATTATAAAATTGTTTTCAATATCAAATATTCAAACTCTTAGCTTCCTTCCATAGCTTAAAATCCAGCGAATCGTATGTCGTTGACCAATATGGCAAGTATATATCAAATTCACAGATCCAAGTTAAATTTTTCTTGAGCCATACAAGTTATTCGTATTACTACACCCTACTGAGCTGAGAATATATATCAACCCATTCCAACCGAACTTTTAGTCATGGCCGACATGTTATATACCGTCCTAACTTTAGTTAGACCATTTTCCATTATGCACCTGTTCAATTATTTACCTACAGGATGGAACCTTCTCCGTCTCCGACTTCTCGGAGGCGTTTCAGGAACACGATGTACAGCGTGTCATACGTGCCTACGCCGACACGATTACAATGAATATACATTGCGCCGATGCCGGCCACTGGCACAGCTTGCCACACAAAAGTTTTGCACGCCTCTGCAAAATACGCATCAATCCCGTTGATGTACTGGACACCAGCAGTGAGGGCATCAATGCCTTTATTGGTAAGATGAATCTAAATTATACCACAATTGATAATCTTTAATCCAATTTCAACCCACACAGACTATCTAGCACCAATGCTCGTGCCCACATCACTGCGGGAACTGCTTGAGACCTCGGATGTTGTGGGTAATATACGCTTTACGCATCCAACACTATATGTCTTCCCCGGTGGACAGGGAGATGCTGCACTCTTCGGCATCAATGGTTTTAATATGCTGGGTAAGTAAGCCATCGATTTGACAATATTTCCCATGTTAAATAACTTCTCCTCGTAGTTGATGGTGGCTTTAATCGCAAAGCTTGCTTCTGGGACTTCGTACGACACCTAGACCGCTTGGATGCCGTCCTCATGACACGCCTTAACAATAGCAACATACAGGGTATCAGTTCGGTAGTGTCTCGCAAGCGTGATGCTCATGTTTATCCACAAATTGGGCATTTCTTTGGTAATGTACCCGATCGTAAAGGTGGTCTGCCCAGTCCCGATGGCGACAAAGACCGCGATCCATTGCTGGTTGATCTCTTCGAACATGGCCACAATTTGGTAAGCGATCTTAAGTCGCTGGACTTGAAACCACAAAACTGCTACCGCAACCAAGAGCCAATAAATCTGTATCACAAAGTTGGACATGGCACACTGGATATGTATGTGATTAGTCCTGCGCGTGACTCGAAAGAAGTAAAAGAATTCTTATCGAAGTGGCACTCCGGCGATCAGCGTCTCTTTGCCGCACGCGATACACGCGAATTCAATTTCCCATTACAAAATTTGGTTTCGATCTGCGCACTGCTGGTGTGGCAACCAGCCAATCCAGATGATACCATCACCCGTATACTCTTCCCCGGTAGCACACCTGATTTTAAGATACAAGAAGGCTTGGAAAAACTCAAGCATCTAGAATTCATGAAACACTCAACCTGCACTGCCAAATCGATTGCACCCGCTATACAAACTGTGGTAACTACACGAAAAACATTCAAGTCCGCCATCGGTGCGCCTATTGAGCCACTGAGCGTAACATCTAAACCTAAATTCGCACCAGTTGCTGCCGCGGCTGTTGCTATACAGCAAGACAACAAAACTAAAGAGGCCGCAGCTGCCGCCGCCGCTGCACAGGTCATCGAAGAGACTAAAGTAGAGAAAGTAGAGGCTGAGAAAATTGTGTTGCCAAAGAAGGAAGACTCGGTGGACACTGATGAACCTGCTGCTGAAACTGGCGATGAGGCTGTGCCTGAACCGGAACCAGCTATTGAGGTAGAGAGCAAGGAGGAAGACAAACCCGATGGTGAAACAGCAGATGAGGACAATAAAGAAAAAGAGGCCGAAACTGAGAAGAAGGTTGAAGTAGTAATTGTAAAGCCACAGCCACAAGCTGCACCACAAAAGGAAGAAACACCTACACCTGAGGTAATTAAACCAAGCAGGGTTGCCAAAGGAAAGGGGGACAAACCACGTGCCGAAGTCAAGCCTGTAGTGCGTTCACGCATTGACACCAAACCACCCAAATCAATGGAGCGCAAAGGTATAAGGAAGGACTTGGCTGCTGAGAAGAAGGCCTCACCCACTGCTACGCCACGCAAAGAGTCTGCAGCACCAAAACCAGGCACAGCACGTGATGTAAAACCTCGCGTTATTACACGTGCCACCAAATCCAGCCCCAGCAGCACGCCAGCTAAGAGCGCAAAAGACGCTAACAATCGCAAGGTGCTCGAATCGAAGCAGCAAGCGACACGACAAGTTACCAGCACTTCCACTACTACGACCACACGTCGTGAAATGACGCGTACCACTGCAGCGGAACGCAAAGAATCACGCACACAACAACAGCAAGCTCAACAACGCAAACCAATTTCACGGCGTCCGCGTGGCGCTTCGCCAACAAAACGGGCACCCGGTAGTCCAGTCAAGTCGGCTAAGCCCAAAGCGGATTTGAAGAAATCACGTCTGGATAAGGGTGGCACCACGGATTCCAGTCTAGTGTCAACGCCATCGGCAGATGAGGCAGTTGCTGCTAAAAAACTACAAGATCTGACCGCGTCACAGGAGTTGGATGCTGAGAAGCAACGTGAACTCGACGATCTCAAAGAAGAACAAGAAGTTGTACGTGAAATAGAAGCTGTCTTTAGTCGTGATGAAATGAAACGACAAAAGCAATTGGCAGCTGAAATGCGCGAAATGTCTAAACAGGATAGCACTACTGAGGCCGAAGAAGAGGAAGAGTATTTGATAATTGAAAAGGAAGAAATCGATCAATATACCGAGGATTCCATTGTGGAGCAGGAAAGCAGCATGACGAAAGAAGAAGAAATTCAAAAACATCAACGCGATTCACAAGAGTCGGAGAAGAAACGGAAAAAGAGCGCAGAAGAGGAAATCGAAGCCGCTATTGCCAAAGCAGAAGCCGAAGAACGCAAAGCACGACTCGAGGACGAAGCTGCTGATGAAGCACCTGAAGCGGTAGAAGCTGCAGTAGAGGCTGGCGAGGAACAAGTTGAAGAACCCGTACATAAAATAACTACTCCAGAGAAGTCAGAAATTAAAGCCGAGGTACAAGAAATAATTACCACAGCCAAGGATATAGTCACAACACGCACTGAAGAGCAAATAACCAAAGCCGAAGAAGAACTGTCTTCACCCACGCCTGAGGACAAAATAAGCAGCGCCAAGAAAACTTCCGACACCAAAGATGAGCTTATCGAACAACCTGAAATTATGCCTGCCAATTTACAAGAAAGTCTCCCAGAAGAAAAATTCTCAGCTACAATCGAGTCCGGCGCTACTACAGCGCCAACGCTGCCCGAGGACGAACGCATACCTCTCGATGAAATCAAGGAAGACTTGATAATCGAAGAGAAATATGTTAAAGAAGAAACCAAAGAAACTGATCAGGCGGCTGGATATGAAGTAGCAGACGTTAAACCAACCGAACCTGCTGTAACTGCAGCCGGCATTGTCATTGAGAAAATAGCCGAGCCCGTAATTGTCGGCTTAGCTACCGCAGAACGTGTACTGCCAATGAAAATGACTTTCGAGGCACAACAAAATCTGCTACGCGATGTTGTTAAAACTCCAGATGAAGTAGCAGATTTGCCTGTACATGAAGAAGCCGATTTGGGTGTCTACGAAAAGGATACACAAGAAAGCGGTAAAGTCATTTCGCATAAAGAAGAAATTACAAAGGAGGAAAAGGAAACTGAAGAAAAAGACATTTGCGAAGGTAAAGAAGTGGAAGTTGCAGAGGAAGTAGGAACAGTAGATCAGGTAGATGATGAGAAGGTGAAAGAGGAGATTGCAGAAAAACCAGTGCAAGCAACCGAGGAAAAGGCTGTGTCTCCAACTGAAAAGAAACTGCCCTCACCTATAGAAAAACCAATTTCTCCTCTCGAAAAGGAACCAACTCCCATCGAGAAAACCGCCTCCCTTGATGAGAAACCAAGTTCTCCTTTGGGTAAACTGCCATCTCCTACCGAAAAAGAAGAAATACCAGCCGAAAAAGTATCCTCACCCAGTGAGAAGCCAGAATCCCCTGTCAAGCAGCAACCTTCGCCTGCTGAAGGGCAAACATCTCCCGCAGAAAAAGAAACGACAGCAGTAAAGGAAGAAGAGACGTCAACCGAAAAGCTTACTACTCCATCCGAGAAACCTGTTTCTCCAACAGAAAAAGAGACTCCGAAAGATGACAAAGAACCTTCCGCTGAAGCAGATGTTTTGACTAAGGAGGCCGCTGAGGCAGCTGAGAAAATTCTTTCTCCTGCAGAAATATCCGTTTCTCCAACTGAAAAAGACACACAACAATTAGATGAAATGACATCACCCGCTGAGAAGCCTACATCACCTGTTGAGAAGAAAGTGCTTAAAACAGAAGATATTATAACTGAGAAGACACCTTTACCAACCGAAAAATCCGTCTCTCCAACTGAGCAGAAAACCACTGAAGTAGAGAAAGAATCATCACCTCTTGCAGCTTCTCCAATTGCAAAGGAGGCTCCAAAAGTTGAGAAAGTACCTTCTCCCACTGAGAAGCCTACTGTTGAGAAGGAAACAGTAAAAGCAGAGGAAATTGCAACCGAAAAAGCTGCCTCTACAACAGAAAAAGAATATTCTCCCACAGAAAAGGAAGCTGAGAAAGTCCCTTCACCAGGAGAAAAAGACGTTTCCCCAGCTGAAAAGGACACTTTGCACGTAGAAACTGTAACTTCACCTCTTGCAGGTTCTCCAACTGAAAAAGAGGCTCCACAGGTTTCGAAATTATCACCTTCTGCTGAGACGCCTGCATCTCCTGTTGAGAAAGAAGCATTAAAACCAGAGGATATTTTAACTGAGGACATTTTAACGGACAAAGATGCTTCAGCATTAGAAAAATCCATCTCTCCAACTGAAAAAGAAGCTATAGAAGTAGACAAAGTTCCTTCTACAGCTGATAAACCTGCTGTAAAGGAAGTGTTACCTGCTTCAGGAGTCCAGAAAGAAGACGAAAAGGTTTCATCGACTGAGGATAAACCAACTTCTCTGGTAAAAACAGAAGAAGCTGCTACCGATAAGATGATTGAGAAACCGAAATCACCTATAGAATTAGAAGTACAAAAGAAAGATATTTTAGCCGCTGAAGCGGAAAAAACAGTAACTTCATTAGAGCAAGAACTAGCAGAATCTCAAAAAGCGAGCTTAGCTTTAGGTATATCCGCTGAGGAACCAACTTCTGATGAAAAAGATAAATTATCATCACCTGTTGACAAAGCACCTACCGAAGAGTCAAAGAAGTCCACAAGCACCCCTGAAGAAAAGGATGGTAGTGAAATTACATCGGAGGACGAGCTTCCTGCGCTAGTACTTGCAGATATTGATACATCTAAGCCAAAAGATAAGGACGACACAGTTTCAGTAGGAAGTCCAGCAACCATCGAAGAAGCTATCGAAGTTGAAATGCGGAAGTCTTTACAGGCCAGTAGAAAAACTTCTCAGGAAATAAAAGAAAGTGATTTCAAGGTGGAATCTCGTAAAACATCGGTAGTGTTAGATGAAAAAGAAGAAGAAAAAGAACAAAAAGTCGAACTTTCTCCAAAAGAAAAATCTCCTGTCGAAAGTATCAAAGACGAGAAATCAGCACCCGTCTCCAAAGAAGCCTCACTGCCAGGGTCAACTGTCGAAAGTATTAAAGATGAAAAGTCCCCCTCTGCATCCAAAGAAATTTCTCGACCAGCTTCTGCTGCAGAAAGTATTCACAGTGATGCTGAAAAATTTGAAACAGAAACTGTTTCTTCTCCGGTTGATAAGGCACCAAGAAAAATTGATACTACTGATCTTACTTTATTGTTGGACGATTCAAAAAGAGATACCAAACTGCCAACATCATCAAGTCCTGTCGATGTGGCGGACGGCGAGTTCGCGGAAGTTAAAGACACATTTGTAGAAACTCAAAAAGCATCTGCTGAGAGCACTGCTGTTAGTGGTACGAAGACCGTTTCCAGCCCTATAGATGAAGCAAAAGATCTTATCACAGAAGCTGCTGTTACTGCGCGTCCGGAAAGTCCAGAAGCTGAAAAATCACCTGTTATATCAAAAGAAACATCCCGAAAGCCATCACAAAGTGAACCTTCAGCCGGTAGCACTAAAGACGAAACATCTCCCGTCGCTTCTAAGGAAATATCTCGACGAGAATCCGTTGCAGAAAGCATAAAGGATGAAAAATCATCAATCGCATTAAAAGCAGATACCGATACGGAAGACCTCAAAGACCAAAAGTCACCTGAAGTACCAACAAAAACTGCCCAAACCGCTTCCACAGTCCAAAGTGTCAAAGAAGACAAATCGCTTCTTGATTCAAAAGAAGTATTAGAGCCAGAATCAACTAAAGAAAGCCTTAAAGAAGAAAAATCACCAATCATATCTGAAGAAGTATCTCGTACTGATTCTATTGCAGAGATCACCCAAGAAGAAAAGGATCAAGTTATTGAAACAAAAACTGCTTCATCACCAGTGGATAAGGCTCCCACTAAGTTAGATCCAACAGAACTGGCACTGGATTTAGATAAAATAAAAGCTGACACTAAGCTTCCAACATCTTCAAGTCCTGTAGATGTTGCTCATGGTGACTTTCCTAAAGTAAAAGAAACATCTGTTGCATATAAAAAAACTCCAGCAGAAGAAACCACTGTAGCAGGTGCGGAAACAGTATCCACTCCAGTTGATGAAGCAAAAGAGTTAACTGATATCACTGCAGAGGAGATAACACGCCCTGAAAGTCCTGAAGGTGCTTCTCCTAAAATCTCTAAAGAAAGCTCTCGAAGAACATCTGTGGGAGACAAAGTCGATAAGTCACTACTCACATCAAAGCCAGGGTCGACAGAAGAGAGTTTGAAAGATGAAAAATCCGCTGTTCCTTCTGCAGAGCCCTCACGACGAGAGTCCGCGGCAGAAAGTATTAAAGATGAAAAGTCACCAGTCGCGTCCAAGCCTGTATCGGTAGCAGAGAGCGTCAAAGATGAAAAGTCCGCTGCTCCTTCTGCAGAGCCCTCACGTCGAGAGTCCATGGCAGAAAGTATTAAAGATGAAAAGTCACCAGTCGCGGCCAAGCCCGCATCGGTAGCAGAGAGTGTCAAAGATGAAAAATCTGCTGCTCCTTCTGCAGAGCCCTCACGGCGAGAGTCCATGGCAGAAAGTATTAAAGATGAAAAGTCACCAGTCGCGGCCAAGCCCGCATCGGTAGCAGAGAGTGTCAAAGATGAAAAATCTGCTGCTCCTTCTGCAGAGCCCTCACGGCGAGAATCCGTAGCCGAAAGTATTAAAGATGAAAAGTCAACAGTCGCGTCCAAACCCGCTTCGCTGGCAGAGAGCGTAAAAGATGAAAAGTCTGTTGCTCCTTCCGCAGAGCCCTCTCTTCCTGAATCCATGGCAGAAAGTATTCAAGATGAAAAGTCACCAGTCGCATCCAAACCCGCTTCGGTAGCAGAGAGTGTCAAAGATGAAAAATCTGCTGCTCCTTCTGCAGAGCCCTCACGACGAGAGTCCATGGCAGAAAGTATTAAAGATGAAAAGTCAACAGTCGCGGCCAAGCCCGCTTCGGTAGAAGAGAGTGTCAAAGATGAAAAGTCCGCTGCTCCTTCTGCAGAGCCCTCACGACGAGAATCCATGGCAGATAGTATTAAAGATGAAAAGTCACCAGTCGCGGCCAAGCCCGCTTCGGTAGCAGAGAGTGTCAAAGATGAAAAGTCTGCTGCTCCTTCTGCAGAGCCTTCACTTCCTGAATCTGCCGCTGAGAGTATTAAAGATGAAAAGTCACCACTCGCATCCAAACCTGCTTCGGTAGCAGAGAGTGTCAAAGATGAAAAATCTGCTGCACCATCAGCAGAACCCTCACGTCCGGATTTTGTAGCTGCAAGTATCAAAGATGATAAGTCACCACTTGCTTCAAGGCCTGAGTCAGCTGCCGAGAGTATAAAAGATGAAAAATCTCATACTGTTTCTAAAGAAATTTCTAGATCTGAATCACCAACCGCTCAGGGAACCAAGGAGGAAGTTGATACTGTTTCTTCCCCCGTGGATCGAGCACCAATAAAAATTGAAGATTTGCAATTGGCATTAGACTTGGAAAGTGCTAAGTTAGATGCCAAACTGCCAACGAAATCCAGCCCTATAGATGTTGCGGACGGGCATTTCCCCGATGCCGCAATTGAACCCAGCAAAATAACAGATCTAACAAGTGCACCAGCAGAAAGTGCTGTTCCAAGTGTTGCAGATACAGTTTCAAGTCCCATAGACGAAGCTAAAGATTTAGTTGATGTCAGCGATGTTAGACAGGAAGTTACAACAGTGTTTGCGGAAACTCTCGATGTTCTCGGTAAAGAGTTGAAAGATGCAGCTGGAAAACTGGCTGACGACGCTAAAATTGTAGAAAGTGACTCCGAAAAGATGGGTACCACCAGCGATGTTATTGAGAGAGAAACGGATGAAAAAAAGAGTGCAAAAGATGAAAAATCTGCCGCACCATCTGTAGAGCCCACACCTCTTGAATCCGCCGCAGAGAGTATTAAAGATGAAAAGTCACCAGTCGCGTCCAAACCCGCTTCGGTAGCAGAGAGTGTCAAAGATGAAAAATCTGCTGCTCCTTCTGCAGAGCCCTCACGACGAGAATCCGTAGCCGAAAGTATTAAAGATGAAAAGTCACCAGTCGCGTCCAAACCCGCTTCGGTAGCAGAGAGCGTAATTGATGAAAAGTCTGCTGCTCCTTCTGCAGAGCCCTCACGACGAGAATCCGTAGCCGAAAGTATTAAAGATGAAAAGTCACCAGTCGCGTCCAAACCCTCTCCGGTAGCAGAGAGCGTAATTGATGAAAAGTCTGCTGCTCCTTCTGCAGAGCCCTCACGACGAGAATCCGTAGCCGAAAGTATTAAAGATGAAAAGTCACCAGTCGCGTCCAAACCCGCTTCGGTAGCAGAGAGTGTCAAAGATGAAAAATCTGCTGCTCCTTCTGCAGAGCCCTCACTTCCTGAATCCATGGCAGAAAGTATTAAAGATGAAAAGTCACCAGTCGCATCCAAACCCGCTTCGGTAGCAGAGAGCGTAATTGATGAAAAGTCTGCTGCTCCTTCTGCAGAGCCCTCACTTCCTGAATCTGCCGCAGAAAGTATTAAAGATGAAAAGTCACCAGTCGCATCCAAACCCGCTTCGGTAGCAGAGAGTGTCAAAGATGAAAAATCTTCTGCTCCTTCTGCAGAGCCCTCACGACGAGAATCCGTAGCCGAAAGTATTAAAGATGAAAAGTCACCAGTCGCATCCAAACCCGCTTCGTTAGCAGAGAGTGTCAAAGATGAAAAATCTGCTGCTCCTTCTGCAGAGCCCTCACTTCCTGAATCCATGGCAGAAAGTATTAAAGATGAAAAGTCACCAGTCGCATCCAAACCCGCTTCGGTAGCAGAGAGCGTAATTGATGAAAAGTCTGCTGCTCCTTCTGCAGAGCCCTCACGACGAGAATCCATGGCAGAGAGTATTAAGGATGAAAAGTCATCAGTCGCATCAAAGGCCGCTTCCGTAGCAGAGAGTGTAAAAGATGAAAAATCTGCCGCACCATCTGTAGAGCCCACACCTCTGGAATCCGCCGCAGAGAGTATTAAAGATGAAAAGTCACCAGACGCATCCAAACCCGTATCGTTGGCAGAGAGTGTCAAAGATGAAAAATCCGCTTCTCCTTCTGCAGAGCCCGCACGACGAGAATCCGTAGCCGAAAGTATTAAAGATGAAAAGTCACCAGTCGCGTCCAAACCCGCTTCGGTAGCAGAGAGTGTCAAAGATGAAAAATCTGCTGCTCCTTCTGCAGAGCCATTACTTCCTGAATCTGCCGCTGAGAGTATTAAAGATGAAAAGTCACCAGTCGCATCCAAACCCGCTTCGGTAGCAGAGAGTGTCAAAGATGAAAAATCTGCTGCTCCTTCTGCAGAGCCCTCACGACGAGAATCCGTAGCCGAAAGTATTAAAGATGAAAAGTCACCAGTGGCATCCAAACCTGCTTCGGTAGCAGAGAGCGTCAAAGATGAAATATCTGTTGCACCATCTGCAGAACCATCACGTCCAGAGTCTGTGGCTGCAAGTATCAAAGATGACAAGTCACCACTTGCTGATATTAGCGATGTTAGACAAGAAGTTACAACAGTGTTTGATAAAACTCTTGATGCGGAAACTATTAAAATGATTGATAAAATAACAGAAGATGTTGAAAGCAAGTTAAAGGTGGCAGTTGAAGAAACAATTGAGATCTCAGAAGAAGTTACTAAAGTCGCAGATGAATCTACGAAGATAACTGAGGTGCTAAGAGAGGCAATGGCTGATGAAGTTAAGACGGTAGCCGAGGAATCTGTTAAAAGAACTGAAGCTATAAGCGAGGTTGTTGACGATAGGGCTGCGACTGCAATCGAAGAGATCAACAAAACCACAAAAATCGCTAAAGAGACAATTAAAGATGAAGCCAAAAAAGTGGAAGAAAAAACCGAGGCTATAGTTGAGGAAATTTCCAAGACAGTCAGCGACATAAAAGAAGATGTAACAACATCAATCTCCGGGACCGTAGATACGGCCGTCAAAAGAACTGAAGAAATCTCAAAAGCAATAACTGAAGAAATTGATGACAAACTGGAACTTTTAGCAGAAAAGGTGGAAATAACGGCGCAAGGAGCAGTTGAAAAATTAGATGAAAAAACAAAGACTATTGGCGAAGCTCTCCTTAAAACTGAAGCAAAACTTGAAGATTTGACCAAACTTACAGAAGAGAAAAGTAAAACTGTAGTCGAAGATATAACACATAAGTTTATTGAAGTGTCTCAAGCCGTCGAAGACAAGACAAAAACTATAACTGAAGAAGTCTCCAAAAAAGCTGAAGAAATGGAGACGGCGGCTGAGGAGAAAACGAAAACACTTGCTACAGAGACAGGCGAGATAGCTGAAGAAATCTCCAAAAAGATTACTGACGTTCAAGACTTCGCTACTGATAAAGCAAAGACAGCTAGCAAAGAAACCGCTGAAAAGGTAACTACATTAACAGAAATAACCGAAGATGTGCAAAAGACAGCAGAAGAAAAAGCACAAGCCACAGCTCAAGCTTTAGTTGAAAAAATTTCGGTTGTAACAGAGGTCGCCGATGACAAAATTAAATCTGTTGCAGATGGTGTAGACAAACTGATTGACGACTCAATAACTACTACAACGGAAGTTACCACAGCGGTTAGTACCACGGTTGAGACAATTACAAGTGATATTTCCACAGGCATTAGTGGATTCCTCAAAGATGTCAAGAGCAGCATATTCGGCACTGCCGAGAAAAAACATGAGCAATTAAAGGAAATCACAGAAGAAATAATCAAACCTGAACAAATCGAACTGGACTCTTTGCCAGCTGCTACAAAACTACCCCTTGAGCTGAGCACATACTCAACTGAATTAAGAGAAACCCATATTACTACAGTGGAATCACCCGAATTTAAAGTGACAATGACCGAACGCGATGAAACCATACTTCACGACATTAAAGAAGAGGACGAAGAGCACAGAATATCCCCACCCACAACAAAACCGGCAATATGCAGTGAACAGCCCTTACGTCCAGTTTCACCACGTGAAGAAGAGGTTGCTAAAATAGTAGCCGACGTTGCTAAGGTTTTGAAATCTGAAAAAGATATAACGGAAATCATTCCAGATTTCGATGAAGAAAAGTTGATACAGCGTTTAAAAACACCAGAAGAAGCCGAGTCGGAAACCGTTACGGTTCAAAGGATGTTGGTAACCGCCAGCAGTGAAGATGGAGGAGAAGAAATAGATATATGTCCAAAAGGTAGTATTGTTTTTACGCCGACTATGGCTCCCGAAACTATACCAGAAGGAGTTTCTACAATTAAACCACTGGACATAGACTACCAACACTACACTGAGGACTCTGGTGCAGAGGAATCGGAAAAGTCTTCTCCTGAGCTACGTTCGGGTCCGATATCCATTGAAGAAAAAGACAAAATTGAAGAGTCCGAAAAAGAGCTTCGTAAAGAAGCCGCAACTAAAGTTGGAAAAGACGAACAGAATAAAGACACTACCGAATCTCAGCGAGATTCAATTTTGCCAACTACAGAAAGCAAGAAAGATGATAAGTCACCAGTAGCTTCCAAGGAACCATCACGACCAGAGTCTGTCCTCAGTACTAAGGACGAGAAAATTGAAGAAACTGTTGAATCTCGTCGTGAATCAGTTTTGTCAACTGCCGAAAGTAAAAAAGATGAAAAGTCGCCTATGGCATCCAAGGAACCATCACGACCAGAATCTGTCGCCAGCACCAAAGATGAAAAGATTGAAGAAACTGTTGAATCCCGTCGGGAGTCAATTTTGTCGACTGCCGAAAGTAAGAAGGGAGAAACTGTTGAATCTCGTCGTGAATCAGTTTTGTCAACTGCCGAAAGTAAAAAAGATGAAAAGTCGCCTGTGGCTTCCAAGGAACCATCACGACCAGAATCAGTTTCTAGCACTAAAGACGAAAAGATTGAAGAAACCGTTGAATCCCGTCGGGAGTCAATTTTGTCGACTGCCGAAAGTAAGAAGGGAGAAACAGTCGAATCTCGTCGTGAGTCACTTTTGTCAACTGCAGAAGTCAAGAAAGATGATAAATCACCTGTGGCTTCCAAGGAACCATCACGACCAGAATCAGTTTCTAGCACTAAAGACGAAAAGATTGAAGAAACAGTTGAATCCCGTCGGGAGTCAATTTTGTCGACTACCGAAAGTAAGAAAGAAGAAACGGTCGAATCTCGTCGTGAATCAGTTTTGTCATCTGCCGAAAGTAAAAAAGATGAAAAGTCACCTGTGGCTTCCAAGGAACCATCACGACCAGAATCTGTCGCCAGCACCAAAGACGAGAAAATTGAAGAAACTGTTGAATCCCGTCGGGAGTCAATTTTGTCGACTGCCGAAAGTAAGAAGGAAGAAACAGTCGAATCTCGTCGTGAGTCACTTTTGTCAACTGCAGAAAGCAAGAAAGATGATAAGTCACCTGTGGCTTCCAAGGAACCATCACGACCAGAATCAGTTTCTAGCACTAAAGACGAAAAGATTGAAGAAACCGTTGAATCCCGTCGGGAGTCAATTTTGTCGACTACCGAAAGTAAGAAAGAAGAAACGGTCGAATCTCGTCGTGAATCAGTTTTGTCAACTGCCGAAAGTAAAAAAGATGAAAAGTCGCCTGCGGCTTCCAAGGAACCATCACGACCAGAATCAGTTTCTAGCACTAAAGACGAGAAAATTGAAGAAACTGTTGAATCTCGTCGTGAGTCAGTTTTATCGACTGCAGAAAGCAAGAAAGACGATAAGTCACCTGTGACTTCCAAGGAACCATCACGACCAGAATCAGTTTCTAGCACTAAAGACGAAAAGATTGAAGAAACTGTTGAATCCCGTCGCGAGTCACTTTTATCGACAACCGAAAGTAAGAAGGAAGAAACGGTCGAGTCTCGTCTTGAGTCAGTTTTGTCAACTGCAGAAAGCAAGAAAGATGATAAGTCACCTGTCGCTTCCAAGGAAGCTTCACGACCAGAATCAGTTTCTAGCACTAAAGACGAGAAAATTGAAGAAACTGCTGAATCTCGTCGTGAGTCAGTTTTATCGACAACCGAAAGTAAGAAGGAAGAAACGGTCGAGTCTCGTCTTGAGTCAGTTTTGTCAACTGCAGAAAGCAAGAAAGATGATAAGTCACCTGTCGCTTCCAAGGAAGCTTCACGACCAGAATCTGTTTCTAGCACTAAAGACGAGAAAATTGAAGAAACTGTTGAATCTCGTCGTGAGTCAGTTTTATCGACTGCAGAAAGCAAGAAAGACGATAAGTCACCTGTGGCTTCCAAGGAACCATCACGACCAGAATCTGTTGTCAGCACTAAAGACGAGAAAATTGAAGAAACTGCTGAATCTCGTCGTGAGTCAGTTTTATCGACAACCGAAAGTAAGAAGGAAGAAACGGTCGAATCTCGTCGTGAGTCAGTTTTGTCAACTGCAGAAATCAAGAAAGATGACACGTCTCCAGTAGCTTCCAAGGAACCATCACGACCAGAATCTGTTGTCAGCACTAAAGACGAGAAAATTGAAGAAACTGCTGAATCTCGTCGTGAGTCAGTTTTATCGACTGCAGAAAGCAAGAAAGATGATAAGTCACCTGTGGCTTCCAAGGAACCATCACGACCAGAATCTGTTGTCAGCACTAAAGACGAGAAAATTGAAGAAACTGCTGAATCTCGTCGTGAGTCAGTTTTATCGACTGCAGAAAGCAAGAAAGATGATAAGTCACCTGTGGCTTCCAAGGAACCATCACGACCTGAATCAGTTTCTAGCACTAAAGACGAGAAGATTGAAGAAACTGTTGAATCTCGTCGGGAGTCAATTTTGTCGACTGCCGAAAGTAAGAAGGAAGAAGCAGTCGAATCTCGTCGTGAGTCACTTTTGTCAACTGCAGAAGTCAAGAAAGATGATAAGTCACCTGTGGCTTCCAAGGAACCATCACGACCAGAATCAGTTTCTAGCACTAAAGACGAGAAAATTGAAGAAACCGCTGAATCTCGTCGTGAGTCAGTTTTATCGACTGCAGAAAGCAAGAAAGATGATAAGTCACCTGTGGCTTCCAAGGAACCATCACGACCAGAATCTGTTGTCAGCACTAAAGACGAGAAAATTGAAGAAACTGCTGAATCTCGTCGTGAGTCAGTTTTATCGACAACCGAAAGTAAGAAGGAGGAAACGGTCGAATCTCGTAGCGAGTCAGTTTTGTCAAGTGCAGAAATCAAGAAAGATGACACGTCTCCAGTAGCTTCCAAGGAACCATCACGACCAGAATCTGTTGTCAGCACTAAAGACGAGAAAATTGAAGAAACTGCTGAGTCTCGTCGTGAATCAGTTTTGTCGACGGCTGATAGCAAGATGGAAGAAACGGTCGAGTCTCGTCGTGAGTCAGTTTTGTCAACTGCAGAAATCAAGAAAGATGATAAGTCTCCAGTAGCTTCCAAGGAACCATCACGACCAGAATCTGTTGTCAGCACTAAAGACGAGAAAATTGAAGAAACTGCTGAATCTCGTCGTGAGTCAGTTTTATCGACTGCAGAAAGCAAGAAAGATGATAAGTCACCTGTGGCTTCCAAGGAACCATCACGACCAGAATCTGTTGTCAGCACTAAAGACGAGAAAATTGAAGAAACTGCTGAATCTCGTCGTGAGTCAGTTTTATCGACAACCGAAAGTAAGAAGGAGAAAACCGTCGAATCTCGTCGCGAGTCAGTTTTGTCAAGTGCAGAAATCAAGAAAGATGATAAGTCTCCAGTAGCTTCCAAGGAACCATCACGACCAGAATCTGTTGTCAGCACTAAAGACGAGAAAATTGAAGAAACTGTTGAATCTCGTCGTGAGTCAGTTTTATCGACTGCAGAAAGCAAGAAAGACGATAAGTCACCTGTGGCTTCCAAGGAACCATCACGACCAGAATCTGTTGTCAGCACTAAAGACGAGAAAATTGAAGAAACTGCTGAATCTCGTCGTGAATCAGTTTTGTCGACGGCTGATAGCAAGATGGAAGAAACGGTCGAGTCTCGTCGTGAGTCAGTTTTATCGACTGCAGAAAGCAAGAAAGATGATAAGTCTCCAGTAGCTTCCAAGGAACCTTCGCGACCAGAATCAGTTGTCAGCACTAAAGACGAGAAAATTGAAGAAACTGTTGAATCTCGTCGTGAATCAGTCTTATCGACAACCGAAAGTAGGAAGGAAGAAACGGTCGAGTCTCGTCGTGAGTCAGTTTTATCGACTACAGAAAGCAAGAAAGATGATAAGTCTCCAGTAGCTTCCGAGGAACCTTCACGACCAGAGTCTGTTTCTCGCACTAAAGACGAAAAGATTGAAGAAACTGTTGAATCTCGACGTGAGTCAGTTTTATCGACTGCAGAAAGCAAGAAAGATGATAAGTCACCTGTGGCTTCCAAGGAACCATCACGACCAGAATCAGTTTCTAGCACTAAAGACGAGAAAATTGAAGAAACTGCTGAATCTCGTCGTGAGTCAGTCTTATCGACAACCGAAAGTAGGAAGGAAGAAGCGGTCGAATCTCATCGTGAGTCAGTTTTGTCGATTGCAGAAAGCAAGAAAGACGATAAGTCACCTGTGGCTTCCAAGGAACCATCACGACCAGAATCTGTTGTCAGCACTAAAGACGATAAAATTGAAGAAACTGTCGAATCTCGTCACGAGTCAGTTTTGTTGACTGCTGAAAGCAAGAAAGATGATGAGTCACCAGTGACTTCCAAGGAACATTCAGGACAAGAATCTATTGCTCGCTTCAAGGAGGAAACCGCTGACGTTCATATAATTACGATGGGAGAAACAGCTTCGGCGGTAACTAGATCAGTGGATAGTGAAATTCTTACTCAGAAGGAAGAATTGAATAAAGCTAGGCTAGCGACCACTGAATCTAGATCTGCACATACAACATTAGAGGAAAAGAAAGCTGATTCATTCACGACTGAATCTATATCCTCAACAACGGAAATATCAACTATCGTTAGTAAGTCAATAGATTCATCCATTCGTTCACATCTTTGTGAGGAATCTCATAGTGAATCCATGAGTAGTGTTAAAGTGGAGGATGGTTCTCCAAGAGAGTCACTTTCCAGTTTCGTTGCAAGCAAAGATGATCGTAAAGTAGGTGATGGTAAAATACTCGAAGAATCCTTCGTGAAGTCTGTGAAAACTGAAGTGCTCACCCAAGCGGAGGAGTCCATGACACATTCAGAGGAATGTTCTTCAGAGTCCATAATTAGTGAAATTCAAACCAGCGATATGACAACACAAAAAGTAGATGCACACACAACGCTCAAAACTGCCACCCAAAGTGAGGCTGTGGCCCTAGACAGTAAAGAAACTCTCAAGGACACCGTGGCTGAGTTCTTAGCTACAGAGAAAATTGTTTCAGCGAAGGATAGCTTTGTAAGCGACGCAAAAACTACAACGTCTTCAGCTGAAACTTTAGAAAAGACTATAAAAACAATAACAACACAATCGGCTACAGAATCGCGTAGAACATCTGATTTACTGGCAAGCATGAAAGACAGTTCGCGAAGAGAATCCGAATATAGTCAAACAAGCGAAGGACGGCACACACACAGCGATCACGAAGACGAAGAGGAAGATGAGTGTCTAATCAGCATGAAGGAGGGACGTTCAAAATCTATAGCTACAATTATGATGACCAGCATTTATAAACCCTCCGAGGACGTAGACACTTTTGAAAAGCTAGAAGAAGAGGAAAGCGAAGAGCACGCTGAATATCTTGAAGCAGCGGAATCGACTGTCACCAAATCAAAAAGTATCGCGCACTCGGCAAGTGAAAAAGTTAGTGCTGTGAGTTCAGAGGGCAAATCGAAAATATCAACACAATTGGAAACCATAATCTTAACACAACCACTTGAGAGTGATCCAAAGACACCACCCACTGCCCCAGTGAGCCCTGGCATAAAACATACCACAACTGGTGCAAGTACTGTAGTAACCACTACAACAACATTAAGTGAAACTTGCGGCAGTAGTGCAGCTTCAGTGAGTGGACCACTCTCACCAAGAGATATTAGCGGTAAGTCCAGTCCCGGTGCACTCACATCTGAAAGTCAATCATTACCAACACCTCTTGGTCGCGGTTCTCTTACAGATGCGTCCGAATCGTCGCCAAAGCCCACTTCGCCATTCCCGCGTGTTAGCAAAGAAGAGCTGAAATCAGCCAGCGCCGCTGTCAGCGAAGCTCTCAGCTCTGGCACTTATGCAACACAAGAGTACAGCGAGAGCATGTTGCCAGATTTACATGAGCTGCGCGGTATAGAGAAGACAACTGCACTTAGTGGCAGCACTGAAAAAATAATCACAACAACTATAACAACCGTAACTAAAGTGATATCTAGCGATGGCAAGGAAATCGTTATGGAAGAGAAGACAGTTACCACCACAGACACCACAGAGCCAGATGGTGAGAAGGTGACTGTAACCACCACACGCACTACCAGCGAAAGTGACAAGAGCGATCACATATTGCCCAAGGAGGTGGCGTTGCTGCGCGGCGCCTACCGTTCTTCTACACCCGGCAGCGACGACGAACGTATGACTGGCGCTTACATGAGTGATGACGAGCTGCCCGCATCGCCACGCAGCCTTGCCTCATCACATGGCGCAAGCTATGAATTGCAACGCTCCAGCTCAGGCGTGAGTAAACGCTCCGACTTCGATGTGGACGACAGCCAAGACGATATACCGCCACAATATGGTAGCGAAGAACACTCTGCCGCCCGGGCTGTATCCTCAACCATCAGCTGCCTACAAAAAATCGCCGATCCAATGAGCACCTCATTCTATGGTGCATTGCCTGACAGTTTCGACACCAAACCAACAGCACCAATACCCATATGCGGCACCACAACACATACGGTAACCACGCGCACATATGTCGCCGACTCACCCCCTAGTCAATCCACGGAGAGCATCGAAAGCACTAGCCAAACCTCAGCCAGCCGTCAAGTGATTAGCGGCGGCACACGCGCCAGCGTTGACAGTGGCGATCACAAATTCCTCGAAGAAGCCGACATGGATTTCGAAAAGGCGCTTGAAGAGCATGTACAAGTGCGTGGCGCCGATGTTATGTCTTCAGTCACCGCCAAGTATTCTTATTCGCCCTCCAAAGCGGAAGAGGTAGAGCATAGTGTGGCCAGTGTTGAAAAGCCAAAATTCCCGTTAGTTGATGTGCAGAAAACACGCTTCGTCGAAACCGGCACCACTGTATCCAGCAGCAGCAGCACAATAGAAAGCGCAACTGAAAGCAAAGATGGCAAGACAACAACTACTACGACTACAACAACCACTACTAGTGCTGAAGGCGCAGGCACAACTGCCAGTGAGACCACAACAACCACCACCACGACGACATCAAGCGCTACCGGAGCACTGCCTAAAGACCCTCTAAAGGAATGGGGTAAACCATTGGGACTGCCATCGCCCGCACCACTGCCCATTGAGGGTGATGTACGCACCACACCGAAGAAGGAGCGTCGCTTAGTGGCCACTAAAACACGTCTAAACAACGAAAAGAATCTACGCAAACGTTCAGAGTCGCCCAATAAGGCCAAGAAGCCGGCGCCCATTTATGTGGATCTCACCTATGTACCACACAATGGCAATTCCTACTACTCACACGTCGAATTCTTCAAGCGTGTGCGAGCGCGTTACTATGTCTTTTCCGGCACCGAACCCAGCCGTCAAGTGTACGATGCGCTGTTGGAGGCAAAGCAAACATGGGAGGACAAGGACTTGGGTAAGTCTAATAGGCTTGTTGTAAATTTCAATTGCTAATCTAAATAATATTTTTGGTCTGCACAGAGGTCACCATAATTCCCACATACGATACGGATGTGCTAGGCTATTGGGTTGCTGAGAATGAGGAGCTTTTGGCCAAATATCGTATCGATTTATCGCCTTCAGCATCGCGTTGCACAATCAACTTGCAGGATCACGAGACATCGTGCGCCGCCTATCGCTTGGAGTTCTAGGCCACGGGGATGTTTATCTCATTCGCCGATGCCGAAAATCTCATACAACTCTACAACTAAAAGCTTAACTCTACTACTAAATACTTTAAGTACTAAAACATAAGATCAAACTAAAGAATAAAATTAAAAATTCAAACAAATAAAAATGGCAATGAAGCTTTTGACCGAACATCAATCGTGAAGCTTTTTATGAAAACAAGACAAACTTGCAACAAACGAACAAGTAAATAATAGCAACACATGAAAGCTTTCTTGGCTGAAACTTGCACGTAGGCGAGTTAAGTGTGCGCACTTAAACAAACGCTGCAAAGTGTGACAGTCAGCGAGAGCTTTCACGCTTCAAAAGCCCACAACTCAGCGTCGCAACACAAGCGCAAATACAAAAGCTTGACATACCTGTTGAAGAAAACAAAACACAACTACAAATACATAATATAAAACTGAAAATCTGTAACTGAGCAAGCGGAATGAGTGAAAGCTTGACAAAGCTTTGCGCTTATATAAGTACGCAGCTTTGTAGCAGCTTTTGCGCAATTTTGGTGAAACAAGAGTTATTAGCATAGCAGACATGAGCATAATTATGGCGGAGTTCTTGGTGTACTACACGAGATTTTGCAATTGGAAAAAATCTAGTGTAGCGCCATTTTGTTTATTGATGCCGCACATTTTTATGCCAAGTCTCGGAAGGCAATAAAACGGAAAAGCAGCACTTGCAATGTAAAACAATGCAAAAGAATTGTAATTACAGTAATTAAATGCATATTTGTTGAAGATATTTAATTACACAAAACAGATATATACACACGTATGTATTGCCTGATTCATGTAAGGATGTCGATGACTCTTTAAGAAAACCAAAAACTAAAAAAATACAAGAAGTGAACGCTGAAAGCGAAGAAATAATAAAAAACTAAAAACAGTATATTAAAGCATAATAAATAGCGAATAAACTAACAACTTTGTGAGCAGAGCAAACGACGAGAGAGTTGATGAGAGTAGATTGCTGAGAAGAAAAGTTAAAAGAAATTTTAAAAAGCTTTGAAATAATTAAAAAGGAATTAAAAGTGAAAATCAAACATATAAATATTAAAATATATATACATATATAAAGATTAATTGAGTAAAACAAGAATCGAAAGAGACATCAATGTAATAATTGAACACAACATTTAAAAAAGTATGAAAAATAGTTAACAAACTGAGTAAAAATTAAAACATACAGAAAAAATAAAAAAAAAATATTAAAAAATAATTAAAAATAAATTTAAATGAAAGAAATAAAAGCATAATAAAATAGAGAGAGATAAATAAAATTTAATTAAAAATTTTAATGTGAAAATAATAAAATAATTAAAAAACTTTACCGAAAAAAATAAAAAATATATATAATAAAAAATAATTAAAAATAAAAGGAATAAAAGTATAATAAAATAGAGAGAGATAAATAAAATTTAATCAAAAAATATAATGTGAAAATAATAAAATAAATAAAATAATATAAAGTAAAATAAAATAAAAAAATCAAATAAAATTAAATTAAATTATATATAATTAAATAAAATAAATAAAAACAAAAAAGAGAAGAGAAGAAAAAACGGAAAAAAAGTAAAGAAAATAAAATACAATAAAATAAAATGAAAAATTAATAACAAATTATATTGAATGAAATGAGATAAAGTAAAACAAAATACAAAAAAAAAACAAAAACACAAAGTAAGAATAAAATACAGAAATAAATAAGCAAAATTAAAAGAAATGAATAGAATACAGAAGTAAGTTTAAAAATTAAAATATTTAAAAAAAAATTTAAAAAAAATAAAAAATTAAATACAATGAATTGAATAGAATTAAAATAAATTAAAATTAATAAAATAAAAACTATATCGAATAAAAAAATGTAATACAGAAAGCAGCAAAGAAATAAAAAAAAAAACAAATTAAGTAAAATAATCAATTATAATATAAGTAACCTGAAGAAACCGACAAGAAACCGTAAATGTATGCACATAAAGTTCGAAAACTTAAGGGGGTATTCTAGTCTAGAAATTTAAAAAAATCTAATTTTTTTTTATTTTCAAAGTTATATATTCAAGAATATGTGTACAAGAGGATTTTTCAAAATTCAAATTATTTTCGGAGATATAGGCATTTTTCTGACCCGGCATCCAAACTGGTTCAGCCGAAACGCGAAACTTTAAACGCGTTTTTCTCAAAACTGACTTTTTCGGAACGATGCCCACGATTTCTCAAGTTCTACTGGACCTATTTAGTTGAAAATTTTATAGAGTCTTCTTTATAGGCTTGTCTATGGTTGGAACTAGCCCCATACCAAAATTTTTATTTTTATTATTTTTAAAAAATTCGAAATAGTCAGAAAAAGTGATCAAAAAAAAATTTTTTTTTACAGGCAGTCGCCATTTTGTGAAAAAAAATGTTACCAACTTTTCCGTACTTCCGACCATTGCGACATTATTTTAGATTAATAATCTTTTTTTTTGGTTTCAAATAACTAGGAGAGTTGAAATCATGGGCATGGTCACATGGAAATTTTTAAAGACCCCCCACTTCGTCAGCTCATAATTTTTGAAATTTTTTACTTTTTTTAGTTTTTAATTTTTTTCTGTACTCTTCAAAAATTAATAAATAACTAATAAAAAAATGGATGGTAAAAATACTTTAAAAATTACCTGAAATTCGTGCTTCTAGAATACCCCCTTAAGAGTTTGTAGCGAATTTAATTTTTCATTTAATTTTTTTAATTTTATTTAAATATTTTTTTGTCCATTTTTTATTTAATTATTTCTTTATTATTTTTAATTTTTTTGTTTGAAGGTGATAACGTATTTTTTTTCAAAAATATTTCACTTTTTTTATTGAAAACGATGCTTACTACAAATGAAGTTCATAAAAAATGCCGCAGCAACTGAACACATGTTACATGAAAGTTTTTGTACAGACCTACAAAGAAGAAAGGCGCAAAGAAATGATAATTTTTGCAAAAAGAAGAAAAAAAAATTTGAGTGAAAGCTTAGGAAAGCAGTGACAGCTTTTGTGGTTGTTGTGAAGCATATGCAGTCGAAAGTTACGTGGTATGAGTGCCATAGAAACTGAACACAAGTTACATGAGAGCTTCTCAAGGCCTTAGGTTCCATCTACACGGACAGGGATCACATCACCTGCCGCAGAAACAGTACCCTAAGTTATATGAAAGCTTCTCAAGGCGCTAGAATTCCACTACACGGACAGGGACCACATCATCTCAATCGTGTCCAGCAAGCTACTTGAATTATTCAGAGTGCTGGACCTTTGAGACCATAGCTGATATAAGAGAACGCACGATTGATTAGCTCGCAGTGCAACACTCCAAATATTTTCTGTCTATTCATCTATCTAGATCAAAGCTTTTGCGAAAACTTCATAAGGTTAAAAAATTCAATGTTTTTTAATTATGTTTTATTAAAATTTATTTAATTTGCAATGTAATTAAAAAAATATTAAAAACTAGTAAACTAATACTAACAGAATACAATATAAATGATAAATACAAATTTAAAAGTTTGAAATAATAATAATAATAACAACAATAATAATAACAAATAATACAAAAAACGGTAATAATAAAAATAATAAAAAAATATATTAATAATAAAATATAAAAAAAAAATACTTATTTAAAATATTATTTATTTATTAAAAAAAATATTTATTTAATAAAAATATATATATAAATTTATTACAATAAAAAATCATTAAAAAAAATCAATAAAAATTAAAAATGATAAATGTTGAATACATAAATATTAAAACAAAACCATTTAATAATACTTTCTAACTTACAAAATAAATACAAAAACGAAAGCTATAAGCAAAAACAAGTCACAAATTATAAAAAAAAATCAAAACAAAGCAACAACAAGGTAAACAAATAACAAGAAAATAATTAAATGTGCCTCCTAAGAAGCAGAGAAATATGAAAATATATATATCACATATATTATTCACTTACACAGACATACGTACTTAACAAACAAACAAACAAAAAACGAAAACTGAACCAAAAATAACAACAAAAGTAAAGCAAACAAAATGAAATAAAGAAATGTACTTCATTGATTACATATATAGTATACATACACCAATGTATATATGGTGGCATGTTGTTGTAAATGAAATGTTAAAACAACACTATAAGCAGCATCAAGCTAAATGTGTACTTATTTATGTATGTATGTGTTGAGCGTGCAAAAATCGCCTAAAAACCATTAAATAATAAGTAAGAAAAGCTAAAGCTAAAGCTCCAGCTGAAGTATTTATGAAATTAAGCAGCAAAAACGCTAAGCATTTAAATTATTTTGCGAAATTATATGCAAATCAAAAGCAAGCATTATATAAATAAAATATACACACAATTATTATATGCTAAATATACAAAAACAAAAAAATTAAAACAAAACTTGGTTTATTCATATTAAAGCGAAGCTATTGAAAGTTATATACTTAATTACACAAGCAGTTTAAATTGCAACAAACATTTAATTGAATAACATTTTGAGAGGTGTATAGATGAGCTTTAAAGAGAACACGTGCATGGGGAACACACAAATAGGTGGCGCTTTCAAAGTTCGGTAGATGTGAAAGCTTTGTAAAAGCGCGCAAGAGATTTTAGTAGAAAGCTAAGGCATATGTGCTGAATGGCAGGTAAATAGAAACAAAATTAATAAAAGTAAGAATAGAAGGAGGAAAAGTAGGAAAGAAAAAGGTAGAAAGACAAAATACGTAAGTCTTGAGCGGTATTTCTTAAAAGCTCTTGAAACCACTTGTGAGTTCTAGAGTGGTGAGGAATGTGCAACATAAAAGCTGCGTAGCATAAGTGAAAATATAAAGGAAAAAGTAAAATAAGCGTTGAAAACGAAGTTACATGAAAGCTTTTGCGAAGAATAGAAGGAGGAAAAGTTACATGAAAGCTTTTGATAAAACTGGAAAGATAGGTGCAAAACCAATAACATAAAGTATAGAAGGAGGAAATGTAGAAAAGCCAAAATGTAGAAAGATAAATACGTAAATCCTGAGTAAAAATTCTTAAAAGCGATGAAAGCTCTTGTGAGTTCAAAAATGGTGAGGGATGTCCAAAATAAAAGCTTCGTAACATAAGTGAAAATATAAAGGAAAAAATGAAATAAAAAGTGGAACCGAAGTACTTCAAAGCTTTTATGAAGGCCTAAAGCTCAAAAGATGTGAATATAAAATCTGCATAGAATGTGTGAAAGTAAAAAGTGAAACTAAATCGAGGTTACTTGAAAGCTTTTACGAAAATTTCGTAAGCTTAAAAAATTCAAAAAGTTTAAAGGGCGTGCAATATAAAATCTTCATAGAATGTGTGGAAATAGAAAGTGAAACTAAATCGAGCATGTAGCTTTTTCGAGAACTGCATAGGGCTAAAAAAGCCAAATAAAAGTACGCAAGGTTTTAAAACATCATTTTAGAAAGGCAAATACTCTTACGAGAAATCAGCTGGAAAATTTTAGTATAACCTTTCTAAATAATGACATCACTATCAAAACTAGTGAAAGCTCACGCACAATTACGAAAATGTGAGTTTTAAGTTTTAAAAACTGAGCAAGAAAGCTGAAATAACTTGAAAAAAAACTGACGTATTAAAAGCACAGAAGGACATGAATGCAATTTATGCAATTTTCAGTATGACAACTACACAAAATAATTTAGTTATGTCGCTCGGAAAGGTTTTTGGTATATAAAATTTTCAGTGAAAGCTCAGTGAAAGCTAAACTGTAAAATTTTCAATGAAAGCTCAGTGAAAGCTTCACAACAAACCGTTAAAAGATGTTTTGTAATACAATTGAACTACCAAAGCATTGGCTTAGAGTCATTAAAAATATATAAGTTAGTAAAGCAGGTGGATTACTAAGTGAAAATGCGAAAGCTTCATGCATATGCTTGACAAAGTAACATAATTGCACCCTTAGTGTAATTTCAACAATATAAGGAGTGACAATTCAATGTTTAGTAGAACTTACGATAATATTATGAAAGCTCGGTGGAAAATTTTACATTCACTTAAAGCTATGAAGCAGTCTTTAAAGCGAATTAGGCAAGAAAAAAACAATTATAGAATTATAAGTTAATACAGAGAAACTGAAGCAGCGTTCTTTAGTTATTAATAACATTTTTGTTTGACGTAGTTCGAAAGCTTTTGAAATACCAAATTCATTCAAAGGACAGAAAATTTGAAGGCCTTTCACTTCTACCGAAATGATTTAAAGTGAAGGCTTCGTAAACCCATAGATCAGCTAAAAAGCTTTCATTATGATATTTTGTAGGGCTAGAGCTTTCGTGGCAGCTTTTTACTAAGATTTTTGGTCAGAATACTTTACTTTTTTTCAAGGGTATGTCAAGTATTTAACTAAATATGGCAGTGCAATGTTAATGAGTGACTTGTTGTTGTTGTTGAGTTGTGGGGCAGCTAAATGTATACAAATACATACAAACAATTAGGTTATAGAAAGCGGTAGAGTATACAATAAGGAGTAGGTATGCAAAAATAAATATAATAAAATTTTAATAAATAATAAAAAATATGATAGCAGGGAAATGAGGGATGTGGGAGCAGTGATAACATAAATTTTAATGGATTTGAGAGCGAAGAGCGTAAAGCGAGCGGATACCTGAAAAGAGGTTAGGTGACAGACCTGTGCTAAATGACGGTAAAAATGTATTGGGTTGGGTAAAGGAACTGAGCAGAGCGGGGTTTGAGTTGAAGAATGAAAATATTTTATTTTTTTAAACAAAATAAAGATGAAAACTTTTTTAATTTTTCATAATAGTACTAGAATAACAAATTGCAGAAAAATAGTGAAAGGAAATCAATAAAATACACACCACTAATTAGCGTTAAGACAGTAAACATAGGCATATGAAACCGTAAAAGTCAAATATGCAAACAAATCTACAAAATATACGTACACACACAGATGACGCTGCTAAACAATAACAGTTAAATCATAAGCTACAACCGCGGTAAAGGAATAATATACCAATGAAACAATTTCAATAAAATAACAACGTAATTATATAATACACAGCATACATTTAGGCGTACATGCAGAGCTTTTTAAGCCACGCAGCTTTAAAGCTTTCACTTATTTCTCTTTTTTTGATGATTTTCATAGCAGTCAATATGATGTCAGCATAAATCACAACAAAAAAAAATTAAAATAATATGGCACTTACTTTTTTTACACTAACAACAAACATATAAAGTACATAAAAATAAATAAATTTGCAAAACATGCTACCAAGTACGTAAAGTTGACAACAAATTAATAGTTAGCCATAAAAGCTGGCCGTGAGACCGTCCAGGATATTTCTTTGTGCATACACACATACTTACAAATATTCGTAGCATACTTTTTGGCTATTTAGCGTGCAGCTAATACATTAAGTTGAAAAATGCGGCGTTTAAGCAGAAAAATAAGCAAATATGTGATAAAATTAATTTTTCACACACACACAGGCACATGCACATGCATTTACATATGCAAGTGCTAGTAAGGTGTTACATACACAATTATTTTTTGCAAAATTTTTTAATAAGCGAGCGTATGAAAAATTATTGGCAGTGGTGCATGTAAACGGGTATTAACACAGTAATGGATTAAATTTGAAAATGTGCAAATGAAATATAATATTTGCAAAATTGTCAATTTATTTAATTTGCAACTAAGATATAAAATTTAAAATTTCAAAAATAGAATTTGTTAAAAAAATAATTTCCGTTTTGAATTAAAAAAAATTTAACTCCTTCTAATTCATTTTTTTATTGAAACTACATACATAATTTTTTTTAATTTTGAATTTTCAAAAAAAATTAAACATTTCAAATATTTCAATATCAAAATTTCAATAATACATACATAATTTTTTTTAATTTTGAATTTTCAAAAAAAATTAAACATTTCAAATATTTCAATATCAAAATTTCAATACTATTTTTATATTATCTGACAGTAATTTCAAAACCCAAAACTTCTATAATTTTTGAAAAATTTTTTTTTCAAAAAATTTGTGATTTTAAGAACTTGTTAATTAATTTTTAATAATTTTATATTATCTGACAGTAATTCCTAAAACCAAAACTTCTATAATTTTTGATTAAATTTTTTTTTCAATAAAACTTCAAATTTGTGATTTTAAAAGCTTTTCAATTTTTCAAAAAAAAATTTAATTTTCAAAATTATAATCATTTTCAATTCTTAATTATTATTTTTTATTCATTTTTTTATTGAAAATACAAATAATTTTTTTTTATAATTTTGAATTTTCAAAAAAAATTAAACATTTCAAATATTTCAATATCAAAATTTTAATAATATTTTATATTATCTGACAATAATTTCCAAAACCAAATTTTCTATAATTTCTGATTAAATTTTTTTTCATAAAAACTTCTAATTTGTGATTATAAAAAATTTTTAATTTTTCAAAAAAATAAAAAATTTTAATTTTCAAAATTCTAATCATTTTCAATTCTTAATTATTATTGTTTTTTAATTAAAATTCTTTCTTCAGTAATTTTGAATTTTCAAAAAACATTGAAGATTTAAAATATTTAGAACCAAAATTTCAACAATCTTTATATAATTCGAAATTAATTTCCAAAACTAAAATTTCTATAATTTTTGATAAAATATTCAATTTGTGTTTTTTAAGAAGTTTATAATTTTTCAAAACAAAAAATAGATTTTAATTTTTAAAATTCTAAAAATTGTAATACTTAATTAATTTTTTGAATACAAAAATTTTCAATTCAAATTTTTTTTTTGAAAATTAAAAGTTTTTAAAAACACAAACTTAAAAATTAATTGAAAAAATTCAAGTCATTTGGAAAAAAATATAAAAAATTTTAGAACTTATGGTTTTAGAAATTAATTTCAGATAATATAAAAAATTATTGATATTGGTTATAAAATAGTTTACATATTAAATTTTCATGTTTTTGAAAGATCAAAATTATTGCAAAATTTTTCACGTTTTTTTTTTAAATGAATTAAAAAGAATTTCAATTTTTTTTTAATTCAAAACGAAAATTATTTTGTTAATATTTTATTTTTTGCAGATTTACTTTATATTCAATATGTTTTTTTTTCAAAATATAATTTATGAAATTTTCAGAATATTTCTTAAAACATTGAAATTTGGTTTTGAAATATTTTAAGTATTTTTTTTATTTAGTTTTTTTTTAATTCGAAATTTTTGATAAATTTTTTTATTTTTTGAACAAAAGAAAATATTAAGAAAAGTTCATTTTTTTTTAATTCAATTATTTCAAAAAAAGTTACTTAAAAAAATCAATTTTTTTAATTAAATTTTTTCAATTCAAAACGGAAATTATTTATTTAGTAAATTATTTTTTGTTTTGCAGCTTTGCATTATAGGCAATAAGCTTGTTTCATCAAATATAATTTTCTAAAATTATAAAAATATTTTATTTAAAAAATTTTCCATTTTTAAAAAAATTATTTGCCAATTAAGCAACACTTAGTGTAATCCGCGCTGAATGCTACATTTTTAAAAATAATTAAGAATTTAAAACACAACATTGAAAGTTAAGCTTTTTACAATTAATTATATGCGACTAATATTATCAAAAAAGCGAATTAAACTTAATAGCAGTACAGACAAAAGGTAGCTTAGCAATAATATATATGCAATTTTTTTTTTCAAATTATAGCAATTTTTAGCGACACATGTGTGGTTAAAAAAAAAAAACAAAAAATTAAAAAGTACATTTATTGCTGTTACTTCGTATAAAAACAGTTTATTAAAAAAAATAAGAAAGTTTATAATAATAGGATAGCATAAATTTAAAGAGAATATAAACACTTAAAGCAAAAAATGAAGTAAAAATGATGTTAACTTAACTACAGAAAAAAAGTGCAAACAGGTTAATATTTCAAATAATTTACGCTATATGAAAGCTCTCAATATTTCTACAACACAGCTTTCATGGAACTAGATTGCAACTAATAGTGAAAAAGATTAAATAATTCAAAAAACTTTAAATATTTTAAAATTTAAATAGTGAGCTTTCATGGCAAATAAATTTAAAAAATTTAAATTTCATGCAAAATAAAGCTTTCATGTAATATATGAAAGTAACTAGTGCAGTTTTTATATGCAGATTAAAAGTTTAAAAATTAAAAAATCATAAAAACCTTTTAAAAACTTTAATTATTGAGCTTTCACCAAAATTCCAAAGGTCTCTTCTAGTATGCTATATACAAAAATGAAAGTTTAAAAATTCTAAAAGTTTCAAAAGTTTAAATTATTGAGCTTTTATTCAAAAACACAACTTTTGAAATTACTTTCAAATATTGAAAGTGTATTCAAATGAAAAATTTTACCGAAATGTGCTGAAAGTCAAATATTTTTTCTTAACAAACAGACGAAGGACGAAATTTTAAGCTTTCATTCATGAAACGATGGAAAGTAGATTATGAAATACCGCTAAGTCACAAAGACTAACGAAAAGTAAAATTACTGACTAGCTCGATTTTTTGTGAAATTATTCAGAAAATTTTAAAAATTGCAGCTTTCACTTAATAAAAGCTTTCACGTCATAGAGTCATATATTAAGTGAAATTTCACTACTTGCAAAGACACTAAGTGCAGTATTGTGTAAAAATTAAAGAGTTGGTGAAATAATCCACTTTAAATCACAATTTTGAAAAGCTTGCATAAAAAGTCCTGTTTGCACTTTCTGTTGAAAAAATGAAATCATTTACAAACAAACAGCAAAATACAAACACTAACAAAACTAAAAATGAATTTAACGTAAAATCAAAATATTTAATGAATTTAAATGACACTCTCTGTCAGGCACATATATGAATTTAAATAGAAGTAATTTATTGAGATTGCTTTTGATATTAAGTTTTTGCTAAAATTGTTTAAAAAGCGCAAACTTTAGCGTTTTCTTTTTATTAGATTTTTGCTAGTGAAAGCTTTCCTACAATTCTCAAAGCTCTGCATAATTTTCAAGTATTTGGTATAAGCTAAAGCTTGTTTAAGCTTTCATAAAGCGTTTTCTTTTATTAGATTTTTGCTAGTGAAAGCTTTCCTACAAATCAAAAGCTCTACATAATTTTCAAGTATTTGGTGTAAGCTAAAGCTTGTTTAAGCTTTAATAAAAATAAAAATAAATATTAACGGCTTTGCGTTTGGTGAAAGCCACGGCTTTTTAAAGCATTCGTAAAAACTTTAAAACTTTCTCGAAAATAGTTTTCTATGTTCTCAAGAATATGAAGGACATTAAGTTTAAGTACATATTTTGGTGAAAGCCAAAAACTTTAAGAGCTTTCCCACATACTTATTTGTCATTTTAAAATATTTTAAAGACATGTTTTTCATTGTGTGGGCGTAAGCTTTGAAAAGCGTTTTGTGTTTAAACGCACCTTTTTGATGAAAGCCAAATACTCTAAGAGCTTTCGACATCTTATTTGTCATTTTAAAGTACTTTAAAGACATGTTTTTCATTGAGTGGGTGTAAGCTTTCAAAAGCTTTTTGCATTTAAGCACACATTTTTGATGAAAGCCAAAAATTTCGAAAGCTTTTTGAAGCAAGGCAAAAGCTTTCATACATAAAATTAAAATATTTATAGGCATATCTTTCACACTGTTAGTGAAAGCTTTCAAAAACCTTGTCTTATCTGTAATACTATTTCAAGCTGGTAAATAGTTTTGAGATTTCACTTTCAAAAGCTTAAACTTGTGAAAGCTTTCCTAAAAAACTTGAAATTTTTATTGGCATTATTTTTTTAACTTTTGATGAAAACTTGCATAGTTATTTTTAATTTTTATGTTTTCTAAGTATTATCGCAACAAATTATGTCATAGTAAATCAAATTGAGCGTCACTTTCAAAAACCATTTTATTTATTTATTTTTTTTTTTTGAAAGGAAACAGAAAATCATATAATATTTATTTACATTAAACAGCCAAATCCGCATTAATTGTTATATACTTTTTCAAATATAAATAATTTTGTGTATATATAAATGTGTAGCGAGCTTTCAGCTTCACTTATCTGTCGAGTGAATTTTCAATTGCCTTAAGACAGCTATGTTTGTTAAAGAAATCTGTTATTGCTTCTCTAATTATAAAACAAAAATACAAAAAACAAAGGCGAAAACCAAAGAAAATGTTTAATAAATACAATTTTCCGTATATTCCAATTTGTGAAAATAAAAATAATAAATAATAAGATACAAAATCATATATGTTAAAACAAAATAAAATTTAGAATATAAAACTTCTCGGCACACATGCTTCAAAAGTATTGGCAAATGAACAAAAATATATATACAAAAATCGCTTACTCACATAATTTCCAAAAAAAGATATTAAATTAAATAAAAACTGCAGAATTCATGCAGTAAAATGTCTCAGTAAAAAATCTTAAAAAAAAAATAACAAAGTATTTAGTCTGAATAAAGCTACAGCAAAGCGAAAATTCC
Source organism: Bactrocera dorsalis (assembly GCF_023373825.1). NCBI lineage: Eukaryota > Metazoa > Arthropoda > Insecta > Diptera > Tephritidae > Bactrocera > Bactrocera dorsalis. The sequence continues at coordinate 10,144,696 of NC_064306.1, read as the reverse complement.
GATTGATGGTCAAAAAAATAATAAAAACGAAAATAAAGCAGATAAGAATATGCTATATCCCTGAAATTAATTGTATTTCAAATTATTTAGAGCAAAAGCAAACACATACAAAATATAAAAACAAAATGAAAAATATAAAAAAATATAAAAATTGTGAAAAAACAAACAAATGTCATCAAGCTTATCTCAAAAGGAAATAAATAAAAACCAAATATGTAAAACACAAAAACAACCATCTATTTGAAGAGTCTTCTTCTTATTTCGCGTTGTATGTAGTTAAACAAAAGGCGAGTTATTTATTATAAGAGTAAAAGCTTTCATAACATAAAGCTTTCAAAAAAAAATCTTAAAGCTTTTGTGGTTAAAGCTTTCATATAAAACTAGAACATTTTTATAATGAAAGCTTTTATATAAATCCTAAAGCTGGTGTGGAGAAATATTTTTCAAAACTTTAGCAAAAGCTTTCTTAAAATATGTATTGCTTGTTAAAGCTTTCATATAAAAACTGAAAATTTTTATGATGAAAGCTTTAACAAAAGTCGTAAAGCTTATGTGGGGAAATATTTTTCAGAACTTTAGCAAAAGCTCTCGTAAAATATATATTGCTGGTTAAAGCTTCATATAAAATCTCAACATTTCAATAATGAAAGCTTTTACAAAAATCTTAAAACTGGATCGGTCAAATATTTTTCAGAACTTTAGCAAAAGCTCTCGTAAAATATATATTGCTGGTTAAAGCTTCATATAAAATCTCAACATTTCAATAATGAAAGCTTTTACAAAAATCTTAAAACTGGATCGGTCAAATATTTTTCAAAAATTTAACAAAAGCTTTCTTAAGATTTGTATTGCTTGTTCAAGCATTTATATAAAAACTGAACATTTTTATGATGAATGCTATAAAAAAAGTCGTTAAGCTTATGTGTTCATTTTCAAGTTTCAGTAAAAGCTTTCCTTGTTAAAGCTTTCATATAAAATCTGAACATGTTTATAATGAAAGCTTTTGCAAAAATCTAATATGAGCACACAGGTCATATCTTTTTCAAATTTTAGCAAAAGCTTTCTTAAAATTGCTTCTAAAAGCTTTCATAAAAAAACTGAAAATTTTTATAGTAATATTTGTGGTGAAAATCAAAATTTGTAAAAGCTTTCATAAAAGTCGAAAGCTTGCTAAGTCATATTCTTTTAAATTTTAGTGAAAGCTTTTAAAATATTTTATTTTTTGTTTATATTTTTTAGACTTAAATTGAATTTTCAAAATCTTAAAACAGTTATTTCAAATTTTACATATATACGGTGTAAGTAAAAATAGTTTGCAATCAGGCGCCAGAGCTTTCTGAATTCTCCGATTTTAAAAATTGTATCATTATTACAAGATTTGTCGCAATCGCGGTAGAAATCTGTGAAAATATTTATTATATTTTGGAAAGCTTCATAGCATACACACAGGCTTACCGACATAATTAGGCGCAAGTCCAAAACAAAGAAATGCTGAGCGGTCACCTCGATGCGCTGCAGCTCTAATTGCGTTGAGAACTGATACACTACACAGCTGTAGCGCTTCAGCGCCGGCGTTGATCTTACAGTAGTCAATTTGCTGACCAAATCTGTTATGATGGCGCCCTAAAAAGATGCTACATTTTTAACGCATTTTATTAAAAGTTTAGCATTGTACACACCAACTGTTTGCAATTGCCGCATACATAGCACAGATGACAAACTATCACACTGAATGGCAAAGCCGCCGGCATGCCCACTAAATAAGTGTAAGGCGAACCGTAGCCATCCAAACCCAGCAACGACCAATAGACGTGACATGTGAAGTCCAGCATGTAACTCGAAATGATGCCGAAGAGTGACCAGCCGGCAAAGTCGTTGAACAGCTGCACGGCTTTAAAGATCAGCGTATAATTCTCTTTGATTGCCAGCAGAAACTCCAAAGACTCGAACCGCTCATAGTTAATATCCAACAGCTGACTGCCGGGTGAAGTGCGACAAGCAACCACTTGTCGTAGCTTGACACACACACAATCCAAATAGTGACGCAAGATGCGCGCATAAATCAATAGCTGTAGTATGCGTACGCGCAACGTAACGATGGTCCAAGCGGCATGCCAGTAATAACCGATATCGTTGAGCCACACCGAAACGACGGTGAATACGCAAATGCCCACCACCGACAGCAGTATCAAAGAGAAGAGCAGCAAACGTAAGCTGTGCAGCAGCGCGCTCTGACGCGTATTGCATTTCAAGCGCAACTTCAGTGACACTTCGATTTGCTGCAACAGCTGTAGGAATGACTCATGCTGCTCACGCTTCCACAGCGCGGCCATAAAGATGGAGAGATGCGTAAGCACCTGTGATGTGTAGACCAAAGTCGCGACCAACCAGGTAAGCACGAAACCGTGCTCAATCTCACGCGCATACAAACCGTGTAAGTAGAGTACGCAAACAGTTACGGCGAGCGTCGCCAAATAGAGACGCTGCAGCAGATTAGTCAAGCGCATAGTCTTCTCTTCGGTCCAAGCCAATTGCCTGCCGCCCTTCTTTCGTGACAGCCGTTGCCAGTGTGGCGCAGTGTAGTGCTCCTTTATGGGTATCACGTAGATGCCGAACACAGCGCAACCCCGTAGCCAAAACCGCAAACACTCTTCCATTTTGTAAGTGAATGACTGGCTTTGTAGCTTACGGGCGCTTATAAGTGTTTCACAGGCAGGTGAAGTGGTCGTGGACTTGAGTATTCTAAGTAATTTTTCTTAGCCATTTTATGCAATTAGTTGCTTCAAATTGCCGGTAATTAGCGCTGCAATGGACTTAGACAAATGATGGCACTAAATAACTTGAAGTAATAGCTTCTAAAGACAATTTGTTAGAGGATACAGCGGAAATTTTTATAATATTAGCAAGTAGGAAAATTTACGAAGTAACAGTCCATTAGGTCTTACTAATTACTACTTCATCGGCTACTCATAGACAGATGCGCTTAAGTTTTCAATAATTGCTTGACTCTAGATATGTCATATATGACTGGCTCGAAAACCTTCATGGAGTTTAGCTTGACTCATCCTGTGCGCAATAAGTCTGAAAACTCTATCCGGAGTAATGATGGATTTATTGCAACAGTCCGTAGACTAAAAAAAATCTGGTTGCATTTCGGTTACATAGACCCGTGTTGCAGAAACGGGGTCACATTTCCCATTCTTAGCTTTCAGGCAGCATTTGGAAGCTTTGGAGGTATGTCCGGACAATAGAATCCAAGATCTCACTTGTGGATGTACAGGATGTCCATGGTGAGAACATCCGTTCTGTTACATTAACGACAGAAAGCAGTCTTAAAATGACTTTCAAGATTACCGACGAGTAAACTGTCTTTGAACAAAAAAAATTTGATTGCATTTCGGTTCATTGGCTCGAGTTTTATAGAAACGGGTTCGCAGTTTTCACATTCCTTGCTTTCAGGCAGCATTTGGAAGGGATATCTGGACAATATGATTGTTCTAGGTCTCAAATCTGTAAGTACCGGTCTCAGTTCTGTTGCATTAATGGCAGAAAACACTCTACAAAAGACTTTCAAGATTTCCGTCGAATCAGCAATCCTTGACGATAGAAATCTGCTTGCATCCATTTGTTGTGGGAACGGGGTCACAGTTACTACATTCCTTGCTTTCAAACAGCGTTTTGGAGCTCTGAAGGTACCAACTCAATGGGTATACAATAGGGTGATTTTTTTTGTTTAGTACTCGGAAAAATAGGTTCCTAGACACCTCTAAGAAATCCTCTCCACTTACAAGAATACCGCCGAGTTGATAGTCCTTCAACGGAATAAACCCTGCCCCGGAATGGGATGACAGTGCCACATTCCTAGTGTTCAGTCATCATTTGCTAGTTCTTGAGGTATCAAATCAGCCAGAGCTCAAGGCTACTTAAACCCGGGGTAGTTAGTTGCGCTTGCATCACTGGACCGCAGCGCGTACTTACTTCAAGTAGTACCGTTTGGAGCTTTTCCCTCTTTGCCTTAACAATTCACTGAAAAGCTTCCAATTCTCTGTCTGCTGGAAAGCCGCATTTTCCATATATCTTTTTCTATACCAGTATCTGCTTTCTGCATTTTCTGATGGCCTCGCATGAGTCTTTCTTATTTAAATATTCCTCATTTCTTCGTGTTGATTTATACGTCAATCATGTTTTAAGTCTCTTTGCCAGAAGATAATATGGATTTTCAAAAAAAAAGAAAAAACCCAGTTGGTTAAGACTGCCATTCACCATTCTTCATTCATCCATTCCTACTCTTTAAACATAACTTAGCTGTTTGTAAGCAGCTCAAATGTTAATCTGCCAACTTTCGTACCATAACCACTCAAAAACCCTATCAGTGCGCAGCCTTGCTCTCTCCAATACATATACTATGTATTTGTTAACTTTAACGACTCTTTACTGTACCTACAATGCGTTGAACAAACTCCCCACAGTATACAGCTTATCTTTCTGGTGATAGAAATCGCTTGTTTAATTACAATACATATTGAACACACCGCAACTGCAGCGTAAAATTTTCCACCAGAAACTCTGTAAACGCGCTATGGAAAGGCAGCTGCGCGGTTGGTTGCGCTACTGCACATATTTTGGCATCTATGTAGGCGCTTTTGAGGATAGTAACCTCCGCGTCACCGCACACAACGTGAACAGCACAAGCAGCAATTTTGCGATTGACACCAGGAAGCGCGCACAATGGTGCCGACGCGCGGAAACTTGCAGCACACTGATGCGACAACGTCTCTACCTGTATCTGCTAACGCTTGTGCTGGGCGTACTCTACACGCATGGCTTAATAACGCGTGCCACGATGCCAGGTATCTCTTGGGTAGCCGCGACTTTACTCTACAGCCTGCATGTAATGGCAGTGTTGTTTATATTACTTGAAGCTCTGCATAAGCAGGCACAACATGACCGCTTTCTGCAGGTGCTGGAGCAGATTGAAGTAACACTGCGCTTACGGTTGCAGCAGAAAGTGCAGCACGAGGTACTATTCAACGGTCTGCGTCAGCTCATCGCTTATTTGTTTGTGTTTTCGATGCTCGGATTCGCGCTCTTTGCCTTGTCCACCATATGGTTGCCTTATGCAGACTATTTCTGGCATGGCATTTGGTTGGTCATAATTATACGCATACGCCTAATACAACTCATAGTCTATCTGTGCATTTTACGCCACTTCCTGCAATGTTTGTGCGCTCGTCTGCGTTCGATTGTGGCAGCGCGCTTGACATTACGCCGCCAAATTTTGGATGTAGACTGTGAGCGCTTATGCTCGCTCCAGCGTTTATTGGCCGTGAAGGAGATCTACGAGCTGCTGCACAAAGAATTTCAGCTGCTCAACGAGTTCGCCGGCTGGTCGCTGTTTGCCAGCATCAGCTCGTATTTATTGGACGCGATTTGCACACTCTACTGGATGCTACTCAGTATCGACGGTTTCGTACGGCGGCGTCATTACGAAATTGCGGGCCTTTTTATGTTGCTGCCGTTGGTGGTAATACTCTGGTATCTAATGTACTTGTGCGATAACTGTCAGCAGTTGGTGCGTATATACATATATTTTCTCCATTTATTAATATTAATACTCCATACTTCTAGGCGCGCTCTGTGTCCCAATTGTTGTCTAAATTGATGATCATTAACTCGGCAAATCGCAACCTAAGACCACAACGCCTGCTTTTATATCAATTTTCGACACAATTACAAATACAACGTATTGAAGTGTCGGCTCACAGTTTCTTCATACTGGAAATGCGTTTTCTCATGGCGGTAAGCCATAAATAACTGTATGTTTACCTAACTGAGGCTGATCTATTCTATCCCCATTAACAGATATGCACAGTAGTCGCGACGAATCTGGTGATTCTACTGCAGATTTTGAATTCCTAAAATAATATTAAGGAAGCAAAAGCATATTTTTATTAGGGTGGTACAAAATGAAGTCAACATTTTGGAAACATAATTCATATTATAGCAAAACTTACACAAAACCGAAAATCTCTTTTAAATCCGAACAAAATGTTGAAAAAAAATTAGAAAAAAAAATAAATTTTGTTTTTACGGTAGGTGGCAACTCTGTTTTAAAACATGTTTATATTAAGATCATAATAATACTTTCTCTATGGTTTTCTTTAACAATTTATGCATGGAAATTATTTTGTAAATAATATTTTCATAAGTTTTAAATTATACGATGTGTGGTAACCTATTCCAAAATTCAAAATATTTTTATTTTAAATACCTCTCATTGCCAGTATGACGTACGTAAAGATTGTTAAATTATATAAGTTATTTGTAAATTTTTTGTTGGATGGCAACTCTGTTCCAAAATATGTTTATACCTAATTTTGAATTTTCATTCGGTTGGCAACTCTATTCCAAAATATGGTTATATTTAAAACTTCTCAAAATGATTTTCTTTCTTTTAGGCCATACGTACAGTTCGTAAAATTGTTTCTTTCGAATTTTTGTTCGGTGGCAACTCTATTCCAAATTTTTTTTATTTTAATACAATTAAAGTCCACTTTAGTTCTTTTACGCCGTACGTAGAGTTTGTAAAAGTATTATAATTTTTGAATTTTATGTTGGTTGGCAACTCTATTGTAAAATATGTATGTTTAGATTTAATAATTAATTTCAGAAAGATTTTCTTTTTTTACGCTGTACGTAGAGTTTGTAATTTTTTTTCTTTTGAATTTTGTGTTGGCAACTTTATTCCAAAATATATTTAAATTTAATACTTTTCAGGACGATTTTCTTTCTTTTCCGCCGTGCGTACAGTTAGTAATTTTTTTTTTTAATTTCTGAATTTTTTGTTGGGTGGTAACTCTGTTCTAAAATATATTTAGATTTAACAGTTTTCGGACGATTTTCTTTCTTTTACGCTGTACGCAGAGTTTTTAAATTTTTTCTCTTTTTTGAATTTTGTGTTGGTTGGCAACTCTATTCCAAAATACGCTTAAATTTAATAGTTTTCAGGACGTTTTTGTTCTTTTACGCCGTACGTACAGTTGGTGATTTTTTTTCATTTTTCAATTTTTTGGGTGGCAACTCTATTACAAAATTTTAAATATTAAAAACGAACTTAGAATTTTTTTCAGTTTTGAATTTTGTGTTGGATGGCAACTCTATTCTAAAATATGTTTAAATTTAGTCGTTTTCAGGAAGATTTTCGTTCTTTCACTCCGCACGTAGAGTCTATATCATTTTTTTTTTTGAATTTTTCTCTTTTTTTTGAATTTTATATTGGCTGGCAACTCTATCACATTTTTTTTTAAATTAACACTTCTAATTACGATTTTCTTTCTTTTACGCCATAAGTACAGTTAGTAAATTTTTTTTTCGAATTTTTGTTTGGCGGCAACTCTATTTATATAAACTGTAGTCTATATATAAACTAGAGTCTATTCGAAACCTTTCCAAATGGATTTTGTTTTGTCTTTAGGTTTCACACTAATTTTAGAATAATTTTTTAAAGTTTAGATTTATCGTTAGGTGGTGACTCTATTCCAAAATATTTTACTTTTAAATACCTCAAAATCGTTTCAGCATTAGCTGCGTTGCATTGACCTTGACACACTTCACTCGATATCTTTACTATCACGCGCCCTTTAATTGACATTCTTACTATCTCGCGCCAATTAATAATGCAACAGGTCATCAATTCGACTGCCGCACTCATAATAAATGACTGCACTCCTCGCTCATTACTCCTACAACATCGTTCGCTCGAAGCAACCACGATTAGCGACGCAGCGTCAGCGTGATGGAGCAACAACTGCAAGCTTGGTTGCGCATTTGTTCATTCTTCGGCAGCTACGTGAGCGCCACGAACTGCACGGACAACGACAATACTAGGGATGTGCGCGACCAAACCAACTCACGCGCTTATTGGCTGCAACGCGGCTACAATTGCCTGCTGCTTCTTAGCATATGTGTTATATTCGGTTGCAGTCTTTACTGGCACACGGTTCCGCCGGGGCTTGAGCTCAATTCGATAGCAGTAACCATACTCTTCGCAACGCGTTTAATCACTAACGCGTTCATATTAATGGAAGCGGTGTGGAAGCAGCAACAACATGCAGACTTTCTTAAAACGTTGCAGGCGATTGAGGCGTCAATGCAGCTGCGGCTTAAATGGCGCATTGACAGCGCGACGCTGCTGTGGCAAATAAAGCGCTTACTTAAATATCATCTGGCCTTCTCCGTGCTCGGCATAGTGCCATTCATGGTGGCCACCTGGGTAGTACGGGATTATAGCGGCTACTTCTGGCAGGGCCTGTGGTATATATGCAGCATACGCGTACGCACGCTGCAATTGCTCATTTATCTGCGCATATTACGGCATTACTTGCGTGACTATTGTTTGCAGTTGCAACAGCTGGTGGCGTACCGCCGAACACCGCAACAGCGCTTGTTGGACTTTGATTATGGACGGCTTGGCACGTTGCATCAACTGCTAGCGCTCAAAGAGACTTATATGCTGTTCTATGAGACCTTCGAGTTGCTGAAGGATTTTTCTGGTTGGTCACTCTTCGCTATTATCATTACGTCTGTCTTGGATTTGAGCTCGAACTTCTACTGGCTACTACAAAGCTTCGATAATTTTTGGGGCCGTCGTTACTACTACTTGGCTGATCTCTGGTGGTTTCTTCCCGTCGTGGCATTGATTTGCGAATTGTGTTATCTGTGCGATAATTGCAGACAGCTGGTATGTCTTTGGCTTTTACAAGCAAAAATTAAATATATTGCATACTTACAGGGCGGCATTGTGTCGCTTTTACTAAGCCGGCTGATTCGCTTGAATTCAGCAAGCACGAGGCGGCAATATCAATTGGTTTTGCAGCAATTCGCCATGCAGTTGCAGCTGCAGCGCATTGAGATTACGGCACGTGCATTCTTCACACTGGACTTTCGCTTCATGATGTCGGTGAGCCTGCATGTATGCTAAAAATTTCTCACTAATGCTAAAAATGAGTTATATCCCCCAGTTTTGCGCGGCCATGGCTATGCATTTGGTAATACTAATACAATTTTAAAGTAATTGTTAGAAAATAAAACATTATTATTTCTTAAAAAGAAAAAATAATAAAAGTAACATATAAAAGACTTATATCGCGGAAATTTTTTGCAAAATAATACAATATATAGTTACTGAAGTGGGCAAAACAAAATGAACTATCGACCAACTAAAGCTAAGGTCATCTACCAACTTTTAGTGGACCATACACTAGCGATCAGCTGAACGGAAACTTCCAAGCTTTCCTTTCTTCGGGAATCCAACCAACCTTCATACCTTATAGTTTTTCCATCAAATTCGTATTAGTTGCCTACATTAAGGAGACACCTTCGAATTCATTGCATACATTTAGACGCACCAAATCAAAAACTCCCTGGAATCAGTACAGCAAGCTTTATAGCAGAAATGTCTTTTTACTCATTTCCTTTGCAGGTGGTTTTGTTTTGGTAACCAAAATCGAATTCGTTGCCTACATATAGGCGCTTTAATATGAAAACCGCCGTATTTATTTGGAAAGCGTATCGCTGTTGTGTCATTATGAGCTGAGAACAAGAAACTTCGCCAGTTACCTCGATGCTATGCGAAATGGCAGCTCTTGCTTCTCGTCACAAGTTACCCCTGGGCGCATCATTGAACAAAATTTCGCTCAAAAACGCTGGATCTTCTTGAAACTTTTCAGGAGCCCTTAGAGCGAAGCGATGTCGCTTGCGAAGATCGAGTAGTTTCAGTATAAGCTGCACGCTTTCAATTTAAGATCTCGACGTAACAGGCGCCAAGTACTTCCATACGTCAGTTCGTGTTGCTGCCAACGGCGCCGAATCGACTCTACACGGTATTCGTGTATACCCTCAGCTACGGCTGCTATACTTCACTGTGTGTTGTACGTGGTCTACTCGGTCGAATATTATCCAATAATGAATTGCCAGGTCTCAATATGAGTATTGGGGAACCAGTGCTTCTCCTCTGGTTCTGCCCTTCATCTCTGCAATAAATTCAAAATTTTTACATTCTCATTACATTTATTACATTTCGCTATCTCACCCTCGTTATGGCACAATATCATTGTAAAATTAATCACATAATTCTGACATGCCAGCATATCAATGCATCTGCATGCAATCGATAGTGTAACAATTAGCTCGGTCTCCAACTAATTTAAACGTGTCATGGAGCAACAGCTACAAGCTTGGTTTCGCTACGCTTCAATTCTAGGCATTCAAACGGGAAATGCGCACACGCCGCGAAACCAACATGTAACCGGACTCTGCAGAGCGCACACGAAGCGGAGAAGCGCATTTTCGCAGAAAATAAATGTGCTCATCTCTCGCCTACAGCGCTGCTACTACTATGCTTTGCTGCTTTGGGTGTTTGCAGTCTATATAAATGGCTTGTATTGGCGTCGACGCATACCCAACGCCATGCTCACCTGGCTGGTGGCGACCACACTCTTCACCGCACAAGCCATCACAAACGTGCTCATCATCGCTGAGTCTCTGTGGAAGCAGCAAGAACACGAGGCCTTTCTGCTGCTGCTCCAACGCATTGCGTTCGCCTTTAAGCTGCGGCTACGACAACCTATCGAACAGCAACAATTTTTGTTAAGTTTGCGACGCCTTCTGTGCTTTTCGATGGCAGTGTGGTTGGTGGGTCTCTTGCTCTTTCTGTTAACCAGTCTCTGGCTGCAATACATCGGCTACTTCTGGTATGGCTTGTGGTTCATAATCACCATGCGTGTACGCATCATACAACTGCTGATTTACTTGCGCTTGCTGCAGCATTACATGCGTTGTCTCTGCAAGCAACTGAGTCAAGTTGTAGCATACCACAGCGCGCCAGACAGTCGAATGCTGGATTATAATTATGCAAGGCTGTTAACGCTCGAGTATTTGCTGGCTGTCAAGGAGGTGTATGCGCTGCTCTGTGAAGCGTTTCATTTACTAAACGATTTCGCCGGCTGGTCGCTGTATAGCATTATATCATGCTTTATGCTCGACATCACTTGCAATATATATTGGTCGGAATTGATTTTGGACGGCAGTGCTAGCCGCCGTTATTACTATATAGCGAGCATATGGTGGATTATTTCCATGATTGCTATAGTCTGGCATATCTGTCGTTTAAGTGATAACTGCAAACAGTTGGTGAGTGAAAATGTTCACAATAAGCTATTTTTTGAAGCTATAATTTTACTTAAAAAATTTATTATTATTATTTATCCTATCTTTAGGATCGCTTAATAGCCAATTTGTTAAGCAGAATAATTGTTAGCAATACTGCGCGTTCATTACGCACTTATCGCCTGTGCTTGCAACAGTTCACTATGCAACTGCAACTGCAACCGCTTGAGGTGTCCGCGAGGGGATTTTTCATTTTAGATATGCCGTTACTCATGTCGGTAAGCCTATGTGTATGCTAAAGTGACAATGTGAAGTGTAGAGAAGAATTATTTTTAAATTTGTTTCAGATTTCCATTGCGATAACTGCCTATCTGGTGATAATAAGACAGTTTTTGACCATCTAAATATTGTATTTTTTTTTTGGAAAAAAAACAAAATGTGTTGCAATAAAGTGGTGAACCAAAAAATATATTTATTGTTTATATTTTTTTAAATTATTGTAAAATGTATTATTTTATTTATATATTTCGTTTTATAGGAAAAAATTTCTAAGAACAAGACAGAAAAATAACATTTTTTGCATTAATAGCTCTGTTAAATACAATCAATGACAGCCAACAGTGCGTATACGTAACCTTAAGGTATTTACAAACATTTCTATTTAGTACCTTATAAATAAGCATAAATAATATTCTTTATTACTATCAAATCTTCAAAGCAGATATCCACTGAGCGTGCGGTAAAAAAATTTTATAAAGTGATTTTTCTAAAAAAATCCTTATATTATTGTAAAATATATTTTTTTATTAATCTATTTAGTTTTAAAGTAACAAATTTCCAAAAAAAACGAAAAATAACATTTTTTGCATTGATAGCTCCGTTGTATCCAGCACTGACATTCAACAGTGCGTATACGTAACTTTAAAGTATTTACTTATAAACTTCTCACCAATTACACCCAACACTGCGTATGAGTAACTATGTATATAGTATCAAAAGCAACTGATAATGTGAAATGGCTTAATAAACATAGTATTTTATTTTACAACAAGAACAATACTAACTTTGGCTGCCGAAATACCCATTACAAATAGAAAAGTTTCCCTACAAAATTTAGTTTTGATTGTTCGATATCTATGACGGCTATATTATACAGGGATCCGATCTTGAAAATAGCTTCGCAGGTTATAGCGATATTCTTGTCAAAAGTTCTTGGAAATAACTTGACAAATAAAAAATTTTCCCATATAAGGGCATATATTTGATCGGTCAGTTTGTATAGCAGCTACATGCTATAGTAATCCAATCCAGAAAATTTCTTCATAAAACGTAGCGTTGTCTTGGATAATAATTGGTGCTAAATTTCGTGAAGATATTTGACCACAATGAAAAGTTTACGCTATTGCAAGACTACTACGATCAAATTTTTAATTATATTGAGTTTATGGTAGTGTATTTTTGGGTCATGTTAAGTAGGCTTCATGTACCAAATATCCGACGCTTCAAAAGAACGGTTGTAAAATTTCAGAACGATAGCTCAAAAACTGTGGAACAAATTCGTATATATTTATTTATTGTTTTTTTTATTTTTCCTGATTTTACAGAACTTTCTTTTACGAAATATCTTCAAAATTTTCTAATGTCAACATGTACGGGTTTATTCCTTCCAGGCGCCACGATTAATACTCATCTACACACCGTAAATTGTCTTCAAGCACACAGAAACTGTATTAACATCACCATCTGCGAAGTCATAGTTGCTAAAATCTGTGAAAAAGAACAATAATTGTTACAGAAATATTTTTCAGAAGCATACATTAGGGCTCACCGCTGTTACCAAACGCAAGTCTAATATAAAGAAATTACTTCCGGTCACTACAATGCACTGCAACTCTAACTGTGTGCAGAATAACTGCAATAAAATACGATAAGAACGCATGGACTGCGAAGAACTCATAATTAATAGACGACGCAATCTAGCGGCTAACAAGCGATCCTAAAAGTATGCTAAGAAATGAATTAAGTGAAGCGATTGCGATTTCTTATGCTTACAAGTTGCGAACATTTATGACACAGGTAACAAATATGCCAGATGGTAGCGGTCATAGGTACCAACCACCAAAAACCTGCCACATAGTAGGCGGAAGTCTCCATAAAGCCCTCAAAGCTTAGCAGTATCCAATAGAGCGTACAACTATAGTCCAAAATACAAGAGGTTATTATAGCAAAGAGTGACCAGCCAGCGAATTCACAGAGCAGCTCAAATGCCTTGTACAGCAAGTCATAGATATCCTTAATGGCCAAGAGATATGCCAAAGTTTGCAGTTTTTCATAGTTAACATCCAACAGCTGTTGGTTTGGCGCCGTACGGTAGGCAACAAGCTGTTGCAATTTCATGCAAAGACACGCCATATAATTTCGCAAGACACACACGTAAACGCATAACTGTATGATACGTAGACGTATGATAGTGTTATACCAAATGGCATGCCAATAGTAAGCCATATGTTGTAATTCCATAAAATAATAAACCGCAACAACGAAGCAGATGAGCGATAGCCAAAGCAGATATTGTAGGTGCCAACGCGCACAAGATATCCAACAATGCAATTTAATGTCTTCTCGCAGCCGTAGCTTCAGTGAGAATTCAATTTCGTGTAGCAGCCGCAAGAATGCTTCCTGCTGCTGTTGACGCCACAGACCTTCAGCCACAATGATTATACAAGTTAACGCTTGTAAAGCGTATAACAGAGTGCTCACTGCTTCGCTGGCCATGCCCGGTATGGGTTTCAATGAAACCAGCCCTTTCACAAAGACTACACAAATTCCGACCAGCTGTATGTACAGACAAATTTCCTTCAAACGTTGTTTTGTTACGATTGGCTTGCGCTCAAGCCATGCTAGACGCTTGCTGTGCGCGGCAGCTCTGTTGTTTATGTAAGTTGTTTTCAGGTTTGGACTCATGTAAAGCCCAAAGGCAAACGAATAGCGTAGCCAAGCACGCAATTGCTGCTCCATTTCGCGTGGACTTTCTTCAGTGTACGAGTAAGTACTAACTTCGTTTTTTGGTTCAGTTTAGTTCATACATGTGTGGCATGCTGTTGATTGACATGTAAATAGATATAACTGATAATGATTAAATAAAATTACATTCATAATTCAAAGTGCCACGAAAGGACTACGAAAAGCGCGCTTTCTTGCGGCATAACGATGACAGTGCGCGTGTTCTTTAGCTACGGGCAGATAAGTGAATAAACGAGTGAATTCTGAGCCATTAACGGTGTCAGCTACTCAGCAGAGAACCTTCAAAATCAAAGTTATATGTATCATCATATATTATTGTATAACTTTCGACCGAATAGATCACGTCCAACACGCAATAAAGCAAATTTTATGTTGAGATCTAAATTGAAAGTGTAGAAAATACATCTTGAAGAACTGAGGCCGATTGAACTTCGCAAGCGACATTGCTTTGCTCTATGGGCGCTGGAAAAGTTCGAAGAAGATCCGAACAAACCATTTCGAATCAAACTTTGTTCAGCGATGAGGCTCATTTGTGGCTCAATGTGTATGTAAACAAGCTAAATTGCCGCATTTGGGACGAAGAGCAAGCTGAAAATTTTCAAGAGCTGCCATTTCATTCAAAAAAATCTGCGGTATGATGTAGTTTTTGCGCCGGTGGAAACATCGATCATTCTTCAAAAATGATGCCGATGAGAACGCAACCGGCAATGACCACCTTAATCGCACCCAGATAACAGACTACTTGATAGTAGTGGAAAGCTCGAACGAGTCATCGAAAATTGGACTCAACTGATGGATCATGTAAGACGTTGCCATAGCCAACATTTGAAAGAGATAATCTTCAAAAAATAAATGACAAGGAATTTTCTCTAGAATGACATTAAACATTCCCCACTTTATTTTAAGTTTTTGTGCTTTTTTCTTTAAAAAGGTAGGGATCCTCGAAATGCCCGCTTTGACGATATAATTCTACTTCAACTTAACTTCTGAATATATTTGGACTTATAAAACATATTTAAGATTTTTAATAAATATCACTGCAAGCTAATACCCTTCCGTTGCTATTCAGGATTGGAAAATACTCCGAGGAAGTCTATTTTTATCTCGTTAATTTACAAGATCAGCATCTTTATTAGGCTTAGCCCTTTTGGTAGATATTTTGTTTGTTTTTTGAATTTTGGAAAATTTGCAGTTATAGTTTAAATGGTACTCAAGTATTGGATTGGCATAAAGTAATGGTCGTGAGATATAAAATAACGCAATTGTGCTTGATTAAGTCGTTAAGTTGTCGTATTACAATCAAAGGGATGCCATAGTGTTTCGGCAATAAATTAATTAATTTCACGGATTCTTCTGTTCGATGAGGTCACACTGCAGCTTGATCCTTTGGCAAACTCTTTATTAGCATTATTATTCGCACTTCCAAAGGGACTCAAGTCTGTTAACTGCCATTTAGTTTAAGAATTTAAAAATTGTATCAGTATCACCAAGTTCATTGCTACTGCCGTAGAAATCTGAAAAGAACAGCTGGTTTAGTGATCATTTTCAAAGCAAAACTCAAATTAAAAGTTCTAAGTTCTAAAGTTCTTTGTGAATTCTCAAATGATAAGAAAGCAAAGAAGTTACGCCAACATTCCTGAAATATTATGTTTATTCGTATGCCTAAGAGCCGAATGTTCTTTGAGCTCCGTTTACATATTTGAGTATAAATTCGGAAAGCCAATAAAGTAGATGGTTTGCTTTGGTCTGTTTTGCTCAGAAGATCCATTATATAAAAAGACTTATCTTAGCATTGTTTAAATAAAATAGAATAAAATAGAGAAAGATAGAAGAGAGTAATATAATTAGATTCTAATTAAGTTACCTGTCAAAGCCTTTAACATTCTTACAATAAATAACTATTTGTATAGTTAAAAAGAAAATGGCCACTGTTTCGTCAAATCGAAAGCTGTTTGGGTTCAAGTTTATTAAAAAAAAATTGGGGTCCCGATTACTCGGAGAGAGAGTTTGTTTTCAACTCGCACAAATTCATACACATCTCGTCAAATAATTATATCAACTTACTCTCATACTCATCATTGTCTGAGCGAAACAAGTCCCTACAATCTCACCACAATTTCTCAAAATTATCCTCAAACTGAGTGTTGCAGTCTGACTGAAGTATTAAATGCTTCGAACTGAGACTGAATTCCAACAACAAGGTCTTACTACATTTAAGACTTCACTAACATTTTTTGCAAAAAGAAGATTTCTTTGGATAACATGTTAGACCTTACTGTATTACCCTAACTTCTAGCAAAAGCATACATCTAGGCTCACCGTCATTAGGAAGCGCATTTCCAAAACAAAGAAATGCTCCGCCGTCACCTCAATGCGTTGCAGTTGTAATTGCGCGGAGAGTTGATATAACGCGAGACGATATGAGCTGAGTGAGCCAGCGGTGCTCATTATAGTTATCTTGCTTAGTAAATGCGCCACCGTGCGACCCTAAAAGTATACAAATTTTAAATTTAAAAAAATAAGAAATAAAAGAGAGAGCTTCTTTAGTAAAAACTTACTAATTTCGTGCAATTATCGCATAAATAACACAAGTGACAAATGAGCGCGATTAACGGCAACATGGCGGCTGGGCCAGCTATGTAATAATAACGACGCCTCACGAAACCATCCAAGCTCAGTAGCGTCCAATATAGATTGCAGGTGAAGTCAAACATATAGCAGGCGATAATGCTAAACATCGACCAGCCGGCGAAGCTGTTGAGCAGCTCAAATGCCTTATGCAGCAGCATGTAGATCTCTTTGATGGCCAGCAGATACTCCAACGAAGCCAGCTTCTCGTAGTTGATATCCAGCAGTTGCTGCGCCGGCGCCGTGCGGTATGCTTCAATTTGACGCAATTTCGTACAAAGACACTCGAGATAGTGCCTCAAGACGCGCACGTAGATAACCAGCTGTATTATGCGTAGGCGCATAGTTATTATGGACCAAAGCCCATGCCAAAAGTAGCCAATGTAATTCAACCAAAGTGAGGTTATAATGAAGAGCGTTATGGAGGCAAGCGACAATGCGAGCAGATAAATTAAATGTGTGCGTACAATTCTATGCAACAACAGCGGTTGCACATCCTGCCGCAAACGCAACTTCAAGGATACCTCAATCTCATCCAAGAGCAGAAGGAAAGCCTCATGCTCTGGCTGCTTCCACAGCGCCTCCAACACAATGATGAAATTCGTGCATATTTGCGTGGTAAAGATTACCGTACCCGATACCCAAGTGAGCATGAGCCCGGGTATATAGTCCAGCCAAGTTAGGCCGTGTATGTAGAGCACGCCGATAGCGCAAAGCAAAATATACATATGAACACGCTGTAACAGTACCCTCAGGGTGAGCTTCTTCGGTGCGGCAGTCCATGCTTGGTGCTTGCTAGCTTTGCGCGGGACTTGCAACGTTGTTCCGTTATTGGTTTCATCCAGATAAATGCCATGCAGTATGCCGTAACGCAACCATGTACGTAGTTGCTGCTCCATGTTGCTTTTATGGACTAATGAGCGCTTACCAAACTCAACTTTCCAATGGAAAATTATGTCGATGTTCCTACAGGCGTTTGATAAGCGTGAGTGACAGGCGTATTGATAGCCCTTTAAATGTTAGATTGCTGACGGTGTGTGATGTTAAGGGCAAGTATTTAATCTTGATACTTGAAAGACTTCAAATGTTGGACACAAGAATGCATTTGCAGGACATAGCTACATAAATTGTAAGAGAAACAGTTATAAATAAAGAAGTGGAATGTATATGTATGTATGAATTTTCAAGGGCTTTTATAGTAAAATGAGATTTCGAAGAAAATTAAAGTAATATAGCTAAGAGAAAGGTGGCGAAACGAAATGTAATTGGAACACTTAGTTACTATTAACACATTGTTACGACCAAATTAGGCAAAGCTTCATGCAAGAGGCCTAAAAGTATTGGAACAATATAGAATGGAACAACATGTAATAAAAATACAACTTACAAAACAATAATATTAATACCAAAAGGAACGATGGTGGAATTGGAACGAAAATGGAACAACCTGCATAATGGAAATGCGAACTAAATAATAATGTAAAAACAAATGTGTGCCATATGAAGGAACGTTTTGGAATTGGAACACTAAATTGAAACAGTAAATGGAACAAAATGCATAGAACTTGTTAGAAAAAGTTTAAATTTTGATGTAAAGGAACAGCAAATTAAAAAAAGTTATGCAAAAACAAAAGTATTCTATATAAGGAACGATTTGGAATTGGAACAAAAAATGGAACAACATACATAATGGAAATGCTAATTACAAAAATAATTCAAAAACAAACGTGTACCATATGAAGGAATGATTTGGAATTGGAATGCAAAGTTGAAACAGTAAATTGAATGATATGCATAGGAGTTTATTAAAAAAGTATAAAGGGCGCTCTAACATGTCATCGGAACATTTGGAATGGAATAAAGTGTAATGGAACGATATGGAATTACACAGAAATGAAGTCTGAAGTGCGCAAAACAGCCAGAATATGTATATATACATACATATAATATAATATGTTATAAGGAGATAAAAGAACAGTAACAGAAAAGTAGAAATCAGCTGTAAAAGAACAAAGAAAAAATTAAAATAATTTTTAGCAACAAAATGCAGAGGGAAGTATTAAAAAAGCTAAAATAGAGACCCTATACAATTCAGTAATCAGCGCGATAAGCTAAGTCGATTTAGTCATATCCCTCTGCCATACAAATTGATCGATTAAAATTACGTTCCTTGATGGAAACTTGTTTATTTGTGAAGGCTACGCTTCGTTACAATCGAGGTTAACATTTTATCCTTTTTATACATATTTATTTATTTAAATTTTTCAATAATTTGTTAGATTTAAAGTTAAATATTTAAAAATTGTATTACTATCACCAAATAAGTCGCTATAGACGTGCAAATCTACAAAGAAATACAATTAATACTTCCACACACATTTTATTTAAGTATACCTTTAGGCTTACCGACATTATCAGGCGTATATTCAGTGTAAAGAAGTTCCTTGCGGTCACCTCTATGCACTGCAGCTGCAATTGTGTAGAGAATTGTTGCAGCAACATGCGATAAGCGCACATGGATTGCGAGGAACCCGCAACGATTATACGGCACAACATGCTAGCTATCAAGCGATCCTGAAAGTATGCAGAGAAAGAAGTTGCGGCATAATTACTGGTAATTTCTTTGCTTACGTACCAACTGCTTGCAGTTATAGCACAAATAACAGAGATGCCAGATGATGATGGTCATGGGCAGCAGCCACCAAAAGCACGCGACATAGTAGTTGCGACGTTCGAGATAGCCCTCCCAGCTGAGCAGCGCCCAGTAAAGCGTACAACCATAGTCCAGCATATAACAGAAAATGATGCTAAACAGTGACCAGCCGGCAAACGCATTGAGCAGCTCGAATGCCTTGTACAGCAAGTCATAGATATCCTTAATGGCCAATAGATAAGCCAATGTTTGCAGTTTGTCGTAATTAACATCCAACAGCTGCTGGCTTGGCGCCGTACGGTAGGCAACAAGCTGTTGCAACTTCAAGCAAAGACAACGCATGTAATGACGCAGCACGCACACATAAATCAGCAGTTGTATTAAGCGTAAGCGCATAGCGATAGCAAACCAAATGGAATACCAAAAGTACCCGACATATTGCAATTTAATAAAATTATACACGAATATAAGCACACAAATGGCGGAAAGCCAAAGCTGAAATCTTAACAGCTGACGCACACGTGGCAGAAACACATCCAATTTTATATCCAGTCTGAGCCGCAGCCGCAGCGAAAACTCGATTTCGTGCAGTAGCCGTAGGAATGTCTCGTGCTGCTGCTGACGCCAGATACCTTCGGCCGCCATGAGTATATTGGAGAGCGCTTGTGAGCTGAAAAACAACGTCGCCACTGTCCAGCTGAGCATGGTGCCAGGTATGGGTTTGCGCGAAGCCAGACCATTCATGTAGAGCACGCAGAGCCAGGGCAGCAGCACATACAAGTACAACTTTTTTAAACGCTGCAGTGAACATGTAAAACGCTGGTTGGTGGGCGAGAGGCTGTTTGCCTGCGCTGATTTCTTACTGGCGTTTGGCGTTGGGCTTATGTAGAAGCCGAAGACGAGCGAGTAGCGTAGCCAAGCGCGGAATTGCTGCTCCATTCTGCGTGAATTCGTGGTAAAATACTAAAAGGCTAGTAAGAGCTAAGTAAGGTTACAAGGGCAGTGCACGCAGCGTTGCATAGATATCAGCTTATTGATTAAGATTGACAGCTGCAGGGCTGACAAGCAGAATGTAAGTTAATATTAAATTAATCAATTATTTTTACAGGAATACTTAATAGAGCGAAAAATATAGGTAACTACATTTGTACATACTCGTATGTTGTAACGACTGTAAGTTTCTAGGTTGTGACCGAAATTTCAATTTATTTTATTTTTTTTAACCTGTAGATTTATTTTTTAAATTAAATTCTTTTTGATATTCTTAAATGTTTCTATTAAAGATGTGTTGTCTTTAAATTTCACAACTAAGTAGCTTAAAGTCACTCTTCGGACCTTACAAACAGCTTTTGAAAAATCGTTTTAATAAATTCTAATATTCAGATTTAATATGTTAGCCTAAAGCAAGCTTTTGTCCACAGTTCCAGCTTCCAGTCATGGCCGAGTTTACAACAGCGCGCTAGTCATCCTTCCTCTTTGTTGTTTGGCAAGTCCTTCATCACTTGGTTTTTCCAACGGAGTGGACAGTACCGACGTGTACTGTGTCGCATATTTTCAGTGCTGGTTCATTTGCCTCCATTCGGACGACGTGACCTGGCCAGCGTAGCCGCTGTCTCTTAATTCACTGAACTATGTCAATGCCGTCGTGTAACTCGTACAGCTCATCGTTTCATCGACTGCGATATTCGCCGTTATCGGAAAAGACCATAAATCTTCCGCAGAACATTTCTCTCGAAAACTCCTAACGTCGACTCATCAGATTTTGTCTCTGCCTCTGCTCCATATAGCATGACGGGAATAATGAGTGACTTATCGAGTTTGGTCTTTGTTCGTCGAGAAAGTACTTTACTTCTCAATTACCTACTCAGTCCGAAGTAGCACCTGCGGCCAAGAGTTAATCTGCTTTGGATTTCGAGGCTGACATGGAACCATGTGTAAAAGTTCACGCATGTGAGGAAAGTTCTGTGAGCACCATTCACTTGGGAGTGGCCAGAAACGAATCTTTTACATATGGCTCAAGCTGCTCATGACTTCCGGCCTGAGACCAAGTTTCCTCTTGGTAGTCAAAAAGCATCAATTTGAAGGGAAGCTAAAAAGAGAAGGCGAACCATTCCTCCCCAGTGTTGTGAGGTGCGTTTGAGACCCCACACGCAGAAAACCATCCCAATGAAAGAAGTCACCTGCTAGACATAAATATCAAGGCATTTCACTACGGTATTGCTAAAATCCATGTACACCATCCGGAACCTCGCATATTTGGTTGCTAATATAATCTATTTCATTGTATCCGTGTTTGATTGATACTTCAGCATGTACCGAAGAGTCGATTTTTGAAGTGAGCTGAAAATATAACTGTACCAGCTATGCTACCAGTACTTGTATTGTATTTTCTATTGATCTCGAATCGGTTACTGTTTTGTGCAGCTTCATAGATGTCCGAAACTCCGCCTAACCGTATTTGGTCCCATAAGTATTCAGTCTCATTCTCCCGTATCATCACTAACGCAAGATTAAACTTCCTTTACTATGTTCTAGTACATTCTGGTAGACGCCTGTTGTCAAATCACCACGTTTGGAAGCTAGAGTGTTGGAAAAATTAAATCGCAATGAAATTCAAAAACCCTTAGAACAAGTGTACTGTGACATTTCTGCGTCGAAGCCTACCTGCCTAAGCATTTTTCTTCAACTTCGGACTTTCATCCCACTGAATGCTGAAAGCTTTTATATTTAAGCCTTCAAACCAATAGTGAGACGATTATTGGTACAGCTCTACTTGCATTGTGGCATAAAAAACTCGACTGTTTACTAGCCTAGAGTGGAAGGCCTAGTCTGAATTTTATGGCGTATTTTTGTTGAAACTTTTTCAAATACTCATGAGTTTTTTGGATGAAGTTTGGAGTTTATGTATATTCGATATCAAAAAAAACGCGACGAATATGAATACAAACCTTAGACCAAAGAACTTGCAAGATCGTAAGAATGCTGGGATTGCTGACTTTGCCTCTAAAAGAATCTTGAATGCTCATCGCAAATTCATTGCCATAAACATATTCGAGAGAGTGTCGAAATAAAACGCTCTTCGGACGCATCCCTATGAAGTCGTGAACAGAAATCATTCCCAGTGTTAATCTTTCTAGTACTCGCTGCATAATTTTATTTCAGAGTCGCTCTCAGATAAATATTTATAGCCTCATTGTCAATTCATTGTATTTTTATTTACTTAAACGCTCTTTTTCTCTACATTGCTTAACAGTTTCAAGATAAGCTCAACAACTCCAGCTCCAAGCAGAGAAATTGCACCAGTATTACCAAATTTGTTGAAGCCACAGAGAAGATCTACAAAGAGAATTGTAAAAATTTCAGTATGATATTTAATTAAGTTTGGTTTTAATTTTAGTTGAGGGGAAGAGATACTACTATGACCAGAAAGAACAACAGCGAAATTCGTCTGGAAACCAACCAACTCATGGCTAAAAAACTTGGAGGTCCTTAGAACACAACTTAGGAATCAAAATGTGAGATTTGATTTGTCAAAAACTGTTATTTAAGACACACCAAGCACTCTCCTTCAAAACATCACAAATCGCATTAGCTGTTTCACCTTATGACCACAGATTTATGTCACTTACGGTCATCAATAGACGCAGTTCCAAGACGAAGAAGTGTTGTGCCGTTACTTCGATTTGTTGTAGTTGTATTTGTGCGGAAAGTTGCTGCAAGACCAGCCGATATGGCGTCAACGGCTGCTTGGTACGCAATATTTTCAATTTGTTTAGTAGGAAAGCGATGCGACGCGCCTAAAAGTACACAATAGTTTTCGTTTACATTTTAATAAGCACCCGCTGTTACGCATTATTACCAAATCCTGGCATCTTTCACATAAAAAACACAAATAGCAAACAATTGCGACCAACGGCAACAACGCCACCGGTCCCGCCACGTAATAGTAGCGCCTATTCTGATAACCATCCAAACTTAGCAGCGTCCAATATACATTGCAGCTCACATCAAACATATAACAATTGACAATGCCAAAGAGTGACCAGCCGGCAAAGTAGTTAAGCATATGAAACGCGCCATAAATGAGCGTGTAAGTCTCCTTGACGGCCAACAGCGAATCCAACGATGCCAATCTAACGTGGTTGATATCGAGCAGCAACTCCTCTGGCGCCAAGTGGTAGGCCACAATTTCACGCAATTTCACGTATAGACACTCCAGATAGTGTTGCAAGATGCGCACATACAACAACAATTGTATAATACGTACACGCATTGTTAGTATGGACCAGAATCCATGCCAGAAGAAGCCAATGTAGTTCAACCAATGCGTGCTGATAATGAAGAGCAGCAGACCAACGAGTGAGCACAACGCAAAACAGCCGATCAGGCAGCGCAAGTCATGCAACAGCGCACGCTTTTGCACATTCACACGCAAACGCAGCTTGAGCGCGTCTTCAATGGCCGCGAGTGTCTGCAAAAAGGCGGCGTGTTGCGCACGTCGGCGTACGGTTTCCATAAGTATCAACAGATTGGTGAGCACTTGCAGGCTGAAGAGTATGACGCTGGCCACCCAAGTGAGCATCAACGTTGGCATACCGCCACAGCGGTGTAGGCCGTGCACGTAGATCACGCAAAGCATCAACGCTATGAGGCAGAGGTGACAATGCGATGGCGTCAGCAGGCGCCGCTTGTCGCTGTGGTCGCTGCGCCGACAGCCGTGAGATTCTGTTGGCAGAGTTAGTGTGCCTCTCGCCACAGCAAACGCTGGTTTAGGTTGTCGCTGGTAAATACCGAAGAACATGCACACGCGAAGCCAGTGCCGCAGTTCGTGTTCCATTTTACGCTCGAGTTTTGCAAATGTTTTGCGGATTTGCTCTACAATCGAAGGCAAGTCGAGTATGAAATTCCGCGTGTGCGCAAATATTTGTTAATAGATGGTATCTGTTTGCATAAAAAATTAATTGTATGTATTAGAAATTGGGGAGGGTATGGCTTTATTAGGGTGGTCCTTAAATATATAGGATTATTTTGTATACCCTGTACCGGATTTGTCACGAAGTTTGTAAGACTTAAGGAGAAGCTATGAAATGTATATAGTATGCTTATAAATGATTCGCATGAGCCGGGTCTTTTGAGATTTCTGTCTGAAATTTGGCGCACGACTTTTTTTCTTCACGAAGCTGCTCATTTATAGAGTACGTCGATATCGGGTCACTCTAGCATATAGCTGTCACACAAACTGAACGATCGGGACTAAGTGCTTGCATGGAAAGCTTTTTCATTTGACGAGATTTTTTTCGGGTGAGGGAGTGGAAAATGCCTTCCGCATCATCGGTGCTATGGTCACAGCAGCGGTACGTGCCACTTGCAGATCACTAAAAACCCACCTCTAAGGAACCGTCGCCCACCCTGGAAGCGCATTTGCATTACTTCAGTGTGGCGTTCCATTTTTCTCATTGAGAGATTTACATCTGGGCAAGATTGCTCCGAATTTCTGGATAATACCCCAGTTTGCTTCAGTCTACAGCATGACACTGATTAAATTGTTCGCTTTTATTGGGTCGGCCGCGTCTTCTACGGCGGTGCGTTCTCGTTGCCAGCGCATACATTCAAAGAATATGTGTTCAGCGTCGTCTTCTATCGCGTCGTTGTATAGACATAGCGGCTTTTCGACTTTTCCCATTCCGTGGACGTACTTTTTGAAGTATGCGTGACCGGATAACTGCTGGGTTGTGTAAAAATATACTTCTCAGAATTTACGACATGTCCATGACTCTAGATCTTTTATATGCCTGGCCGTCCATTTGCCGCGACTTTCAGTCTCCCATCTTTGTAGCCATGTCGTTATTGTTTCTTTCTTTATTTTTTCAATTGCGCTCTTGTTATTATCGGATGTCTTCTTTTGCTTCCACAGTTTTTTCCTTTCGTATGCTAAAAGGTCGATTGGGACGTTTCCGCTTATAACTAGTATTGCATAGCTGTACACCGTTCGGTAGACTGATGCAACTCTGAGGGCTGCGGTCCGGTGCACTCTGGCCACTACCTTACGCCGTTTTTTCTTTTTAAAAACGTCTGCACATATCTCCGCTCCGTATAATAAGGCGCTGATTGTTGTCGACATTAGGAGCTTTCTCTTTTCTTGGCTGAAACCTCCTATATTGGCCATTAGTCGGCTCAGTTGAGAGGTGATCTTCGCTGCCTTTCTTGCGGTGTGCTGGATTTATACCCAGAAGGTTAGCCTCGGGTCCAGTCGTACGCCTAGGTAGTTTACTGCTTTTTATGTCCTAAGAATATCCGTAGTTGTGTGCATGCTTATCCCGAGGGGCCTGGAATGAATCCCTGTGCTGCTCCTGATGTGACCGCTATCTGACGTGGTCCCTCTTTCGTACAGCAATTTCTTGTTGCTAAAGTAGCTCCGCACCACAGCCCTGAGAGTCGAGAATCGTAAGCATTTGACGAGATATATTCAAGCAATTTGACACGGATTATAATCTTGGAAGGAACGGTTCAGATCAGATCACTAAAGCATATAGCTGGCATACAAACTGAATGATAAAATTGAACGATTTGTAAACATTGTTTATCGATATTGACACTCTCAAAAAATGGAAAACTAACTCGGACAAGGATATATTAAAATTGTAGTAAATGTAAAGAAGGTGTGGTTATAAGACTTCTAGATTTTTTAGATTTAGCAAGGGATTTCAAAATAATAAGGTTGAAATAGTTGCTGGGATATGAAATTTTACCTAAAAGTGGGCGGTGCTCCTTGCGCAATTTTTACATCTACACTGTTATATAATTAATACTATGAAAATGCAATTTTTCATTATCGCATAAATCTATTTATATGTCAATCAAATAACACGCTAGAGGAATATTAGTCTCCAAATTAGCTCGAAAAGTTCAGTTAGTACAGCAAGGAAAGTCTACGCGAAATGGAGCAACAATTGCGCGCTTGGTTACGTTATTCGCTCGTCTTCGGACTCTACATAAGTCCAACACCGGGTAGGCAATACACAAACGACAGATCAACCGCGCGCAGCAAGCGTCTGGCTTGGCTTGAGCGCAAGCAAATCTTAACAAAACAACGTTTGAAAGAGATTTACCTACACCTGCTATTAGTTGGACTTTGCGTAGCTTATGTGAGAGCACTAGCTGCGCGTAAGCCCATACCAGGCTTGGCCAGCGAGGCAGCGTGCACTCTTATCTACAGCATACAAGCGTTATCTAGTATAGTCATTGTAGGCGAAGGACTATGGCGTCAACGGCAGCAGGAAGCATTCTTGCGACTGCTACACGAAATTGAATTTTCACTGAAGCTGCGGCTGCGAGAGGATATTAAATTGGCTTGTTGGCCGTCGCGTGCACGTTGGCACCTGAAATATTTGCTTTGGCTATCGCTCATCTGCTTCGGCCTTGCGTTGTATAATTTTATGGATTTACAACATTTGGGTTTTTTTTGGCACTCCATTTGGTATAACATTATCATACGTCTACGTATCATACAGTTATGTATTTACGTATTTGCGTTGCGAAATTATATGGAGTGTCTTTGCATGAAATTGCAACAGCTTGTTGCCTACCGTACGGCGCCAAGCCAACAGCTGTTGGATATTAACTATGAAAAACTGCAAACTTTGGCATATCTCTTGGCCATTAAGGATATATACGATTTACTCTATAAGGCATTTGAACTGCTCAATGAATTCGCTGGCTGGTCACTTTTCATCATAATTACCTGTTATATCATGGACTATGGTTGTGCGCTATATTTTGCGCTGCTAGGCTTTGAGGGCTTTCTGGACAGTTCCGACTATTATGTGCCAGCTTTTTGGTGGTTGGTACCTATGACCGGAACCATTTGGCATATTTGTTATCTGTGCTATAATTGCACGCAACTGGTAAGCACAAAGCAATTGTTATAATCTGAACTCATTTCTAAGCATACTTTTAGGATCGGTTGTTAGCCGCTAGATTGCGTCGGCTAATAATTATGAATTCTTCGCAGTCCATGCGGTCTTATCGCACTTTATTGCAGCGATTCTCCACACAGTTAGAGCTGCAGTGCATTATTGTGACCGGCAGGAATTTCTTTATATTAGACTTGCGTTTGGTAACAGCGGTGAGCCCTAATGTATGCTTTTGAAAAATATTGCTGTAACAATTATTGTTCTTTTCTACAGATTTTAGCAACTGTGACCTCATATCTGGTGGTGTTAATACAATTTCTGTATATTTAAAGAAAATCTATACATTTATAAAGCTAAGAAAACCCAGCGGTAAAGAAAGCTTTTCGAATTATTTTAAGTATTTTAGTCATTTGGATTGATAAAAAAAATTATGATGATTACATTTAAAACAAAATAGATTGTAGAACATATAGTCGTCATTCTATTTCTCATCCTCAAAACACATATTTACCTTTTTTTTATGTAGCGAGAAGCTCTCTAAATTTAGGGATTCAATAAAGATGGAGTTAGGTCTCAACACCGTAAGCTTTACAAAAAGTAAACCTCTCACAAACGTTCTTCTAGATAAAAAAAAAACTTGCAGGGCTTCAAGCCAGTCGAAAAAAGCTGAAAACATCAATAATCTTTTCTGAAAGGAACTGTTTCAAGGTTTGGTGCCTGATGACTCCAAGTATTTTGTGTCGAGTTTGAGATAGTTTCCATATTCCCAGCGGTATTAACTCCGTTTCGAATTGATCTAAGGAGACTCTTAGCTTCGTCAATTATTTTATTTTTCCTGTTCCTACAACCAAATTATGGACAATGGTGTTGAGCTGCCAGTGAGCTCAAACCCCCCAACAATTATTTACTACGCTGGCATGTATCTGTGTCGTTGACATTGGCAGCAATGCTATGGTTGCTTTTTGCCTCCTGCTGTAGTTATTAAAACTCCACAGGCCTTCTCTATACCTAGTTCTTCCACTTGCAAGATGCTAGCTGAGTTTCGTAGACGGGTTAGAAAGAGAGATGTCAAGAATACAGAAGTGTACGCCATTCAACCCACTACTCCGCAGGGAACCGTAGGTATCGATTGAGCTAGTATCCTCCTCCTCTACTAAACCTCTGCTCCAGGTTTATGAGAGAGAGAGGTTTATGAGAGTAACCTCATACGAAAGTTGCTATTGAAAGCTAACCTTGAGAGAATTTAGTCTAATTTATAGTACTTAAATTTTGCTGATCATGCGGTTTGTTTATGCGTTTTTCAAAGTTAATTTTTTCAATTCAGTTTGGTACCGATTTCAACCCCTAAGTATTTTGGCGTGGTGGACAGAGAAATTGTTGTACCAATGAATGAGAGAAGATTCAAGTGGGAAATTTTTGTTTTATTCAGAAAAAACAGTTCTCATCTACTACGGTAGGACTCCCAACATAGACTCACTGTTTGTGGAAGAAAGCATGCTGATACCATCAACTATAAGAGCGGGGTAAAACCGTTTGCACAGTTCTCTATTTTCAATTGCTTGCGAAGAGCCCTGTCCACACCAGTAGTTCATCCACTCTTTGAACTACCTCGATTACTTACTGGGTATACACAATTACTGCAACTTTATAGCAATAACTTGCCAAATATTAAACGATTTGAATTCATATTAACTAAAAGTGAAAGTCCATTAATCAAAATACCGCCTCATCCGAGGTTGTTGTTTCCATTTCATTGGGGGCGTTTTTACGTGGCGGTTCCCAAACCCAGCGCACAGCCCTGAGGAGGGGTGGTACGCCTTCTCCCTTTAGTACGCCTTCAAACGGATGTTTTTTGGTTACCCAAAGGATGTTTGGTCTAAGACCGAAAGTTGTGAGCTGATTGAGCTATATGTAAAATAATGGTTTCTGGCCACTCCCAAGTGAATGGCGCTCAGAGAACATTCCGCACTTGTCTGAACTTCTAAACATGACTCCCCTAACAAGAAAAACTCTATAATTTTAAACCGAACCTTTAGTTTTCCGGGTATTGATGAGTTCATTTCGTCAGGAAACTCTCTGAAATTCGCATTTATCTTCAGTTTACATCCGCAGTGTTAAGATTTAAAAACACTTTAGTCTTTTAAAAGCTTTCTGTTTTCCACCAGCCACATTTTTCATTTTGATAACACCAGAATCACTTTCTTCCGATTTCTAAGTAATAGTTGCGTTTAATAGAGTTGATGCTTGCGTGAGCTCAAAATGTTTTATTCAACGAAAAATATCTTCCAAAGGATTCCCTAAGTCACTTTTTGGAGTCGACTCGATATTCAAAACACTGTCGGAATCAATCTCTTTACTTCTTAAGACTCTCAGCTCTCTTGTCCTAATAAAGGTCCGTTGCGAGACGACGGGTTTCTGATTTGCTTACGCCGTTCTTGGTTTTGATAGTTCAGCTGTTGGGCTTGATAGTTGAGGACTCCAGCTCCCAAGAATATTGATCAAACTTGCCCGTTCCTAAAAACTTTTTTAACTAGGTCGCTTCTGGTTCCCAGTTCTGTAGAAGCTCTGGATCATTGCAAATATCACCCAATCTACAACCGATAGTTCTATGGATATAACAGGTGCCAGAATGTGAGCGACCACTTAGTCATCAAAGATTCTAATAGTGCGCCTTTTAGTCTGATTGTGTCGGCGACAGGAAAGCGGAGTGCTACTTTCATGATTTAATTTGTTCTTGCTTTTCTAGTAATACGGTAAAACCTATTAGCACAATCTAAGCATTTTATCACAATTTCGGCAGAGTAATTATGTTAGGCAGTCACTAAAAATGATAAAAATATATATATATTTGTACACACATTTCCTTCCAATCTAACCACGAATGGCAGTTTATCGTCAGCTCCAGAAGTGAAAGTTGCTGTTAAGGCTATTAAGTAAACAATATTCTAAGAAAGCACACACAATGGACATCTTGAAGTCACTGGGTACTCTGCATAGGTGCCTGCAACTCAGCGCACTCTCACAATGGATGGTGGAACGTAAAACTGGCAAAGTGTATCTCTCGCGACTGCTCGAATGTTATGCCATTTGTACGCTCCTCATTGCGTTCGCCATTCTAATTTTGGACATTTTTAGTGACGGTGATTACTTTCGCATGTCGGAAAATGATGTCGGCCATAGATTAGACTATATACAATTGCTGGGCATACGTGTGGCGCATTTTGTTTCAGTTTTGGAAGCATATCTGCGGCGGCACGGTCAAAACACTTTCGTAAAGCAAGTACGCGAAATGGATCGTATATTCGAATGTTCATTAAATGTGGACGTGAATAATGGGTGAGTGAAACATATGTGGATACAAAAGAGGTTTCTTTTTTCGTTTCCTCTTGTTTTTGAGTAATGGTGACTTGACGACCCGGAACAGGCAAAAGAGATTTAGCGCGCTCTCTGTATAGGATAGGGTCAGCCGTACTTTTTTAGCTGTGGTTTCGACGATAACCAGACTTTACATTATACTTACATAAAATAAACTCAGGGTTAAGGCATTTCACCCCTCGGGGCATTTTGGATCGAAGAGCTTTCACACACTAATGCCAGTTTTCATCTCTTTATCTACCTCCTTTCTCCTTCTGTTATTTCTTCTTGTTATCGCTTAAATTAAATATTCTTAGGAAATTAGAAGATTATAATAGGCTAGTAATATTTCCGAAACATAATATTGCCTCAAAACGCTTTCGAAATCTCCTTTGAATCGTGGGAAATTTTGACATAATACCAATTTTCTATCAAAGGATTCCGCGCGAACGCAGTCGGTTTTCGTCCAGCGAAATCACCTTCATTATATTTGTTTTTCCTTGGGAGTCACTTTTGTGTCACAGAGGTCATAACTAGCTCGCCCATCTCTCGTACATTGGCATATTCTATATGTGTAGTCTCCATTTATTAATAATGTAATGTAGTCTTTCTTTCTTTCACATATCTTTATCAATATTTCTATCCCACTCCTCCTTCTTCGCGGTTATAACCGACTTTACAACAGCGCACCAATCGTTCGTCTTATTCGCGGTTTGACGCCAATTGAAGATTCCAAGTGTAGCTAGGTCCTTCTTCTGCTCTTTCCGACGGAGTGGACCTTCTCTTCCTATACTACTCCCGGCGGGTACTGCGTCGCCTATTTTCATGCATTTGGACGACATGACTATCCCACTTCTGCACTATTTAAGTCCTCACTTTCACTTTCTTTCTTTCAGTCCTCTTCGCCAGAAAATTTTGCGTCGCGGTGTCGTTATGATCCTTATATTTGTCAGCGTCGAAGCTTTGAAATTGTTGGTATATTTTCTCGCCTCTGGTCGGAACTTCTCTATATATTGGTTATTCTATATGCTGCCATTTTTAATTTGCGGAGTGCGTTATTTTCAAATATTTACCTCTATTATGATTGTGCGTCATCGCTTAGATAAACTAGTAACGGCCATTAAAGAACTAAATCTGTTGAATAGCAAGCCGAAGCAGTATACGGCTGACAGTTCAAATACAAATATAAAATACATATCACAAGCATCGACAGTCTACGAAATAACCGAGTATCTGAAACATCAGTACGATATGGAGAATACAGATATGAAGCGTTTGCTCATCATACGTGATCTCTACAATCGTTTGTGGGAGCTGACGGCCACACTCAACAAAGACTTTGGCATTTCAATATTGACCAATGTGGGCAATGACTTTATATCCATCACCACGAATTGTTATTGGATGTTTCTGCAGTTCAATACGTTCTCAGCATCACTAGAAAAATTCATGCAAATCTCTAGCAACCTCATCTGGTCCATAACGCATCTCTTCAACGTACTAATGTTAGCAATGCTCTGTGAGCGTACGGTTCAGCGCGTGAGTACAGTGCAAAAGTGGTTTAATATATCTCATTTAGACATATTAGTATCGAAATTTCAGACTACGGCAATTGCTATGGGCCTGCATCGCATTGAAACCAATATTTGGAACGACAACCATAACACCGTGGTGAGTAAAAAATTTTAGAATAACCTTTTTGGATATAACTTTTTCGAAAAGTGAGACTAGTCCATAAAAAACAATGTTATAGATATAACTTATACTGTCTCTCCTAATAATAGATTCAATAGCAGAATACACTCTAGAAGCGCTAAGTATTTAAATTAAATCTGGAAATTTAACTTAGGTAAAAGTTATCTTACTCGTCATGTGTCATAGACCGAAAAGTCGTCTACATTTGATAATCATAATCCCTAGTTATCTCCTTCTTTCCCTGTCCTTTCTCTCCCAATCCATTTTTTTTCCTTTCCCTCTCTTTTATACAAGTATAGCAAGATCAGATGAAAGTTTCATTATTTGGTCAAAAATAGTCACCTGTCCGACTTCACCGACTTCTTGACAATACTGCTAATATTCTGAAGTAGTTATTCTTATTTTCTTTCCAATTTTATATTCCCATAAGTCCCTTCACTCCTCCTTTAGAATCAGCTGAGTATTCCACCCTCGAAAGCTTTAAGGACTGGCATTTGAGAACACTGTAGGATGCTATGAGACAGCCATTGATCAGCATCAACGATTAACTAAGTTAATGCTCTCCTAAAGCTCGCATATTTACGATATTTATATCTGTCTGAAATCTATCGCAAAATCTCTCTCTTTATCGGAACTGTAATCATGGGAGTGGAAAGATATTTACTAGAGATCACACTTTATAGTTTCTATTGAGCACTTAGTTTTTACACTTTATGCGATAAATTAATAGTTTCTGTTTGTCTTGCAGATCGAGCAATTCTCTTTACAACTCTTACATCAAAAGTTGGCCTTCTCAGCCGCTGGATTCTTTGATATCAATTGTTCATTACTATATACAGTGAGAACACACACATGTAATTATGTAATGGACAACTTGAATATTGCTGTTTAATTTTTTTTTACAGATCGCTGGCGCTACAACAACATATCTGATAATACTAATACAGTTTCACATGAGCGATGATAAGTAACAACAAACTGTAACGGGTGGCTAAAACATGCTCTCATTTAGAAGCACTAATCAAACGCACTTTGAGTGTGAAAACAGAAATAAAAGATATTTCAATAAAATATTACTTCTTTTTAATATTTATTTTAGATTAGGATAGGTTAGATTCTAACAGAGACCTCACCTTATACGCCGATTGGTTATGATTCCAAAAACTTATACAAAATTGTTAATAGAAACCCCCATAAAACAACAAAGTGTCATGAACCTGTCAAAAATTTGTTGAGACGGCTAATGTTAGTTTCGAAAATGTCTCCTGTTTCACCGATGGTATGACTGCTGACATGTTTCAACCCCAGTCTTACAAAAGGTTGACAAAGATGAAGAAAGTGTATGGATATTTCGACCACACCTTCTTCCAAACAACTTTGACAATTTTACGTTCGATAAGAAGTTGGCCACATGTGAGTCCAAAGCTAGAACGCAGAAATCCAACTAGCTTCCACTCTAATGTGAGCGGAGTAAGAGTGCCTCTCTTCCTATGTCATCAGCTTTGCAGTTTTCTTTACTAAAACCACGCTAACTTCAGAAAGAGAAGAAAGAGGAAGTAGCACACCATCCAACTTCGCACATACACCTCGCCTATTCTTACCAATTTGTAATAAACACCGTATTTTGATTCTCTTTATGCACATATTTAGGATAATTTCATGTATAACCCGATGGTTTTTATTATCTTTTCTAGCCTCTTTCTCAATACGCAGTTTCTGGTGTCATGTAAGTCTGCCTGAGCTAAGCCACATTCAAGATAGGTTTCTACTTTCCTTTTATCTAAGTAAATGATTCACAATCATATACCACAACCACGCAATTTCTTAACCACCGCATGCAATGGATCCAAATATTTGTTAGTCTCAAGCTTAACAGTAGTTAATGATATGGCAAATTCAGTCCTTCCAGTCCACAGGACTGAACGAGCTCATCATAGGAAGCACAACAGCTAACAAAACAGAAACTTCAAGGGTTGTCTCGGCCGTCATTTACCGCATTTAATGACATCTAGCTTCCCCTCTATTACTCTGCCGAATCCGAAAACGTCTGAGATCTAATCTCTGCGCAGCCATTGTGATAATTTATCACTTAAATAGGCTGACTTTTATATTAGGCAAAGTGTTTGATGGCTTTAAGGTGCGACCTTGTTAACCCAAAAAGAAAATTGCGTTGAAACTTTATTATTATTCCAATTATTTGACACTTAATATGGCGATAATGACCTTCAATGTACCAGACGATTAAAATAAAGATTTCATGACTTGTGTTCGCACTTCTTATTGTTTATACGAAGTCATAGCATAGTCAGAGCTTTCCAACTCAATCAACATAAGGAACCTGGCCGCAAGGGCTAGTTGTTGACACACGGTCTAAGCAGAATGTACTATCGTAATATTTTCGCAAGCTTTGCTCGTTACGTCTATTTGGTGATGATATATTTACAACTTTTAGAACCTGTGCCACGTCTCACATGGCTCACGTCCATTTGTCGGGTAGTTTGGATCGCTTGGCTAATAAAACCCGGCTACGATGTTATGTATGAACTGTTCACGGAAACCATTGAAAAACTCGGTTACATAGTCGGCAGTTTCTTGTTTGTCTTCAAAATGTTAACGAACATAGCGGCCTACGTCGAATCCATGTGTAAGACAAAACACTGCCAGCATCTGCAACGTCTGGAAATTGAGGTGGATGCATTACTACGAGACCATATCGACAATACGGAGACATTAGAGCGAAAAATCTGGCTCAAAGTATTTTATAGTATGCTTTTGCAATTCGTTTACGATATCCTGCAGATCGTGCTTGCCTACACATGCTACATGTCGCCGGTATTTTACTACGTAGTGCCAATGTTGGCAATCGAACGAGCGCGTTATGCACAAATCTCGCTTACGATTGAGCGTCAAAATGCACGCGCACGCAGTTTGATCGCTTTGATGCGTTTACTGGTTAAAGCTAATC
Source organism: Bactrocera dorsalis (assembly GCF_023373825.1). Lineage (NCBI taxonomy): Eukaryota > Metazoa > Arthropoda > Insecta > Diptera > Tephritidae > Bactrocera > Bactrocera dorsalis. The sequence continues at coordinate 10,109,298 of NC_064306.1, read as the reverse complement.
GTCCGAAACATAAATACACTAGTGATGTGTGGCAACCCTATGCGGCGTGGGAATATGAAAGACTGAACTTTTTACGTCTGCTGCAAGGACGGCTCTGTGAGTTGTATCAATGTGTGGGCGATTGTTATGGTTGGTCCATCACTGTTTTGCTATTTACTACATTCTTCACTGTGGTAGCCAACATTTTTTGGTGCATTGAAATCTTAAGTCGTGGTTTTCGTTTCGGACAGTTCATGTATGATGCGCTAACCATGTTGAGGTTAAGTACTTTAGCCGTAACATTGTTGATCACTGCTGAGAAAACGAGGCAACACGTGAGTGCTTAAAACTTTAAGTATAACATAAACTAAACTCTCGCTTATAGAATAGGCAAATAAGCGGCCTCATCTTTAAGTTAGCGAAACCGCTCGGCAACAAAGCTTACAACGATCTCGTCTCCGATTTCTCACTACAATGTCTACATCAGCCATTTATGATAAATGTGAAGGGATTTTTCAGATTGAATTTACCGTTACTAGGTGATGTAAGTATTGACATTTTTAAATAACCCTAGAACCCATAATTTGAATGTAAGTACTGAAAAATGGAACGACAACTTATCAAAATTTTGAAAAAAAATTTACTATTTTTAGCCAACAGCAACTAGAAGAGAGCGCTGTGGTTCCAGGTGTCTAGAAAAACTGAAAATAAGTCAATTTTTAAGCTTTTCTCTTAACAAATCGTGGTCTTTTCGAAAAATTAACACATCCAGAGCGGAATAAATGACGACAGGAAGTAAATTATTTCTCACAAAGCGTTTCTTCTGAGGAGACAATGCTCCCGTATGCTTCCAGTTAAGGAACATAATGTACTCCTTTCCTAGCTGTTCCTGCTAGAGTGCTTTCGCAGAAATCATTCCTGAAGTCACCTGATTGGAGCGGAATCGACATAAAACAATACGCCGACCAGACTTCAGACGCAACTTATTTCCGACATGCACTGACCGCCATTCACAGTGAAGCCATTGACACTTTCACCGACTCCCTCTCAGTGAATGACGTACTTGGAGTCAACAGTTACTCATTACAGACTTAGAGCTCGATTTGGAGCGAGAAACGAATGTTAGTCTTACGCAGCTTTGTTCTGAAGACTCTGACATATCAAACTTATGTCCAGCATGCAATGAGTCCCCGCATGACACTAGCCAGCTCTTTGCATGCCCTGCTAACCCTACACATCTGACATCCTTCTCCCTTTAGTTCGACCCAGGGACAACAACAGGAGACAATCGTTACGATACATTTTTATATGACTCTCTGAGTATGTGTTGAAATCGTTTTTTAGTCCACCACTGATTGCTCGAACAGCTTTTACTCAATACTTTTCCTTATCAGAGTGAGATCTCGAACGTTTGCCACATAGCCTAGTCCACTTCTGATTGCACTTTTCGTTCTTTTATTAAGTACTTTCTCTCATCAAGGCATGCATCAAACATTTATAAGATTGTTTCTCTCCAAAACTACAGAATCAAGCAGAACCGTAAAATAAACAACCAGCGATACTGCAGTTATTCATCGCGTTTTGTGGGCTTGCCTACACAACTAAAGCTCTCAGACCATTTACAGGAACCCCACACTTCCTTTAAGCCTTCCTTTCAACTCAATGAATACTATAAGTACGAAATGGTACAACAGGTAAATTTAGAGATAATCGAAAAAGATATTGGAAGTACTGAGATCGAACCGGGAATCTTTCTCAGCTAACATTCGAACTCTAAGCGCTTTGACATCCTTCAGTTTTGGACATTTTTAGATATTTTAGCATTACTGCATTTGGGCAAATGCTTTCAGTTTTGATGCATTTGAGTCACAAATCTTCATCCTTAGCGGTAACTAACAAGCCCAAGGCAAGTAAAGAATAATATTTGGGATATCGAACTGTATTTCACAGATAGATAGATAGATAATAAAATTGAGGCTTTGCACTGCGACCTACGGTCTGTTGTGCCGTCCCCTATATCACATTTGTTCACAACGATCCGGCATCCTGAAAAATTCTAGGAGCCTGCTGGGCGCGACTGAGGTGATGTGATCCCTGTCCACGTAGATAGAGCACAGGGCCTTGAGCCTGCTTCTGCAAATTGCTGAGCAATCTAGAATCAGGTGTTCTTGAGTTTCCGACTCCATGTCGCAGAACCAGCAGTTTACTCAAGTGTTGGACAAGTGCTTCCGGAGCCTGCAGTATTCTGTATAGAGCGCGACAAGGAGGCGAAATTGGTCTTGAGGAAGGTTGATCATTTCCTTAAACCTTGCAAAGTTGTACCCTCCCAGAAATAGCTTGGCATGGAGCATTCCTCATTCTCTTCTCCATGCGATATGAGATGCAGCTTCTTTAAAATGTGGGACTCCACTGCAATGCTTGGTTCTGGCCCATCATACTGAGATACTTTCTTCTAACAATAAAAGCCACTTAGTACACTATAATGATCCAATACCTTCTTTTATTTTCAGCTTTTCGCTCTATCCATTACATATCTGATAATATTAATGCAGTTCTTGATGAATGAAAAAATAAATAACAAAATGACGTTCAAGTCTAAACTAATAATCAATGCAACAGAGATCAGGACAGCCTCTACAATAAGTCCAAATTTCTAACGTCTGGGCGAGGTATATGTAAATTGCAGCAAAAACACCAAATAATTGGCGAAGACATGGATAGTCTGCAAATGTAAGCAAATTAAATATTTAATTAGAAATAGATTATGTATAAACATATTTGTATCAATTACCGTTGCTAAATTTTTCAAATCAATTATATGAAACCCTTTCGTTGTCACCATAAACTTTTGATGCAGCGTTTGTATCAGGAATACGAGTAGGAGATCATTGTAGCGTTTATCGTCGCACGGTTTATAAAGTTGAGTGGTAATAGCAGCGATCTTTTCACCCTAGAAAAATTAGAAATTTTATTTGTTTATAAAAGCTGGAGCTAGGTACGATATCATAGACAGGCAATGGATATCAATGGGATCAAAGTATAGAGCCTTAAGATCTGAGATGATGCACGAGAGTTATTCAAAAACTTGGATTTTTAATCAAAATTTATGTCTGTATAAATCGGATTCAAGTCTCCAGAACTCATTACTACTTTTTTAGCTATTTCCTGGTAACCGCTGCCGAAGCTTCTAAACATAGAAGAGAACTCCACAACTTGTAGTCTACTGGCCGTAACAGATCCAAGTAGTTCGAAGATTTTTCTATCCCATAGTGTCTCTTTCTCCAGTCTTCCTTTCACACTCTTTCTCTCTGTCACTATTTCCCTGCCCATCACTCTCTTTCCCTTCCACCTCTGTCCCGCCAGCTACTTCTACAACCACATTTTTTAGATACTCACATTCTGTTTGACTCTGTCCGCCTGCCGAAACCATTGGTAGTGTAGACAGCCCAAGGAGAAAATTGTAACGAAATTAAAGATCACTGCGCCCATGCCCATATTCACTAATTTATACGTCAGACACCAATATGTGTAACAAACGAATTCAAACAAAGTTGCCTGCGCGATCAGAGTCATGGACCAACCGACATGCTCGTTGATGATCTGCAGCAATTCATAGATGCGTCCGTGGATCAAGCGCAACATATTCAGCTGTGCGAACTCCCAGTGATTGTTGCGACGCCAAGCGGCACACTCTAAGTTTGGATCAGAGCCATTGTAAGCTTTCAGCCGTTTCAAGGCCTCACATAGTAGACACAAACGTTCATTGAAGTCGCACAAAATGAGGATTATATGGAAATAACGTAGACGTAAACCCGTAACAATCGTTAGCGTAAACCAATAGCTGAAATTTAAGCGTTTCAGCGTAAACAATTTAATAGCCTCACAAACGATTAGTATTATAAGTAGTGGCAGTATGCGTGATTTGAGATAACTAAAACGTCTTCGTTGGACCAGGTTCACTTTAAATTTCCTCTTTATCAAATCATCAATTGTACGAAGTTTTTGGGCTATGCGTCCATATTTTCGCCATTTCAGCGTATTCTCCACTATGCAAAACATATAAATTATTGCGGAGCCGACGGAGAGAAAGAGGCGCACCCAACGTACAAGCGAGTTATCACCGCCAATGATGAGCAACATAACGGGCAAATAACTGTAGTATAACAGAAATATTAACCAAGCAATGCGATACAAAACATTTAGCAACAGTGGCGCTTGGCCCGCCGGTATTATGACGAATATAACAAAAACCGACTGTAAAAAATACTTAATACATCTCTCCAGCGGATCCATATTTATTGATGGTACTCAATGAACTAATTTAATGAAGTATCAAAGTAGTTTGGTTTTATTTATGTTGCAAGGCAGCCAAATTAATAGCCGTGGTAGGCTAATTTAAACGCTATGACTAGACAAATTTTTTAAAACACCTCAACCCCCAAAAACGAATGAAGTTAAGAGCTAACAGGCACACATTTGAAACGGCACTTCACACTCTGGCACAACGTGAAGGCAATGGTGTGGTCCAATTGTCCTTAGATAGTGTTATAATGCCACTCCAATAAGTTATGAGTTTTAGGTACATATGTAAGTCGAAACAGTGATGTACATATATACGGGTATTCCTCTGAAAATTTGGGTTCCAAAGTCTGTTTAAAAAGATCGAAATGGACTCTTTTCCCAACTCTTGGTTTACTTTGGATTAACTTCGTGAACGTAATTTTAGCTATTGTAATTATCTGCCTGTAGTGCCCGCTAGTAGAAAGCAAATTAAGCGGAATGCTTCCACTCCGTTGGACAGATCGAGCGACATGGCTTTGCTTGATATTTCCGATTACTGCCAAACTGCGAGAAAAAAACGGAAAACCCCGTTTTTGTTGTTGCGGCCATGCCTACCCCAAAGGATTACTAATAGTATACTAATACCAAGATTTAACTTTTTTAAGTTTTCGTTTTTAATTGTTCCCAAATATATATATTTTCCAACAAATTCTTTTCCTGAGTAATCGGAGTAAACGGAGCCGGTATATCATTTCGTAATTATCCGACACCTTGTTCTGGATACTAGTAAAATAATTTCAAGCTGTAGATAAATGCATGTCGCAGGGCTCTATTTACCCATGGTACTCCAACTGGGATTTGTTTAGATGGGAACGAGAATCACAGAGAGGGTCGCATTCATACTACAACAAATATTGACTGTCCGTTGAAGCTCAGGTCTTCGAATAACAAGCGTCAAATCCTTTCCTTGGCTGATGACAAGCCGTTTGCAATCCGTAGCCCAATGTAAACCCAATTCCTCGCTTATTTGCCACAAACATGGGCCAGTTGTCCTTAAAAGAGACGCAATATATTGAGCTGCTCAAATTCCTCCGTCGTATAAGCCAGGGGCGGATCCAGAAATAATTTTTTGGGGGGCGGGGGGTGCCAAGTTTTAAGAATCTTCTTCTGGAGTGACTTCAATGTCATGATGCGTATGCCGCAAAGCCAAGTCGATCAATCTATCTTGAAGCAAGTTCGTCCTCAGCCACGTTTTAATGCGGCGAAGTGTCGAAAAAGACCATTCAGAGCCCGAATTCGTTAAAGGAAGTATGCAGAATATGCGAATAAAGCTATGAATTATCGGGTATAGGTCTACATCGCAGTTCTTCAACGTTCCCAATGCAGTAGTCGGTAACTTGCTGCCTTTTGACTTTTGGTTCTGGCCCCAATAGCACATCCAGTGATCAAGTTCACCTTTGAGCTAAAAGGCCTTTGAATTTAACTATCAACTGGTCAATAAGATTTTCCATTTCTTTGGTTTTCAAAGCACATACTTTTTCAGGAAACAGCAAACTCAGTTGAAATCCATCCAATACTTCTCTAGAAAAGCGCATCTTCAAATCTTCACCGATTGTATCCAACAGAGGAATGTACACTCAGACTTTTTAGTATTTTTCGCAAATTTTAACACAGAAATTTTCGCGTTTTCTTTGTCGGCCGCAGGTTCTTAGTTTTTCTTCGTCAACTTTCAATTCTGGCGGTATTTTTTTCTGGTCTGAATAAATGGGTCGGAAATATTCCTCATCATAATTTTTTCTGAAGAATTACGCTGAGTAAATGAGTTAGAGATAGAATATCAAATTAGCAAAAAATCCCAAATATAGATTAAAATATGCATGCGGTTGCTTTTCCCGCTCATTTAAGGACAACTGGCCCATTCCATTTATATTGCGGGTGATCAAAGTCTCCAAGAGACTTATAACATCTTGCAAATCACATACCGAATAACGTTAAAAGCATGAGCTCGGTATCTTCTATAAACCTTTGACAACTGCACTCATTATAGCACAAATTGTTCTCAATAACTTAAAATTGATTTTTGAATAGAAGGTTTTAGCTTTATTAATAAAACCTTTTAACCACATACTCGTATACTTAGACCTGATGAAATGTACGTACAAATTAATATTTCTATGAAATCGTTTCAGTTGCTCACGCTTGCCGTGGAATTCTCATTATTCACTATGCTGCTCAGTATTTCATTCCGATCCGCTTTATTTTTCTCGGCGAACATAAACTGTATGAGTATAACCAGATAAGTGACGATGGACGCAACCATCTATAAGTTGAAGAAACATAACGAAAGAAAGTGAGTACATAAAAAAAATAAAAATATAATACTATTTATTTATTTATTTATTAATAATAAATAAATATTTGAAGTCTTGCTTAAAAGGCTTAATATATTCTAAGAGAGGAACTATTAAAGAGATTCTTGAAGAGTGTCCTTAAAGAATTGTAAGCCATATGTAGATTCTGAAACCTGCAGGTAATAAAGTTCGTTTCTCGAATTAAACATAATTAGTTGGTATTAAGGAATAATATAATAGGAAGACGGGTTTAGAAAACTGAGAGCGCAGCATTCTAAGAAAAGTCATTTGCTTTAAAAAAATTTATTAAATTTCAAACGTGTTTTCGGATCTGTCTAGAGGAAAGAATATGTAAGCGTGAGGATTTTATCGAAAAAAAAAATATCTAGAGAAGCTTAAATATAACGGGTGATCCACGTAGAAATACTTTTTTCAAAACACTTTTTTTCAACGCTTTATCAATGAAATACCACTTACACTGCCCAAAAGAGTTAGATTCAAATTGAAGAATTCTTTTGCGGTAATTATATACTGTTGATGCAAAGTTTGCAAAGAAAAATCAGTAACCAAATCATTATAGCACTTATTGCCCAGTGGTTTGACGAGTTTGAACATAATACAACCAATTTGGCGACTCTGAAAATGAAAGACAACAAAAAAATTAAATTATATAGAGTAACTGTTATATATAATATTAACGTCGTTGTTCTTTTACAACTAAAATAGATAGAACCCACGAACTCTCCTACCATCGCCGCACTCACCTGTTCCTGACTGTTTTGACTTTGCCAACACAAGATCCAGAGCAATGTCACCACAACCACCAGAAACCCCAGATTTCTAATGAGCGTGACATGCTCGCTCAATCGCGCAATTAACGAAAATATTACCCAATAGGAGTTTATAGTAAAGTATATGAAATACATTATCATAAACGCCAACAAGGACCAACCATGACTCTCATTGATTATCTTAAACATATTATAAATATCGCCATAAAACTTTTTATACACGCGCAACTTCTGCTCATCCGCTTCTTCGCTGGGCTGCAATGTGGGTGACATAACACGTATAATACACCCCTTGGACACTGGCAAGCCGCGTAAATAGTGGCCAAAGACACGACGTATATTTCGTTCACCCATTTCATTAAGTTTGCGACACAATATAATAGCATATTCATTCAGCACCGTTGTGGATAATATAAGTTCTAAAATGCGAAATTGCACCGCCAAAGCATTCGGTAATGTATGCCAAACAAGTAAGGTATTCTTCAATGTCAACTGATATACATACAACGAGTATATTTTAAACGAAACATTAACCATTACAATAAGCACACTGAGTATTGATGAAAGGCAACTCTCACTACTGAAATTGCTATAGGCGTGCAAACGACCAAATTCTTTATTGAAACGCTTTTCAAACTCCTTGTAAATCTTTGTTGTTTCCGCCCGTTTGGAGTCCATAAAGAACGATTCGAGTAGAATCGAAATATGTGTAACCATTTGGGCTATGAAGAGTAAGTTGAACATGAGTCCACCCATGTCGGAGTGTAGGTGTAGCTCATAGTGTAGTGAGTAAAGTAGGACACATGTAATGTGAATGATCCAATAGCCGGCGTAAAGCTTATAAATGAGTTGAGATTTAGTGAAGCTACGACATGCGAAGACCACACAGCCAAAATTCACAAAAGCTCTTATAAACTCGAAAAGATAAATCTTGAAAGATTTCTTCGTAGCGCGCTTGCCGACGGCCATTTGGATGTGCTACTAACTATTTCTAGCTTCAAAAGATAACTGTGGCAAATGTGATCCATATAATCCAGTGACAACCAAAGTAAATACTACAACTCATTTAATTAGTCAATCAATCAAGTGGAAATATTAAAGCATTGACAGTTACAAAGAAATTAAACAACTTTGGGAGGTCTATTTTTGACAAACCATGACCTTTCTCGGTAAATTTATTTTTAGAGATAAACATTACACACCTATTGTTTTAATTCAGCGCCTCCAATATGTATTCAGCAAGGTTTAAGTTATGATTTGCTTAACACAAAGTCGGCTCATACAATTTTGAGACTAATTCGGTACTTTTGCAACCAATTCAGCACTCAATATGTATTCAGCACGGCTTAAATTATGCGTTTTGATACACCAGAGTGAAGTTGAAATAAGCTTTATATAATTCAGCGCTAATGCAAACAATTCAGCTCGAAAAATATGTATAAAAAAGTGTTATCAGAACGCTTCTCTGTAAATTTATTTTCTCAAATAGACCATGCAAACCTTTTTTAATTCAACATATATTCAGCAAGGTTTAAGTTATGATTTGCGTAACACAAAGTCGGTCAAAACAATTAATAGACTAATTCGATATTTCAGCAGTCAATTCAGCACTCAATATGTATTCAGCATGGCTTAAATTATGCTTTGTGATGCACTAAAGTCGGTGAGATAAGCTATTAATAATTAAGCGCTGCTACAAACAATTCAGCTCGAAAAATATGTATAAAAAAGTGTTATTAGAACGTTTCTCTGTAAATTTAATTTCTTAAATAGACATTACAGACCTTTTTTTAATTCAGCGCCTTCAACATGTGTTCAACAAGGTTTAAGTTATGATTTGCGAAAAACTAAGTCAGCTAAAACAATTAGTAGACTAATTCGACATTTCAGCAGCCAATTCAGCACTCAATAGGTATTCAGCACGGCTTAAATTATGCGTTGTAATGCCCTAAAATCGGTGAGATAAGTTATAAAGTAATTCAGCGCTACTGCAAACTATTCAGCTCGTAAAAATTTATCAAAAAAATTTAATTATAATTTTAATGATTTATTACAGTAGATTACATACTACTCGTACTAACATTTTCGTTGCTAAAGATCAGGTCAACTTGACTCTATAATTGGGGTTCCCGATCTTAGGAACATTTTTGCCAACGAAAAAGCAGACGAGTTGGCGAGAAGGGAGCTCAATATACGGCACTCACGAAGTGCCGCCGCAAATTTAAGCCGATTCAAAGACTAGTCATACGAGTAAATTTTGTGCCGGAGGTGCAATCCATATAGCGACTGCGAGAGCGATTTTTCTCCTCTCATTCGGAACTTTTTGAGCAAAGTAAAGTGTGTGACCTTTTATACTCTCCACCAACTGTGTGCGGTCATTCTTCCATGAAGTATTTATTGTGAAAATAAGTAAAGGGTCTGAAATGTTTTAAGCCATTTCCGAAAAGCTTATGGATTTTCTGAGAAACTTTATCACTGCTGAAGCTCAATCGGAAATTTAACATTTTAAGCATTGCCTTATCAGGAATTGGAGTTTACAACTTAGTCGGTTAGCTGGCTCTATATAAGAATGCAGGCATCGTGCCTGGCCATTGCTTAAGTGACACTCGCGCCGCGATGTAATGTTATTTAAAAGTCGTGCGGTGACTTCTGAGCAGCTGACTGTTAGCTGGTTCTATATAAGAAATGCAGACGCCGTGCCTGGCCATTGCTTAAGTGACACTCGCGCCGCGATGTAATGTTATTTAAAAGTCGTGCGGTGACTTCTGAGCAGCTGACTGTTAGCTGGTTCTATATAAGAAATGCAGGCAGCGTGCCTGGCCAGTGCTTAGGTGACTATCGCGCCGCGATGTGATGTTATTTAAAAGTCGTGCGGTGACTTCTGAGCAGCTGACTGCTAGCTGACTCTATATAAGAAATGCAGGCAGCGTGCCTGACCAGTGCTTAAGTGACACTCGCGCCGCGATGTGATGTTATTTAAAAGTCGTGCGGTGACTTCTGAGCAGCTGACTGTTAGCTGGTTCTATATAAGAAATGCAGGCACCGTGCCTGGCCAGTGCTTAAGTGACACTCGCGCCGATGTGATGTTATTTAAAAGTCGTGCGGTGACTTCTGAGCAGCTGACTGTTAGCTGACTCTATATAAGAAGAGCAGGCACCGTGCCCGGCCAGTGCTTAGTGACACTCGCGCCGCAATGTGATGTTATTTAAAAGTCGTGCGGTGACTTCTGAGCAGCTGACTGTTAGCTGACTCTATATAAGAAATGCAGGCACCGTGCCTGCCAGTGCTTAAGTGACTCTCGCGCGCGATGTGATGTTATTTAAAAGTCGTGCGGTGACTTCTGAGCAGCTGACTGCTAGCTGACTCTATATAAGAAATGCAGGCAGCGTGCCTGACCAGTGCTTAAGTGACACTCGCGCCGCGATGTGATGTTATTTAAAAGTCGTGCGGTGACTTCTGAGCAGCTGACTGTTAGCTGGTTCTATATAAGAAATGCAGGCACCGTGCCTGGCCAGTGCTTAGGTGACTATCGCGCCGCGATGTGATGTTATTTAAAAGTCGTGCGGTGACTTCTGAGCAGCTGACTGCTAGCTGACTCTATATAAGAAATGCAGACGCCGTGCCTGACCAGTGCTTAAGTGACACTCGCGCCGCGATGTGATGTTATTTAAAAGTCGTGCGGTGACTTCTGAGCAGCTGACTGTTAGCTGGTTCTATATAAGAAATGCAGGCAGCGTGCCTGGCCAGTGCTTAGGTGACTATCGCGCCGCGATGTGATGTTATTTAAAAGTCGTGCGGTGACTTCTGAGCAGCTGACTGCTAGCTGACTCTATATAAGAAATGCAGACGCCGTGCCTGACCAGTGCTTAAGTGACACTCGCGCCGCGATGTGATGTTATTTAAAAGTCGTGCGGTGACTTCTGAGCAGCTGACTGTTAGCTGGGTCTAGATAAGAAATGCAGGCAGCGTGCCTGGCCAGTGCTTAGGTGACTATCGCGCCGCGATGTGATGTTATTTAAAAGTCGTGCGGTGACTTCTGAGCAGCTGACTGCTAGCTGACTCTATATAAGAAATGCAGACGCCGTGCCTGACCAGTGCTTAAGTGACACTCGCGCCGCGATGTGATATTTAAAAGTCGTGCGGTGACTTCTGAGCAGCTGACTGTTAGCTGACTCTATATAAGAAATGCAGGCACCGTGCCTGGCCAGTGCTTAGGTGACTCTCGCGCCGCGATGTGATGTTATTTAAAAGTCGTGCGGTGACTTCTGAGACTGTTAGCTGGTTCTATATAAGAAATGCAGGCACCGTGCCTGGCCAGTGCTTAGGTGACTATCGCGCCGCGATGTGATGTTATTTAAAAGTCGTGCGGTGACTTCTGAGCAGCTGACTGCTAGCTGGTTCTATATAAGAAATGCAGGCACCGTGCCTGGCCAGTGCTTAGGTGACTCTCGCGCGCGATGTGATGTTATTTAAAAGTCGTGCGGTGACTTCTGAGCAGCTGACTGTTAGCTGACTCTATATAAGAAATGCAGGCATCGTGCCTGGCCAGTGCTTAGGTGACTATCGCGCCGCGATGTGATGTTATTTAAAAGTCGTGCGGTGACTTCTGAGCAGCTGACTGTTAGCTGGTTCTATATAAGAAATGCAGGCACCGTGCCTGGCCAGTGCTTAGGTGACTATCGCGCCGCGATGTGATGTTATTTAAAAGTCGTGCGGTGACTTCTGAGCAGCTGACTGTTAGCTGGTTCTATATAAGAAATGCAGGCACCGTGCCTGGCCAGTGCTTAAGTGACACTCGCGCGCGATGTGATGTTATTTCACAGTCGTGCGGTGACTTCTGAGCAGCTGACTGTTAGCTGGTTCTATATAAGAAATGCAGGCACCGTGCCTGGCCAGTGCTTAGGTGACTATCGCGCCGCGATGTGATGTTATTTAAAAGTCGTGCGGTGACTTCTGAGCAGCTGACTGCTAGCTGACTCTATATAAGAAATGCAGGCAGCGTGCCTGGCCAGTGCTTAGGTGACTATCGCGCCGCGATGTGATGTTATTTAAAAGTCGTGCGGTGACTTCTGAGCAGCTGACTGCTAGCTGACTCTATATAAGAAATGCAGACGCCGTGCCTGACCAGTGCTTAAGTGACACTCGCGCCGCGATGTGATGTTATTTAAAAGTCGTGCGGTGACTTCTGAGCAGCTGACTGTTAGCTGGTTCTATATAAGAAATGCAGACGCCGTGCCTGACCAGTGCTTAAGTGACACTCGCGCCGCGATGTGATGTTATTTAAAAGTCGTGCGGTGACTTCTGAGCAGCTGACTGTTAGCTGGTTCTATATAAGAAATGCAGGCACCGTGCCTGGCCAGTGCTTAAGTAACACTCGTGCCGCGATGTGATGTGATTTAAAAGTCATGCGGTGACTTCTGAGCAGCTGACTGCTAGCTGACTCTATATAAGAAATGCAGACGCCGTGCCTGACCAGTGCTTAAGTGACACTCGCGCCGCGATGTGATGTTATTTAAAAGTCGTGCGGTGACTTCTGAGCAGCTGACTGTTAGCTGGTTCTATATAAGAAATGCAGGCACCGTGCCTGGCCAGTGCTTAGGTGACTATCGCGCCGCGATGTGATGTTATTTAAAAGTCGTGCGGTGACTTCTGAGCAGCTGACTGTTAGCTGGTTCTATATTCGGTTCCACCTTACCGGGACAGATGAAATATACATATATCCGACCAAAAAGAGTCAACACCTATAAATTTCTGAAGAAAGATTTCTGACGTTACACAATCGGCGTAACAGTCGCGTACCTTGCTGATAGAAATATCTACTATACCAAGAAGTACAGAAGAAGATTTCCGATGAGACAAATGAGTGGGCGGACGAGAACGGTACTTCCTTTTGAAATGGTCTTTGGAGCAAGCTAGTATACCAAGAAGCTAAGAAAAAGAGAGAATAAGGAGCTGGAAGCCTCTGGTATACCAAGAAGCTAAGAAAAATACTCCGATGCTGTTCCCGTGACAATTGGGTCTATGTAACCGGAACGGACCTGGATTTTTATTCAGCCAAGGACTGCCAGGTCGGCAGAATTCTGGCATCACAACAACAACAGTCCCGATCGGGTTTGCCAACCAAAGTGGACCTATATTGTTAAAGTAGCTTTCGGAGACAATTTAATATAATGCCAGAATGAGCATGTGATGTGGGCTTAAAGCTATGCCTTCTCCTGACAAAATGCTTAACGATCGTACTGCAGATCGATCGATAAAATTTTTAGGCTGAGTTCCTGATTCTAAGGCTTTCGATGCTTCCGCCCTTTAAATAAAAAAACAGTAAAATTAATATTTTCTTGGTTATAACATAATTATTTATTTTTATTATAATTTAATATGATATTTTGCATATTTTTACACTTGTAAACAAATTTGTATATTTTATGCTTAATGTATGTATATTCTGACAATCATTTCCAGTTTTATTTTTTGTGTGTAAACTATTAGAATTTTCAAAATATGTGCGTAAATTTAAAAATTTTAATAATATTAGAAAATTTCGGTAAGAAATGTTAATGTGAAAGGACACTTATGTACCACTTAAGGTTCACTAAAATAGTACGAAAAGCTGTGGGATATGAGAGTTAAAGAGCTTTTGAAAATAGTTGATTTGAGCGTGGCTTAAGCTGCTTAAATAACTCTCATAAAGCACTTGAAAATATATATAAAAATACTATATATTACTGATCCAATTCAAGTTGCCTTTGCTGGCTTTATTTGGCACCACTTTGCGCTGAAAGCTTCTAGGGGCAATATTGTGACTTTGAAAGATGTCGAATTCGCCATAACAATGTTTATAAAACAGACATTACGGCTATATTAAGTGAAGTGTACCTGCCCTTGATACAACTTTCATATATTTTTTATATTTTAATTACCTTTTGGTCTTTCTCGTTGTTAAGTAAGTAAAGCCAGCTTGTATTGTAACAGTATTTCAAGTTGAAATAAGCTTCGGATGCAGCGAAGTAGTGCAAAGATCGCTTATTTAAGAGATTGATAGAATCTTTAAGCTTCTTTTACAGTTAAACTGCGAAATGTCAAGCATGTCAAACTTTTCACTCCACCAAAATTTGCATAGCATACAATTCTCAACAGGTTTATGAGAAATTTATTATAAGTAAATGATAGGTGGGAGGATAAAATGATAGCTGGTAAGAATAGGATATTATTGGAAAACAAGTAGCAAATTTTTGAAAGGCATATAATTAATTAATATATTATTCAACTAATAATAAAATATAAAATAAAAAAAAAATATTTATAAACTTAAAATTGATATTTGAAAATAAATAATTCTCATTAACAAAATCACAAATAACAATAAAAAGTTGTTATATATACTTTTATAAGCATTGCCCAATTTAAAACTTACAAGTTTATATACTTTGTTGAATATTTTAAAACTCTGCTCTGTAATTTAACACTTATACATATGTGCATTTGTAAAAATATGTGCAAATGCGCATATAAACATTAATACATACAAGTGTGCATATATTGTTATTAATAATAATTTTATAATATATTAAGTTTTTGGAATTTTAGATATTTTTATAATTCCTTTTGGAATACATAACATTTTCAACTAATCCCAATACTTTTATATACTACTGTTTTTGTTTAAATAAAACAAAAATGCAACACGCATTAAGATTGTTGACATATGTAAATAAAAAATCGATAAAACTGTCTTTGTAAAATATTAAAATTTATTAAAAGCTCCTAGAAAAGCTTTTATGGAAATATTCAAACTTTGCTTTCAAATTTGTCTGAAATTTCTCTGAATTGCACAAAATCATCTTGGTTTTTATTTTTAAAAAAATTTATTGCTGACACAATGAAAGCTTGCTGAAAGCTCTGTGAAATGCAATAAGTAGATTCTTATAGAATTTTACAATAATTAGTCAAACAATTGTATTAACTGTATAATTTAAAATAAAGTATAAAATTTCCGATAGCTTTTTTAAACCACCACGAAAGCTTGTTCAAAAGCTCTGTGAAAAGCTGTGTGTTTATAAAATTTTAGATTGAAATTCGTTAAAAAGGTCTTTCTAAAATATTAAAATTGATCAAAAGTTTCAAACTTTGCTTTCGAATTTGTATAAAATTTGTCTGTAATTTCTATAAAAATTTTTGAAATGAACAAAATTTTATCGCTAACACAATAAAAGCTTGCTAAAAGCTCTATGAAATGCAATAAGAAAATTATTTTAGATTTTTACAATAAATTTCGATTAATTATGTTAACAGTAGCAGTTTTTCAATAACCTCTTCAAACCACAACAAAAGCTTTTCCAAAAGCTCTGTGTAACAGTATAATTTTCCAATAACCTCTTCAAATCACAACAAAAGCTTTTCCAAAAGCTCTGTGAAATGCAATAAGAATGTGCTTATAAAACTTTAAATTTAAACACAATACATTGTATTTCAAGTTTGACAGTTTCCGATAAATTTTTCAAAGCTGTAGAAAAAGCTCTATTGAATTCACTAAAGCTTTTACATAAGTATGCAATGTATCGTGTTCATTTCTAGCTTTTATTCGCTTTTTTTGTAAATTAGAAATATTTGATTTTTTAAGTTGTTTATTCTATGAGCTTTTTTGAAAGCTCAGTATAATTCCATATGAAGATTCATATATAATTTCATATTCATTCTTATTTAATTCATTATATTTCAAGTTAGATAGTTTTCCGAAAGGCTTTTCATAATTATTTAAAAAGCACTGTGGAATTCAACAAAGCTTTTAAATTTGCTTTTTGGTTGAAAATGGGAATATTTGATGATCATATTTTTTATTAAATGTCGAAAAGTTATTAAAATCACCAAAACTTTATGAAAAATTTCTCTCAGAAGAGCAGTTTTCAGTGGTTTTCACAAATATTCAAAAGCTTTTTGGATTAAATGAGCTTTTCGTTCGAGTTTTGATATTTTGTCAAGTTTTTAATTTAATATACAAAGTAAGACTTTTTAATTAATAAAAAATTATATAAAAAGCTTGGCGTTTCGAGCTTTTGCAGAAATTTTTTTTTTTTAATTCTGCGCTCCCATGTTAAATTCTCTGTAAAATTTTCAAAACTCGTTAAAAGCTTGAAAAATCTTTAATCCTTTGAAAAGCTTTTCAAGAGCTGTATCAAATATTGAATAAAGCTTCCGACTGAAAATTGTTGAAATTTGCTGAAAATTTGCGTTTGGAGCTTTTGAAGAAAAAACCTTTTTTTTAACATTTTGTGCTCCCATGCTAAATTCTCTGTAAAATTTTCAAAACTCGTTAAAAGCTTGAAAAATCTTGAATTCTTTGAAAAGCTTTTCAAGAGCTTTATCAAATATTGAATAAAGCTTCTGACTAAAAATTGTTGAAATTTGCTGAAAATTGTTAAAATTTGCTGAAAATTGTAAGCTAATTTAGCTTCGAACTTATTTGAACACACAAAAACCTTTTTGAGCTTTTCATAAGCGTTGATTTTGAAATAAAATGTTGATTTTTAAATAAAGCTCTTACCAAAAATTTAAACTTAGTGAAACTTTGAAATTAATTTAGCTTTGAAAAGCTTTTGATATCATAAAAATCTTTTTGAGCTTTTTCCGAGCTTTGAACTTTTTTAACTTTTTTGTGGTATCTTCCGATCAATTTCTTTGGCACAATTTTTGAGTAAAATAAAAGCATATTTGTATGTATATAAATGTCTAAGAATATAAATTTGGAAATTATTTGTATATACATACATACATACCATATATAACAATGTAAATCTGCCATTCTCACCCCAATAGTTTAGCCGTTTTTTCTTGATATGTACCAGCATTCTTTTTTTGGCATATGCATACATACATACTATGTATATGTATAAAAAATGTGTATTTGTGTGTTTATTGTTGGCAACTGTGTATAAATATATTGTACACTATATGCAAATAGTACGAGTACTGTATTGGAATTAATATTTATAAATTTTTTCTTTCAAATTGAAAATAGTTCATCAGACTGTGTTTCTCTAAAAACTGGCTGTCATTCGCAGAAAAAGCTCAAGCTATTTTTAGACAAATTTACAAGTACAATAAAAACAATAAAGCACATATTGAAGTGTTGGATTGTGGCGTAAGCTTTTTGTGTCGGTATATTTTAAGCAAAATAACGCTTTTGCTTTTACTTTGCAAATTACATAATAATTTCGGATGATTCCTTTAATTTTTATAAGCTACAATAATTAACTTTTTTGCTTCTTTTGGTATACATAAGTGCATTCGCGTGAAATGTCTGTGATTAATTGGCTAATAGTTGTGGCATATTTTAATTTATATAAATTTATGTTTTTAATTTTTTGTTTTTTTTCTTTGTAAACTTTTTTCACTTTTAAAATAACCGCTTCGTTTCAAAAACATGCATATGTAATTAATTATGCACTAATGCATTTTTAATTAATTTTTCAATATTTTAATTTAATAATTTTAATAGCTACCTTTTGTAGTTGTTGTTATAAATTTATTTTTTTCAAGTAGAGTGAAGAGCAAGCAATTAGTAACTTGTTTCAGTAGTTGCAATTGATAAACTAAAAATTCATTTTTCCAACTGAAAAAAAAGCTTGAAAAAACTTAACATAACTTAAAGCTTTCAATACAACTCAAGCTTGTTTATAGTTTTAAATGATTTTTCTGTTGATGAGTATTAAAAAGCAAAGTTAAAAGAAAACAATTAAAAAGCTTTGAAATCTGTAGCAAAAGCTCTGCAAAAGCAACACGGCTGTATCGAAATAAACAAAGAATTATGCTCAGCTAACCAATACCAAATTTTTAATACATTTTATATATTTACACTCAAAAAGCTTTAAAAGCTCTGAAAGCTTACACGTGTTTTTTTAAATAACTTATCAATAAAATTTGATGGCGTTCATAAAAGATTATGTAGACAATTAAAAAACGAATAAGTTTTGAAATCTGTAACAAAAGCTCTTCAAAACCAGCACGAATGCCTCGAAATAAGCAAAGAGTCATGCAAAGCAACCAATGCTAACTTTTTAATATTTTTTATCTATTTAAACTCAAGAAGCTTTAAAAGCTCTGAAAGCTTACACGTATTTTTTTAGATAACTTATCAATAAAATTTGATGGCGTTCATAAAAGGTTATGTAGACAATTAAAAAATTAATAAGTTTTGAAATCTGTATCAAAAGCTCTCCAAAACGGATCGAAATAATGAACTATGCAAAGCTAACCAATACTGACTTTTTTATATTTTTTTGTCTATTTAAACTCAAGAAGCTTTAAAAGCTCTGAAAGCTTACACTTTTTCTTTCTAGATGACTTATCATTAAAATTTCAGTGTTCGTAAAAGGTTATGCAAATTATTTAAACAATTACCGGATCTCAAAGTATTTTCTCGATAAACTTTAAAAGCTCCGAAAGCTTCCGAGCCTTTTTTACGCTAACTTCACAGTAAAATGTCATAGTTCCCACAAAAGGCTACACAAAAATTAACAATACAAAAACTATTCTCAAAAAGCTATCAAAGTTCATTCTAAAAAAAAAGCTCACGAAAGCTTACTTGTTTTTTCAACAAAAATACTTAATTTTTTGCAAAAATTTATCGTCAAAACTGTATTTAACTGTAAAAATTAAAAACTTTACTCATACATATGTATAATTTGTTGACAATGTCAGTTTAAGTAAAAACTTGTATAGCCGAAGCATGAGCTTTTCAATAACAGTCTGCAGTTAAAAGATAATATTGCAAGTGCTACTAATTGCTTGCTCAACACTGTACTAAAAATCAATTTCTTTATGTTTCTGTTTTTTCGTTCAACTCGCGCTACTTAACGAATATGGTTTCATTCTCAAAACTACAAATACAATAAATTTTGTATGTTTTTAATATCAATACTTTTATGAATATTTTTTTTCAATTAAAATGATTTTCATATTTGTTCAGCTACTCAACGTTACTCGTAGCTAAAAATGTGCTGCTGAGGCACTATATATTTTTATTTTGTTTTGTGATTAAAATGCTTAGAAATATATATGTATGTAAGTATGTATACCCATATGCTATTTGTTGTGGAATTTATGTGGGTGTGTGACTGAATGAGCTTTCTGGATATATTGTAAAAGGATAAAAGTAAAAACTAATTTTCAAATTATTTTCTTCTTTTTCATTTTTAAGTTATTATTTTTTTCAAATTATTTTTATTTTTTTTTTAATTATTACTTTTTTTTTTTTTAAATAATTATTTTTTTTTATATTATTATTTTTATTTATTTTTTTAAATAATAATTTTTGTTTTAATTATTATTATTTTTGTTTATTTATTTTTTATTTTACTTATTATTCAATGAGATTTTATAATTCTTATATTTTCAATAATTAATTTATTTTATTTTTTTTTTATATATAGTAGGTATATTTTTTAATTTTCTTATTTATCTAAATTTTTTTATTTTGTGATTTATATAATATTTTATTTTAATTATTTCTTAAAAAAACATATTTTTTAATTCACTGCTTTCACTATTTCTGTATTTTTAATTTTCAAATTGTTATTTTTTTCATTTTATTATTTTTATTTATTTATTTTTTCAAAAAATTATTATTATTTTTGTTTATTTTATTTTTTATTTTATTTATATTTCAATGAGATTTTATAATTATTATATTTTCATTAATTAATTAATTTTATTTTTTTATTAAATATGTATGTATATTTCTTAATTTTCTTATTTATGTAAATTATTTCTATTTTATGATTTATATTTATATTTTAAATAATTGATTTATTTAAAAAAATATTTTTAAATTCGCTGATTCATTTGGTTAATTATTCAATTCCAATTGCCCCAAAAAGTATGCAACAGTACCAGTAAATAAATAAATTACAGTGAAATTGGTTACTTACTAATGGAGTGTCCGCTTAATAGAGCGTCCGTTTGAGAGAGCATCAGGTTTTCCAAACAATAAAATAATAAATTTCAAAAGTTTCAGAATATAAATTTTAATTGCATTCCTCATAATTTCACCAGTAAGCTTGAAAAGTCTAAGCATACTCTCAAGCGCTTTCGAAAATATATTTTTAATTGAAATCTCACACTTTTTAAACCAATTTGAAAAGTTTTCTTTACTTTTATCCTTAAAACTCTGGCCAGTTTTGCTCACTGCTTTTATATTCCTTGATATTTTTCATATATTATTATATCTTATTATTTTTTATATATATTTTTACATATATATTATTTTTTCATATTTTTACTAAACAGTATTTTTAAATTTTATTTTGCAAAACATGCAATATGTATCTACTCAGATATTACGATTATTTCTTTGTATAAGAGTTAGTATGAGAACCTTGTACTACATTTAAATATAATATTTCATATTTTTTACAACATATTTGTTATCTGCCATATGTTTTGGTATAATAGTTTTACAAAAATTAAACCAGGAAGCATTCGAAAAATTTTTCAAGACAGAAAATAAAGTTAAATGTATGTTATAAAACACTGGAAGCGCCACATATTTGGTCTGTGCGAAATAAATGCAGTTGTAAGGTATAAGGGTGGCTCATAATATTCTACTTTTTGTTGAAATCGTTTAGTTTTCGTTGCTAAAATGTATTTTATGTGAATTACTTGGTTCAAAGAAAAATAAAATTGTATAAGTAATATAAGTATTTCAAACCCTTCGAATATTTCTTTAGTTTAAACAAAATTAAAATTAAATTAAGTAATGTTTTTTAAAAAATTTTATTTTCAGCATTAGTTTTACTTAATATGATTTATATTTCAAAACAGACCTGTTTCAAAGCATTCAAACATATTTAGTTGAATTTCAAGGCTTCAAAGGCATTTTTATAATTAGTAAGTCGGTAATTTATGTGCGAGGAATGTTTTTTCCAATTTTATAAATTTTAAATTTTAGTAATATGCGCAACTTTTTTTATAAAAAATTTATGAAAAATTTGCAATTTGTATAATACATAAAAGTAATTAGCCAAAATGTAATAAAAATGCAATAAAAACTATAAATATATTTATAAATATGTTTTTTTGTAAAAAATTGTTTACATCATATATATGTACATATGTGCATGCATACGTTAGACAATATTTGTTCAGATTCTTGTTGAAAAAAAATAATATTTCGATCAAATATTTCTAAGAATACTCGCGTAGTGTCGTTTTTGATTTTCATAGAAACAAAATTATACATAAATGATTTTTCGAATAAAAAACGTTTGATTAAAAATTTTCGAATAAAAAATTTTCGAACATAAAAATTTTCGAACATAAAATTTTTCGAATACAAAATTTCCGAACATAAAAATTTTAAATAAAAAATGTTCGAATAAAAAATATTTTGAAAAAAAATCCGGAAAACATTTTCGAATGAAATGTAAATTACACATAAAAAGATTTACGAGTAAGATTCGATAAATAAAATTTTCGAACAAAAAAATTTAATAATTTTATGAATACTCGTTTCAATTTTAAAAATCGCATTAAATATGTGGTTCAAAAAATTGCATACGCATGTCAGACTGTTCGAACAAAACAATTTCGAATAAAAAGATAGAACAGTGTTTATGCAAACTCGCGTGATTTTTTTTCGTATTCGTAGAACAATACTTTACATAGTGAAATTTTCAAAAACAGTTCGTTTAAATTTTTTTCGAAAATAAAATATTTTGAAAAACAATCGAAAAACAATTTCGAATGAAACGTAAATTTTATGTAAAAAAATTTGCGAGAAAAATTCGAATAAAAAGTATAATCATTTTATGAGTACTCGTTTCAATTTTAAAGTCGAATTAAATATGAGACTTTTCGTACGAAACAATTTCGAATAAAAATTGTACAGCAGTGCTTATGAATACTCGCGTAATTTGTTTTTTCATATTCGTAGAAACAATATTTTACATAAAGAATTTTTGTTTCGAATTTAAAAAATTCGAATAAAATTTATTTCGAACATAACGTATTTCGAAAAAGTTTCCAATATAAGGTAAATTACATAAAAAATGGCTTATTTAAAAAATTTTCACATAAACAAATTTTCGATTACAAACAATATGCTTATAAAAAAATATTTAAAAAAAATTTTTGGAGGTAAAAAAATTTCGAAAATACACATTTTCAAATAAAAATGTTCGAATAAAAACTTTTCATTTAAAATAAGGTAACTAAATTTTTTATTTAATTTAAAATTCGTATTTTTGAGTTACTAAATAAGTTTGCGTATAAAATATATTTCGAATATTAAATATAGGGTTTTCACAAGTCTCATAAAGTTATAAGTTATAACGATTCGATAACATAGCATTGAGAATTGTAAATGTGTAAACTCATTTTTGTATGAAATCCAACAACAATTTTTTTTAACAAGTGTAAAAATGTATAATTTTACGATTTTACGATGCTTTACGACAGGTTGTGAGTACCCCAATAGTAAAAAATATCAATTAAAAATTGTAAATCTTTTTATATACTGGTTTCAATCTCAAATTCGTAAAAAGTGTTACATAAATTTTTTTAATAAAAAAAGTTGCATAAGTTTTCAAACAAGCAAAAAATATCGAATAAAATATAATTTTTTAATTTTTGAACAAACATTATGCATTTAAAATACGCGTTTTAATAAAAATATTCGCTCAAAAATTTGGCATATAACAATTTTTTCGAATACTAAAATAATAAAAATATCAATAAAAAATGTATTTATAAAAAATAAATACTGGTTTCAATCTCAAGTTCTTGTAAAAAAATAGTTCAGAAATTTTTCGAACAAAAAAAATTTTGATATTTAAGTTTTCGAACAAACAAAAAATAAAAAATTATTTTTTATTCGAGTATACTGTTTTCTCGAAATACTTTTTTTTATTATTTTTTTTTTGTAATTTAAAATAATTTGTTTTCACATATATCTGCATGAATATAAATTTTAATTGCTAACAATTTTTAGTTTCAAACACTTGTATGTATAAAAGCTTCGCTCACACCTTTTCGAAAATAAATATATTTTA
The DNA here is from genome assembly GCF_023373825.1 of Bactrocera dorsalis. Taxonomy (NCBI): domain Eukaryota; kingdom Metazoa; phylum Arthropoda; class Insecta; order Diptera; family Tephritidae; genus Bactrocera; species Bactrocera dorsalis. The sequence continues at coordinate 10,085,850 of NC_064306.1, read as the reverse complement.
AAAATTGATATTTTTCTTATAAATTATAACAAATAATAATAAAAAATATGCACAATTTAAAACTAAAACTTTTCAGACAAAAAAAAATGTCAATAAAAAGCACAATATGTAGTTTTTTTGTAAATATTTGCGCTTTCTAGAAGTATTTTTTATTTATATTTTTAATTTTTAAATACTTTTTCTTTACGCTTTACGTTTTCGTAGAATAAATATAATTGTATAATAAATTATTAAACACATGCACAATTTACACTTAATTACTTAATTTTGTTTGTTGTGCTCGGGACTTTGGAAAAAATAGCACCTTACCAGAAATAATAAAAAATAAATAAATAATTGCATATATACACATTACATGGCATCACATGATGGTATACATACATACGTGCTTGGACTTTATAAACTAAATAGAAAAATTGTGTAGAAGACAATAAATATATATGTTTGTATATAAAATAGAAAACACTTATAAACATATTTGGCTTTAGTATAAATATTGAAGGACGATAAGTGCAGAGAATTTCCTAGATGTATTAATATTAATATTACAAATGCTTGCGAGGCGCTTGGAAAAGATAATTAAGCTAAGTAGCGCTGGAAGGGCTGCTATTTAAAGCCAAAACACATACAAAATTTGAGGTTATGCAGAATTTTTAAATTTATAATGCGTATTTGACTATTTAATAGTATTATTTCTGCATGAACCAAAACTAAATATGATAAAAATATAATACTTTTCAACCCAAACTTTGAAATCACAACTTTTGGCATTTTATTTATTATTTTTTTTTTTTTCTAAAATTAAGATTGAAAAAATATCAACAGCATTATTTCGCTGTTACATATATCACCAAAATCGCGCGCTCTTTTCAATACTAAACATTTGTAGTCAACACCTAGCATTCAAAAACATCACATATTACTAAAAAAAAAAACAATGCATAACCTAAAAAATTCCTGCATTTATCGTCTTTCTTCGTGTTAATATCAACGCATTCACATTATACATGTATACTTCTGTAGTGTAGTGTAGTTATTTTCAGCAAAGGGAGGAATGTTCACCATTTCTAGCAAAAATCTTTCCAACAAATTGTGTCACCGAAATTTTCGGTTTCACTTAACGACACTTGCTTTACTTAAAACTGAAAAATTACAGCTATTTGCACAAAATGCTTTCAACACAAACAAAAACGTACAGCAATTTACTTGGCCTCCATACTGCCAGGTGTGGCGGAGAGTGCCATTTTCGACAGCGTAGCCAAGGAACGTTTGGAAGTATCCGAAGTGTCGGAGAACAGGCGGCGGAAGCTGTAAGGAAATAAAATAAAAATATTTAATATAGTTTACATTAAAATTAAAAAATTATATTAAAATTAAAGAATGAAAAATATAAAAAATATAATAAATTAAAAATATAAAAATTTTGCAATATTAAATTAATATTAAAAAAAATATTGACATATTTTAAGCATTAAGAAATATCTTTTAATTATATTTATTTATTTTTTTTTAATTAAAAATTCTTATTTGCAAAGCTTATAAATCTTATTTTAATTATTAAAAAAAATAATATTAATAAATATTAAGCCTTAAAAACTACTTTTTAATATTTATAAATAACAGACAGACAGGTGATATTAAAAATTAAGCAATATTTTAGATAAAAATAAAAATATTAAAAAATATAAATATTATATAATATAATATTATGAATACTATGAATACTAGATTAATAAGAAAAAAAAATTATTAAAAGAGGTAATTAAATAAAAATAATAATATGTGTATATAATTATTATATTTAAACTTTTTAGGATGCGGTAGAAATATTGTCAGAATTTTATTTAAAAAAAAAATGAGGTTAAATATAAAAAAATGCTTATAAATATTAAGTATTAAAAATTCATTCACCGGTTATAAAAAAAAATTAAAAATTAAAAAAAAATAAAATTAAATAAAAAAAAATAAAATTAATTAAAAAAAATAAAATTAATTAAAAAAAAATTAAAAAAATAAAAAAAAAATTAAAAAAAAATAAAAAAAATTTAAAAACAATACAATAAAATTAAAAAAATTAAAAAAAAATATTTAAAATTAAAAAAATTAAACAATGAACATTTAAAAAAATATAAGAATTAAAATTAATTATAATAAAAATGCTTATAAATATTAAGTATTAAAAATTCATTCACCTGTTATAAAAAAAAATTTAAAAATTAAAAAAAATAGAATCAAATTAAAAAAAAATTAAGTTAAATTAAAAAAAAATTAAATTAAATTAAAAAAAAACAATAAAATTAAAAAAACAAATTTTAAATTTAAAAAAATTAAACAATGAACATTTAAAAAAATATAAGAATTATTAATTATAAAAAAAATGCTTATAAATATTAAGTATTAAAAATTCATTCACCGGTTATAAAAAAAAAATTAAAAATTAAAAAAAAAAATTAAATTAAATAAAAAAAAATTAACTTAAATTAAAAAAAATACAATTAAATTAAAAAAAAAATAAAAAAAATTTAAAAACAATACAATAAAATTAAAAAAATTAAAAAAAAATATTTAAAATTAAAAAATTAAACAATGAACATTTAAAAAAATATAAGAATTAAAATTAATTATAATAAAAATGCTTATAAATATTAAGCACCTATTAAAAATTCATTCACCAGTTATAAAAAAAATTTTAAAAATTAAAAAAAAAATAAAATCAAATTAAAAAAAAAATTAAAAATTAAAAAAAAATAAAATCAAATTAAAAAAAATTAAATTAAATTAAAAAAAAATTAAATTAAATAAAAAAAAAATACAATAAAATTTAAAAAACATTGAAAAAACATTAAAAAACAAATTTTAAAATCAAAAAAAATAAAAAAAGAACATTTAAAAAAATATAAGAATTAAACAAAGTAATATAAAAAATATACAAAATAAAAAATTTAGAAAATAAAAATCAAATTAAAAAAAATTAAAACTTAAATAACAAAAAAATAAAAAAAATGTAATATAATACAAAATATTCTTGAAAATTTAATTTTTAATTTTAATGGTGCGAAATTTTTAGTTATTTTTTTCTAAACAATTTGTAATTTAATTATATTTAATTATTTTTATGGCAGCATTATAATAAAAAAAACAAAAAGCAATTTTTCTTATTATCAAAGCCATACCTCTCAAATAAGTGCATATATAGTACATACATATCCATGGGATTTGTGAAAATTTTCAATATTTCTGCATATATAGTTAGCTTTTCAGCCAAAGTAATTTTTTCCATTTTTTTTTTTTTAATTTCTCAAGTTCCTTAACCGATTTTCTTGGAATTTAGTGAGAGGTTTTTCGATATATATATACCTTTATCTTACTAATTATTAGTTTTAGCAGATAACTAGTTTCAAAAAAGCTATTTACACTAAATACATATTACTATAATAAAAAAAATCAGAAAAGTAAAAAAAAAACAAAATTCAACAATATTTGTTTTAATAAATAGCATTTTTTATAAATAGTTATTTTTTAATAAATAATATTTTTTAAAATACCATTTTTTATAAATAGTCAGTTTTAATAAATAATATTTTGTAATACTTTTTCAATTAGCATAAAAAAAAACAAAAAAATAGTAAATTGTTTTAATAAATAGCATTCGTATTTTTTTTTTTTAATAAATAGTATTTTTTTAATAAATATATATTTTTTTTTAAATAAAATTAAATTTTTTCAACAGCATTTTTTTAACAGCATTTTTTTATAAATACTAGTTTTTCCAAACATTCACAGTTTCGCAAAAACAAAGAAAATGCGAATTAAGCAAAATATTTTTCTTTTGTTTGAGATGGATTGGAGGATTCCAATCGTTAGAAGTATAGGCTTATGATTTTTTTCAATAGCTTATAACTTTTTGAGTATCAAATTTTCTTAACTGTTTTATGTATTGCTAAAATATGAATAAATAAAAAGCTTATTGATAAAATGCAAATTAATAGTAAAAATATTTGTTATGGTTTTTTATATCGCCTCAAATTCAGTCCTCTAGAGTAGAATACTCGTACCCTTCTAATATTGTATCTATTATATTATGTGTCATTACTAGATTTTTAAATTTGTTTAATAGTGCTTCCATATTTCTTAACGGTACTAACAATTTGCGTATGCCGGATTCACTGCTCTTCTTCCAAGGAGCATCGTCTGGCTCATACGGTAGAGGTCCTTGTACTGGTGCATCATGGTCAGGTGGCCTAAAAACAATAAATAAATACACAAAACTATGTAATTTAAATTCTAAAAAAACGTGAAGTAACACAGCTACACAATAAACACATGCATATGCGCATACGAAGAAAACAATGCAATCAAAAAGAGAAAAACTGAAAAACTAAAAGCTAAACAAACAATAAAATGAGAAGAGAAGACCTTTTAAATGCACACAATAGCTGTAAGGCGCTATGCAGGTAGCGACACTTGACGCCACTCAAGCGCAACAACTACCACACCCACACAGCGCACAATCACTGCTGTACTAACGCACACACACACACGCACAAAACTATACGCCTTGTACTCACGTGCCACACACAGCGCCTTCTTGCGCCTCTTGTGATTCCTCATCCACATCATCATCCTCGTCGTCATAATCATACGAACTTGAATCACCACCACCGCTACCGCCGGCACCACCGGCCGCTGTCGTTTTGGCATTACTAGGTTTGAGTGCCTTCAACTCTTCGGTCAAATTGTCAACAGTGGTGATTAATTCGTCACGTTCACAAATTAACTCCTTCAACTGTAGCGTTGTGTAACGCGGACGATTCGGATCGTTGGGGTCGTCGCTGCATGATTTCACCAAATCCTCATTCTCCTTCTCAGCCAAACCGAGTTGCTTGCGTAATTGATTAATGTCACGATATTGGTCCTGCAGTTGGGCGAGAAAGTCGGCGCGCTCCTCGCACAACGTCTTCACCTGCGACTGCAACATTTTGCGTCGACGGTGTGCATCGCGTCCAGACGATTTCAAGCGATCCATTTGTATGTGTAGCTGTAAAGCAAAAAAGAAGAAATAAAAAAAATTAAATAAAAGTCTCATTGCAAAGGATATTATACAAAAAGAGTGGGTGAGGGTAGAGAAAAAGTACGGGAAATGCAAACAAGCATAAAAACAAACACCTACACACACATGCATGCGCATGGAAAAAAGCAATTCTATTGAGTTGTTGCAAAACTTTTCAAGTTAAGGCAACGACAACGTTGCTGCATAGGCAGCTGCAGATAATTGGCAACGAGTTGATTAAATTAGCCAAAGTTAACGAGCGTTAAATACATTTTATGATGACCTGAATAATGGAAAAATCAGCATACTTCGCCGAAGTAATTAAATTGCAGCAAAACTTGTTATGGTTAAGGAGTAATAGAAAGAAACGTTGCGCTGGAATACCCTTCATATACACAAACGATTCTATACCAAAACTTTATTTTGAGCGGGCAGTTTATATGGCAGCTATAAGATATAGTGCTCCGACATGAACTATTTCTTCGTACCGTTGTACCGGTACAATAATCCATGCCAAATATGGTGAAGAATACTTGACAAACAAAAGTTTTAATAGAAAGACTGGATTTTGATTAGTAAGTTCATATGACAGCTATATGAAACAGTAGTCCGTTAACGGCGGTTTAGACAAATGGGCAACCCCTTTAGGAAAAAAGGACGCGTACAAAATTTCAGATCGATATCCCAAAAATTAAGGGCCAATTCCCGAGTATACAGTCGGACGGATAGCTCATCATGCAGATCATTTAAATATATATTTTTGGAGGGTTTCCTACCATTCCTTTTGGATGCACTTCGTGGCACACTTAACATACCCTGTTCAGGGTATAATAAGCTGTAATTCAATTATGTACTGTAATCGGCTTTAAACGGTTAATGAGTTTATTTAAGAAAATTACCTAATTTATTATATCATTTATATTGTAATGTGATTTATCTAAAGTATTTCGTAAAGATTTTCTAGGAAACAATTTGAAAACGTTGCTTTGGATTAGGTTAGGTTAAGTAAATATATAAACTATTGCTTTGCTTGCAACACTTACATTATCGATTTCACCATATTTTTCCTGCAGTTCATGCTCTTTTTCTTTCAGCTCGTCACGTTGTTTGTAGATTTGTTCCTTTAAGCGTTGCAGCACTTGCGTATCGGTTAGCGCAGCATTCAACTCGTTATTTGTAATGCTAATGATGCTCTCGGTCAAACTAGCGCCCAAGCCGGATGAGTGTGCGGAAGATGATTGTAGATCTTGCGTTTGTTTAACCAGACGCTTGTTTTCATCCTGTAATGTTTGTACCATTTCTACCAATTCATTGGTTTCGGTACGCCATTGCTCTTCAAGCACCTCCATTTCCTGTTAACAGTTATAAAGTTTAAGAATTTGTCAACTACAAAATATGTAATAAACACTCACCCTTTCGAAACGCCTGCGATACTCCGCCTTTTCGGATTTTTCACTCTCCAGTTGTGCTATCTTTTCACGCAACTCCTGTATTGTTGCATTTTCACGCTCATTTTTAGTCGCCAGTGCCTCCAGCAGCTCGAGTGTATTGATGATCTTTGGCATTATGCCTGTTACGGCATCGGTGCCGTAACGGTCTATAATTCGCTCATATTCCTTACCAATATCTGTTGCTAAATCATAGACATCAACAACAGCGATATCATCGATGGCATCCAAAACCATTTCACCCATTTCATTTATGTGAAAACCGGGCATGTATAGTTGTCACTTCTCTTAAAGCTTCTTAGCAGGCAAATTTTTTGAGTTGAAAACAAAAAAGAAAATGTATACGAAAAAGGTTTTTGCAAGAGTTTATTGCTGCGCCACTGGTACAGCTGCAACAATTATTTCTATTTAATTATAAACGACTCTATATTGTTGTTTTCTGTATTTGCGCTCCTTAATTTCAGCAGCTGCAAAGTTTATCTGCCAACGCTGCTCCTTGTGCACTTCTGCTTACACACACGCACTGTAGTTAATAATAATGAATTTGTTTACAAAATGTACAAAAAACTTCAATATTAAAACAGCACTTGTAAGACAATCGTATCTTTATTCGTTGAATATTTAATCAAAATCGCTAGATATTTTAAAAGCAATCAGATATCTGCAGGATGCACCAGCTGAAAATGTTTCACTACTCCTTTTTGCACCGTTTCGGAAATTTGCATGAGTAATATCAGCAGATTGCAGATGACGACATATAGAGTTGCATTTTGGACAAAACAAATTATATTGCTCAGAGACGAATTCGCACCTTTTTTTAAACCTTCCTGCTTTATAAACTAATTATGTAATATTATATATATATATTTATAAATTAATATACTATTTCTAAAATACTAGTAAACATGTTTATCAGTTTTTATATCATATGTGTTAAGGAACTATTAATGATGTGTTTACAAATTCCTTCTCATAAAAAGCATATTCTTACAATTTGCAAGTCATTTACATAAAAAATACGTAATTAATAAATATAATAATTATTATATTAATAATTATAATAAGGTAAACACCTACGGATAACTAAGGCATTGGTTACTGATAACCAGTTACTTAATTTTACCCTTTTTGTAGGGGTACACTACTATTTTTCTATTTCAGACAACAGCAAAAACCTGGCAACACTTACGTTCTATTTTTCAAATCGTTTCATTATTATTGCAATGTTGTTTGATTTGTTTTCTTCTTGGTATTGCATTATTGTCAGGTAGTGAAAATAGGAATTATCTTTAGAAGTGAGAAATCTAAACAGATATCAGATTAAAATTTTAAACTATTTATGCTTTATCAGAAGCAATTCAAAAAATATTTGTGCATGTGCAATTATTTGTGTGATATACGCAGTTTAAGGCGTGGCTAAATACAGGAAACTAGTAAAATCTGCGGTGCTAAAGCGTGTCCGTTGCCTTTGTCTTGACATTTGAGGAATTTCATTAACGCCAGACAAAGCAAGTTTTCAGATTACCAGCAATTTAAAAACGAAGAAGTGAAAAAGTTTATACTACGCTTAAAACATAAACTATTTTAAAAACGACTTGTTTCACAGTGTTTGCATTAACTAGCCGGTTTAAATGTTTAACAAACATCTAGGAACCAATTCGGCCATAATGGAGGCGTTGGAAACGCCACCTGGAATCGGGGTGAGTTTTGTAGTTTCTTTTTATTGCTAAACCTCGATTACAAGCACAGATTTTCGCAATAGTTGTGGTAATTCGAATGACTTTGAAAAAACAATAGAATGAGCAAACCGCAAAGCAGAACACATGTCTGAAAATCATGAATTGCGTAGCAGAAATTAACCACAAAATCGCCTAAAAATTCTAAAAAATAACAAAATTATGTGTTCATGAGTTCCACGATAAGTGTTCCATGTATAAAACTGCCCAACAACAGCTGTACTGATAACGCAATAGCGTCGTCAAGTAAATTTCATATTGCTGGAGCGACAATAACATTCGTTGCATACATATTTACTTTGATATTTACTTACATATATATGCAACAATCAAGAAAATAACGCATGTTGGAAGAAGGTGTGTCACTATACCTCATCCGAGTCGTGAATAAAAAAACCCAAACTGCACTGATAACGTAGACTGGCCTCCTTAGCTTTAGACTGAGCAGCGTCATTGAAATAAAGATTACAAATTTGCGACTCTAAGTTCAACCTTATGACTTACATTATCTTGCAAAAACAAAACTATTTGCATCAATTATTTGAAAAAAATAGTAATTAATTGCTGTAAAAGCGTCGCATTGGCTCTGGCTACAACACGTGTATTTTTGCAACAACGCTATTACGAAAATTCTGTCGATTTTCAAAACACTATTAGAAAATATATTAAGTATATCGGCTTTTGAAATACGCCAGTTTATTTCTAACTTAAACTAATATTACAAAAGCCTTAGTTAATGATATCTGCGACAAATAGAATATGCTAATGCGAAACTTGTTGTTCACTCTACAAAAACACATACAAATGTACATAAGGGTACCTTCAGAGTGGACGCTCAAGCCGAGCGTAAATAGAAAAATGCGCTCGGCTCGGCTTTAAGCGTTCACTCAACGGGTATCCTAAGTGAATGTATGTATATCTTTTACCTTACTGAAACACTTTGTGTAATACCAATAACATTATGTGGCTTTGACACTGACACCAACAGCTGATTGAAACGTGACTACCTGAAGCTGTTTATGTACAAACTTCTCCTACATATATATATGTATGTGTGGATGTTTGCGTATATAGTATAACATGTGTGTAATTATCATGTTTTTGACTTTGTTGAAATAGTTTTATTTATAAACAAACACATTTCGCAGTTTATTGTTGCGATTAACACAAACATCTTTCCGCTGTTTGTCTCCATTTATATGTGTATATATGTATATTTTTTTTTTAATAGTTAACTACATATTATGAAAAGTCATATGGACTTTTTAATATTTATAAATATGTACATATGTTTGTATATTAATAATCACGAACTCGAATGCGCAATAGCGAAACAATATACATATGTACATATCCAGTTAATACAAAAATAAAAGTTTGATATGTGAAATTTTATTAACCAAAAAATAAAAATACTGAAGTCATCGCGCTTTTTCGAAATCTATAAAATACAATGTATTACAAATGGGTGTATGTTTATATATGTACATACATATATGAACCACAATTTAGTATTGTTCTTTCGTTTTCAATATACAGTTAGCGCAAATAGCATTTTATTACTTTAATAAGAAAAATGTTAACTTCGGTCGCACCGAAGCTTTAAAATACACTTCACATTTAGAAAAGATTTCAAACAAAAACTTGTTTTTATTTTACGATCTGAACAATTTCTACGGATATTGTACCGTTGCGTTTGACAATAATCCGTCTTCGCGACAGTCGAGTCTACGTAACCGGAAAGGACCCTGATTTTTATCCGCCCAAGAACTGTTAAACCAACAGCATTTCTCCAAATGACTTCAGGTATGCTTTCTGTCGTTACAATAACAACAATCCTACTCCGACAAATTTGGTGAATATATCTCGTCAAATTAAAAAGTTTTCCATAAAGAGGCATCGTTTTGATCGTTCAAAAATTTATTCATTGAAAACAGCTGATCAGAAATATTGTATGTTCATTAGACAAATGTGCATACATGTACATTTATATGCGTCTACTTGATATGTACATAGGCAATAGCGTATGCAATTACATTTTAATTTATTCTGCTTTTTAAAAATTTCCAAATTGAGGTATGAATCATCTTAGCGCTTGCGATGATTAAAAATATATATATGTATGTATAAATTTTTTAGAATATAAATATGCGCGAAAGGAAATGTTAAATGTAAAAAACGCGACATTTAATTGTGTATAATATTTTTAATTCCTTTTATAGATTGGCAGACACCAATCAGTGTATGTATACATATACGCATTCACATTGCATTTACTGGTCGCAAAAAAGTTTATTTCAGTTTGCAGATAACAGTTATAAACACATTTTGGCTCAATTTTGAATTTAAATCTTTGCTTTTGGAAGTGTGTCATGCATGCATCGTAAAAAAACATATAATCTCAGCGACTTGTATACATATAATATATATTTCCTTCGGTTTTATTATAATTACCTTATCGTATTTATATTATATGTACATACATATATGCATAAATACAAATAAGTAGGTTTAATACACCACCTTCCTCGCCTTTTGTGTATTTAATATACACACATACATTTATATGTGCGTATGCACTAAAAATAAAATGAAAACAAAAACGTGCTAGCCTTCATTGCAGTACAATGACTTTTGTAAAAGGTTTTTAACCATATCTTATCGCTTTCATACAATAAACTGATACATATGCGTAATATAATATTAAATCATGCATTTTATTACAAAAAACTGTAAGGAGACGGACTCTTTGTAGTAAAAATGGTTAATTGCGACTTACTAACTTGGTAGCTGTGTATCAGTTGTATCTCTACTCAACTTCACAAATAAAATAAAACAAATCCTTACAAGAACTTGATTTTGATCGAACAGTTTGTTTGACAGCTATATACTGTAGTGGTCCGATCTGAAACAATTATTCGCAAAATATACCGTTTATAATCCACGCCAAATTTCGTGTCTTGCCAAATAAAAGAGTTTTGAAAACCATAAATTTATACATACATAAGTTTATGTATTTATATGTATTATACAAGTATAGTATACAAAAATATAAATAAATGTACTCTGTTATAAATATAGAGGCGTTTCCTGGTCCAACTGTTATTCATTAACCTTTTGTAAATAATTATAAATTTACAAAAGGTTACAAAAATATATATGTACATATACATTTACAAAAATATTTGTTTCTATAATTTTTTTTTTAATAAAATGCAATTTCATGGTGGTTTTCTTTTATTTTTTACTTACATATGTGTGTATGTTTGAATGTACATACTTATATACATATGCACATCTTCCTGCAATGTACTCGTTATCTATATGCCTTTGCATTTCGTCTGACGTAGCCGCCGTCGCTTTATCTCCAGCGTTTACTTTTCCTCTGCGCGTTATCACACTCAGAGTATTTTGCTGAATTTCACACTGATTTGTTTGTTAATATTTTATTTCATTTGTTTATTTACCGGTACTCAGCTGTTCTTTGCTTTGTCTCCATCTTTGCATTTATGATTATTATATTTTCAATTTTTTAAAGCAAAAAACTGCAGTCGACCAACCACAAAGCGACAGCAGTAGCATTTCGGCCAAGTAGAGTCCAATAACAAGCCTAAAGCGCTGAAATCAATTGAGATATTTAACGTTTGTGATTCTTCGGAAAGACAGTAGCGCTGCAAATTTTATTTGTGATTATTTTTTGTCTTGGCTGCAATTTTATTTTATTTACTTTTGTTAAGTTTGTGATAAGTGGATATGGGAGTGCAAATAAATATGCATTTTTAATGTGCAATGTGCTTATGTATTTAATACTATTGCAAAACTAAAGTTGTGTGCAGTAAAAATAATTTTTATAATTACTTACATATTATATTTGACTGCACATTATTAAAACCAAGTTTTAGTGTTTGAAATTATGTGGGAAGTTGTGTTTTTGGATGATGAGGTGAGAAATCCCATCGCGTTTTATTTCATATTCATATATATTCAAAAAGTTTAAGTGTTTTTTATGAAGTGTTCCAGTGACTTCCTTTACTGAAAAATTAAACAAGAAAAAAAGTAGATGGTGAAATCCGTTCGGTTTCACTGAAAACTTAATACCCTTAAAAAATAAAAAAGTTTCGAGATAACAACATCCGTCAGTTTGTATGGCTGCTCTACGCTATATCGGTCTGACCTGAACAATTTGTTCGGAGATTGTGCCGTTGCTTTGGACAATATTAAATTTCAAATTTCGTGAAGAGATCTTGTCAAACAAGAAAATTGTTCCATACCAGGACTTGATTCCTTTCGGGCGTGTACATAATTGCAGATCGATATCACAAAAACTGAGGGACATGGCTCCGATGTTTGTTTTTAGCTGTTCAGGGTATAAAAACACACTTAAATACATTCGTATGTATCGATATCTCAAATGTATGAGTCATAAGTGATGGCGGTTGGTATATTGTAGTAGTTAGAAGTGCGCATTACCATTCTGCTGGAACTGACTACCATGTCAATTACACTCAGAGACCACAAATCAATAACGGCTGTCTTAGATAAAAAGAAGTAGTAATTATTGTTGTATTTGCGTCACCGAAACCTACAATTAGTTTTTGTTCTCTCAGTTACGGTGTACAACCGGAAAGGACCCGAATTTTCAACCGTTTCATTCAAAATAATTTGAAAATTAAAAAAATATTAATAATATAGTACATAACCTCAAATAAATTTTTCAGTTTATTGCTAATGAATACTGTATATATACATATAAATAGATAAATATATCGTTTTCTTATGTACTCTTAAATTTTTCAAACAATTAAATACCAAATTAAATATAAAAAATATAGGACCATAACCTCAATTTATAAATCGGTGATTTATAATGTTCTATATATTAATCATTTCATTATATGCGCTTACAATTTGTAAAAAAAAAATAGTAATTCCGTAAAGCTAGAAAATATATAACCTCAAATCATATTTCTTGCTTACATACGCATTTTTAAGATTTCTATATTTTACATTCTACATACATATTATTATTAGTTGAATTTTATTAACATTTATTCCTCCACTTTTCTCCTACTCCTTTCACAGAATGTTGCAACATCAGGTCCAAGCCATGCCGCCAGCGATGATTTCACATCAATTGATTGCTGCTCACCCGTTGCCAAATATGAGCTGACCGATAACTCCACAGATCATTCGTTTCTGCTCATGGATGCTGAAGAAAATTTGCGTATAGCGACCGCAGACCGCTTCCGTCAGCGACTAAAATGCAGCGATGATACAAAAATCAAAGTGATCTCTATATTTGGCAACACCGGCGATGGCAAGTCACACACCATGAATCACACGTTCTTCGGCGGCGCTGAGGTGTTCAAAACGTCAGCGGAGCAGAGTTCATGCACGATAGGCGTGTATGCGGCTTTACAGCGCAACATGGACGTGCTTTGTCTGGATACGGAAGGCCTTTTGGGCACCTCCAAGCAGAAGAATCGACGCACGCGCATGCTGCTGAAGGTGAGAGTGCGCTACATAGTTTAATAATTATGTTTCTTATCCCAAACCTTATTACAGATACTCGCCGTGTCGGATATTGTTATTTATCGCACACGCTCCGAGCGCTTACACAGCGATATGTATGAGTTTTTGGGCTCTGCGTCGGAAGCATTCTGCTTGCATTTCGCGCAGGCACTACAGTCGCTGCCAGTGCCAGGCACAGCGCAAACGCTTGGCCCCGCCGTCTTCATCTTCCACGAAACACAGCATACAAATCCGCTTGACAGCTGTAAGTAACTACAAAAAAATATAGTTCTATATTTTTTTATTATTTCACCACTTGCCTGCTTCATTTACAGCTGTCGCTGAAAGTGCCGAAGATCAATTGCGCAAACAATTCGATATGCATAACCACAAAATAAACGCGTTTAGCTCGTTGCGCTATATTGGCGTACAAACATTGAAACATTTGGCCACCGACTATAGCAAACTAAGGGATGCCATCAAATTGGAAATCGCCAATACCACCGTACGCTCACCACGTCATCCCAGTGTTGTGTTCAAAGCGATGAATGCGCTCAATACGAAATTCTCCGGTGAAATTACTGAGGAAACTATAAATCCGTTTCCCGAGCAATTTTTCACTTGTCCAGTGCGCTGTGAGGCATGCAATCAGCGTTGTCAACGTTCAATGGGCCATATGAGTGATGGCGATGGCCATTCGAATCAAAACCAATGTAATTATCAGCATCAGTATGACAATAAGAAGTATATGTGTGAAAAATGCTACAACAAAGGCAAAATGGTGAGTAAAAATTGTTGTTATTATTTTAAAGTAATTATTTTTCAGCTTTAAAACCAGTCAAACAGAAGTTCCTCCAAAATTCAAGATATCTGCGATTTTAGCTGTCCAAAGCCCTTGTTAGCTCCATAACCTAACCTAAATCATTGAAAAAAATCCGTTAAATTTTAACAAAACTGATAGAGAAGTTTTTTTGTAAAGGCGATCAGTATAAAGCTAGAACTCAGGATTTTGACGCGTATAAGTAGCGAGTAACCAGATAAAATATCAAGAGCGTAATCGCGGAACATATACTCTAAATGCTCAAGACATCTTGAGCTGTTTTTATTGTTGTAGCACCAGTAAACATTCCTGAAGTGTTTTTGAGGAATGCTGTCGAGTTAAAAATCTTAATCCACTCTCATAAAAACCCCGTAACCCGTATTTATATACCGCCAAGAACAGCCAACTCGTCATCTAAGCGTCCTACCCCCACGAAGCGAGTTGTTCCGATATTATGGGACCATATAGAGAGACTTGTTAGATTAGTGTTCTCACGACAGTCGAGTCTTCATAACCGCTACGGACTCGGAGGACTCGGATTTTTATCAAGTCAAGGACTGTCAGCTCTGTTCTGCCCCTACAACAACAAAATGCGTTAGATTACACATACAAAGGAACGGGCAATATCATGCGGGAACTCAGGGATTCGAGTCTGTATAAATATCTGAAATTTTATTGCGGGAAGTTCACTAGTTCACTCTTTTTTCTCACGACGTACTCCATTATGAGTGTTAATTCGACTTCCAGAATTCCATTCACGCATTGCGTCTGCTGATTTGACCGAGTTTCTCCCTTAACCTCGCTCCATGCATTCGCCAAATCCTCACAAAATGATCATGTGGATTTCCATCTGTTCGGTTACCTCTATTCTAATTATAACGGTTAATTTGGCGTAAGATAATTTTATATCAAAATCGAGGAAAATTTATGTCTCATATACTATATAGCCATATATTCCCTTTTTAAGATTCCTTTGCTTACAAGCTTCAATTTATATATTATTGTTAATATCTATTTTCCTAGAAAGTTAATTACCTTTTCTTTTCCGCCACAGAACGTCGTCACATTTACTACACAAACACGCAGCGACAGCTCCTGGTCCGGACTGGCAAAATATGCCTGGAAGGGCGCCGTCATCGATTGTCCAACTTGCGGCGAAATTTACAGATCACGACAATATTGGTTTGGCAATAAATCGCCGGAAGAGACAGCTGTTAGGTAAATTTGAAGCACACTTTAAAATAATTTAGTTAATTTTACTTTTTATAAATTTTATAACATTTTAAAAATTTTGAAATAACGCTTCCACCTTATCATATATTCTAACCTTCTCTACAGATCCATTATTGTACACGCCTGGGAGCCAAAAGGTCCCACACACTCGGCACAAATGGTGCTGGATAAAGTATCCACACTCGGCGATGCATTGCCGAAGCTACATCCGAATGCTGTAACCGGTTGGTTAGCGGATTGGGTGGCACCCAGTTATTGGAAACCAAATAGCGAAATTATTGTAAATACAAAAAAAAAAATTTTAATGCAAATATTTTACTGTTACTTTTTTTACAGAGCTGCCATGCATGCAAGAAAGTTTTCGAAAATACTGGTTTGCTTAAGCATCACTGTCGCTGCTGTGGCGAGGGTTTTTGTCACGCATGTAGTATGAATCAGTTGCCAGTGCCAGCGCGTGGCTGGCGAGATCCGGTGCGTGTGTGTAATATATGTTATACGCTGTTGCAGAAACAGCCAAATGGAGTGCCGGGTAAGAAAATATTATACATGGTCTTTCATATATATACATACAAGCTTTTTTTTCTGATCGGTTGTTAAAATGCTGAAATATTCTCTAAATTTTTGTGGTAACTTGCTTTGGAGTCAGTTTCTGACCATAAAAAAGTATCCTCAATGTGCCGTAATACGCCTAAATTAAATATTCTTGCAAAATTTGGAATTTTTAACGCATTGTTTATAAAAACTTTAAAGTGTGCTCTAAATTCATCCATTTTCTTTACTGAAAGCGGGGATTTCGTAATGTCCAACCTATTTCATTCGTTGGCATCAGTTCAGTTTATAAAACTGTCGCTTTTTCCAATAATAGTGGCGCCTAAAAGTTAAAATGGATAAAAACCAAAGTCTTTATTTTATTTTAAAGGGTGATCCATTTCGAGGTTCCCTACTTTTTTAAAGAAAAAACACGGAAACTTCAAATTTAATGTCAAAAAAAGGCTACCAGAAAAATCCCTCTACTTGGATCACCCGTTAAAATCTAAACTTTCACTTTTCATTAGCAAAAACAGCAAAATTTGGAAAAATTCAGTTATTCGCACTTACTTATTCCTAGTGACGCAACATATGCTAAATTTTGTAACTGTTTTTGGAAACTGTCCAGTTGAACTAAATTACGTATACCATATAAAAAAGTCCTTTGTTTGTTTAAACTATATACATATGTATGTATGTATATGTATCGTAAGTTTTGAACTATCCAAAATGCCCTGCACTATGTTTCAAAACTCTTCCATTTAAGATAGATTGTGTGACTTAGTTTCGAAACTCTCCACTTTGCGCTTAACAATGTGATTAATTTTCAAAACTCCAATTTGTACTTGCAAAATGCGTTTAAGATTCGAAACTCTTTAACTTAAGATAAACTTTGTGACTAATTTTTGAAACTCTCCAATTTGCATTGAATAATGTGTTTAATTTTCAAAACTCCGATTTGCACTTGCACAATGCGTTTAAGATTCATAACTCTTTAACTTAAAATAAGTTTTGAAAGTCTCCACTTTGCGCTTAACAATATGCCTAATTTTCAAAACTCCAATTTGTACTTGCACAATGCGTTTAAGATTCGAAACTCTTTAACTTAAGATACATTTTGTGCCTAATTTTTGAAACTCTCCAATTTGCGTTGAACAATGTGTTTAATTTTCAAAGTCCTCCAACTTAACAGAAAATGTGTGACCAAAGTTTGAAATTCTCCATTTTACACTGAACTACATACATACGGTATATGTACAGTTTTTAAAAATCTCTTGTCTTCGCATTTTCATTTATGTGCGTTCCATTTAGACATTCTAGTTTCCACAGTTCAACGTTTGTTTTGCATTTTAAATAGTTTTTTTCATTTTCATTACACATTGTTTCATTTTCTAAAACAAATACATCTATATACAAGTACATATATATACATTTCTTATTGTACAGCAAATACAACCGAAGCATTTAATCATACCAATTCCAATTCAAATTCAAATCCAAATAATAATATCACAGGCCAAACAACGACTGAGCAAGCTGACATAAGTCTGCGCCAAATCGGCGAGGTGATCATCAATCCGTTGGGCAACATAACAAAGGGTGCCTATGAATTTACCAAAGGTTTGCCATATTATAACAAAAACAAGTTAAATTTTCATTAAAAACAATATATATATATGTATATAAACTTTCACACAGGAATCATCAAGGACACTGCACGGCCCTCATACTGGGTATCGGACGCCAGTTCACCCACCTGCTACATTTGTCAGACACTTTTCGGCACTGCCGAAGAGCTAGCTATAGCTAAGGCTAGTGGCGCCTCCACCAGCAGCCGAAGCACAAAACACACACATGACACACAAGCAAAAGACAATATTACCAATGGCAATATGAGTGATAGTGTCACAAGTAATCTATCGAATGGCGGCGGCAAATGTAACATACCATCGCCAATTGGCCACTGTCCACGTCATCATTGTCGGCGCTGCGGCAAAGCGGTTTGCGAAAAATGCTCACAGCAACGCCAGCCAGTGCCCGAGCATGGCTGGGATGAGCCAGTGCGTGTCTGTGATAAATGTGCCGATCCAAAGCAATGCGAGCCGACCGCTAGTGGCAGCAACAATGCTAATAACGGCAGCGCCGATTGAATGCGCAAGCGCATAAATTACTTTGCTATGATTTTGTTTTTGTTTGAAGTTTGCATTTATACGCATATGCCACTGGTATGGCGGCATTTGCACATTGGACTGAGCAGTAAAAGGCCTACAAATCGTAAAAATTCGCACACACAAATATAAGCATTGCCACATATTCTCATTGATATTCATTTTCACACATTTTATTCGTTAAAATAATTTTTATATGGACTTATATATATAGATATGAAGCGTTTGAGCGGTTACGTGCCCAGTGAACTATGCAGCTATGCTTTTCTTCACATAAAAGTGGTCAGTTTCTTGCACAAAATCAGTTATTTTTCTATATAGGAGTGGTTAGTTTCTTATATAAGAGTGGTCAGTATTTTATATAAGAGTGGTTAGTTTCTGATATTGATATTTCTTATATAAGAATAATCAGTTTCTTGTATAAAAGTGTTTAACTTGTTATATAAGAGTGGTTAGTTTCTGATATAGGAGTGGTCAATTTCTTGTATAAGAGAGGTCAGTTTCATATGTAAAAGTAACTAGTTTCTTATACAAGTATAGGCAGTTTCTTGAATAAAAGTGGTTAGTTTGTTATATAAGAGTAGTAAATTTCTTATATAACAGTGGTCAGTTTCTTGTACAAAAGTGGTTAGTTTCTTATGCAAAAGTGGTTAGTTTGTTATATAAGGGTAGTGACTTACTTATATAGGAGTGACTAGACTCTCGTATAAGAATAGCCAGTTTGTTATATAAGAATGGTTAGTTTCTAATATAAGATTAGTGAGTTTCTAATATAGCAGTGGTCAATTTCTTACATAAGAGTGGTCAATTTCTTGTATAAGAGTGGCCAGTTTATTGTATAAAAGTGGTCAGTTTCTTATGAAAAAGTAGCTACTTTCTTATATGAGTGTGGTGAATTTCTTATATAAGAGATTATATGCCTCTAAAGTATATATTTTGTACTTATGACAATGGTAAACCAATATAGCTGTGCTTATATCTTAAAATCGTAAAGTCGTATCTGACTAAATTATGTATTTTGTGTGCTAATAAGTACTGTGGGTCTATTCCAACATAATTTGTAGCTAATTTTAAAAAACTATTATTTCTGCTGACAAACAAAGTCATGTCGCTTATAAAACGAACAGCATAACTCCAATTAATCACTTTTGCTAGAGCCTACTTAAGCTATTTTACCACAGTTTTATAGTTATCAACTCGCACACAAATAACTTTGGCAATGAATTCGCAATATAAAAACGTTTTTTTGCGCTCAAAAAGTTTTAACCTAAAAATATTATTTTTTTTTTAATTACTATATAATTGAAAAATGTTAATATATATTAAAGTCCATTTACTGCATTAATATTACACCACACTTTGGTTCTTGGGTTTTTTTCATTAAAGTAAATTTCTTATGTCTTAACCTTCTAATTTGCCGTTATGCGCTTCCTGTTGTATATGTATGTTTATAGAAAAATTATAAAAAATCGATTTATTTTCACAAAGGCTACAAAATTGTAATGAATGATTGTGATACTTGATAAGCGTTTATATATATGTAGATATATAATTGTTTATTTGTATGCATTGTGAGATGCTAATTTCTCTCCCAAATTATATTTACTACCTAGAATTATATAAGTTGCATGGTAAAATAAAATGTAAGCGACATATGTATATATATATATATATAGATATATATAAATATGAAGATAGTTTATAGTCAAAAACAATGAAATGTGTCAACTGTTGCGCATGCGTGGTCAGTATTTTTGGCATACAAACTATTTGGTTGCATAAATCTGTGATTATGCCCGGCAGTGGCAGCACTGTTTCATCATTTGACTACAGCAAATATGTATGTATTGGTATATATATATATAATATAAGGAAAAAATATGTTTCTACGCTATCTTAATGGATTCAATATTACGCTAATTTAGTTAACCAATTTAAGTGAAGTGAAAAGTAGCTGAATTGTATTCTAATAATTTTCTTTTTGTCTGAAAAAAGGTTGCTTCTAGTTAATTTTCTTATTTTATGCAACACGAGTTTAAATTCAAACTTATTTTCATTGTAATACTATGTAATGTAAACAAATTAAATAAAATTGCATCTTTTTCTTATCAAATGTGTTTTTGTATACTTACATATGTAACTTTTTCAACATGTTTTTATGTTTAAGCGCCGTAAAGTAGGCCACACACTCTTTGTTTGCTAATATGCACCACAATATGCTGAGTGCACAAAGCCACCATGAAGTGTGGTGAAAAAATTTCAGAAGCTTGTGAGAACGAAAGTTATATAAACTTAAGCTATAGAGAACAAACGCTCTTTAAAACCGTGTATCGGCTTGTGAAGAGAAGAAGGAACAATTTCGGAGTAAAAGTTTATAAAAATAACATTTTTCTTACGCTAAAAAAAAACTATTATTTTTGTTTTATAATTACTATATATATTAAACGTATTAATATACAGTTGAACTTCCATAACTCAATTCACCATAATCCACAAGAAAAGCCATCCTTGTGTTTGTTGACGTGCGTTTGTTGCTGCACAGAGGCCGATACGTATCTTTGCTGCAACAAGATAGTGTTCCGAGTAAATACTAGGACCGCGGAGCGTAGGCACGTCTAATACACTGGAGATCTGTCTTCCGTCAATCGATTTGGTTGTTGGCTTTTCGTTCTGGGGACAGGCTGGCAGCTTGATGCAATTTCCTATGCTTGAATATAGTACTAAGAACCATATTCCGATCCCCGGCGAAGACGATCAACCTCAACCAATTTGTGGCTCTTTCATCATAGAGGCTGAATTTACCGACCATTGTGCCAAAGATACCTTCTTAGCCCACACTGACGTTAAAGTCGCCAAGCACGATTTTGATATCGTCGCGACTTATGTATGTATGTACATAAAGCTTTTTCTTTTAGCGATCACTTAAAAATTTTAAAAATTTATTGTTTGACAATACAACAAAAATTCATAAAATAATGTTTTTTAACTTTAAGCTTTTTTTATGGACTTCACATAAAAATTTGTAAACTTAAGTATTTAAAATACAACAAAATTCGTTAGTTTTTTTTTAATTTTAAATTAAATTGTTCGTAAATTCACTGAAAAAAATTAAAAAAAGTTATGTATTTTTAAGAATTCATTTAAAATTTATTTTAAAATTTTATTGCTATTCATAAATATAATAATTATGTTTTAATTTAAATTCATAAATTTGTTTTTACAATTGTTTGTTTATATTATGAAGTTACATCTTTTATTTTATAATTTTACTGAAGCACAAACGTTTGTTTAGGTAGCTAGAGGCAGTACATTTATTTAGGAGGGTAAAAAGTATTTTGAAACACAAGGAAATTATTAAATAAAAAAATGAGGTAAAGTAAACAAAATAATTATTGGGTAAAAATACAAAAATAGGAAAAAATATTACATTAAGGTTTATAAATTATTAATATATATGTATGTACATACATATATGTATGTATATATAGAAAAAAATTAAAATAAAAAAATAATATGCCAAATAATCACAAATTAAATTATTTTTATTTTATTTAGTGTTTATTCTTAAGCAAAAAAATATGAGCATTTTATAAGTATAAAGTTCATTTTTTTTTTTTTTTTTTTACATGCAAAATTTTTTATTTTTGCAATTAAAAATGTTAAGTTAATTACACTTATAGCTTAATTTAATTTTTTTATTTTATTTTAATTTTATTTTATTTTTTGTTTTATTTTATTTTTTTTATATTTAATTTTTTTTTATTTATTTAATTTTTAAAATTTAATTTAGTATTTTTCTTATTAATTAATTTTTTTCCTAAATTCAATTTAATTTAATTTTATTTTTATTTCTTTTATTTAAGTTTTTTTTTAATTAACTTTTCTATTTATTCTTATATTTTTTAATAATTTTTTTAATATAATTTATTAATTATTTAATTTTTTATTTTTTTTTATTTGCAATTTTATATTTAACTTTATAATTTTTATTTTAATATTTTTATTTTACTTTAATTTTAACTTTTTATTTAAATTTAAATAAATTTAGTTTTTTTCTTATTGATTATTTTTTAGTTTAATTTAATTTTATTATTCAATTAAATTCCTTTTTGATAGATCTTTTTAATTAAAATCAATGTAATTTGATTTAATTTATTATTATTTTTTTTTTTAATTGTACGAATGATATTTCTCGAAACGTTCTTTTTAGAGTCGGTGAAGAAAATCTCTCCAAAATGTCTAGACTTGAAATTTTCACATGACCTTCTTAGAAATATCAATTATACTTCGTATTTTTAAAGCCACTCCGAAGTGTGAATTTTTCCCAAAATCTATTTTTTCGAAACCGTCATTTTGTAAAAAAATAAAATTTTTTCTACATTATATATAATAATAATAATGATAATAATTATTTTGCTTTCTGAAATTTTAAAAAATTTTTATCAGAAAAATATTCCTCACCGCGAGCACCTCCTTTTGGAGTTCCTACTCGAGTTCGTTTAAGGCATCATGGGAATCAAATTTTTTCAAAATGTATTACCGATATTAAAGTAGATTACATTGTGTATATTATAATTAAGTTATTAAATTAAAAATTTCCGAAAACGCGTTTTTTTGTTTTAATTTTATAATTTTTATTGTTAATTAAACAATATTTTTATTAATTTATCTTTAATTTTAATTTTTTATTTAAATTAAATTTTTTAAATTTAGTTTTTTTTTAATTGATTACTTTTTTTTTAATTTAATTTTATTATTTAATTAAATTCCTTTTTTATTTGGTCTGATTTTTTGCTTAACCATTTTTTAAATTAATTTTTAATTAAACAATTTTTTATTATTTTTTTTTTAATAATCTAATTTTATGTTATTTAACTAAATTTTTTTTTTTGTATTTTTTTTTATTTAATTTACATCATATTTTTTAAATTCTTTTAATTTTTATTTTTTGTTTAAGTTTTATTAAAATTTTTAACTATTTTATTTTATTTAATTTTTTATATACATACATATATGTTTATTTTTAAACCTTTTTATTTAATTTTATTTTTTTATTTCAAATTATTATTTTTTATTTTATATAGTTTATATGTTCAATTTAATTAAATTATTTTTATCATTTAATTTTTATTTATCCTTTTTCATTTAATTTAATTTATATTTTTTACTCCATTAAATTCTTATTTTTTTAATTATTGAATTTATTTTTTGAATATTGCTTTATATTATTTTAATTTTTATTTTTTATTTAATTGTTATTAATTTTTATTTTATTTTTTTTTTTTCATTTAATTAAATTAATATTTTTTATTTCACAAAATTTTTTTTTTGTAATTATTTATAATAATTTATTTATTTTTTTAAAACACACTTCTACTTTCATACTCAAGCAAAAAAAAATATGTATATTTAACGGTAAATTGTGACAGCAACGATTTGCATACATATTTAAAACAACATATATTAAAATGCTACATAAAAACACACTTTCTAGCAAACAAAGGTCAATATTTATAAAATATTCAGAAAAACTAGCATTAATAGTAGCGTTCTCTTGAGAGCAAGTGCCTAAAGAATATACGCTTAAATCGAAAAGAGGATGTAATGAAGTAAAAAAATATAAATAACGGGTGATTTTTTTTGAGGTTAGGATTTTCATGCATTAGTATTTGACAGATCACGTGGGATTTCAGACATGGTGTCAAAGAGAAAGATGCTCAGTATGCTTTGACATTTCATCATGAATAGACTTACTAACGAGCAACGCTTGCAAATCATTGAATTTTATTACCAAAATCAGTGTTCGGTTCGAAATGTGTTTCGCGCTTTTTTATCGACAAATTTTGTTCAGCGATGAGGCTCATTTCTGGTTGAATGGCTACGTAAATAAGCAAAATTGCCGCATTTGGGGTGAAGAGCAACCAGAAGCCGTTCAAGAACTGCCCATGCATCCCGAAAAATGCACTGTTTGGTGTGGTTTGTACGCTGGTGGAATCATTGGACCGTATTTTTTCAAAGATGCTGTTGGACGCAACGTTACGGTGAATGGCGATCGCTATCGTTCGATGCTAACAAACTTTTTGTTGCCAAAAATGGAAGAACTGAACTTGGTTGACATGTGGTTTCAACAAGATGGCGCTACATGCCACACAGCTCGCGATTCTATGGCCATTTTGAGGGAAAACTTCGGACAACAATTCATCTCAAGAAATGGACCCGTAAGTTGGCCACCAAGATCATGCGATTTAACGCCTTTAGACTATTTTTTGTGGGGCTACGTCAAGTCTAAAGTCTACAGAAATAAGCCAGCAACTATTCCAGCTTTGAAAGACAACATTTCCGAAGAAATTCGGGCTATTCCGGCCGAAATGCTCGAAAAAGTTGCCCAAAATTGGACTTTCCGAATGGACCACCTAAGACGCAGCCGCGGTCAACATTTAAATGAAATTATCTTCAAAAAGTAAATGTCATGAACCAATCTAACGTTTCAAATAAAGAACCGATGAGATTTTGCAAATTTTATGCAATTTTTTTAAAAAAAAGTTATCAAGCTCTTAAAAAATCACCCTTTATAAAAATCATATTTTTGAAATTCGGCGCGTTTTTGTTTGAAAAATAAGCGACTTCAAATATAATATTGCGAAATGCAAAAATAAGTATTCGGGATTCATTGAAAATCTCTCAAATCAACAGCAGAAACCAAAATGTAGAATATTTTTGCAGGTTATTCAATAACTGCAGTGAGTTTTTGTTTATCTGTGCCGTACGTTCTTTTGCACTCGCTTAAGAAAAAAAACATTTCTTTTTTTAAATATACTTTTGTGCTTTTAGCATTACAACAACGTCATACACACTATCACGTTTTGAACTATTTTCTTAAACAAATAAAAACTTTAATTTTAATTTAGTTTCAAAGTGGCTGCGCCGCTCCCACAAAACTCAATACTTTCGGTCGCGTTGGGAAGGTATTTTTAAATACAACAATAGCATCGTATATCACTTTTTGCGGTTCGGCAAAGATGTTCGCCTCATTTTTATCGAAAACCTCCAGATCGCTCACCGTTGAGGCGCTGCTGTTGCTGCCGCTGCTGCTGCCGCTGCCGTTAGTTGAATTGTTGCCGTCTTCGTCGGCGCCAATACCCAAAGTTGCTGTTTCACTGATGGCCTTGAAAATTTCGATAATGTAATTGTCATCGGCACGCATTTCTTCCAGCTGATCGGCAATGGATTGCAAGAAGAGGCGCTGCGCCATAGTCGACACAACGCTTTCTAATAAATCATATATAGAGAGAGAGAGAGGAAGATAGATTATAACTGTATATATTTTAAAGGTTATTATACTCAACTCAATCCTATGTCGTCGGCTATGTTGTTTACAACTATTTTAGCGGTATAATCGCGTATTTCAAAGTCATCATCCATGAGCAGCGCCAACGTTAGACCAATAAACAAACGTACGAATGGTAATTTTTTCTTCTCCAAAGCTTTATTAAAATGTACAGCTATGTGTGATAAGATTTGTGCAGCCTTCAATCTGAAAGTGTTGAAAGTTAACTCCCATAAGTTTATACGTGAGTAGGTATGAATTTGAGTTGGTAATTGATAAATTTGAAAAAAGCATACAACATTACTCTCGGCTGTTCCGAGCTATAACCTAACTAACCTCAAACAGTCGGGATTCCAGGCTTGTGAAATTTCCAATAAATACTCCAAATAAGATAGCGATACCTTCGAGTCAACACCGCCTTGTTTAAGCACCAAACGCTCCACACACATGGTCAGCGGTGACTTAACATCACCTGTGTGCTTTTTAGACTCTTTCAGCAAGTGACTTAAAGTGAAATCGAAGTTATCCAATAAACTAAGTATGGCATACGCTTTCATCACACACTCCGGATAGTAAAGTGGCTTTGGCAGGAGTTCCTTCAGTGTGGCATGCAGAGCTTTACTCTGCCGCAACTCTGCGGCCAAACTATCGCGCATCTCAACGGGCAGAGCGCGTACGAAACGCTGCTCTTCATGCGATATTTCGAATTCTGACAAATCCATTTCCTCTGGCCCTAGTATTAGTAGTATCACATTGAGGCAAACTTCCGCTTGTTCCAATTGCACGGTGGCATGCGTGAGCGGCGGGCAAAGCAGGTAATCAGAGAGCGCACCGAATGGCAGTGTTAAACGTAGAGTATGTAAATTGTAGATATAGAAAGATTTGCGCAGCACCGGATAGTAAAAGCTCAGTTCAGCATTGTAAAGCTCCTTGTGTGTGGTGAAGTAGAGTAAGTTTTGTATGGTTTGTTGTTCATAGCTGAGATTCTGTTGGCTGTTATGGCAAAAAGAAGTTATTAAAATATTTTTAAATATTTACATAAATATAGTAAATACCTTTGTAGCATCTCGATAAAAATATCCAAAATTAATTTGAGTATAACGGCATTTTTTATTTGAGTTTTCTCCTGAACTACCACCAATGTGGCCGCTATATCACCGACTAGCTCAGCATCGGGTCGTTTAAGTGCTTTCAGTAGCATGTAAATCTGCAAGAAGTAATTATTTATGAATTAAATGAAAAATAATAAAATTTATAACGGTAGTTTGTCACACCAAAAGCCACTATGTAATAATAAAAGTAGCTACAGAGTTAAATACAAATAGACAAAGCACTTTGAGCTTGTCACAAATTTGTTAAACGGCTAAAGTCAGTTTCGGTTATTTCTCCTGGTTCGCCGAGGGTTTTTCAAAGTACCTGGATGTTTTCGCACGCGAACAACATGGCAAGGATGCCCCTCTAGCTAGCTCTTCGGCTTTGCAATCACCATCGATTCCGCTACTAATAGTCACCCAAACAATTCTGAAGATAAAGTAGCTTGATGCTACTTCTAGTGAGAAAAGAAACTCTTTAACTAACTTTGAGCTCAGCGTATTCTCGCTCTGCGTTCGAAAAGAATGCTCCCCTTCCTAAAAGAGGCTGCACTTCGTAGCAGTACGTCTCTTTTTCTTTACTGGCGTAGAAGTACGTCTACTGCCGCTTTAATAGCAGCCACTTCTGCCTGAAAAACACTACAGTGGTCCGGTCGCCTAAAGCTAAGATTGACGGAAATCTCCTTGCAGAAAACTTCCTCACCAACCTTCGCTCCTAGCTTTGACGTACACGTGGGGCGTAGAGAGCTTCTTCCCCAGCGTCTCCTTACAACCGATATCCCTCGAGAGGCAGCGAAAAAGCCATCACGAGCAGCTTCTGTGTTGCAGTCATCCCAGTTTTCAGCTTCCCGGCAAATTCCGTATGCATAAGGACATAATACTACTTGGTGTCGACCGACCTGCCTTTGCATTTGGGGGTAGGATGTGCTTGAACCTTGAGCTCTCATGACGGCCCTCTCTACACTTAAACTTTCTTAGCACTCTTCGGACTTGTAGCTTCTAACAAATTATTTCAAAGTTTGCCAATTATTCTTCACGGCAGCTTATAAGACATTGAGACACTGTGCGCCAGCTCGAATTTCAGGTAGTTGCTCAAAGTGTATTTTCAACCTAAGCTTGTGGAAGATATGCGGCGTTAAATAATGCTTGAGACTTACCTGCAGCAGTTGGCCATGTAAAACATTCAAATTCAACGTCTTGGGACAATCAGCCGAGATCTATAGGTACACATAATAAAAAAAAAATTGCATCAGAAAAATAAAATAATAATATTTAATCTAAAATAAAACCAGTTTCGTACGCACCACAATCTCAGCACACATCTGCAATACAGTGACGGGTATGGCATCCTTGGAGACTAGCGCCACAACAGCTTTCGCCGCTAGATAACGCGTCTGCATTTCAGGACAACTCGCACAATTCGCTATGTACGGTATAAACTCGCTTAACTGTAAGTAAACAGAACGATAACGAAATTATAAGAATGTCTACTTGAAGAAACAGCGGCAAATCACCTTCAAATTGGACTCTGTGCCCTCCAGCGCGGACGGATATAGACGACTTAACAACAACAATAGCGGATGTAGGTTATGCGCCTTCTGTTGCTGTTGCACCAATGCGCTGGCTTCTTGCAACTGCGCCAGAAAGAAATCATACAATTTGGGATAACGCAAAAAGAACACACGTCCGGTCATCTTATTGCGCACATTCAAATTATCGGAATCGCGCGTGCGCTGCACACCGAAAATGCGTGTAATAAGCGCCGCAAAGAGTAAGGTGGCTGAATTTTTTTCCGACCACGTTTCGGCATTGTAACCGCGTATGGCGCAAATGACACCGTCGCTCACATACTCCACCACCGCCTCATTCAGATCGGTGCAACGGAAGAGCGCACGCAATATATTCAAGGCATGCGTACGCGATTCGGCGCTGCGTTCGCGTGCCGCACATAACTGCAGCAAATGTGACATGGCGTAGTAGAGCGATTTGGTGGAGCCCACGCGCAATTCGGCTGTAATGAGCGCCTGCACCATGAACGGCACGCCCGCGCTGCGACGTGTCGCGCATATCTTCTCATTCAATTGTTCGTCTTTCGCAATGAGCGCGAGCAATTCGCGTAACCATTGCATGGGTAGCGAATTCAAATCGACCACCTCCAGGCACCACAGACGACAACAAAGTTTTAAGAAGCCAACATAGGCTTGTTCGAAGGCGCCACGATGTTTGGTTTCGGCCAGTAACTGCTTGAAATGCTCGCCGATCTCAAGCAATTGCTCTTTGGTGATGAGAAATCGTTCGGTAAATTTACTCAGCTGTATACGTGACTCCAACACTATTTCGCCCAGTATCAGTGATACCTCCTTGACGGTGCGCCAAGCGCATAGCAGCACCATTTGCGGTGTTGTCTTCACATTAGACAAATCGACTTTGGCTAATTTGGCAGAAAGTATTTTAGTATTAGCATCAGGGGCCGTTAGCTCTTCGCCATACTCCGCGGGCAGTTGGCTGAAGTCATTCGGCAAATGACCTTCAGGTGATGAGCTATTCACCACAGGCGATACAACGGTGGTAAGCTCCTTACACAACACAATCAACTCGGCTATAATTATGCGCCATGGTATCTCTACTTCCAACTGATCAAATTCGAGTAGCTGTAAGATGCGCTTTACGGCAAATAGGATGCCATATAATGGATTCAATTTGGCCGCTTGCAGGAGACTCTCTTTAGCCAATTTCAGACCAGCTTTCAGTTCTTGCAGGAGCCAACGTAACGCGGCATAGTAGTAGGGTTTATATTGCGTTGGCTCATAACTGCCAAAGCTGCTGATGTGTTCGTTTCGATTACAATAAAATTGCAATTGATATGCGCCGGTTACCGAATCGGCTGGACGGACCGATGTCAAGTTTTTGCAGATATGTGCGAGTGTGATATTCAATTTATGTTTTTGTATTAAATCACAATTCAAATTTTTTTCAATAAACGACAAAGTACTTGCAGCTGACGCTTTGTTGGCTTCGTATGAGTCAGCAAGCACATCGGCAAGCGCTTTAACGGTATTTGGTGGTAACACGTCATAAAATGATATATCGCGATTTTTGCAAATCTGTAAAGCCGTTGATAAGAGTTGTAAAGACACTGAACGGCGACTGAAATTGGCGCCCTGAAAGAGAGAAATCCTATTAATTTACATACACATAATTTTCGATTACATACGAGATGTTAAAAAATAATAAAAAATAAATAAATAAAAAAAATAAGAGGGGGGTTCAAAAAATTAGGTAACTAATAGTTTTATGGCACTTGTTATACCTTGGATAGGTATTAAATGTACTTTGTAACGCCAGAGAACTACAGGCGAAAATTACATATCGAGCTTGATAAAATTTTTAATTTGCGTGAAGCAATAACGCAAAATAATTCATGATTTGGCACCGAATGATTCTTTTACAAAAACAACAATAAAATGATGTTAATTGTTTGAATTCAAGTGCTGAGTTTCATGAAGCGGCGAAAATTTTCTGCGATTGAGAATTTTTCGTCTCGATCCATCGGTTAAGTATACACCAAAATACTTATCAGCAGTGCTTTTAGAAATGGCAACTGCTTTGTTTGAACTGAAGGTAAATTTTTGAAGGCAACCAGAGGTACATATATGAATTTAACAGTAAAAAAATTAAATGTAACCTTACTTTTTGGTACACCGCGTACTCTTATTTGTATGATATTGTTACAAAAAGTAGTATTAAGTTGTATTTGTATTACTATATGCATCCCTGATTATGAACAATAGCTGTAGGTATATGGAATAGCATTTGTCTTGTTGTAGACATCTGGCGCCACACTGTCTGCTCGTCTAGTTAAACAATTGCTGAGTCTGGCGCCGCGACTGTCTGCTTGCGTCTGGCGCCGTATAGCCGTATGTTCTGGTAATTTCCAGACGCGATATTCTAGAAGGACACGTCGGCATCAGCGAGAAGTGCGTGGCTATATAAGCCGTGGCAGCGCCAACGTAATCAATCAGTGCTAAGAGTAAACTGCTATAGTGTAGACGAGTTGTGAAATAAAGAGTTGTTGAATTAAATTAAACAGTGTTGATTTTATTTGTCAATCCAGAGATACGAACCTAGCAAAGTAAACTAGCAAGAGTAAATTCGTAACAATATTACTGACTGACTGTCAAATACAAAATAAATAATAAAGATTATAATAAATAATAAAAATTATAATAAATAATAAAGATTATAATAAATAATCGTAAACATACCTGAAAAAGATTTTCCACCAATTTCTTAATAACATCGCGCAAAAATTTCAATTGCAATGGCGCATCAGCACCAATGCCTTTACCAGCAGCGCTTGCCGCCTTAATTGCCTTGGCGGGTTTATAATCTTTAAGCACTTTAACAAGATTTACTTCGCAGCGAGTTAGTGCTTTGTCGAACAAGGCTAGCATTTTTTGACGTGTCGCTGGACTTTGACAATTGGAATTATATTCGAGGAAGGTAAGCAGATTTTCACATTCCAACAATGTCAGCAGCTCCGTTGTCTTATTTGTCTCCACCAACAAGCGCAAGGCCATAATGCGTGTTTCATCCGAATTGCAGATTATGCTGTACACAAGATTGCAGGAGAATTGCTCCATTATTTCGGTGAAATCATCAACTTTTATGCCCGCCGTACGCACAGCCCACAGTACCGATAATTTTGTGCTAATCGGTATTTGAGCAGGATGTTGTATGATATGCTTTACAATTTTCGGTTCACATTTCACCGCTTTTACAATTAGCGTTTCGATGTCACTCAAACGCACGTCATCAGCAGTGGCTATCACAAGCAGATATTCGATCCAAAGTTTGAGCCAAGTTTCGTATCGCACCTCTTTGTGACTGGCAAACATAAGTGCTGTAAAAAATATGGTATATAATATATAAAATGTATGTAGAAATGTGTCTACTATTTTGTAAGTTAGCTGTACTTACTCTCAAATAAGTTGTTCGCCATGAAATCACGACCGAGCTGTTCGGCGAAAATGTTTGTAAATACTTCGGAACATTGATGTATTATGGCATCTGCGCCCATAATTGCGGCAGTTTGTTGCAGCACTACACATTTCATTGAAAGCGACAGTCGCTCAGAATTACAGGCATCATAAATTTTTTGTATGAGAAAGTCAAATTTAATTTTTTTGGCCGCTGCCACAGTGTTACGCAGCAAATCCCGACACAAATGCCGCACGCTATCCATGTGATGCTCTAAATAGCCAAATGTGAATATTAAAAGTTTACGTAATATCAACTTGGCATCATCGGTGGGTGATGCTTGGGGCTTTAATTCAAAAGTGAGTATAATTTTTGATATCTGATAAAGTGCACGTGTAGCGCAAAGTAAAATATTCGGCACCGTCGCATTAGCGTTTGCAATTTCCTCTATTTTGCTGCAAATGTCGCGTATATCTGCCGAGATATGTTGAAAATCATGGTGATCGAAAGTATTAACGATGCCAACACATAACGCAATCTCATTGGGATTCTTAGTCAGTTTGACTTCTTGTATAAAACTTTCATAGGTAGCCGTTAGTTTGGCGTTGTGCGCTAATAAAATACCAGAATTGGTGCGTGGATCCATGGGTATTTCGTCGTCGTGTACAATTTGCTGACATAGCGCAGCTAACTGTTTGAGTGTGTCACTGTGTATTTCTTTGACTTTTGCGCCATACTCCTGTACACAGCTGAGTAGTAAGCGTATAGCATTGTGTACATACAAGTAATACTCATTACGTACGGAGGGTGAACTAAGCACACTACAACGGAATATAATATGAAATTGTAAATAATAAATAAACAAAAATGTGTTTGAATTGTTGACACAAACCCCAATTCGGTAAGATATTTTTGCACGGCCGCGCTGAGAAAAGGAAACACATCAACTATGCTTTGCTGAAATGCTTTAAGGCCACAATCGAAATTCTCGAAACAGCCAGACATTGAAGTGACGGTAAAATTCCAAGTGCTGCTCTCAGTTTCTCCTCTAGTTTCCTCCACTAAACGTTGCAATGTGTGTGACAAAGCGTTTACAATGGATGTTTCATCTGTATCACCGGTGCCCAGTCGGGCAGCTGTAATTAAAAGCCTGCATGAAGTAGTAAAAAAAAATATATGTTAATTTTAACTAGAAAAAATATTTACTACAAAACATTAAACTACTTACCTGAGTATTTGATTACGTACGGGATGCTTAAGCGGACAATGAAAATATAAGTCTGCCAAAAATTGCAATGCTTGGATATCTCGACTAAGGTTTTTAAATATCTAAATTATAAAATATTAAATAACCGTAAAATTATGTTTACAATAGATATGTAAATATGTCTGTTAGTATGTATATACTTACATTTTTTACGGCCGCCACCTGTTCTGGTATGGAATTGGCACCCTTTAATTCAATACAATAACTTGCGTCGGCTGTATTTTAAGATAAAAGCACAAACGTGTATATTTTGTTTACAAATTTTAATAAAAGCTTACAATTTTCGTAAAGTTTTGGCAACGTGACAAGCGTTGTCCGCATTTCAGCATTCTTCTTTACATTGTCCCCAGTCTTCACCGAAGACACACGCAAATTTAGTGAATTCATTGCTTTCTGTTTGTTTGGTTTTTCTTTCCAACAGTTTATATAAAATTTAAATACAAATGTCTTTGATATTAAACTGTGATATTTCAAAAACCCAGAAAGCTAATAGGAATATAAGCAACAAAAGACCGCAAAAGCGGAACTATCAGCTGTGCTAATAGTGTTTACCACTCCTACTTTTTCCCCTATCATTTGTTGATAACACCAAATCTGCCCACTTAATGTTGATGTAGACCACACTTTTCTTAAAATCAGCTGTTCAAGTTGCTGCCACTTTGAATATATTTAAAAAAAATGTAAGTGTTTTATATCTCAATCAAAAAGGATTGTCTGTAAACTTCAAAACGTAATTATTAAATACATTAAATGGTAAATGTTCAGGAGAGCGGCTTTTCCGAAAACGAACACCAATTTTCACGGGAAATGTCTTAAAAAAATTCGTTTTTAATTCCGATTCACGAATATGTCTGGCGCGTTATCTAATTTTATGTATTTTTGCAATAAAAACAATAAAAAATATTTCGATTTTGCACAATATTCACGCTATAAATGGCATCACTATTCGAAATTCAATTGAAAACTAGTGATAAAAGCAGTGATCGGGTTCGAAATATCGATACTCTCGATATTCTAGACTAAACAAAAATTGATAAAAATGAGAGATATATAATAGAAAAATATTATTAATTGGAAAAATAAAAATAAATTAAAATATCGATATTCTCAATATTCGATTTTGAAAGAAAATTGGTAAAAATGAGAAATACACAATAGAAAAATAATAATAATTGGGAAAATATAAATAAATTAAAATATCGATATTCTCAAAATTTGAGGCTGATCGAGAATTGGTAAAAATGAGAAATACATAATAGGAAAATTTATAATTCATTATTATTGCAGAAAGAAGAAGAATTTGGACACAGAAGAATTTTGAACACCGGGGTTTTGGACCGACCAGGGATATTATTTTTCGAGCGCTCGAAAAATAATATCCCTGGTCGGTCCAAAACCCCGGTGTTCAAAATTCTTCTGTGTCCAAATTCTTCTTCTTTCTGCAATAATAATGAATTATAAATTTTCCTATTATGTATTTCTCATTTTTACCAATTCTCGATCAGCCTCAAATATTGAGA
This sequence comes from Bactrocera dorsalis, assembly GCF_023373825.1. Lineage (NCBI taxonomy): Eukaryota > Metazoa > Arthropoda > Insecta > Diptera > Tephritidae > Bactrocera > Bactrocera dorsalis. The sequence continues at coordinate 10,051,171 of NC_064306.1, read as the reverse complement.
GTATCGATAATTCGAAAACGATCATGAATCAATAGTGGCCATTCGAATTTACAACAGCTGTGCCATAATTTCGAACATACCTTGCCATTTTCGTTGAATTGAAGTGATTGTAAAGTTTTTCATATTTTTATAAAAATAACAAAAAAACCTATTTATCTTATTGATTAACGAAAGAACATCAATAATTACGTGAATATAACCTATAGAAAGTATAATTTCAACATCCAAAGACGTGTAAAGTGCAAAAGTGAATTTTTGATTTCGGGAAATACGATGTTTTTTGATAAAAACAAAGAAAATACTGATTTTAAAGGCACGCGCCTAACATATTCGTAAATTAGAACTAAAAACGAGTATTTTAAGACCTTTCCCGTGAAAATTGGTGCACGTTTTCGGAAAAGCCGCTCTCCTGAACATTTACCCATTAAATTACTAAAAAGAAAGTTAGTAACTAAGAAGAAAGTTAATAGGGGTATTCTCTTGCTCTTGCAAGATTGCAGATTGCAAAAATACTACACCAAAATATACAAGGACACGAGAGCACCCATTGCAGAATCTAGTGATATATGAGCGACTGATTCAGTCAATTTATTGTAAATGACTATTGTGCGTGGCTATTGTGAATTAGCGCACCATCTGCATGCATTTTTAACAAAAAAACTGTAACAAAACTTTATAATTTAAATAGAAATTATAAAATCTAATTAAAATTTACCTTTCTCAACAATTTAACGACGTAATATGTCTTTATGTAAAATGGCAACTACAACAGGGTTGCAATTTTATTTTTACGTGACATTGCACGCCAATATACACGGGTTTTGGTCTGACATATTTCACAGCCCTTGCAAATATTTTTCTGCGTGTGTTTGTTGTTGTGCCGTTGTAAATTTGCAATGCTTGCACCGTGCACCGGGTTTTGCAAGAGCAAGAGAATACCCCTAATAACTATATTAGATTGAAGTTCTGACATTATATTTTAATAACATAATTTACTGAAGTGTGGTAGCCCTATCATTATTAGTGAGTGCTGCACAACACGTGTAAGCCGCAATTTTATTTAACTGGTATTTTTAGTAAATTCATAATTATAAGCAGTTTTTAAAGCCATTTTCGCAAATCAGTCGCTAAAATGGGTAAGAAGACTAAAGTTGGAAAGGCGCGGAAAGATAAGTTTTACCAGCTCGCGAAGGAAACAGGTGAATACTTATTCCAGTTCCCAATGAAATCTTTACTTTTATGCATTTACTGCTTACAGGTTTTCGTTCCCGTGCTGCATTTAAGTTGGTACAGCTTAATCGTAAATTTGGTTTCCTACAGCAATCACAAGTATGTATAGATTTGTGTGCAGCTCCAGGAGGTTGGATGCAAGTCGCCAAACAAAACATGCCTGTATCGAGCATTGTTGTTGGTGTCGATTTGTATCCTATTCGTCCAATACCAGGGTGTATAAGTCTTGTTGAGGACATTACCACTGAAAAGTGTAAACAGTCGTTGACCAAGGAGTTGCAGTCGTGGAAAGTTGACGTTGTACTGCACGACGGTGCTCCGAATGTGGGTCGCAATTGGTTATTTGATGCTTACCAACAAATATGCTTAACATTGAATGCGTTAAAACTTAGTACACATTTTCTACGTAGCGGCGGTTGGTTTGTTACAAAAGTATTTCGTTCCAAGGATTATAACGCATTATTGTGGGTGTTGAAACAATTATTCAAAAAGGTGCATGCCACTAAACCGAGTGCTTCTCGTAAGGAATCGGCTGAGATATTCATAGTTTGTCAAGGTTACTTAGCGCCCACAAAAATAGATCCACGATTTTTGGATCCTAAATATGTTTTTGAAGATTTAGATATCGAGGGCAAGAAAAAAAATTCCTTGCTGCATCCTGAAAAGCAGAAACGCGTCAAGGCCGAAGGTTACACAGAAGCAGATTTTGCACTGCGTAACGAACTATCTGCTACGGAATTTATGCAGTCAAGCAGTGGCATAGGAGCGCTACAAGGTATGGGTTCAATAATCATCGACGATGAGCGTATCGCAAAACATCCAAAGACAACTCCAGAAATTCTGGAATGTTGCAAGGATATTAAGGTACTTGGACGCAAGGATATTAAAGGATTGCTAGCATGGTGGAAGGCCTTAAAAGATGAATTGTTTAAGAAACCTGAGAAGGAGACTACCGTTATAGAGGAGGAAGCTCCAAAGAAAACACTCACACAAGAAGAAATTGAGGATATGGAAGAGGAAGAATTGCAACAACAAATAGCGGAACTTGCCGAAGACGAACAACGTGAGATCAAACGGAAACGGAAGAAAGGACTTAGAGCAAAACAGAAATTACATGAAAAAATGAATCTAAATATGGTGATCAAAGGCGATGCGGGACCACAAGAAGAGGCCGAGCTGGAAATATTCGATTTAAAGAGTGTTAAATCACAACGTGAACTGGACGAAATGTTGGATGTGGTGCCTGATTTTGATGTTGAAGGCGAAGCAGTCGAAGTACCGAAATTGCCAAAATATAAAGCTTACGATAAAGATGATAAGCGTCTGGATGATGATGCCAACTATGAAAACGACGATGAGCCCGATGTATCCGCGGAGGAAGATTCTGAAAGTGACTATGAGAAGGATGGCTTGGGTTTGAGCGAAGACGAGGACAATACAATCGAGGCACAAAAGAAAAAGAAACGCACCGAACATCCGCTTATAAAATCAGGAGACTTTAGAGATAAGGACACAAAACGGCAACAGCGTGTGCAATTGTGGTTCGAAAAAGATAATCTGCAACAAATAGATTCGGAAGATGATGAGGATTACGATTTGGATCGGTTAGCAAATGAATATAAAAGTAAAGGTGTAGCAGTACTGGGCGAATCACAGCAAAATGCCGATTCGGCAAAGTTACCTTTGGGCAAGAAAGCTAAAAGGCGTGCAAGACATGATGACGCAAACGAGAAGTCGAGTTCCGAATCCAGCGATAGCGACTCTGATGCCACTGTAGATGAGAATGATGAAGATGGTGAAAAAAAAGTTGCCGGCAATATGGCAAAAGGTGAGTGGAGCATTGAATTATTTTATACATTATAAATTATGCATATATGTATATTATATATATATTTTTTTTGTTAGAGCCAAAAGCGAAGAAGGTACGACTTTCCGAAGAAGAGCTTGCTCTTGGATCTATGATGATTAAGGGCAAGAAAACACGGCGTGATCTTATAGACGGTGCTTGGAATCGTTATGCCTTCAACGACGAAAATCTACCACATTGGTTTGTACAAGACGAAGATTTACATATGCGAAAACCAGTACCAGTGCCAAACGAAATCATAGAGGAGTATGAACGTAAAGTGCAAGAATTGAACGCACGGCCAATCAAGAAGGTAATGGAGGCTAAGGCGCGCAAGCGCAAACACGCGCTCAAACGTTTAGCCAAAGCAAAGAAACAAGCTGAAAAAATAATGGACGACAACGACGCGACGGCGCAAGAAAAGGCAAAGCAGCTAAGAAAGATTTACAAGAAGGCGCAAGAGAAGAAAAAGGAAATTACTTATGTTGTAGCGAAAAAACATCAAGCAGCGAAACGTGCGCGTCGTCCCGCCGGCTTGAAGGGACGTTACCGTGTAGTCGATCCGCGACAGAAGAAAGACAAACGCGCATTGAGTGCGAAATCAAAGCGCGAAAAGAAACGTAAGGGCAAAAAATAAGAAAACTATATTAGTCAGCACTAAATTTTTACATATTGCTATGTACAGAATTACATAATAATAGTTGTAGTTAATAATTGATTAAATGTATTTACAAATTCATAAAGAAGCTTTTAATTTCAAATAGAAAATTTGGCATTTTTATACCCAAAACAGAGTATTTTATGTAAAAGATAAAAGTAAAAGGTTTTTTGTATATTTTTTTTTTTTATTCTTCAAAGACAATAATCATATTTATTCATACTTTTTCAACAGCAAACTAAAACTTTTCTTAACGCTTAAGTAACTTAAATATATGGAAAAAATACTTTGAACGGAATACAATAAGAAATTAGAGTAAGCTTTTAACTTTAGAAATATTGTTGTACATATTTTTTTTTACATAAAAACGTCTGAACTAGCCAACCACCAATTTTTTCATATACTTATCATATTTACTTTCTTCTAACTACATAGTTATAATATTTAAGAAAATATCCATATTCCTACATTCACAACTACAGTGTGTACAGAAAATTGCATAAATAAGGCACCAATTCCTTTGTAAAGCCCTTTGTAACCTTCCATAATTACAATGGTATTAAAACAATCTCCGATTCCTTGATAATATGTTAATAGCGGTTGCACACTCTCACCATTATCAAGATTATCTATAATAGTGTCAGTATCCTGTATTAGAAGGCGATGTAGAATAGTTTCCAACGGATAAAACGCAACCTCGGTAATGATGCGTGCAATCAGATCAGATCTAATTTCCATTTTTTGATTCTCAAATTCCGATGGTTCTATTAATAATCCTCTTAATCCTCTTAATCTCTTCCTACGTAAAATGGCCAATGTAGAGTTTTTTACCAGCGCTCTAGGGTTACAGAAAGGTAAGTAATTATGGTTTGAAGTAGGTGTATCATTTATTAAATTAATTACCTAAATTCGTATTTTGCGATTTCCATGCACATGTAAGGAAAAAATAGCGTTTTTACTGATATTTGACGTTGGCAGTTAGTCGAACTGGTAGAACCGATACCGATACCGATACACTAAGTTTCCTACAGTGCTTATTAAACAATATCTTTTTAGTCCGAGCGTCGCAGCTTGAAAACTAAGAGCGAAAATAGTACAGACAAATTTGAATATTTAAAGAGCGAATTAAATATTTCAAGATATGAGCCAAAACTTGTGATAAAAATAAATTACGAAAGTTACGATTTTCGCACAATTAACTTATCTTATTATATTAAATTTTTTTAAAAACAATTTTTTTATAGAAAATTTTTCTCACGAGCTCATTTACTAATTTAAGGTTCCACCTTTAAAATTAAAAATCAACAAATATTTTCACGTTGCGAGAATATAAAGAAACGTATAATTTTATGTTCATTTCCGTCATTACTTACATACCATTGGCGTGTTATACGTACAAATAAACACGTTTCGCCTTCATAGAAAAACATATTGAAAATTAATGTTTGACATTGAATGTTATTTCAGTCTGACTAACCTGTGAAAGTGTCATTTCCTATCAGCCATGAAATGCCCTTTAAAATAAGGCTACAACCAAGACCTTTCCAAAATGTTTTAAGACCTTGACGATAATACAGTTGTATTATGATTGGCACTAACGAAAAAGGTAGTAAATGAAACCTGTAAAATGATAAGTGATTTGTTAATTATTAATAAAATTCAATATATCATTAAAGTGTTACCTTCGAGCTACGTTGTTAACTTGACATTGTTGACGCAAAACAATAAACGGATGAGAAAGCACATTATCGACGAACCAGCTGAACCACGTCAAGCCTATAAAAGGATCATAATAATTGCTAGATTAGTAACAACTCAGCAAACTAAATTTCGTTTTAATTAATATTTAACTTAGAAGTGCTACTAGTAAAATGTGTTATTTCTTTATTTATTATTTTTTTTTGTTCAATGATGCATACCTTTGCTTTTGCTTTCATTCTCAGGAGGATATGAATTTCCATACCCATTGTTACATAAGCATCTTGGAAGTTGAGCATATTCATAATAGTTATCCGGAAATATCTCTTCTTCATACCGTTGTCTCTGATTTTCGTTTCGTCTCATTGAAATTTCGTTGAGAAGAAGTATTTCTTGGTTTCTCCTTAAGGCTTCAATGAAATTTGCTGAATGCTCATATTCTTCTTCTTCATTGGCATTCGCATTTCTTAGCAGTTTGACACGCCCCATACTTAATAAACATAAAATTAACTTGTTTTTAAGGATAAACACTTTTTCAGATACTCACACTTCTGGAACACATACACCCCAGTAGCGCATAGAAATTAGAAAGTTGTCCTTATTATTGCATACTGGACATCTAAATAAATCGCCGGCTGAGTGTGCATACGTTTGTAAACACAATTTGTGAAACCAATTGTTGCGGCAACACGGCGAGCGCAACATTTTCGCTGGATTGAAATTAGTAGTTCCTATGAACATTTTTTCACGGCAAATGCAGCATATTTCATTCGCGTTTGGACGAGACTTGGGCAATTTAACATGGCGATCACAAAACGAACGGAAGGGTGCAACAAATTGATTTCTGGCCCCATTTTGTAGGCCGCAAATGAAGTGAAATGTACGTTGACAATCACGTTGAATGCAACTAACATTTGCACCTTTCTTTTTACAATAGCAGCAATTCTGCAGATGCATACATTTCATAAAAAGCAAATTTACGAAAAAATTAATTAGTAGACACATAAAGCAAAGAAAAATACATTTTCAAAAGTACTTCATTAGGGTGTAAACTACAAATAGCTAACCAACAAATAATTTCCGTTAATCCATAAGCTAATCTTATATTCTATTAAAAATTAAAACTGGACATATCATTATTTCGTGAAAAATGTATGTATTAAAATAAGTTATTTTTCACAGTTTTTTTCGGTTTGATTATTTACCCTTGTTTTGAAAAGTCTGCGTTGATTTGAAATTTCATCTAGAAAGAACTCGTAAAACCCATAATCATCTTGAAGCCTTTGTAGCCCAGAAGAAAAGAACTGAAAAGATAATATGTTAAAATGTAAATAAATTACGTAAATTCAAAATGATATTTATTATAAAAGCTAAAAGTTTTTACGAATTACAATTGTTAATTTTTTAAAACAAGTTCCAAGTCATTTATTTATAATAAAGGTAACGTACACCAATTTTCACGGGAAAGGTCTTAAAATACTCGTTTTTAGTCCTAATTTACGAATATGTTAGGCGCGTGCCTTTAAAATCAGTATTTTCTTTGTTTTTATCAAAAAACATCGTATTTCCCGAAATCAAAAATTCACTTTTGCACTTTACACGTCTTTGGATGTTGAAATTATGCTTTCTATAAGTTATATTCACGTAATTATTGATGTTCTTTCGTTAATCAATAAGATAAATAGGTTTTTTTGTTATTTTTATAAAAATATGAAAAACTTTACAATCACTTCACTTCAACGAAAATGGCAAGGTATGTTCGAAATTATGGCACAGCTGTTGTAAATTCGAATGGCCACTATTGATTCATGATCGTTTTCGAATTATCGATACTCTCAATATTTGAGGCTGATCGAGAATTGGTAAAAATGAGAAATACATAATAGGAAAATTTATAATTCATTATTATTGCAGAAAGAAGAAGAATTTGGACACAGAAGAATTTTGAACACCGGGGTTTTGGACCGACCAGGGATATTATTTTTCGAGCGCTCGAAAAATAATATCCCTGGTCGGTCCAAAACCCCGGTGTTCAAAATTCTTCTGTGTCCAAATTCTTCTTCTTTCTGCAATAATAATGAATTATAAATTTTCCTATTATGTATTTCTCATTTTTACCAATTCTCGATCAGCCTCAAATTTTGAGAATATCGATATTTTAATTTATTTATATTTTCCCAATTATTATTATTTTTCTATTGCGTATTTCTCATTTTTACCAATTTTCTTTCAAACTCGAATATTGAGAATATCGATATTTTAATTTATTTTTATTTTTCCAATTAATAATATTTTTCTATTATATATCTCTCATTTTTATAAATTCTTGTTTAGTCTCGAATATCGAGAGTATCGATATTTCGAACCCGATCACTGCTTGTATCACTAGTTTTCAATTGAATTTCGAACAGTGATGCCATTTATAGCGTGAATATTGTGCAAAATCGAAATATTATTTATTGTTTTTATTGCAAAAATACATAAAATTAGATAACGCGCCATATATATTCGTAAATTGGAATTAAAAACACGAATTTTAAGACCTTTCCCGTGAAAATTGGTGCACGTTTTCGGAAAAATAATAAAAATAAATTAAACATTGCTTTGATAATTTAAACATAACTAAATTTTTATAATTACAAATTTTATAACCGATAAGTTTGTATTCATTTGCAGCTTTTTGCACAATGCGGGCAACTTTGTTCAAGGTCACCATATTTTTTTAATTCGGGGAATCCCATGATATATTTTTCGCCCTCATTACCGAAAACTTGCTAAATCATTTTTAATATTATTATGAATACCATTAATATTCACGGTTGGGCTTTAGTATACTATCCCACGATTTCAAGTGCTCACAACTTTGAATTTCAATTTCAAAGCAATTTATATTTACATACTTATGTATATGCACAACTAACCAAGCAATTTTTATGCACCGCTATGTTTTGCTTTCTTTTAAAGGAACCATATTGAATTTCATCTTGCTGATTAGATCCGCAAAGCTTACACCGCATTATAAAATCTTTTAATATTATTTTATTTACGTAAGTAATGAACAATAAATTCTAAAATATATTTAAAAGAACTTCGCAACAAGAAACTTTTCTTCAGACGGCTTATTAGAGATGTTCGATTTTTGTAATAATTTCTATTAAAGATGTACTCTTACGTTTTTCGATTACACGTAATTAATCGATATATAAATATTCGAATGTATTTTTTTATTTGAATCATAAGCAATTGCTTCACCTTAAGGTGATTGTGGTATCCACAAGTAATTTTCAAATTATTTATTTACTTTGATCGTTTGACTTTTATATATATATTATTTCAGGACCATTTTCTGCTTACTTGCTACTCAATCTTCTATTAAATATTTGTGGACAAGTGGCATCACTAACGAAATGAATATCTTTAAACTGCAGGTTTGACGGAAGTTTTATCTGACATCAGAACCGTTTAACGGTATTTTTTATTTAAGCTTATTTAGTAATTAAATATTCATATGAAACAATAAATAGATGCGTACTCCTTATTAACACAAATGTATTAGCCGAGTCAATAATAAAAAAATATTAGCGTTTTGGCTAACTTTACCGCTTTTTATTTATTTTTGTTGCTGTTAGCATCAAAAAATATTTATTTTCATGTCATGTCGTGTCATGTATAATTGCATTGATTTTAATTATTAACCAAACTTACAATATTTATCGTTAATCTAATGTTACATAACATTATCATGCAATTTAGCTACTTCAGTTTAAATATATTATTATTATAAATTTTAGCATAAGTTCATTTGAAATTTGAAAGCATTTACAGTTTAACAGATCACTCCTGTCGTCCAAGTATAGATATACGTTGTATGTATATATATTTGAAACTGTTGAAAATGAATCGCTTCATTATTAATTACATTAATCCACCGAACGATTCCCCATACTTTGAACGTCCAATTCACTATTGGTACTTAGGCTCGGCGAAATTGTCGTCGAATTCGAGATAAGTCCACGATCCAAATTATAGTATTGCATAACTTTTTGTGGTGGCCGACTAGAAATCACTTCAGTTATTTGTGTGACAACCCACTTTGTAAGCTTTATAACAGCAATATGTGCAGCGAACTGTAAAACTATAGCGCCAAAACCTTTATAGAGTCCTGAGAAACCTTCTGCGGCGACGGTAGTACGATAACAATCGATAGCACCCTGATAATTGGTTAGTATGGGTACAACAGCATAGCCATTATCGAGATTATCAATAATAGTGCGGGTGCCTTGCAGTTGAATGCGATGCAGTATTGTTTCAAATGGATAAAATATCACTTCTGTGGTGAGCATTGAAATTAGATTCGAGTAAATTTCTACATTTTGATTTTCCAAAGTGTCGTCCTTATATTTAGCACCCTTACGTTCTTGAGCTTGTTGGATTCGACGACGCATAATACGCGATGAGATACCTTTGATCACAAGTCTAAGGAATTCGTTTTACAGCATTATAATTTCATTAATTAAATATTAAAAAAGACGTACCCAAATAAATATTTTGTAATGCCCACAGACACACAAGGACCAATTAATGCCCACGCCGGGAGCATACGTCCTTTTTGTGGTGAACTCCAATACAACAAACGCAAGCTTCCTTCTCGGAATACATCAAAAAGACCGGGTTTTTCACTGGCTATATCGCTCTGCACTGTCTCCACCAAGGAAGCAGAGTAAAATGGCATTACAACCGCAATGCTAACACTATCCATTTTATCAATATATTTTCAGTTAATTAATGTTAATAAAATTCGATTTTAATGAATTTTAGTCATACCACTTTAGAACAATATGCTGACCAAATTTCTTTAAAGTTGTACGGCTATCCACATCTCTGCAAAATTAAATAATAATTGCATATAATTTTTACAATATAATTTCATAATTTCATGGCGGATGTTGCTTACTTTGGCCAGTGAGTTATTTTGGAAATAACGTCATCTACTGCTAACGACATGCCTCGAACAAGTAGGCAACTACCTAATCCTTTCCAGAGTGTAGTAACACCTTGTCGCCGATGCAGATGTATAATGCTGGGAACTAGCGCAAACGGATGCAAATGGTAGCTGTAAAAATTTAAAGCTATTAAATTTAACAATGTTTGTAATAAATTTCAATAAGTATACCGTCTGGAAGCATTGTAAACTTGACACTGTCGTCGTAATACAATGAACGGATGGCTAAGCAAATTTTCAGTTACCAAGCTGACCCACTGAACTCCTATGCCGAGATACTTCCGTATTGATATTTCTATCAGCAGAAGAAATCAAATAAATATGTAATTCAATGCGTCAAAAAGATTTTGTTGAAAAACTATATTTTACCATCCTCTTGACTGTCATAGTAGTTATCTAGCACTTTATGTTTTTCTAGCGGTAATGATAGATCACGCTCTGAATTGACATATTTCAATCCTGTTGAACCACCAGTCGTCATGTCATGGGCTGAACCGCCTAAGCTGTCAAGAAAATTTTGTGTATGCAGTTGTCGTTCATCATGCAAGGGAAAGCTGGAAACCGAAGAAATTTGTAAGCAATTACACAACTAAATAAATTGTTATCCACTAAAACTTACGTCATGTGAGAACGTTGTAAATTTAGTGTATTAGGTGGTACTAATGCACTTGCACCAGCTCCGGTTGTAATGTTCGATGTGGTCATTATTGGCCCTTGAATTTGACTAGCACTAAATATATTACGAAGTCGAGTTTGTTGTTCAGGTTCGTCGCTATCATCATCCTCATTTTTTTCATTTGTCGCATACCTGCAATATAGATGTAAATCACAAATCGTGCCTTAAGGAATATTATTGCGAAACCAAAATTAATTATTTGCATTCACTCACATTAATGTTGAATAATTATTCATTCCTGCCATTACACGTCACGACACCACACTTAACAAAATTATTATAATTTTGTTATTATTCCTATTTGTGCGTTTTTTATATTATTTTTAATAAGTTGATAAAAAGAAATATTTCTTCCTACTAAAATATAAAAATTCTTCAATTTCCCCTTAACCATCTGAGCAAGTGTCAGACTTTGGCAACTGATTTTTAACAAAAACAAATAGCATCCGTATGTTCAGTGATAAGCTAAGAATTCATTACTAAAGTTAAAACTTAAAATAATCTGTAAAAAAAACTCTTTTACTAAATAATATTATTCCAAACATTATTGTTAAACTATAAATTGATCTAAATTGACGTAATATGGAATATAAAATCTTAGTACAGTGATTGAATATATATATTTTTAAAAGTCAAATAAGTGTGGCAAGGACAAGTCGGACTGCGGCTCACTCATATGGCACAAAAAGAAAACATTGCTAATGAATTAAAACTTAGTGCAAACTTAAATTTATTTAATAAACAAAATGCTCCGCACACTTATTATTGACCTAAACAAATTACGGTAAGTGTAAATTTAAATCAATAATTTCATTAATTAAAAATGTAATGTCTTAACTAACCTCAAATTTTAACTACATTCACAAGTCTAAATCCAGTCGTGGTTACACAAGTACGGGAGAAAGGACATTTAACCCGACCGCGTTTGAGAAACCCTTACTGGTTTGTACGCAAAGAAAGATTGGTAGGTAAAAATATGAAAAGTTAAGTTTAACTGACAAATACTAATTTAATTTACCACAAGGCTCGTGATACAACGGTGACAACAGAGAACAAAGCTTTCGTCAAAGAAATAATAAAAGACAAATATGGTCCTCCTGCAATTATAAAAGGTATACCTTCATACGACCAATCGGCTTTAATAAAAACAGAACAATACGAGCGACAGCCATGGCATGAAAAAGCACGTCGTTGTGGACTCATTGCTCGTAAAATTGGGCAGTATCCACTCTGGTTGAAAAATGGTGAACGTATACGTACCACATTGTTACAGGTTGTGGACAATCATGTAATTCGCTATATACCTCCTCATGAATACAAGCCTGCGCAAAAACCTAATGTTGCCAATCTGAATAAATATGGTTGTCTGCTAGTGGGTGCCGAGTCAGTAGATCCCTCCACATTAACCAAAGAGTATTGCGGGCTATTTCGTGATTCCGGTGTTATGCCTAAACGTAACTTGGCGAGATTCATTATCTCTCCAGAAGCGGCGATACCAGCTGGCACACCATTAAATGTTGCACACTTTAGAGCAGGCGATTTTGTTGATGTACGAGGCAAAACGTAAGCGTTTAAGAAAACCCAAATCAAATAAAAGACTGATTTTCTATAAAATATTTTCCTTTAGTGTCGATCATGGCTTCCAGGGAGTAGTAAAGCGTCATGGATTTAAAGGTATGCCTGCTTCTCATGGTGTAACAAAAACACATCGTCGGCCTGGTAATATAGGTGGTGGTGGCGAAAAAGGTCGTGTATGGCCAGGCACAAAAATGCCTGGTCATATGGGTAACCGCTGGCGTATAGCGAAAGGATTGCGTATCTGGCGCATAAACACCAAATACAATGTGATGTGGGTACAAGGCAGTGCCATTCCAGGATCTACCAATGGGCTTGTATATATTTACGATACAATTTTACCGCTGCGAAAACATAAAACAGCTCCACCTTTCCCCACTACTTTTGAAGAAGAACTAGAAGCATTAACTGGACCATCGGATGATATATGGTATGAAGACGTGCATAGTTTCAAAGATGATACTATAACTTTCCAACCAGAAACGAATTAAAGTAAAAACTTGTTAAAGAAAGTGTTGTAATTTTATTAAAAATATACCACCCCTAATATATACATATGTAAATATACAAATTATTTCTAAATGACAACATTTGCCCAATATCGCATTATAATACACTGTTTTTCTGTAATTCGTAAAATTTCTCGTCATTATTTGACATTAACTTAAGTTTTCCTTCACGTTGCAATTTCTCAAGGTGATGTCCAACATTATATGCAGCAGCCGGCCACAATTGTTCCGGTGTCTCTTTGTATACATCACGTACTACATCCATAGCTTGTAACGGTTTATTAGGATTTCGACTAAAGAAATCTAGTACTTGTACTTCGCGCTGATTTCTATGATTAATGTAGTATTTGATTTTGTCAACCGGTTCCTATAAAAACATACAACGAATTTTTATAAAAATATACTTTTTATATTCGGTATTTTACTTCAATTATGTTGCCATGTGCAGGGTATATCACTTCAGGTTTTATGCTTAATATTTTGTGCAAGCTTTTCATGTAATCATATAATTCTTCGAATACTGCGGTACCTTCACCTAAAAAGTACAAATTGTAAAATCTGTCAAGCTTGTAAATACATGTTCATACCCAAAATACAGTCACCACTAAACAGTATGCCATCTTCCGTAGTCAACACAACATGATCTGTTGTATGGCCCGGGGTATGCACAATTTTCACTTTCGCACCCTCTACACTTAGTTCTTGTTCATCCTGCAATGGGTGCACCTTAATATTTGCGGGGATCTCTGGGCATACATCTAACGCGTCGGTACGTGGGAATTTATAAACCAAGCAATCTAAATATATTTAAAGAAACATTAAGCGAATTAATTTAAATCACGCGGAATGTCAGCTTAAAACGAACCACTCGCAGCGCACGTCTTTATCACATCTTTCACCCCGCCTACATGATCATGATGCCAGTGGGTAAGTATAATTGTACTTAATGCCGCCTGTTCCTGCTTTAAAACGGTTGTTAAATGTTTGATATACTCCGGCACGTCCACATCACCAGTGTCTATTAATATACGTCTTAAAAAGAGTGAAGATATACGTACATAAGACTTATATCCATTTAAGAAATAATCTTTGACCTACCTTTTGCCTGTACCCAATAAATATGTATTAGTACCTTGCAAGGTCATCGGCCCCGGATTGCAGCCTAATATACGTATAATTGATGAAGTGAGACGAGTAACAGGTGGTATTAATGCCATTTTAAGAATATTTGCCACTTTCTAAATAACAAATTTCCGTCAGTGTAAGTCGGTGATAAATTCTTATCAGTACTGTGAAAACTACAATGTAAACAAAAACAAATGTTCTCTAAATTGTCAATCTCAAATACATTTTAGCACAGGGTTACAAGAAATAATAACAGTACGGCGAATAAAAATGTTTTCCTTTGCTACACCCCATTTTGTAACGGATATTATTGCTTTCAAAAAGACAAGTACAGTTTGAGTGCTGAAAAAAGATGATATTAATGACAGTCATATTTTAAAATATTTTTTGGCTTCCTTTCCAATGCACTTGATTTACTTTCATAATTTTCCTCGCAATTTGATTAAACTTTTTACTATTTAAACACAAAATGTCTACTACTACTACTATAAATAAATTGGCATTAGCTGAATATTCCGCCGAATTGATGGTTTATTTCGAAAAACATAAAATTATCGAAATTATAACGGTGAGAAAACTAAAAACTAATCCTATTTGGTATAACCTGACTTTATATAAAATGTTTACAGCGTTTGATGGTTGAAATTGGTTTGATTCGGCCCACTAATCCACAAAACTGGATCGCTACCAATATACGGCGCATTGCGGATGAGTTTTATCATAAATGTTTAAAAGCAAGCTATACATCCAGCAAAATTGGTAAGGCGAGGAAGAGATCCTTACAAATTTCTTTAGTGTGCTGAAATAATTTGTTTTTGCTACTCTAAAGATTATTACCAATTGCCGCGACATTTTCACCATCGTATAGTTATATTTGGACGCAGTGGCTCGGGTCGCAAAACTCAGGCGCTGGCGATAGCAAAACGTTTTAATTTGATTTATAGTAATCTACACTCATTTTACATACAAACATATATTAATAAGTTTACATAAAATTTAGTTGACGCCGAAAACTTGATTTACACAACTTTCTTTCGAAACGACGAAGTCGCACAAAAGTTACATAAGGCATTCTTAGACAATGTGGCAAAGGATAAATCGTCTGCGGTATCAAAGGCCATACAACAGCGCTTATTACAAATAGATGCCCTACGACAAGGTTGGGTGTTGATTAATTATCCACGAAATGTGGAGGAATTCACCGAGATGTTTGAAACCTACAAAATACCACCCAACAAAGTTATTTATTTGCAATGTCCGGAGGTAATGGCGATGCGACGCCTAGTTGCAAAGCCAAATTTGGGGTGCCCGCAAAATACTTGTGAATATATAGAGCATGAGGTAATTCAAGGGGTTATGTAATACAAATATACATATAGTATGTATGTGATCTAAGTGTTAAAAAAATTAGCGTTAATCTATTTACTTAAATTTATTCCATTCGATTAAATTAAATAGATGGCATATTTCTCACAAAACGAAACAGCAATAAACGACTACCTCCAACGTCGCCATGAGACCATCTATATAGACTCAACACCTTGTTTTGAGGCTGTGCGTACAAACTTATGGACACAAATGGAGCGTTTGCCTTATGTAATGGGTTATAAAATGTAAAAAAAAAAAAAATTATAAAAAAAAGCTAAATTTGCAAGTAGAATTATAATGGCAGTGCTTTAATTGCTGTTACTTAGTCTAGATCGTAGCTAACTTTTTTACAAAGCACATTTGTACATACATACGTATACATATTTTATAGAATTGAATTAAGATATTAAACCATTGAATCAGTACTTCATTTTGCAAAGCATGCACGATACCAAGAAAAACTTATTTGATAGAAATATTAAAAATATTTTTTTTAGAAAATTAACTTATTTGATAGAAGTGCTAGTCGGTAAACATTTGAATTTGGCATAAACGGGTGCATACGTAATGTGCTTGAAGCCAACTTTATAACTCTATACCTGCGCTAAAAAACGAATGATAAGCTTTTTTGACTAACTGTTGCTTCATAATATTTTAAAATTATACACTAGTTTTGCGTAATAATTTTGCTTTCACTTTTTTTTCAAATAAATAAGCTTAACTATGACTAGCCACCTCTCCTGTTGTCGAACCAGTATTACTAAAATATTGTTGCCTACAAAGTTCCTCCATTACATCGTGATTGTAAGTTGAGTGTAGCATGAGCCCCAATACACCAGCACGTGAAGCCATAAGATGTCGTATGTGACGTTCTTGTTCCAAAAGTTCATCCATTTTCAGCCATTGACGCACTCGTTCTAAATCGATTTCGGCGCGACGTATCTTTTCCCAAACATAGTGTTTGAAGCAGCTCTTTTTAGGTGCGCGACAAAATTCACCTGTTGGCTTGAAAACGTTTGCCACTAGCGGACAACCGCATACATCAGTCTCACTAATTTTCGGATCCTTACAGTGCTCTGGACAGAGCACGCGCAAACGTTTACAGTACGTTTTACTAGCAGGATTATAGAAGTCACAGAACATTGAATTGCCTTCGATGCGCGTCTTGAAAATGCTACCGAATGATGCTTGTGATTCATATTTGTTAAAACATTTCTCCATATGTTTGATGGCGGTGCGCGAGTGTATTTCGTGACCGCAGGTAATGCAATACATCGATTGTTCATCTTCGATGTCATTATGGTCTTGTGTACGATTTGTATCTAGCGTACTATGCTTGGCACGGTCAACAATCATATCCAGTTCCATGTGTCGCTTATCGAGTTCGGCTAATGCGAAACGAACCACCGCCTGTTTAGATCGTATCTGATCAAGTTGTTTTTTGTTTTCTTCCTCTGCTCGACAATTGGATAGATTCCATTCTTGCACACGTTGTGGCAGCACCTGAAAAAATTAAATAAATAAATTTAAACTGACAAAGCTATGGCAATTGGAGGTGAGTATATGAAATTTATGGATTCGAAACTTACCTGAAAAATACGATTGGTCGCCAAATTAATGCCACACACATCGCTGCAGTACTTCGACTGTGGTCTTGCATTGTTTCTGCAACGAGGCCCATAACATTGTCGCACGCCTTCTAAATCTGGATTGATAAATACTTCCGGACTTAGTGAGCGTTTCCGTTTCCGTGAACGTTCTTTCGGTTGTTTTTCTTTACGTTTATGTCGAGTGGGCACTGGTACTGCATTTTGCTGTTGTGTAGGCGGTTGCAATTGCTGCTGTTGAGTTGTTGTTGTTGACGGAGCTTGACACACACGCATCTCACAACGCGGCTTATGACCACCCACCCGTATGCGACATGATTCGCATATTCCACAGTTTGGAGCGCGACAACCTTCACAATTACCACAGCGACTTTGTGATTGCTTACTTCCACCTGAAGTTATCGCGCCAATATTGACCTCACGTAGGTTGCCTTGTTCCTTTGCCTTTTTACGTTTATCAGTGTCAGTAATACTAGTAGCGCCACTTGGCGCTGCAGTCTTTTCGATTGGTACAACTCGGAACACAGTTTGTAAACTAGGATCTTCTTCTTTGCATCGCTGGCAGTAATAGTGCCTTATATGTTTAGCCTCTTTCTCAGTGATATTGATGCAGTCACCGTGATACCATTCTTCACAGCCATCACAACCGCTAAAAATAACGACCATTGAATAATAACAATTAATGCAATTTTTTTTTGGAAATTTTAACTTACATCATGAAGCGAGAACAATCAGAAGTTC
The DNA here is from genome assembly GCF_023373825.1 of Bactrocera dorsalis. NCBI lineage: Eukaryota > Metazoa > Arthropoda > Insecta > Diptera > Tephritidae > Bactrocera > Bactrocera dorsalis. Next base: position 10,033,136 of record NC_064306.1, on the reverse strand, counting down.
TGCAAATGCAATATGCCTGACCATCCTGCTTCATTATAGTTGCGATTTTAGACTTTCTTTCTGGCAAGTCGAACTCACGCGCTATCTCCTCTTTCTACATAAAAATCAATAATAGTTAATTCATAAATTCGTAAAATATTGAAATTTTTCTTACTGATTTTTTATATTTTCGCTTATCAGCCATTTTTCGTGAATGCCAACTAAATATCAAGGGAAAGTATTAACAAAAACAATTGTTTAAATGATGAACTTGCCACATGTATCGAACACAAACAACACCATATGTAGTTATGTTAGATTTACAAACATTAAAATTTGTTGATGAATTTAAACAATTTCAACTTATAACTTTAACAAGCTATTAATTAAAATAAATTTATTTTTTTAGAATAAAATATAAATAATAAAATATAAGAAATATAGCAAGTGAATATTTTATATCAGAACATTAAAATTCATAGCATAAAATCATAAAAATACATTCTTGTAAAAATGTCTTTGAGTGCAACCCTGCTTAGTGCGAACTTTTACATATATTTTTATTCCACACAACCCGCTTAAGATTTGTGCGTGTAAGATTTTATCAATTGTGTGAAAATTTTGTAAAATAGTTTCACTGCATAACACTATAATTTTTTAATTATATAGAAAAGATAAATAAGCAAGAGAAGTAGTAAGGAATCATAAAGAACATTATTAGCTAAGAAAAACATGATATAAGAATGGCAAACATAATATTTTAATAACTAGTGAAATCGAAGGTGATCAACAACAACAAAGCGGAACGCCAACCCTCCAAAATTGTGTTTTCGCACGTTTGCCGCCGATTTTATCGCGTGAAAAGTTTGCTGGAAACGAATTTGGCTGAAATAAATATAAATTTAAAGCGTTCGTATAAACGGTTAGTAAATTTTAAGGTTTTTGCATTTATAACTTGTTATCTAAATAGTACAAAGTAATGTTTGCATAAAGCGCGAAAATATGCCAAATACTTTAATTGAGTGGTTATTATGAATGGATGTTTAATTACCGCGTCGGTATTTTATGTTTTTGGAGACACGATGTTCTCAAGTAAAATATGATCTTTGATTATTACTATTACTGAATTCTTTTTTATACACAATAAATGTGTACAAGAAAATTAATAGAACAATTTCATTGCAAACTTTATGTACCCTACTCAGTGTATACAAGTTCTAAAGATGTATTTAGTCAAAAAGTTATATATATTTTATAATAGTTTTCTTTTTTGTTACAGAGACTAGGAGATTTGTAACTAACGCGGTCGAATATAACCTCTTTGACAAGATGATACCCACAAACACAGGACTACATTCAGAAGATCACATATATTGCCAACGTCAAAACAGTAATATGTCTTTAGAAATACGACAAAATCATCGTGAACCTCTGCAAGCGCAACTACAATTTTCGCAGCAAATCCAGCATACTTTATCACCTCGACAACCACAATTACCCCACCAGCAACAACAAAATTGTAGTGTATCAAACAGACTAGAAGAAGTAACGCAAACGTTGCAACAGAACTCTTCACAGCAGCATCAAAGGGCGACAGTTTCCTCTACCGTTTTTACTTCGCACGAATTGGCTGTGGAGAGTGTGATGCCAGGCATATATTTAACAAAGAATTTTATCGCCTGGAATGAGGAAAATTTACGTTCACATGGCTTTACACATATCATAATAATTGACAAGCACATACAGGAATTGTATTATCCTTCACCCATATTTAAATTATCCACTGAAAATACCACTGTTGATGCATTTGACACATATGAATACTTTAGTCATCCAGCCACTGCGTCACTCAAATTTGGTAAAGAATTTGAAGCGATTGATTTGAATTTTGGCGAAAAATCCTACTTGACCACTGTGTTGCCGAATTGCTATCGCGCTGTTAAATTTATAAATAAAGCCTTACTAGCGGGTGGCACAGTCCTTGTAATCGATTGTAATGGCAGTGAACAAAAGTGTGTGACGATAGTTGTGGCATATCTAATGTACAAGCATAATATAAATTTTAGGTGAGTCTCTTCGTTAAAACATTTTTGCGCAAAATTAAAATATGACATGCATTATTCAATTAATCGTTGTAGCAAGGCATTTTCGCGCCTAAAAGAGCACTATGAAAAGGCTGATCTGGATCGCTTCTATATGACACAATTGTACGAATACGAACCAATATTACAGGTGCAGCGTGCACAATCACGCGGCCAGAGTTGTTCACGTGAAATGTACTCGGCCATACTGAAACGTAAGAAGGGAGATGATGAGGAAACCAGCGTGTATGATGGTAGCATGTCATTTTGCGCTAGCAATACAACACAAGACTTTTTCAATTCATTCAATCCGTTAACAAATTTTAATGCGACAACAACAACAATTGCGGAAAGGAATTTGAAAACAGTAAACGCATTTAGGCAACAAAGACACCACAATGAAACATCGGTGCAACATGAAAACAATGCTGCTTCGTCATCTGCAATTTACGGTAGCGATGATTATGCTATGGAGTAAATGAACTGAGTTTTTTTTTCTATGTTGGCAACCGGTTAAGCTGCTAGGTTAGTAATTTTGTACATAAATTTTTGCATACTTCTTATATTTAAGTATGTTTAACTAGTTTTAATTAAAGATAAAGTTAGTCCTTTCCTACATTTATATTCAAAATATATGTTTGACTAAGTAAAAATATGACATCCTTTCACAAAACAAACTTATTTTGGCCTTCGAAATTATAGTGCTTCCTTAGGAGAAAACTTTTACTTGTAGATGGTAATATTTCATTATAGTTAATTTTAGAGGAATAGCGGGTGAATGGAAGTCAACGTTTTTTCGTAATCTCCAGGAGGAGCTCCGAAAAAAGGTATTTTGCGGTGAGGAAATTTTTTTGCTTAAATTATTGGTAATGATCGAAAGATTAGAAAGACCTATTGATATATATTTTCTTTTGTTTTTAAATTTACAATTCAGAATGACTTAAAATCTAAAATTTACTATTATAGGAAATCGTATTTCTTTGATCATTCCCTGACATTTATATAATGTTTGAAAATTTGAAGTTGTTCGTTTCAGCCGTTTCCGAGCAGTTTCCCTCACCTACAGATCTACTTTTCGAACATTATTTTCAAATATACATACATATGTAATACATACATACATATAAGCAATAATTTTTTTTTTTTTTTTGAAATTTACAAGGGGATATAACTCTTTAATCTATTTTAAAGTCTATTATTCAAGAAAATTACACAAATAGTCGGTTTACCCTACACTATTCTGATTTTTTTATACTTTTGAACACTTTTCAACTTTTTTTTTCAGAAGAAATAATTTTTTTCTGCAAGCGTCTATCAGCTTTTTGTAACGAATTTTTATTGAATTATGTAGCATACCTCTAGGCTTTATTTAGTTTAATTCACAGTACTGTTTTATTAGTTATCTGGTATATTAATTCACAATAGTTTTACAGCGCAAGTGTGTTTTTATATCCTGAACAGGGTATATTTAGTTTGCCACGATACAACATCAAAATGTCAGAAGTATATGTGCATATAAATGACCAGTTTGACGAGTTGAGTCGTTTTAAGATAAATAGAGGAAGATTGCACATGTTCTAAGGTCTATTGTGCCCTCAGTCACAACGACCCACCTAGCCCCAGCACATTGATAAATTCTAATATACAGCTAGGTGCTAGTGAGGCGATGTAATCCCTATTTGAATCATGGATCCAAATGCCTTTATCCTGCGTCTCCAGACTGTTATGCAGTCAATCAGTTGGTGTTCTGGAGTTTCAGGCTCCATGTCGCAGAACCGCCAATTTGCACAAGAAGCTAGACCCATGTTATACAAGTGTTTCTTGAGCTTAAAGTGGCCATCTTACCTACATGTATATGTATATAATACATACATACATATGTAAGTACATGTGAATTTCTTAGTAAAAGGAATGCTCGAATTTTTTTCGGTAAATCGCTTAAATATTCCTTTAAATTAATTTAATTTATTTGGTTATTGTTTTAAATAGTTTTTCTCAATTAATTTATTTAAAAACTATACACACATATGTATGCAAGTCAAATAATAAGTTTGGCGCAAATATCTAATGGTAATTTATAAGAGTAACTTAGTAAATACAACATAAAATAAGAAATTTACACTAAATATTTATATTTCAAATAGCACTAACAAGTATTTTGTACGTTTGTATATACATATATGTAAATTTACAACATTTATGTCAGAAAATAAAGTTTATTTATATATAAATAACTATTATTACATACATATGTATATAACCTATCTATTTGCCGACGCTTTGATGATTATTTTATAAAATTTAAAGCGATTTCGATGACAGTACTCGTATTTGTATAAAATTATCGACAAAACGAGTGCATATTTTTAAAACTAAAGCAATCAACTGATTTTTGTATCCTCATCCTTTATATAGCAAATGTAAAATGGCCCTTCACATATAATATACTGGTGTTTAATCAGTCGTCGTGGGCTGAAGTGTCATCAAACGCGCGGAATGGAATTTTTTTTTATCTATAACGGACATCCCTCGGCAGACAAAAAAAATTAAAACAAGAAAGGCTGCACTGAAGCTATAATACCCTGCACAGGTACATTTCTTACAGCATAAAGGGTATAAAAAGATCGTTATCCTGATTGTTCAGTTTATATAGAAGCTACATATATGCTATAGTGAACCAATCTGAACAATATGTTTGGAGATTATGGCGTCGTCTTGAAAATAATCATGCCAAATTTCGTGAAGATATTGGGTCGTCGAAAAAGTATTTTCGTATTTCTAATCAAACTTCTACTTTTTTATATTTATTATAATAAAAAAACAAATATGCATCATTTTGGTCGACCACTTCTTGCCATTTTTCCACTAGAGACATTAATCCATCAGTGTAAAACTTTCGTCAGTGTATATCGAAATTTCCAGAACGGAACCGAGCGAACCATTGTGCTACACGAACTAATACAGCATCGTCTCCGTAAACGTCACAAATTTCATTGGTGGCTTCTTCCCTTTTTTATACAAAAATTTCAAAATATGGCGAATTTCTTTATTACCTTCACTCATTTTTGAACAGCTGTAACTTTTCTTCAACTTCCCGGAATGGAGTTTTTTTTTGTCTATAACGGACATCACTCGGCAGTCAAAAGAAATTAAAACAAGAAAGGCTGCACCGAAGCTATAATACCCTGCACAGGTACATTTCTTACAGCATAAAGGGTATAAAAAGATCGTTATCCTGATTGTTCAGTTTATATAGAAGCTACATAAATGCTATAGTGAACCAATCTGAATAAAATGTTTGGTGATTATGGCGTCGTTTTGAAAATAATGATGCCAAATTTCGTGAAGATATTGGGTTGTCGAAAAAGTATTTTCGTATATCTAATCAAACTTCTAAATAAATAAAGAAATATGTACCATTTTGGTCGACCACTTTTTGCCATTTTTCCGCTAGAGACATTATTCCATCAGGGTAAAACTTTTGTCAGTGTAAATCGAAATTTCCAGAACGGAACCGAGCGAACCATTGTGCTACACGAACTGATACAGCATCGTCTCCGTAAACTTCACAGATTTCATTGGTGGCTTCTTCCCTTTTTTATACAAAAATTTCAAAATATTGCGAATTTCTTCATTATCTTCACTCATTTTTGAACAGCTGTAACTTTTCTCCAACTTCCCCGAATTTTATTTTTTTTTTAATTTTTGGTCAAATGAAGTTTAAAATCTCACCTTTCTAACACTATACGCTATGACACTATGCGATTGTTAGCACTAGAGATATACTCGTACGACTGCAACGACATCTATTGACAATATACGAAAAGACTTTTTCGACTACTCAACATATGGCCAAATGTAAAAGTTTTCTATTAAAAAACTTGATTTGGATTGGTTAGTTTGTATGGCAGCTACTACATATATGCTAGAGTGGTCCGACGTTGGCTATTCCTCAAATAAGCAAGCTGCTTGGTAAAAAATAATGTGTGCAAAATTTCAGATTCATAACTCAAAAACTCAGGCTCTATGAGCTCTTTAATGATTCCAAGAAGATCCGACGTTTTCGAGCCAAATTTTGTTCAGCGCTGAGCCCCATTTCTGGCTGTGTGGGTATGATTTTGGGCGAAGAGCAACCTGAAGAGACTCAAGAGCTGCAATTAATCCAGAAAACACAACGGTTAGGTGTGGTTTGTGCGCTGTTGGAATAATCGGTCCACATTTCTTCAAAAATGATGCCGGTGAGAACGTCAATGGCAACGTTCGCACGGCATGATAATTGAATATTTTATGCCTGAAATCGAAGCTCGTAATCTTGGCGATATTTGGTTTCAACAAGACAGCGCCACCTCCCACACATTGCATCAATCAATGGATTTGTTGAGACAACACTTCGGGGAGCAGATAATTTGACGCTTTGGGGCAGTCGATTGAAACCAAGATCGTGTGATATCACACCGTTGGATTTTTTCGTGTGGAGATATGTAAAGTCTGAAGTCTATGCGGACAATACCGCTTCAATTCAGGCCTTGGTGCAAACTATCACGCGTGTCATTCGCCGAATCATGCGAATATACAGTTCAGGAACTCAAAATACAGTAGCTACACACCGATGAATGGTCCAGCTCTGAAAGTAATGAAAGTGTTTAATGCAGGTGCTAGGAGAGCAAAAAAAAAATGGTCTCCAATGCCCTAAAATATAGGCCATCAAAACTATTGGTACATTACAACAACTTACAACTACAAAAAATTAATAAGTTAAATTGGAATTTCAGTAGCTTTTATTCACTCTCAACCATCTAGCAGTGCTGTAAATCTCAAAATAATAGTTCTAGCTAAAAATCCTTGTGGAGAGCGGGTAAGTTTCATCTATATTTATATATTATTTCTTTCATTAAAACACTCACGTTATTATATATTCATACATATATAAATGTTTTATTTATTTATTACGTTTTCCAACTTGTCAAATGTACAGTTGCTTAACATACTGGACACGTTTTTGTTTTTTTCATATTTAACTATATTTTAGCTATACATATTTATTGTATTTTAGCCGGTATTTGTACACAAATGATGTCCTCGCTGTTCTGGTCCTGCAATTCCCATTTAACAAGTACATTTACCTGTAAATTAAATGAAGAAAATTACTCAAAAGAAAATGTAAAAAATGTAATTTTTTGAGGTTAGGATTTTCATGCATTAGTATTTGACAGATCACGTGGGATTTCAGACATGGTGTCAAAGAGAAAGATGCTCAGTATGCTTTGACATTTCATCATGAATAGACTTACTAACGAGCAACGCTTGCAAATCATTGAATTTTATTACCAAAATCAGTGTTCGGTTCGAAATGTGTTTGTTCGACAAATTTTGTTCAGCGATGAGGCTCATTTCTGGTTGAATGGCTACGTAAATAAGCAAAATTGCCGCATTTGGGGTGAAGAGCAACCAGAAGCCGTTCAAGAACTGCCCATGCATCCCGAAAAATGCACTGTTTGGTGTGGTTTGTACGCTGGTGGAATCATTGGACCGTATTTTTTCAAAGATGCTGTTGGACGCAACGTTACGGTGAATGGCGATCGCTATCGTTCGATGCTAACAAACTTTTTGTTGCCAAAAATGGAAGAACTGAACTTGGTTGACATGTGGTTTCAACAAGATGGCGCTACATGCCACACAGCTCGCGATTCTATGGCCATTTTGAGGGAAAACTTCGGACAACAATTCATCTCAAGAAATGGACCCGTAAGTTGGCCACCAAGATCATGCGATTTAACGCCTTTAGACTATTTTTTGTGGGGCTACGTCAAGTCTAAAGTCTACAGAAATAAGCCAGCAACTATTCCAGCTTTGGAAGACAACATTTCCGAAGAAATTCGGGCTATTCCGGCCGAAATGCTCGAAAAAGTTGCCCAAAATTGGACTTTCCGAATGGACCACCTAAGACGCAGCCGCGGTCAACATTTAAATGAAATTATCTTTAAAAAGTAAATGTCATGAACCAATCTAACGTTTCAAATAAAGAACCGATGAGATTTTGCAAATTTTATGCGTTTTTTTTTTTTTAAAGTTATCAAGCTCTTAAAAAATCACCCTATATTTGGTCGTATTTTTATAAAGACAATGAAAAACGTTAACTTCGGTTGCACCGAAGCTATAACAACCTTCACAAAAGAAAAATTTTCTATAAAGAACTAAATTTTGCCCGGTCTAAAAAAAATTAGTCGGAGATTGTGGCTTTGGCTAATCAATGCAGATACCAGATACAGTCTATCAAGTAAGAGCGTGGTGGGGATAATTTATAAAAAAAATTATTTTATGAAACTTTCATATTTATATATACATACATTGTACACATTACATACAATGATGCTATTTGGTCAATAATGTGTCCAGTCACCACCAGCGTCGATAACTGCCTGGCATCTCCGAGGCATGCTTTCTACTAATTTGACGGCGTATTGTAGTGGCAAGGATCTCCAGATCCGACGAATTTCTTAAGACAGCTCCTTCAAAGTGTATGTGCGTCTTCCACGAAGCTTCTGTTTAATATATGCCCACACATTTTCAATAGGGTTTGCATCGGGCGACTGCGACGGCCAATCCAATGTAACGATGCCAGATTGAGTTTTCCACTGAGTATAGAGCTTGCTGCGGTATTTAGGATCGTTGTTCTCCTGCAGAATCCAATCTTCATTTTTTCTGATGAACCATCGTTTGACAAATAGCAGTAAAGTCTTTTTGTAGATTTTTATCATTTTCTCGGCATTTAGGTTGTCAGTAAAGAGGTACAAAGTGCCGAATCCATGCTTTAAGAAGCAGCCTCAAAGAAGCACCTTTATTCCATGTTTTACGGTCCGCTGAACAAGTTGATCAGGCTCGCGTGAGGATAAAACGTGCCCATATAGAACATTCATCTGTAAAAATGACATTTTCAAAATCTCTATCAATATTCTGATGCGCCCAAGCGAGTTGCTTTGTCACAAGTTTTTCAGTCAACAGAAGCTTTTTCATTGTGTTGCGCCATTTTCGATCATGAGTATGAAGAAGGGTTCGGATAGTTTCGTGGGATATATCTAAACCTTTTGCCATTAATTTTGCTTGTCCTTGCCGCAGTGTTAAAGCAGGATTCCGTGAAAACAGATTCATTATTATTTTTTCATCTTTTTTGTTCACTTTTCCTATCGAACCACGTTCTGGTAAATTATCGACATATTGCTATATCCACTTCTTTGCAAATGCCTTCGACTTTCTCATATATTTAGCAGGCGCTGATTGCAACATTTTGGGACTTTTCGGGTGGATGCAAAGGAACACAGCCTCCTAGCGCGATGCGTACTTGGCACTCATGGCGTTTAACGTGATTCTCTTTCAAAAGTTCAACGACAACTGAACCTGCATCAAGGACAAAACTTCCCTCTATCGGCTCGCGAAAAAATTAGAGCGAAATCTTTCATTAACTGTCGGTAAAGTCGACCACTCTCTTACTTGACAGACTGTAACTCAGCTATAACCGCGTAAGCGGTGTTTACGCCAGTAAAGAAGAAACTGATTGACACTTTTATAAAGGTGCAGAGAAAGTCAACTTTACTTTAGAAAAGAATTGAAATACATTGAGGCCTGCAAAGCGATCTAAGATCTATTCTACCCTTAAATGGTGCCAACAAGTCATAGAATTCGTGAAACCCGCACTGTATACAAACGAACTTTTGGTTGTTGAACCAAATTATGGTTACTGGGAGTCTCTTAATTCCCCAATTAGATCTCGTGTTTGTACTACTTTTTTAGGGTAAGTACATGCAGTCAATATTCTATGCGTATCAGTCAGTTACAACTAAACAGTTGGAAGTCATTATTCCACAAGTTTCTGTTGAGATATGGTATGTTATAGCGAAAAATTGGTCCTAAATTGTATGGATAGTTTTCATAAGACGAAAGTTCCGTGACCATATGCACGAAGTCTCTTTCTAAGGGCATATCATAAAGTTTGCGCCAAATTATTGTTAACTTTTTTAAATTCTCAGCGTTTTATATAAAATACAACTTCCAACACACTAAAACACACCCTTTATATATATGTATATACATATGTTTATGTATTCTCACAAACCTTGGGATAAGCCTTTAGCACCGGCAATGTGGCTTTATATTCATATGTTTCGCCCTTCTCAAGCGGGCATTTAAGTCCGCTATCAACGCAAGCATCGGGATTCTGCAAATGGAACGGCATCTCGACACCCATCACCTTGCCATGCACCACCGTTGTAATTTTCGATGCAATCTCATCTGTAAACAAATTACGAAAGATAATAAAGCTGATTAAAGCAAATAATAATCAAAATTGCTTATATGTATATTATTTTTAAAAGTTTAAAAACCCCTATTATCAGTGATCTCTATTAAAAACAGGCTTTATGAAATTTTGCAAATTAAACGGAAGCAATCTTGCGATAGTGCTTGGCACGAGTATTGTGAAAACAGCCGCGTAATGTATATTTAATAATTTAAAAATTTTTTTACTAAATAGAAAAGTCGTTGAGGTCATAGGTGGCATCCATTGTTTTCCCTTGCCATAAAGTCTTATCTTTAACGGAAAGTTGTAAAATTTGACCTCGTTATATAATGTAAATAGTTTTTTTACATGTGTATTTTTGTAACTCAAAATCTTCCTAAATACCTATAAAAATGTTCACCGAACTCATAAATAAATAGAAAATTGTGTATCATATATTTTCTGAACACAGTTTCGGACATACGTATGTACATCCCACCGATTAAATTTTGTACCACTTTTTCCAACAAAATCGGTCTTGTCTTGTCAATAACTTGCCGAGTACCGGTTTTCAACTAGTCAATAGTCGCTTGTTTTTAGCGTATATAATTGACTGGACATATTCAGAAAGGAAGTAGTCGTCTATATTAGGAAAAGTCAAGTCGTCCAAACAATACGTGTGTAAAAGTTTAGCAGCAGCATATGGGTTCATTTTAAGCCCAGACCTGTGGAATATTAGTAATGGCGGAATACTTAAACTTGAAAAGCCAGACGAATCATATTGAAGCGGCTACGCGGATGATATAATCATAGCCCAAGACACAGAGGAAGCCCGAAAAAAGCTGAATCAGGTCATGATTCGAACGCAAACATGGCTTGATTCACATAACCTCCAGCTCGCTACAGAAAAAGCAGAGCTACTGCTGACGAACAAGTACATTTCTCTCGTAATAAACATGCAAATGACTAAGGATGTTTTAAGGACACAAAAAGCTATGAATTACCTAGGCGTAAGACTGGATCCCAGATTAACCTTCTGGGTACGAATCCAGCACTCCGCAGAAAAGGCAGCGAAAATCACCTCCTATCTTAGCCGACTAATGGGCAACATCTTAATGTCAACAACCATCAGCGTCTTACTACACGGAGCAGAGATTTGGGCAGATGTGCTAAAAAAGGAAAACCGACGTAAGTTATTGACCAGACTGCTGCGCATTGCTACCCTCAGAGTTGCAGCAGCTTATCGAACTGTGTCAGATGACGATATTGGTCATATGTGGTAATGCTTCCATTCCAAGAGCGCAATTGACGGAATAAAGAAAGACACGATACTCACACTGCAATGAAGATGGGAGAATGAGAATCGCGGCAAATGGACGGCCAGACTAGGAGATTTACACTTATGGACAAGTCAACACCACGGATATTTCAGAAAGTACGAGTACCTTCATAGAATGGATAAAGTTGAAGAGCCGTCATGCCTAAATAACGACGTCACATAAAACATGGCAGAACAGACATTTTTTAAATGTTTGCGATTACAACAGGCACGCAACGTCATAGAAGAACTAGTTGTCCCAATAAATATGGACGATTTAATTGGTGTCATGCTGGAGAGCAAAAAAAACTGGGGATTGTCCAGACATACGCAAAAATTTTGATACGCCAAAAAAGCAGGACCTGAACACAAGTGTGCAGATGTAAATCTCTCAATGAGAAAAATGGAACGCCGACACTGAAGTCATGCAAACGCGGTTCCAGGGTGGGCGACGGTTCCTTAGATGGGAGGTTTTCAGTGATCTACTAGTGGCACACAACGTAGCGGTGACGACAGCTCTAATGATGATGCGGAAAGCATTTTCCACTGTCTATGATGACTTTTTGCACCATTCTGCTAAACTCTTTTCGCGCTTAGAACATTGATATTGTTTTATGGAATCAAGAAGTCACGGATCATTTGACGGCAATGCTTATTTTTTACGGGACTGTTTTTTTCTTTTCTCACTTTTACAAAAGCATGAAGCAATAATGAAGTCGGCATGTATGTCACAGCAGAAAGAAAGTTTTTTGGATGAAAGAGAGCCTGGGAACTTCTTCAGGTCTGTTCGTATTATAAATACTTCACAATTACTTACTTACACAACCGTAAATTTGCCTTATCAGTGAAGATTGTGCGGCGGTGAAAATTTTGTGTACAGTTTGTGGGTTTTGGAAGTAAATGTCAAACATATGCCTTCACTTTGACAGCTGGTTTGGCAGTTATCCCCCCAGAAAATTGTATATCTCTAATACTCTTAAAACTATACCCTATACTATATATGTATATCGGGTACTAAATAGCATTTATATGAGTATCTTAAGAAACTATGTACTGTCGTCTGAAATAATATAATTATTGGTGTAAAATTATTTAAGAAATATTTTTTTTATTTATGAAAATAAGTTTTCCAAAAAATATCCACTTACTTAGCGCGAAGTTAATTGTGATCGAAGCCGTTGTATTGCGTTTGAGTATACATTCATTTTTGGTGGTATCACAGTCCGATATGATGACCTTGGTGAAACTGCCAGTTTTTGAACCTGAAATGGCAACAAAATTTTGTGTTTCATTAAATTTATTAATAGTTCTTAGAAACAGAAATTATATAAACATAACAATTATTAATATAGAGCGAAAGAAATAAAAAAAAGCTGGCCCTAGATACTTGAATCCGTCTGATTTTTCGCTTCCGATACACCCGTCTGTCATAGGTATGTTTCTTTTGGAGCTGGTGACATCACTTCACCGCTCCAAAGCTGGCATAAACTCACTAAAAGTTGTTTATCGAATCAGTTGCCATGAAACTCGCCAGCCAGAAGTTGGAGCGTTAGCTCCAGAGCGATATATTTTAATTGATTTTCGTAAACACGCTTATCTGGGCATTACTGTACCAGCCTTCTTATATGTATACGAGTATTCCACCTAGTCTCATACATATGTATAACCTAATTTAATTTAATTAAATCCATTTAGACCAAACGACTCGTATTATGAATGAAAATCGTCGCATGAAAGACGTGGAAACATGACAAAGCGCGAGAGAATTCATTCATGTAATGGAAATCGAAAAAGCATTTGTATTCGCAACAAATTGAATAAAAGGCGGTCAGATTGAGCCAACTGACGGTGAACAAATAAATTACGATCTTTGACATAAGCAAAACAGAACCGGAAAAATTCTCATGAATATACATAGGTACAAATTTATATTATACAAGGTATATAGATATATTATATAAATACAAGTTGTATGTTATATATGTAGATACGTAGATGTAAGCTCCCCTCTGTTATTTGATCTTTAGGCGACAAGTGGAAGTTCTTTAAGGTTTATGTTCACTCGGATTGATTTTATGAAATTGTCTTCATGGCAAAAATATACCTTAAGCATTACCATTGCCTAGGTCCCAAGTGGTTACGGTTACCATATCAATCCTTTTTCGTTCGTGGTATTTAATCTCTACATACACCGTCGAACATATTTAATATGTGTCCGATTACTTCGTTGAAAGTGATTCTTGAGCTCCTGTCGCATTTTGGATCAAACCGCTTTCCGAGCATGAGGATGATAGTGAGAAAATCAACTGAATGATCCTCTGTCTCTGCCAATCGAATATCTCTTAATAAAGAGTTCATACAGAGCAGCAAAAGATTGGGTAGCTGCGCTTTCAGTAAACATTTCTGTAAGACACCACTTTAATGGTCCTAGGACGGCGCGAAAACAGCAGAAGTTATTAATGCAGGACTAGTACATCTCAGCCTCTATGATGAAGTACTCTCTACCACCGTGAAGAAGTTTTCAAGCATCTCTCAAGCCGAGGTGTTTGATGTTGGTCGGTGTACGGCGGTAAATCTACAGCGCAGCTATCATAATTAATTGATCAAACACCGCTAAAGACTGTCTCGTCCTATGATATTTAATCTCCTTGAGTACATGGAAAGAATCAGACTATCAGTATATGATCTAATCCATTTCATGTGGGTGCTTAGTCATAGTGATATCAAGTGAAATGAATTAGTGAACCACTTAAGTCAAAAAAGTGGCATCGACAAGACATATTGAAACGGATCTAGTCAAAGAAAAACTCGGTAAAACTGAAAACTGAGTAAACAAGGCACTGCAAACTGGGTTGTCCGTGCAAAATGATCGACAGAAAACTGACACTGCTGACATTTTGTGGGAGTGGCATCGGAGTATAGCCTTACAGGATGTAGTGGCGAAGTCGTCGGATCTTGGAGTCCGAAACAGCGCATTAACTCTCTTGTCCACACAAACATTTTTTTAGAATTTCATAAACAAGAACGGGAGCTTATGTATGTGAAGAGGTTCACAGGTAGTAACCTCGTTTTAAACTAATCTACGTCTGTCTACTCCCATTTAGTTGGTTATTTGAATGTGCTTGATGGAATGCTGTGTAAAATTGTGGTGTTCAAAAATTATGGAAAAATATCCAAATATCTTATGACTATGAAGAAACGTCAAATCATTGATAAGAAGTCTCTTGGAGTGTAGAAACAATTTTTCGTTGATTTCATTTTCTCGTAAAGAAAAGTGTGCCAAGAAAATTTGAACATTTGTGAAAGTGACCCCCAATTTTTTAATAACGTAATCTCAGGTGACGAGTCATGGATCTTCGAGTATAATCCCCCGACAAAGTGAACAACCTTTCGAGCATTTTGAGACGGAAGAGGGAATCCAAGCAGCATGCACCTCGGCTCTAAGGCTATTCCGGAGAATGCCTTCCGTGACGCCTTCGTACTAGATTTTGAGGGATAAATTAAGAAAATTCTGAACAAAATCTTACTATTTTTCGCTCATAGTCGTATGTATGTATGTGGTGTAACCTGTCGTTGTGGTCTCAGAATTTACAATTTTATTAATTGTTCAATTAAGCTGTGCTTTCCTTGAACGGGGGTGAACACAAAAAATGTACAAAAATTCTATGTGTGTGAATCATTTTCAACTTAAATAGAATTTAAATAGTCAATTAAACTACGAATATTAATTGTTATTGCAATTCTTTCCTAAAAAAGTTGTACTTAATAAATAAAAAACAAGTAAAATGACACTTTACTATTTGCATTTTTGGAGAGAACTCCCTTTATGTCGCTGTAAGGCTATCTTTATATCTATGATTACATCATTTTTTCATTTATTATGCACGGACCACCATGTAAAAGTGCTTACAACAACAAAAAAAAAACTCTGAAGTGTGTTTTTTTATACTCTCGCAACAAAGTTGCTAAAGAGAGTATTATAGTTTTGTTCACATAACGGTTGTTTGTAAGTCCTAAAACTAAAAGAGTAAGATATAGGGTTATATATACCAAAGTGATCAGGGTGACGAGTAGAATTGAAATCCGGATGTCTGTCTGTCCGTCCGTCCGTCTGTCCGTCCGTCCGTCCGTCCGTCTGTCCGTCCGTCCGTCCGTCCGTGCAAGCTGTAACTTGAGTAAAAATTGAGATATCATGATGAAACTTGGTACACGTATTTCTTGGCTCCATAAGAAGGTTAAGTTCGAAGATGGGCAAAATCGGTCCACTGCCGCGCCCACAAAATGGCGGAAACCGAAAACCTATAAAGTGTCATAACTAAGCCATAAATAAAGATATTAAAGTGAAATTTAGCACAAAGGATCGCATTAGGGAGGGGCATATTTGGACGTAATTTCTTTCGAAAAGTGGGCGTGGCCCCGCCCCCTACTAAGTTTTTTGTACATATCTCGGAAACTACTATAGCTATGTCAACCAAATTCTATAGATTCGTTTCCTTCAGGTATTTTCATATACAGTTCAAAAATGGAAGAAATCGGATAATAACCACGCCCACCTCCCATACAAAGGTTATGTTGAAAATCACTAAAAGCGCGTTAACCGACTAACAAAAAACGCTAGAAACACTAAATTTTACGAAAGAAATGGCAGAAGGAAGTTGCACCCAGATTTTTCTTAACAATTGAAAATGGGCGTGGCGTCGCCCACTTATGGACCAAAAACCATATCTCAGGAACTACTCTACCGATTTCAATAAAATTCGGTATATAATATTTTCTTAACACCCTGATAACATGTACGAAATATGGGTGAAATCGGTTTGCAACCACGCCTTTTTCCAATATAACGCTATTTTGAATTCCATCTGATGCCTTCTCTGTATAATATATACATTAGGAACCAATGATGATAGGTAAATGACGGATAATGAACTCTCGATTATCACTTTATCATGCGAGAGTATAAAATGTTCGGTTACACCCGAACTTAGCCCTTCCTTACTTGTTTTTTATTAATGTTTTAAGAAAGATATCGTGCCGCAATCGCCTGATTTAAATCCGTGTGCCTTCTGGCTGTTTAATAAATTCAAACGACCGCTCTGAGGAAACAATTTTTAGTCAATTGAAGACGTTAAACGTGAATCTACGCGCATTGAAGGCTATTCTAGAAATTGACTTAAAGAACTGTTTCGAGGATTGGCAAAAACGTTAGCACAATATTAGGGTCAAGGGGGACAAAGATTTTGAAGATTAAGAATTTAAAAATTATGAACAAAGTCCTACTATTTTTTGCTCAGGGTAATAGGTGTATTAAAAAAACTGTAAAAAATTATTTTCTTTTTAAATTTTCATATTTTACGCACTGAATTATAAGCATTTATATAAAGTATAATAATAAAGCGTAATTTTGATCTCTAACTTGGTATCCTTTTTTTAATAAAGAAGATATAAAATCTCTAATTATCCTTTAAGCAATTAATCTGTCAACCATTTGAAACTTCAAAGCGTCTATATTCTCTTTGTGCGCAAAAACTAAATTCTTTAGAATTAAAGATAAGCTAACCTAACCTATAAAGTATTTTCGAAACAGAAATCATATTCAAGACAAAGGTTTAAATCGTGTCCCAATTGTCAACTGACTTCTTATCAGCAATTGTGCGAAAGAAAACTGCATGACACATTTAACGCAACTGAAACGTATTATCAAATACAAATGAAATGATGATATAGAAATAATTATTTCATAAAGAAAAAATTATTGAAAAAATTAAAAAAAAAAATCTTTATTTTATTTTTATTTTTTTATCTTATCTATTTTTATATCTTTTTTTATTGCTATTTTTTTTTCCAATTATATTTTTTTTTTTTATTTTTTGTATTATATTTATTTTATTCTTATATTTTTTATCTTATTTATTTATTTTATTAATTTTTAAAAATTTTAATTATTATTATTTTCATTTAATTTTTTTTTATTTTTTATCTCCTTTTTAATTAAATCTTTTAATTTTATATAGTTTTTGTAACCATTACTAAATTTACCAGAAAAATAGGTATGATTTTTTTGAACTTCGACCATTAGTATTATTTGTTGATTTCAATATATTTTTGGTTAAAAATATAGTTCATGCTAGTTTTTGTTTGCAAAAAAAAATTAATTTGTAACATTTTTTATTTTTGAAATTTCAAATAAAATTAGTAAAATTTCTAATTTTGAAATTTCTAATTGTTTTTAATTTTGTGCCAGTTAAAATTGGTCCAAACAGTTTATTGTTTTTTTTTTTTCCAGAACTATTTTTCTGTTCTACAGTGTATATCATGCGTTTTTGCAGAAAGCGTGTATTCCTTATGTATGGCACCTCACGTAAAAAATATTGTAACGGTATTTAATTATATTTATAACATTAATTCCAAATTTTGTAGAGTTTCGTATATGAACGTTCCACATGTACAAAAAAAATAAACTTTTTTTTTTCAATTTTAAAATCAAAATGTTTTAAACTAATTTTTGCTTTTTATATTACTGCTTAATCAATATTTACCGCAATCGGTGAATTGTAGTCCATAAACGACGCTCGAACAAACTGTGATGGCGAAGAGTAAAAATACAAAATTCTGCTGCATTATGATTTTTAATAAATTTTTGCTTCTGTTTTATAAATAATAGCAAAACTCTCGCTTTTTAATATTTTTTACAGTTTCACTTTTATTTTTTTTTTTGTATTGAATTATCGTCAAATATGAACCGTTCGTTAGCGCCGCTAAATATCTACTGAATTTTGTTGTATGGAAATGCAAAATATTAGCGCAGCAGGCTCGTCAGTCAAACCAAGAACAAGCAGCAATCGTCGGCAATGAGTAACAGAAATGATAAAGCTCGAGCGATATGGCGGAGGGTCTTTGCAGTTGACTTTTCGTGCGATAGTGCCACTATAATGTCATTGTTTGTGGGTTTGTTTATGTACATAACGACTAGTATATATACATACATTTGTATAGTATATCGTATGTAGAAATTTGTACTTGTATATAAATATATACTTAAGTATATATACAGATATACATACATACATATACATATATGTAATGTACCACGGCTAGCGCAGAATTCCAATCTTAAAACTAGTACCAAAGTAGTTATCTTATTCATGTAACCTTAAAGACTTCACTAATAGTTAATTAAGTGGTGAAGTCAAGATTTAAGAAAGTAAGGGTAACTTTGACGCCATATATGTACATACATACATATGTACGAATAAAGCGATTCTAGACAGTTGCTAGGGGAGTGGAAAATGCCGACATGAATCACAAATACGGGCATAATACAATTAACAAAGAAAGTTATTGCGATTGTCCAAAACTATGAGAGTAGTAAAGCGAACAAAGAACTGGTATAAATCACAAGTACGGGCAAAATTAAATCAAAACAGACGTTTTCTTCGAATTTTCAAAAGCCAGAATGTAATGAATAGAACAAAAAGTTGGTAGTCTCAAAAACTGGCATAAACAAATCGAACAAAAAACTGGTATAAATCACAAAAACTGCCATAATTGTATTATTAAAGGGGATTTCCTTAGTTCTTCCATAATTATAAGAGCAGTTAATAGAACAAAAACTGGTTTAAATCACAAACATTGCATTAATTAACGAAACTGGTATAAATAAAAAATATTGGCATAATTTAATTAATAAGGAGAGTTCCTTCGCTTTTTCATAACTATAAGAATAGTTAAACGAACGTAAACAACTGGTATAAACTGGTATAAATCACAAATACTGCATAATATAATATTAATAAACGTTCGATTCATGAACACGTTGAAAGTGAAGAAACTGACTAAAACTGGTATAAGTCTAAAAAACTGGCTTAAAAAATCGGAATAGCAGCTCCTTTAAATTTGCAAGTTTCTAAAACTCAGACTGCTATAGTTTAATCGTAATAAAGTTTTCCTCCAATTAATGAATACCTGGTTATGGATAAATCAATCAAAAATTGGTATAAATTAATAATAAGGACATAAAAATATACAAATAAAGGCTAACTTCGCATTGTCTACGTTTAGAGAGCGAAGAATCAAACTTGAAAAACTGGTATAAATCAATAATAAGCACATAATCACATACAAATTAAGGCTGAATTCGACTGGTCTAAACGTGGAGAATGAAAAATCAAATTTATAACTGGTATAAACCAGAAACCTTAATATAAGCTCATCGAAATAGAGGCTTTCTTCGATTAGTAAATTCCAAATACTGACCTGATGGCTTAGAAATAAAGACAGTATTCGATTTGCCAAAACTTACTAAGTAGTAAATCAAACTATCATCGAAATACAAGCTTTTCGATTTATGAAAATTTTTACATGTGCACATTTACTGAATAAACTGGTATAATTCACACTTTAACTATACCAATTTTTGATGCTGGGTACACTTGTGTATATATCTATACATATTTACATATATACTTATTATTTATGGCAACTCAATTGGATCAGTTAAGTGAATATTCCAATTTACGTAGGCGCATATTCTATTTCTCAGTGATACTACTGGCATTAGCTAAAGCTCGTCTTACCTACCGTCTTCTGAGTATTCTTTAATTTAATAAAACATGCTATTTTCTTTGTAAATACTCGAAAGAGCAGATGTGTTTACAAGACTGTCGTCAGTGACTGCTTTTTGCTGCTTACATTGTCTTGTTCATTGCATAATACGAGCGGTTTCTTTGTTCAATTTTCTTTACTAGATTGCTATGGGTTTTTTTACTAAACGCGAAGCGAGTCAGATGAATTTTTGTTAGACCTTCGCTTACCAGCAAGCTTTCGAATCCGATGATATGCTTAAGCAAACTAATAACTGGTCTGGTATCAATTTGCAGTTACTAACGGAACTGTGAATAATGTCGGTTTTGGACTTGGTGGCCCCCTGATCTAACTATTATTATTATTGATATTATGTACATTGTCAGTTGTCGCTGAGCACCAGGTCCCTCTGAGAACTTCTGGAGCGTGAGGAATTGTCCCCCATCTTGCCACCATATCTTAAAGAATATGGTCTGAATTTCAAATTGCTTAAAAGAGTTGCTCCTCAGTTTCTGAAGAAGTTTGAGATGAACCTATAGGGTCTACCAACAAGAACGACGAGATGTTGAAAGGAAATAAAACCCTAAAATTTCGTCAAATGGATTCAGCATTTCGGCTATAACGCGTTGAAGAAATAAAGCCAAATGATGGCGCCACACCACAATCGTCAACAAACAGTCACTTTTTGAATGGAATTGCGTTTCCTATACCACACGAGGATTTGACTCACTCGAATAGCAAAAATTTTGTTTGTTAACGAAGCTATTAAGCCAGTAATGGGCCTCTTCTGAGAAGCTGATTTTTCGATGAATGTTTTTTCAACATTGAATTCGTCTAATAATTTTGGACAATTTCCAAGCGTTTTACCGAAATGAAACTTGACTTGATGAAATGGCACACTGACAAAAATTGACACAAATCTGTAAACAAAAATGGCCGCCACGAGCTGTCAAAGTCACGACTGCTTCTAAGCTATAATACATCTCACAGGTGCATTTCTTATAGAAAAAAATGGTATAAAAAGATATTTATGTCGTTTTTGATCGGTCAGTTTGAATGGCAGCGATATGTACATATGTATGTATATAAAGTGGACAATATTCTATTTCATGAAAATATCTCTACAAATAACAAAGTTTTCCATACGAGAACTTGATATTTACTTATGTTTATATGAGCGGATGCGCCAAATGAGTAGCTTCTACTAAAGGAAAGAACGTTCAGATTCATATCTCAAAACCTCTGGAACTAACGGGTGATTTTTTTGAGGTTAGGATTTTCATGCATTAGTATTTGACAGATCACGTGGGATTTCAGACATGGTGTCAAAGAGAAAGATGCTCAGTATGCTTTGACATTTCATCATGAATAGACTTACTAACGAGCAACGCTTGCAAATCATTGAATTTTATTACCAAAATCAGTGTTCGGTTCGAAATGTGTTTCCGCTTTTTTATCGACAAATTTTGTTCAGCGATGAGGCTCATTTCTGGTTGAATGGCTACGTAAATAAGCAAAATTGCCGCATTTGGGGTGAAGAGCAACCAGAAGCCGTTCAAGAACTGCCCATGCATCCCGAAAAATGCACTGTTTGGTGTGGTTTGTACGCTGGTGGAATCATTGGACCGTATTTTTTCAAAGATGCTGTTGGACGCAACGTTACGGTGAATGGCGATCGCTATCGTTCGATGCTAACAAACTTTTTGTTGCCAAAAATGGAAGAACTGAACTTGGTTGACATGTGGTTTCAACAAGATGGCGCTACATGCCACACAGCTCGCGATTCTATGGCCATTTTGAGGGAAAACTTCGGACAACAATTCATCTCAAGAAATGGACCCGTAAGTTGGCCACCAAGATCATGCGATTTAACGCCTTTAGACTATTTTTTGTGGGGCTACGTCAAGTCTAAAGTCTACAGAAATAAGCCAGCAACTATTCCAGCTTTGGAAGACAACATTTCCGAAGAAATTCGGGCTATTCCGGCCGAAATGCTCGAAAAAGTTGCCCAAAATTGGACTTTCCGAATGGACCACCTAAGATGCAGCCGCGGTCAACATTTAAATGAAATTATCTTCAAAAAGTAAATGTCATGAACCAATCTAACGTTTCAAATAAAGAACCGATGAGATTTTGCAAATTTTATGCGTTTTTTTTTTTTAAAAAGTTATCAAGCTCTTAAAACCTCTGGAACTAGTTCGCGTATTTATATATATATTTTATAGGGTTTCCGACGCTTCTTTAGAGTGTTACGAGTATAATGCGCATTGTTTATATGTATGTAACTATGAGTGTTTATATATTTATTTTTTCTATTACTCATTCTTAAGTCACAGATATAAAAGTAAAAGTGATTAAGCTTGAAATTTAACGCCAGAGCGTGAGCTTATGAACCTCTTGCAATTGATGCATATACATACATACATATGTATATTGTAAATATTATACGATATATCTACATACATATGTGCAAAATGTATTTAGCAACATACATAAGTATACTTATTCCTATTATTTACAAAAAATATCATACTTACAGTAACAGCTTTTACAAGCATAATTTTATACTGTATATATGTAAGTATATAGTATAAGTACATTTATTTATTTATTGTAGACACAGTAGTTGCAGTATCGATTAAACATAAATAGAAGTACAAGATTTACAAGGAATGCACGAGATTGCAGCTAAACGGCTACTGATATCTTAGCGCAGGATTCAATGTTGCTTTATTGACAGTTCTGGGACGGCTATAAAACCGAGTCCCGAAAAGCAACTGCTTACCAGTCCAAACCATTATGGAAGCTCAACTGGTGGTAGTTTCGGCAACGAGGTCTGATCGAAGACTTAATTCTAGTATCACGGGGAGCAGCAGCGCTTAGAGTTCGCTCCAACCTGCACAGGCATACTGGCCCATCGAGGAGTATCGTGATGGTTCTGATTAAAACCCGAGTGCGGGAAGAACTGACATTTTGACAGTTGAATGTGGAGTTGCATTGCAATCGCGTGCCGGACTCAAAGTACAGCGGACGTTTTAGATAGGCCTCGAACCCTACCAAGGTGGTTAGTGTGTCCATTTCACACTGCCAATTGGTACGAAAAATACCTGGCATTTTCAGGATACTGATCAACGCACTGTCTACGCCAATTAAGAAGAAGAAGATCAACGCACTGATTTGATCCGGTGTGCTTTTGAGCGGCGTGTGGTAAGGTTGTCGTCACCAGGTACCCACGTTAAACACACCGGACGTTGTCCCGAAAAACAGCCGAGCATAATTCTTTATCGTTTACTATATTTAAGACCATATTTAAACAAAATTCGAAAGTGGCAGGTTAAATGGTTTCATACATATCGAAAACGGCAGGCAACAATTCCTTTAAAATTTATAAAAAAAATGGATTATTTATACGAACGAGTAGTATAAATCGCAAAGGCTGGCGTAAAAACAAATTAGAGAGTATCTTCAATTTATAAAAGCTTATTTCTTTATTGGCGTAGACACCGTTTAAGCGATTATAGCCGAGTTTACAAAAGCTCGCCAGTCGTTCTTCTGAACAAACTGACATATTGGCGAGGAAACATTAAGGTACTTCATTTACAGCTGCTGAACTCAAGTTTCCTTCGTATCAAAGAGTCCATGACTACTTTGAAAAAAAAATTAAATCTCTGCGAATGTCATTCCTACTCACAGAATTATGATAATTCCGGCAGCAATGAGCCAATATTGCTCTACTCTGCAAGCTATTCTGACTACCTCACCTTTTTTCTGGGAAGAGCAGTTGTGTAGAACTAAGCCGATGCGCGTAATGTTTCCTATTCTAAAAAAAGTATTGTAGCTATTCAGTATCATCGCCAACAGTAAGAATAAATAGCTAAAATGATACTCACCGATTGATGTTGTATATAAATACATACATACATATGTATGCATTACTATATTTCAGTGGATCGTATATTCAATAGGCGCCCGCAAACCAATACAAACGTATATACTTATATATGTACATACATAATTATAATTAAAAAAATGTTTTTATTAACTGGGTCTCATGATAAATCAGTTTTATACCCTGAACAGAGTATATTAAGTTTGTCACGAATTTTGTGCCTCCCAGAAGGAAACGTCGGAGACCCTTTAATATACATATGTACATATGTATGTATATAAATTATCAGCATGTCGTGCTATAAGAGGACTAGCCGGACATAGGTAAACGTTTGCTTATATATATAAATATGTATATACAACAAAAACAATATTTGCTTTTTGACCATTAAAAAATATATACACATACATGTATGTACATATACCGCACTATTTGCAAAAATACAACTTATTTGATAAGAAATTTTTTTTGCAAATAGTGCGGCTTATGTATGTATGTACATACAATACATATATATATTTTTTTATTGCCAAAAAACAAATATTTGTAGTCATGTTTTTATTAAAAATACAAAAGGAAAAATTACTAAATTATTAAAACAACTTTAAGCGCGCTTGTCGTGTGGTCTGCTGCTCGAATTAATGTGCATACATATGTGCATACATACATAAATGTGTGTGCTTCATTCACTCATGCTCATCAAGAGTGTTTATGGTGATATTATTATCGCATGAGTCCAGATTTTTCAATGTCCACTTGTAAATACTATATATGCACACAAACGCGACATGTATACACACTTTCACACATACTTGCTTACAATTGTTAATCGTCCCAAAAATGCATGCGGATGTGTACATGGAAGCCGTTTGTTTGAATGAATCATTATTAAACATTCATACACATTTATTTAAATTATATACATATGTATTTGTGGAAACATTGCTTAAATTACACGCTGGGTTCATGTACTGTTATTTACAACAAAAGAAAATTCCGCTCACTGCACGTGAATACCCGAGAATTTAATTTAATTTAGTTGGACATTTATGCCTATATAACAAAGGGAAATGAAATGAATAAAATAACATACATACTTATGTATGTGTGTGCTTATGTTCTGTGTTTAATAAAGTCGAAATTTTGTGCGTTTAGTTGTATTTTATTCCATAGCGCTTTTCACTTCGATCGAAATATTTTCAAATACTTTTTATTACTACCGTGAGCGCTCCTCAGGAAATGCAAAAATACAGCATGTCACTTTATTTTAGACCCGACTGTTGTATAATGTTTATATGGTAATGCAGTTGTGACTTTTTGACAAAAAATTGCACCACTATATCGACTTTTAAATGTCAACGCTTGTGCGTTTTGACACCGGATTGACACGTCGTATTCGGCTTTCTGCTTCGTGCCACACGATGGCTAGTTCGTAGCATTGCTCGAAAAGCAAAACGAATTATCAACTTATTCGTGTCAAACTTTTTACAGCGATAGAAGCAAAACGGTGCGTTAAGTTGTTATTTAGAAATTCATATATTATTCCAATTAGAAAAAAAGAATATGGGTTATTTAAATTTAAATTGCTGAGCAATAATATAAATTTAAAGTTATTTAAATGATTTTAGTTAATAAAAAAATTTAAATTTGTGGATAGGAAACCCACTTCTTGGTGTCATTTGCCACGTCAAATTTGTGCGGCACAAGTGCAAGTGAAAGGAGAAAGCTGAAGAATATTAGAATTGCACGTTTACTTGTGTAAATATTCCACAAATCCTAGTTCCTCTGTAAAAATTTTAGTATTATACATAAAGGAATTTCTCGCTTGAAAAACAACTCCTTCGCTTGCATTGTTTGCTTGCAAGAACTGCAGTGATTTTGTTATAATCATATCTTTCATTTCAGCATTTGTGCATTACCCGCCTAACATAAAAAATTATTGGTTATCATGGATAAAGTAGTTAAATTCTGCGAACCTGGTCGTGCCTTCGCCAAGGACTCCATTCGTTTAGTGAAACGTTGCACCAAGCCTGATCGCAAAGAATTCCAAAAGATCGCCATTGCCACCGCTATTGGTTTCTGTATCATGGGCTTCATTGGTTTCTTCGTGAAACTAATTCACATCCCCATCAACAACATCATTGTGGGCTCATAAATTGCACGGCGGCTGCATCAGCTGTATTATTTCGTACATTCATACTTATCTAACGATAGTTAATTTACATTTACTCAAATTTTGTTTGTATAAAACATTGAAATGAGTTTATTTTTCATTTAGCAATAAGAGATTAAATATTTGCTTGTGCAGAGATTACTACATATGTTTTATTCTTAAATCAGAAGCTAATAAGCCAAAATCTGTAATTTATCACAGGTGATGAATTGTTACTTTAAAATCATCCGGGATATCATACAGATTTCGGCTTAACAACTTTAATAAAACTAAAAAAATAATATTTGGATTTTTATTGCTATAGGAAACAGAGTTGACGTGCAGGTACAATCGGTAATAACAAGCTTAACTCATCATAATCAAAACGGATAATAATGTTGGTATTAAATATATATTTACTTACCAAGAAATAAGTTATACAGTTTTAGTTGTTTATATTTTTTACTTATACAAAAAAATATGTTTATTTATGCTTGAAAGATTTTGACCTAGTAGAATAATGAACTGAACATACTCCAAAAATTGATTGAACGTTCAATGATACCACAAAAAGCTTGACGTTCTTAAAACCACAGTATGGTGAATGATTGTCAATTTTGCGGAAAAATTTTACACGCTATACGTTTATCAAGTTTATTGCTGTGTAAAATTACTTCTGTACTGCAATTGAAATTGAAGAATAGTCAATAAAGTGTTTTAAAGAATTTGAGAAGTGTTTAAAATCGTTGAACAATAATTATATTGTAATATATTCGCGAGATAGTGGTTTAAATTTGCATTGAATTATCTATCGTCATCAAGGCCAAAGTGTACGGCAAGCGTAATCACTTTCCCCGCTTAACGCTTTGTGTGTACATGCAAATTATTGTACATTCCGTATAGTGTGGGTGCAAAATGGATGAAGAACTAATATTGCAACAGCCGGCAGATCGCCGACTGGGCACTGCAAATACGTTACCACCTGGTCCGCCAGGTGCAGAAAATGATGTTGTAGATTATGGTAAGTACATTCGCTACCAATAAAGAATTAAACTAAATTTATAAACTTAAATACATATTTTCCACAGAAGCTAAAAAGCCAAAATCTGATAAAGAATCAAATAGAAGTTCCACAAGCCGTTCAAGTCGGCGCCGTTCACCGTCAGGCAGCCCACCGCGATCGAGACGTAAATCTCCTTCGCGTGGTCGGCGATCACCATCACCATTAGAAAGTGGTAGCCGTAGGCGGCGACGTTCGCCATCACCACCGCCACGTCGCAATCGGTTTAGAGACTATTCGCCAGATCGACGACGTTTTGATGGCGGTGGACGTAATATGCGCCGTTCACCTGATAGATCACGAGGTGGCGGTGGTCGCGACTTTCGCTATAGAGGTCGTAGTAATAGCCGCTCACGTAGTCGCAGTGTTTCGCCACGCAGGAGAGGTGGCAGTCGTTGGTCACCTAAAAAGAAGCCAAGTTCACCACTACCAATTAATGCACCACCACCACCACAAGTAACTCAGCCACAAACCCAATACAATACTATGCCCCCACAATTATATACGAATGACACGTATGCACCACAAGCTTATAATCAATATGCCGTACCGCCACCGCAACAAGCAGCTGGATTTCCACCACAAACTGCGGCTGATGCTTACGGTATGCAGGCACCAGCACCGCCGGTGTTTAACGCTGCCTATCCACCACCACCAGTTTGGACAGCCAATGGTAAGTTATGGGTTAATTTTGTCATATAAATAAACTGTTTCCATGGTTTAAGTAAATATAAACTGTTTCCATGGTAAAGTATTTTAATATTTTAGTTAACTACGAATAAAAAGCTGTTTTTATTATTATTTGCAGAAGCTTATGCGCAGCAGCCTTGGATACCTACACCAGATCCAAGTCAACTACCACAAATTGCTCAACAGCCACCACCAGTAGCTGCACCAACAGCTATACCACCACCACAAATTGTGCAGCAGCCAATAGTAAACGAACCCCCACCAGTTGCAATTGAATCAAGTTCAAAACACGATGGTATGTATTCCATAAGTTTTTCAATATTTATATACTAAATTTTATACTATTTCGTGTTATGTATTTTCTCAAAATATACGAATTGATGTCATTCATTACTTTTACAAAAAATGACACACTCGGCTAGTAATATTAAGTGTACCACATAAGTACCAGCACAGGCTCATTATATCATACACTAGAACACACACACTAGCCGTGCTGTAAAAATTATAGAAAAAAAATTGGTTGAAAAAAATAAGATTCCAAATACTCGATGGAAAACTACAACCTCCAGCAGTACTTCCCATGTTATTCAACACGATTTCATCGTACGCACTAAACTTGGAACCAGGAGGGATGCAACGAACGAAACAAACTACAGTTTCATTTATGCATTGTGGCTATACGAGTGCACAATGTTTTGCATTGTCCAAAGCGTAAATAAAAAGAAAATGCAAAATATGCATTTTTGAAATATACTTTTGAATATGCTTTTGTGGAATTGGAGCGACTAATACACCTTTATTATTATTTTCATATGTTTATAGCAGCTGTCGCACAAGAAGCAGAAAATCAACGCGATGAATTAAAACGACAACGAAGCAGTTATCTGAAAAAGACATCATTGCTCCGCCAAGAATTGAAAATGTTAAAGGATCAACGCAAGGATCTACACAGCGGTGGTGCTGCACCACCATCGCCTACCACAAAGGGATTCATCGATGAAAACGAAAAGCTACAGGTATGTCGAATTATGAAAAAATGCATTATGTTGTTAGTGTGTTTTTTTTTTAATTTTAATATTATTTTGGTGAGTTAATGCTGTGTAACGAATGCTGGAACGAATAGGCACCTTAAAGTCACGCAGTTTGTCTAATTAGTTTTACAGAAATATTACGTGCAATAGCAATAGGCTTGTCAAGCCTGTCAAGTGTCAAGTTTGTGTTTATACAAAAAGTGTTTGAGAAAATGGAAGCTTAATCATTAAATATTACGACAACAAAATAAAGTATTTCAATAACTGTTTATATAATTATAAAAGTTTGTTATGGTGTTATATTAATAAGTAACAATCAGTTAAATTGTTAATTAAATGTTGTGCAAAAATAATGAATGTGTACGGATCTCTTTTGATGCATAATTTAACGTCGTTTGAGCTCGAGTTGGAAACCAACTCACCTTCCTAAACCGCGCGAACGTTGACGGACTAGATAATTGCTGTAAGCACAATAGTTCTTAATCTCTCTTTTAAATGTATGCTCTACTTGCTTTTATTATGTCTCAATTAAGAGCGCTCTGCATTAGAATGCTTCTTGCTGCCAAATTCCTGTGCTGCATTTTAATAGCACAAATTGTGACAAGTGGTATGCAAGCGTAACGTTTATTTGTGTACATAACGGTGTTAAGACGGAAAACTTTTTTGAATTGAAGACATTTGTGAAATATGCTTTTCTGTTATTATTAAAGTGCTTATTCGTTCGGTGCATTTTTATACACAGTATAACGTCTGTGAATGCAATGAAATAAATTTTAATACCGTTAGCGTGTAAGCAACGTATTTAAGTCGATTATGTGAGTAAATGACAAATTTTTCACAGCTTATGTACCTGTTGATTTGTATATGCATATACGCGTGTGTGTATGCAAACGTAGTTGTGCAGCAATTACTTTCGTACAGTTTAGATGTGTTCAAACAGTCGTTTCTTTCTCGTTCATCATTGGTTGAAAAGCGCAAATTTGCAGGAAAAACACGGAAAATGGAATTCAATAAGTTAGTGTTAATATAAGTCTATATATTTATTGCTGTGCACACATTTTTCTGAAAATAATAATATGCAAATATGTATAGGTTATGTATTCAAAAAAAAACTAGTTTATTGCTAAAATTATTGTATATGCAGCAAAATTGTAATTATTTTGAACTAGTATATGAAAATATATTGTATTATGCACATTGTTATATGAAAGTAAACAAAAAATATTGTAAAACATAACCACACTTTAATGGATATGGCATGAGGCCCAAGCCACTGAGGACTACCGTTGAGAACGCAGTTTGGACCGCTGCCGCTGGAAATATCGGACATTTGCTGCCGTCTAACTGCTGATGCTTTCAACTCTATACCCTAGTTAGCAATTGCGAAACGAAAAAAATGAGAGAAATGCATTATATTTTTAAATTATTTCAAAATCGGAATTTGTGTGTGCTAATTTATTTATTTCTTCTTTCCCACATTTAGAATCAAATACAAAAGAAACTCAACACCATTGAGAATGTCATTGACATGCTGACGGGCATTATTGGCGAGGAGAATTTGGAAAGAGAAGAAGAAAATTACGCCAGCGATAAGAGCGAAAAGGAGGAGCCAGCTAAGAAGCATACAAAAGAAGCAACTTTGCCGCAACAGCCAGTTAGCGCTGGTGGCGAAAGCGGACGCATTCGCAAGAAGAAACGTAAAAATTCGAGTACTTCGTCTGGCAGCAGCTCGGGTAGCTCCAGCAGCAGTAGCAGCTCCTCATCGAGCTCATCATCATCCGAAAACGAGGTGGAGGAGGAGGACGACGACAGTTCGCCTGAGCGTTTGAAGAATAAAGCCATCGAATCAATGAAAGCCAAAGCCAAGGAGGGTGTGAAACGCGAGCTGAAGGAAGAGAAGTTGTAAGTACACAAACTAGAAGTTATAAAAATGAAATTTAAAAAACTTTATAAGTATTTTAGGTTAGTATTTGTCATTTATTTCAATATTAAGCGCCATGTGCTCTTTAAAAGTATAATAAGAAGAAAATATAAAATTAAAAAAATCTCATAATTGTTCTAAAAATCACGCAGCTTTCTGCGCATGCGCAATGGTATTTTAAGAATTTTATTTTATGAAACCGTTTGCTTTAAATAATTTATTTATATCTAAAAATACGGCAGAAAACCTCTAAAAATCATAAAGCCGTTTGCGCATGCGCAGTGCAACTTTTACGAAATTCTTTGTTTTCAGCACAGATATCAACACAGCAGCACAACAATTCGTAAAATACGCATTAATTTTCTGTTCTATAACAAAATAATTAAATATCGCTTTTCATTACAGATTCGATGAGAAGAAACGTTTCAATTATGTCTTCTATGATCCGGAAATGCATTGGTGCCAGACATGTGATGTTTTTCCCAAAACCGCAAAAGATTTCTTAAACCACTTGCATTCCAACGAGCATATGGATCGTGAAAGCATCGAAACACCGTGGCACATTGATGTGGCAAATGATGTAAGTGTTTAATTTGAGGCGGAGTATATCATATACAACTAGTTTTTGCTATAAGATTATTTTTTTTAACCGTGAATTGTTGCCCAAAACGATTATATTTTGTTCGTTTAACGGTTAGTTTTCTGTACAGTTTGAAATTGAAAAAAATACGCCTTGATTGCCTGTAAAACTATTTTAAATCCCATGAGTTTAAGTTCTAGAAAAATGAAGATCTCCGTATGTTATGCACCCCAATAACAACAATACCAAGTTATCGATAAATAATGTCTTCGAAATCAAAATCGGTCTATATCCTCCCCTAGCTCCCCTAATATTTAATTTTCTTCTTTCTCTTCATTTTAATAGCAATTTCCAAACTATGAGAATGCCCCAACAAAACGTACCCCGATACGTGGTCTAACATTCTTCGTACCAGCTTCGGCATGGTTCTGCAAATTATGCAACAATTGGATGGGCGATTTGCATTGCGCCTCAACACATTTGAAATCACAACTACATGCAAGCAAATACAATGTAAGTGTGCTGATTTATAACTGTAATTACTTCCTCTCAATTGTTTCGAGAACATTTTTCATGAAATCTATTATACTTGCAGGCCTTCTTGGAGAAAAATCCACACTTTGAAGTCAATTGGTTGGCAGATCGTCAGCGTGTGCTAAATGAGCGTAAGAATTTGCCGCCACCACAGCAAATTACATCCGTCTCCACCACTGCGGCGGAGAGTACACCCAGTAAAAAATCGAAGAAGGAAGAGAAAGTGAAGAAGCGCAAGAAGAAGGGGTATGTATTCGACTGAGTTCTGCATATTCACAATTTCTTACATTTAGTTAAGTCAGGGTGGTATGAATTAAGATTTTTTGTAATCTAAGATCAGAAAAATTGCCATGTCACTACAAAAACTCTGATCCTAAAAATCCTATAGCCCTTCTGGAACTCCCTAAAAGCATTAGTGCTCTTCTATTACATGCTAGTGTCAGGCAATGACAATAAAAGACTAACCCACTTGTCTTTAGCTTTCATCATCGTTTAAATGCTAACTTCCACTTTCGATATATTACATAACCTCTAATAATGTTTAAAATTGTTACTGGTCTCTCTTTAACATTCGAGTTTTGAAAAATACAAAACATGAACAAAGGTGTCGGGCTATGTAGATAGCTGGACTCGTATTTACATAGAACTAGACGCAGAGAAATAGATGAAGAAAATAGTAACGATCTATGTGATCCAATCAGTGACGCTCTCAAATGCACTTCTTTCGTGGTCCAACATGTTTAGCATATCCGTCGAAATATCATGTTAGTGATAACAGCTAAGATCACCTACAAGCAGGTTGTTTTAACCGCTACAATAACAATAAGTTTCATCCTGGCCACGAATGCCAGAGCACGAAGCTCGAATTCGAGGTTACGTCTAGTCCAAAATCAGAGGAAAATGTTGTGAATCAGCTGCCACTAGTGCGAGAAAATTAGGTCCGTTCCCACGACAGTCGGGTCTACGTAACCAGAATGGACCCGGATTTCTTATCCAACTCAGCAGAATTCTGTCGCTACAACAACACTAACAAAGAAAATTAGGTATCACTTCAAATCCATACGTACGGCATTCTTTACACCGTGCTTCGAAAGAAACGGCGCATTTTCTGAAACTACCGTTACCCTTGCAAATGACTAAACTACTCAATATTACAGCCTTTTTCGGTAGTGAAAAATGTACTGAAGTAAATTTGACACAATATCATTAGTACTATGCTCAGAACCCATCCCGAAAGAGCAAAATAGCTAAAACTTACGATATTTCGTATTTATTCTCATAAGTACTTTCATTCCATGCAGTTCGGACAAGAAGGATAAGAAGAAGAAACGCAAGCGCTCAAAGAAACGCAAGAAGAATGCTGCAACATCGACTTCCAGTGACTCATCGTCTTCGGACAGTGAGAAACCCAACAAAACCAAGGTCAAGTCGCCAATAGTCATACAAGGCTTGGATAATCCCAATCCTGCGCTTTCGATACGTGTGGCCATGCGTAAACAAGATTTCGGTAAAGTCGATGAAGACACACCACCGCCGGCGCCACGTTTGCGCATCGACGCTGTACCACATCCAGTGCCACCGCCCGCGGTGACCGTCGCGAATATCAGCACTGCCGCTAAGGTCGATCAAGCGGCCTCAGTGACCAACACCGGCCGGTTGAGTAAATGGACTGAGGCGCAAGATAGCAGCGCCAAAGCAGCAGCAAACGTACCGCAACCACGCATAGGTGCAGAGGAGGACAAAAATGATGATGTGATCTTACAGCAGTGGAATAATGTGCAGCCGGTCATAAGCGAGAGCGAAAAGAAGCTACTGGAGCAGTTGAAGGGCAAGTTAAAGAATAAACCACTTGATAATGCAACCACACCGGCCGGCGCGTCGATACGCAACAACAATGATGGCCCCTCAGATCGACGCGTTCGTGACCGCGACCGCGACCGTGAACGTGAGCGAGATCGTGATCGTGACCGTGACCGTGACCGCGATCGCAGTGACAGAGATCGTAATGATCGTAGACGGCGTTCGCGCAGTCCTGTCTTTGGCGGTGGCGGTGGACGTGGCCGCATGCGTCGCACACGTAGTCGTACGCGCAGTCGCAGTCGCGGACGCGCCGCTTCGCCATACGGGCGCAGAAGGCGCACACGTTCACGTTCGCGTGGACGCAGGTGAATATTTATTCAATCAAGAATTAAAAGCTTTTAATAACAATTTTTATTTGTGCTCGTTTTTAGAAGCCGTTCATTCGATCGCCGACGCCGCTACAGCCGTTCACGCACTCGGTCGCGCACACGTTCGAGCAGTCGAAATCGCATTGAGAAGCCAATTGTGCGGCATCCCGAATTTAGACCACGTGTGCCCGAAAAGGATAAGGAGCGGGAGAAGCGTTCAACTACCGACACGAAGGATAAAAAGAATGCCGACAAGAAGAATAAAAGCAGCAGCACTTCGTCAACTGCAACGAGCGGCAAGAAATTACCTTTCATCGGTAAAATGCCTGTCTTCAAGAAACAAACCACCGGCCAAGCTGATGGCAATGGCGTCGAAAACGCGCTGGCATACACCGGCGATAATAGTCAACTCGCCAATCCGGCTGGTTATGTGCCACAACGTCCGCCGGCGCCCACCGCCGCACAGATCCAAATGGCCATGATGGAGGACGTGTACGGCAATGCGCCACCATTCCATCCTGATGCCGGCATGATGATGGACTACGACGAGTTGATGCCCGATCCGATACAGTTTGTCAATTTGATGGGTCAAGCGCCGCCGCCACCACCACCACCGGCTGCCGCTGGTGGCGCAAAATCCGCAGATGGCACGGACGAGGAAGCCGAGGATATACTGCCACCGGGTATTGATGTGGCCGAGAGTGATGACTGTGTGCCGCGTCCCATTTCCGATGGGCCTATACCGCGTAAAGGTCCACTGCCGAAGGATCTCGAAGAGGCGCTGAATATCATATTCCCCGGTGAAAAGAAATCGGACGACGAGGATGCCGAGGCTAAGAAAGCCAAGTCAACAGGTAAATCCATAAAAAATATGCAATAATAATAAATGTATTAACATTTTCTTTTCTATTTCTTACCAAACTTTCAGGTGAAACACAAATAATTGTGGACGAACCGATTATGCAACCAGAGGATCTGGTTAAAGAAGGCATACACATGGTGACTATAGAGGAAACGTCAATTGCTGGCATGGATGAGGCATCGCAAATGAGCATGAACGAACCGTTAGTGTTTAATAAGCCCGCAAGTTCTTTGCCCAGCGAAGTGGTCACAACGAACGCCAACATCGTAACGGCAAATACACCACAAGAAGTTGATATTACGTCACAAGACGCGGCCGACATTGATTTGAACGCCATACAACCGCCACCACCACCGGCAGCAGCACCACCACCACCTGCTCCAGTTCCAGCACCGGAACCACCAAGTGAGCCACCAACGACGCCGGCCGCTGCTCTTAATGGCGCTGCAGTTGAGGAGACCAACAACGATACCAAGAATTCCACTGAAGAGCCGGATTTGGCGCACGCACCTGCACCCGACGACATACCGATGCCCACGTCAAAGGCCACCGCCGAGGACGTTGCTAATATCGTTTACGACTTGGATGATATACCACAGCCACCGCCGTCACCCACAGAGAGCGAGAAGAATCGCCGGCAGGAGGAGTTGAACGACTTGGCCATGTTAGGCATCGATGCGGACGATATGGCGGCACAGTGTATATAAACACTGATGACCTGCAGCTTAAAAATTATTACATGCGACTTGTACAGCATTATAGTCTGTATTTAGTCCGACTACAAATTACATTTTAGTTCTGATGACCTAATGAAGTGAAAGCATAAATATGCTTAAATATATTTTTAAAAGAGCCGTGTGAAATTGTCAGCGGCATAAAGATAAAATTGTGAGAAAATAAAGACGTGAATGACTAGTAGTTATTGTATATTTGCTGAAAGTTTGAAAGTGAAGGCCAGTAGGGCAATGTCCGGTTAGAACCTCTACAATTAAGAAAAGTCTAACTGTTTTGAGGGGAGAGGTCGTTGGTATTTTGTGATTCGGACGAATCTGGCGACTGCCTAATTACTGATGATTTCCCAGCGCTCGTCAAACTCCCATGAGGTCGACCTATCCATTAGTAACACGCAAGAAAACAGCGGGGTCCTGCGCAATTCTCTTTCTCTCTTCTTTCTACCGACTGCGAGATTGAGCTACCTTTTCCTGTCAACATAGAATTGTCTTTAGCTCCGCTGTGGCCTAATCTAATCATTAACTAGTCTCGAATGCACTTTCTGTGAGTTCTAAGTTTTTATCGCCGCACTATCTGTAGATAGTCACTTTTCTAAAGAAGATTGTGCCTCGATTTCTGAAGCAGCTTTCGACCCGAAGCAGTTGATTTAAAAGCTGCCTTACTGCCAACAACATCTTGAGACACGGTACAATAATCATGATAGTTCCCAAGAGTATGAGATGGAAAAGACCCTTACCGAAGTTCTCACCCATCCGTAAAGAAACTCATTGCTCCTCTCCTTCAGTGACCTTTTGCTACACCTATCTCCCAGGCGTGTAAGAGAGCAGAGAAAAGACCACCAGAACTTCGGGGACTATGTTCTGAATGGTCCGGTATAAAATCGAAGTGTGCGAGCATTCCGAAATGATCAGGCACATGTTCATTTCAGAATGGTGTTAGGTGAGAGCACTGACCACCATTCACAGCGGAGCCATGAACATTTTCACCGACTCCGTCTCAGCGAATGGCGTACATGGAGTCAAACCAACACCCATTGCAGACGAAGAGCTCGAGTTGCCGCGAGAAACAAGAGTGATCCTTGCGCAGCTTCCTTCTGGATATTGTAGCAGGTGAAACTCCTGCTTATCCAGAATAGAACTCGACATGTCTAATATATGACCTGTGTGCAATGAATCTCCGCGACACTGGCCACCTCTTTACATGCCTCACTAACCTTACTCATCTGACACCACTCTACCTTTGGTCCGACCCCATCGAAACAGCACGTTTCTTGAGCCTACCGTTGGATGACGTCGACGATAACTTATTTAATCCTTACCTAACAGGGACTAGGTACCCGTTACAAAAACAGCAACCAAATCTAGTATAATCGACATAATCGGAACACGCATGTCAGACCAATTACGGCCGTGGTACAATGAGAAACGGTAGAAACAAAGGGGTGTGTTATAACCCATATAAGAAATGTTGTTTTTGTTTTTGTTGTTACGATCCTAGAATTCCGGGTCCTTGGTTACTTAGACCGAACCAAGGTGGAATCACTCTCATCTTCATTTGGAAGTACTAATAGGCTGTCTTACGCTTCACTGTAGACTGAAGAAAGGACTTCTACAG